>NC_134690.1:133801504-134416504 GCF_050947455.1 Rhinoderma darwinii | reverse complement strand
TATTATACTGTGAACTCAGGTTGGGCGCTGCGGACAGGTAACATAAGTTCACGGTTTAGTGTTTTATGTTATTCTGTGCACCTAGACCTGGGGGGTTCAGACAGGTAACACAACTTCATCTGAGGCCTAATGCGAGTGCAATTAAATACAGCGAATAACAGTATGGCTGATTCTTCTGTGTTTAACTGGAGTTAGGAAACTTTCAACAGGGGGAGGTAACCCTGGCATTACACCCATATCTTGATTTTAAGATAATGGGTTTGGTAAGACAGGGATATAGTTTCACAAACCTGAGAATTGTGAGGAACCACAAAAACAGTGCTTCATCCACAGCTCCCCTCGGATATCCTGACAGACACCAGTGTTGGGATACCGAGGGGTCCTGTGATATGAAGGCTAATCCAATGCCCTCCTCAAGATATGGGTCAAGGATATTGGTGCTGGTATCTAATGCAGAATGCCACGCGACTAACTGCACCGAAAGAGGCATACTCCTCCCGGAGCATACTGTACCCTTAATCCCGTATTAGGCGTTGATGTGGCGGATCAAAAGGGAAGAACTCCGGTGACACCTGAAAAAAGAGCACATATCGCTCTAAAGGGCCTTTACTGTAATAGACGGACAAGCCAATGATTTAAGCGGTTCAGTACCTGGCTTTTTTGAGCCTTCAGGACCAGACACCGTTAAGCCATTTTTAGCATGCGTTAGTTAAATGGCTATAACGTTTTTATTTGTTGGGTTAGCGACGTGAGTTTTGCGATGTTTTTTCCATAGACAATGCAGGTTTCTTTTTTTAGCATTTTTATACACACACTTTTTGCTATTTTAGAATTTTTAGGCTTAAAGTTTGAAAATAATGTCGCTGCCTCCATTCATATACACAGCGCTCATTGAGCGCTGTGTAGAAGAGATCAGAGAAGATATAAGCAGTAAAAGCTGCTTCTATCTTCTCCTCAGGGTCCCCGGCAGTCACTGACTGCCTGCGACCTGACATTCAGCTGCCCAATCGCTCGGGCAGCAAGCTAAAACCTGCGCTGTAAATAGTCTATGGCGCGGGTTTTAACCCCTTCCCGCTCCTGGACGTACTATTACGTCATGGCAGCTGTATCGTTCGCGCTCCATGACGGAATAGTACGTCTCGGGAGTAACGGCAGTTTCATTCGTCCTCACGACACATACAGGAGCTGTGACAGCTGCTGTCTTGTTCAGCAGCTGTCACAGCTCCTACAGCGGGGACCGCTGTGTCCCCGCTGATTAACCCCTTAAAAGCCGCGTTCTATAGAGATCGCGGCTTTTTAGGGGTTAAGCTGCCATCGCCGGCCTGCTACGCGATAGTGGCCGGCGATGGTGACTATGGCAACCAGACACCAAACAATGGCGTCCGGCTATGCCATAGACGGAAGCCTAGTGGGGCCTGACAACGTCAGGACCCACTATGCTTGCTGTCAGTGAGTAGCTGACAGTTCTAATACACTGCACTACGCATGTAGTGCAGTGTATTAGAATTGCGATCAGGGCCTCCTGCCCTCAAGTCCCCTAGTGGGACAAAGTAATACAGTAAAAAAAAAGTTAAAAGAAGTTGTGTAAAAATAAGAAAATAAAAGTTTTAAAAGTATTAAAAGTAAAAATCCCCCTTTTTCCCTTATCAGTCATTTATTATTAATAAAAATATATAAACAAACAAACTGTACATAATTTGTATCGCCGCGTCCGTAACGGCCTGAACTACAAAATTATTTCGTTATTTATCCTGCACGGTGAACGCCGTAAAGGAAAATAATAATAAACCGAACCACAATCACAATTGTTTGGTCACTTCACCTCCCAAAAAATGGAATAAAAAGAGATCAAAAAGTCGCATGTACCGAAAAATGGTACTGAACGAAACTACAGTTCGTTACGCAAAAAATAAGTCCTCGCACGGCTTTATTGAAAACGTTATTGCTCTTAGAATAAGGCAACACAAAAAGTAAATGATTGTTTACAAAAAGTATTTTATTGTGCAAACGTCATAAGACATAAAAAAAAACTATAAACATCTGGTATCGACGTAATGGTATCGCTCCGCAGAATAAAGTGAATGTCATTTATAGCGCACGGTGCACGCAGTAAAAAAAAAAGAATAAAAAAACAATAGTAGAATTACTGTTTTTTAGTCACCACGCCACCTAAAAATAGAATAAAAACTGATCAAAATGCCGCATGCACCCCAAGAAAACTACAATGCATTCCTCAAGGGGTCTAGTTTCCAAATTGGGGTCACTTTTGGGGGGTTCCCAATGTTTTGGCACCACAAGACCTCTTCAAACCGGACATGGTGCCTAATAAAAAAGAGGCCTCAAAATCCACTAGGTGCTCCTTTGCTTCGGAGGCCGGTGCTTCAGTCCATTACCGCACTAGGGCCACATGTGGGATATTTCTCAAAACTGCAGAATCTGGGCAATACGTATTAAGTTGCGTTTCTGTGATAAATCCTTTTGTGTTATAAAAAAAATGGTATAAAGAGGATTTTCTGACAAAAAAAAAATGTAAATTTCACCTTTACTTTGCTCTAAATTTCTGTGAAACACCTAAAGGGTTCATAAACTTTCTAAATGCTGTTGTGAATACTTTGAGGGGTCTACTTTCTAAAATGGGGTGTTTGATAGGGGTTTCTAATATATGGGCCCCTCAAAGCAACTTCAGAACTGAACTGGAACCTAAAAAAATAAATAAATGAGGCAATACTTCGCTTCTTACATTATACTGATAATGAGCCGTGCCCACCCCGAGATGACCCCAGTTTTGACCGTTTGTATAAACGGAGACCCCTATTAGACCGTTCCAGTGCCCGGTTTTCCCAAGCATTCACCCCCGAGAAGTGTATTTCTATTGATGAGTCCCTGGTACATTTTAAAGGGAGGGTTCAATTCCGCGAGTACCTGCCGGGTAAGAGGGCAAGGTATGGCGTGAAGATGTATAAGCTGCGAGAGTGCATCCGGGTATACCTACAGGTTTAGGCTATATGAAGGAAAGGCCACCCCAAACCAGACTGCATCCTGGACTACAATAGGTACATGGGAGGTGTGGACTTGTCAGATCAAATCCTGAAGCCCTACAGCGCCATGCGGTGTGGTATAAGAAGCTGGCCGGGCACATCATACAGATGGCATTGTACAATGCGTACGTGCTACGTCGATGTGCAGGCCAGACGGGAACTTTCCTGGAATTTCAAGAGGTGATTATCAAGAACCTAATCTTTAGGGACCAAGAAGGGGGGGCACCCAGTACTTCTGGAAGCGGGGCCACACGCATCGTACCAAGGAGGCAACACTTTCCAGGAGAAGTTCCCCAAACTGGCAAGAAGGGAAAAAGTCAAAAGAGGTGCAAAATCTGCTATAAGGGATGACACAATATATCAATGTGACACGTGTCCCGAATAACCAGAGCTCTGTATGAAAGTCAGTTTTAAAATTTATCATACATCCCTTGGTTTATAATTTACCCCAATTTTATTTACCCTGATGCACTCCGCACAGCTTATCCCCCCTCATCTTTCCCCTCTGAGCCCTGCTGTGTGTCCAGGCAGCTGATAACAGCCACATGTAGGGTATTGCCATACCCGGGAGAACCCACATTACAGTTTATGGGGTGTAGGTCTCTGGTCAAAATGTTCACTACACCTCTAGATGAATGCCTTAAGGGTGCAGTTATTAAAACGGGGTCACTTCTTGCGGGTTTCAACTGTACTGGTACCTCAGGTGCTTCAGCATACATGACTTCGCACTAGAAAATCCCCAGTAGGCCAAATGGTGGTCCTTTCCTTCTGAGCCCTCCCATGGGCCCAAACGGCAGTTTATCACCACAAATGGGGTATTGCGGCACTCAGAACAAATTGCGCAACAGAATGGGGTATTTTGTTTCTTGTGAAAATAAGAAATTTTCAGCCAAAACTACATATTATTTGAAAAAAATAATTTTGTTTTCATTCCCAGCCCAATTCAAATAAGTTCTGTGAAAAAATTATGGGGTCAAAATGGTCACAACACCCATAAATGTATTCCTTGAGGGGTGTAGTTTCCAAAATGGGGTCATTTGTGGTTGGTTTCTATTGCTTTGATACCTCTGGGGCTCTGCAAATGCGACATGCCACCCGAAAACCAATCCAGCAAAATCTGGACTCCAAAGAACACACAGCGCTCCTTCCCTTCTGAGGCCTCCCATGGGCCCAAACGGCAGTTTATTGCCACAAATGGGGTATTGGTGCACTCAGGAGAAATTGGGCAACAAAATTGAGTATTTTGTTCCCTGTGAAAATAAGAAATTTTTATAAAAAATTACATCTTATTGTAAAAAATGTCATTTTTTTAATGTCACAGCCCAATTGAAATAGGTGCTGTGAAAAAACTGTGCAGTCAAAATGCTAACAACAAACATAAATGAATTCCTTGAGGGGTGTAGTTTCCAGAATCGGGTCACTTTTGGTGGGTTTCCATTGCTTTGATACCTCTGAGGCTCTGCAAATGCGACATGGCACCCGAAAACCAATCCAGCAAAATCTGGACTCCAACAAACATATAGCGCTCCTTTCCTTCTGAGCCCTCCCATGGGCCCAAACGGCAGTTTATCACCACAAATGGGGTATTGCCACACTAAGGACAAATTGGGCAACAAAATGGGGTATTTTGTTCCCTGTGAAAATAAGAAATTTTGATCACAAATGACATTTTATTGGAAAAAATGAATTTTTTTTCATTTCACAGCCCAATTCAAATACGTGCTGTGAAAACACTGTGCGGTCAAAATGGTAACAACAACCATAAATGAATTCCTTGAGGGATGTAGTTTCCAAAATGGGGTCACTATTGGGGGATTCCTACTGTTTTGGTACCTCAACACCTCTTCAAACCTGGCATGCTGCCTAAAATATATTCTAATAAAAAAGAGGACTTAAAATGCACTAGGTGCTTCTTTGCTTCTAGGGCTTGTGTTTTAGTCCACGAGCGCAGTAGAGCCACATGCGGGACATTTCTAAAAACTGCAGAATCTGGACAATACATATTTAGTAGTGTTTCTCTGGTAAAACCCTCTGTGTTACAGAAAAAAAATGAATAAAATTGAAATTCAGCAAGAAAAATGAAATTTGCTAATTTTACCTCCACTTTGCTTTAATTCCTGTGAAATGCCTGAAGGGTTTTACAAGCAGATGCATTTAAATTCTGAAAAATGCAATTTTTTCAAAATTTTCTCTAAATTTTTCACATTTTTCACCAATAAACACTGAATATATCAACCAAATTTTACCACGAACATGAAGCCCAATGTGTCACGAGAAAACAATCTCAGAATCGCTTGGGTAGGTTTAATCATTCCGACGTTATTACCACATAAAGTGAAATATGTCAGATTTGAAAAATGGGCTCTGAGCCTTAAGGCCAAAACTAGGCTGCGTCCTTAAGGGGTTAAGGACCCTGACCGCTGGCTGTAAATACATAGCCAGCAGTCAGGAACCGGTTAAATACTGTGTAATGCTTAATTTCACCTGTGGTGGCGCTGCTGGGAAATTGAACACTGACATGTTACTCTATAAATTACTGTACAACTCATAGCTGTAGTGTTTAGCGCAGTGGTGTAAGAAGGGTAAAGCCTTTGGACTGTGAATGTATTCTTTGTGTGAATAAGTTACCTGTTAAATTATGAGACTATGCGGATGCTTGTTAATTTTGTTTTATGGATATATTGTTTGTCTTGATGGATTTATGTTGCAGGTAACTAGAGTCAGCAGGCTGCGATACACTCTTCCACGCTGGCTAGAACGCCCCTCACGTGACGTCACGGTCACATGGTACACTAAGTGTACCATGTGACCGTAACCAGGAAGTGCCGGCTTCATGGCACAGAAAATGTATTTAATCAGCATGCTGTATGGCAATGGGGGCTCCCCAGGGGCCCGGTCGCAAATGCGACCGCTGCAACCCCTATAGCTACACCACTGAGTGTGGATTTTGCTTGGTAGTAGTTTTGTTTGGAGTTTTACTGGTATTTTAATTTTATAAAGTAGGGGTACATGTAAACCGGGCTGAGTACATCAGGGGCATAGTCAGGTGGAATAATAATGGGGTACAATAATCCATGGATGTGTGTTAAAGCTGTGAAGCAATCCTTCATGCACAGGCCGGTGTCATACTGATTAATGGTCTTTACTTATTCCCCTTTTGGTCCACACCTTTGCAGTTTGGGGAGTTTTACTGGGAAAGTGTTGTCCCAGGGCACCCTCGGTTCCAGCAGATATGTTTGAGTCCTCCCCTTCCTGGTTCCCTAATTTTAGTGCCTTAATAAATCGCCTCTTGAAACAGACAAAATGTTCCCCACAGGCCTACACAACTGCATATTTTTTTTCCTGACTTATTGTAAATGACAAGTTAACTTTACTCTGCAGGTCATTACGATTCCGGCGATACCAAATTTCTATGTTTTTTTTACGTTTTACAACTTTTTGCACAATAAAATTACTTTTGTAAAAAGAATGTATTTTTTTCAGTCACTATGTTGTAAGAGCTATAACTTTAAAACAATTTTTGTTGACGGAGCTGTATGAGGGTTTGTTTTTTGCAAGATGAGCTATAGTTTTTATAGGTACCTTTTTCGGATACATGCAACTTTTTGATCACTTTTTATTTACATTTTTGGAAGACAAAGTGACCATAAAAACAGCAATTCTGGCAGTATGTTTTAGTTTTGTTTTTTACGGCATTCACTGCGCGGGTCATAACATCATATTTTTATAGTTCAGGTCATTACAGACGCGGTAAGACCAAATGTGTATGGTTTATTATTTTTTTTCAATAATAAATGACTTGATAGGGGAAAAAGGGCAATTGTGTTTTATTTTATTACTTGAAACTTTTATTTTATTTTTTACCACTTTTATTTTTACTTTTTTTTACACTTTTTGTTACACTTTTTTTTAGTCCTACTAGGGGATTTAAAAGATCCAACTGTTTGATTGATGTTCTATTACATTGCACTATCTATATAGCTCAATGTATTAGAATTGTCAGTTGTTCACTGACAGCAGTTACATCTGTGCTTTTACAGTTAACCGCCGCGTGGCACTACACTGCAGTGGCGGTTAACTGTGCAGGGTATCTGTCCTGCATTCCCCATTGCCAATCAGCGGCCCATCGCCGCTGATTTTGGCAGTTAACCCCTTAATTGCGGCATTCGATTTTGAACGCCACAATTAAGGTGTTTTGCGCAGATCGGCAGCCCCCACGTGAAATCACGGGGGCTGGCGATGGTACCCATGGCAACCGGACGCCAGACAATGGCTTCTGGGCTGCCATATACAGAAGCCTATGAGGACCAGCCGGAGGGTGGTCGTCGTAGGCTTTCTGTCAGTGTGACGGTCACAACACAATGACAGTTGGAATGCATTACACTACGTGTGTAGTGTAATGTATTCCAGCAGCGATCACAGCTGCAAGTCTAAGTGTCCCCTAGTGGGACAAGTGAAAAAAGTAAAAAAAAGAATAAAAATGTTTTCAAAAAAGTGTAAAAATAAAAGTTGTAAGTGACATAAACATGAACTGCTTTTTTTTCCCTATAATAAGTCTTTTATTATAGGAAAAAAATGAACACGTAAAAGAAAAGCACACATATTTGGTATCGCCGCGTTCGTAACGACCCCAACTATAAAACTATAAGACTATTTTTCCCGCACGGTGAACACCAAAAAAAAATAAACTAAAAACAATGCCAGAATCACTATTTTTTGATCACCACCCCTCCCGAAATATACAATAAAAAGTGATCAAAAAGTCGCAAGTACGCCAAAATAATACCGATACAAACTACGTCCCGTCCCACAAAAAACAATCCATTAAACAGCTTTTTAATATAAAATAAATAAGTTATGGCTCTCAGAATATGGTGACACAAAAAATCATTTATTTTCTAAATAAGTTATTTTATTGCGCAAACGCTGCAAAACATATATAAAAACCTATATACATATGGTATCGCCGTAATCGTACCGACCCACAGAATAAAATATAATGGTTATTTATAGCCCAGGGCAAACGCCGTAAAAAATAAATAAAAATCATTGTCAGAATTGATGGTTTTTGGTCACCTGGCTTGCCGAAAAATGGAATAAAAAGCGATCAACAAAATCGCATATACCCCAAAATGGTACCAATGAAAATTGCAGATTGTCCCGCAACAAATAAGCCCTCATGCAGCTCCAGTGGTGAAAAAATAAAAAAAGTTCCGGCTCCCAGATTATGGCGATGCAAAATGTGCAGAGCGTTCCAAAAGCGGATAGGATCGGGTGCCATTTATGAGTGCGACACTGGCCACATATCTGCGGATTATTATTTATTTACCCCATTATTATACCCTCTTATTATGCCCTGATGTACTCTGCCCAGCCTACATATGCCCCCACATTATAAACTGAAATACCAGCAAAACGCCAGAGCTACTCAAGCAAAATCTGCTCTCCAAAAGCCAAATGGCACTCCCTCCCTTCTGAGCCCTACAGCGTGCCCAAACAGCCGTTTACGTCCACCGATATGGCATAGAACCCGGTTAATATTTTATGAGATATTTGTGGCACAAACTGGGCACAACATATAGTGTACTAAAATGGCACATCAGTGGAAAATTTTAATTTTCACTCTGCACCATCCGCTGCGCATTAAACCCTTTGCGCAACCTGACTTAATAGCATGTCGTGGTGTGGGGGGTGATATATGGAGCGTCTCACGCGCTGAGCCCGGGCCATACGCTGCGGGTGTCAGCTATGTATTACAGCTGATACCCGGGACTAACGGACAGAAACCGCGATCACGCTGTTACAGGAGCCTGTAAAAATGACAATGTACTGCAATACATTAGTATTGCAGTGTATTCTACCAGTGATCTAACGATTGCTGGTTCAAGTCTCCTAGGGGGACTAATAAAATATGTAAAAACAAAAGTAAATAGTTATTATTAGTGGAAAAAAATAAATAAATATTTAAAGTCCAAAAAGAAACCCTTTTCACATTTTTTCTCTAAAATAATGTAAAAAAAATATAAAAATACACAAAATTGGTATCGCTGCGTCCATAAAAGTCCAAACTACTACAATATACCATTATTGAACTCGCACAGTGAACACCGTGAAAAATAAAGCATTTTAAATGGCAAAATCACCGTTTTTTGGTCACCTTGGCTCTACCAAAAAAATTTATAAAAAGTGCTCAAAAAGTCTTATTTACCAAAAAATGGTACCAATAAAAACTGCAAAAAATAAGCCCTCACACCACTCTATTGACGGAAAAATAAAAAAGTTGTGGCTCTCGGAAAGCGGGGAGGAAAAACAAAAAAGAAAAAGCAAAACATGGATCAGTTCGGAAAGGGTTAATTACTTTCTAATCAAAAAACATTTATGACGACATGTGGGGTATAGCTGTACTCGGGAGAAATTGCTTTACAAATGTTGGGGTGCATTTTCTCCTTTATTCTTTGTGAAATTGAAAAAATTCAACATTTTAGTGGAAATAATGTTGATATTAATTTTCATGGCCTAATTCTAATAAATTCTGCAAAAGACGTGTGGGGCCTAAATGCTCACTATACCCCTAGACAGATTCCTTAAGTAGTGTAGTTTCCCAAATGGGGTTACTATTGTGGGGCTTCCACTGTTTCGGTCTCTCAGTGGCTTTGCAAATTCGACATGACACCCAAAAACTATTCCAGCTAAATTTGAGCTCCAAAATCCAAATAGCGCTCCTTCCCTTGTAAGCCCCGGTGTGGGTCCAAACAGCAGTTTATTACCACATATGGGGTATTTACGTAATCAGGAGAAATTGTTTTACAAATCTTGGGGTGCTTTTTCTCCTTTATTCCTTGTAAAAATTAAAAATGTCTAAGTTCTTACAGAAAAAAAAGTCGATTTTTACCTTTACAGACTAATTCCAATGATATAACGACGCCGGTGGGGAGACAGACAAGTGAGCCCTAATCTACCCACCACTCAGTCCCTGCCTACTTGCAACGACCCGCCCTAGGCGACGGGGTACAACTGGGCGACGGTCCCTACGCTCAATAAGTGCACGACAGATAAACAGACAAGGGTACACAGAGCTAGGGGGAGAAAGGGGCAGTTGCCCACGGCAAAGCCGTGAGCAACAAGAGAAGTGAACAAGCCGAGTCAAACCAGGAGAGTACGAGGTGCCAAACGCAGAGCAGAAGAGTAGTAAACAAGCCGAGTCAAACCAGGAGTGTACGAGGTACCAAACGCAGAGCAGGAGAGTAGTCAGCAAGCAGGGGTCAATATGAAGCAAGGACAATGGTACAAGAAGCTGCAGCAGGGCCAGGAAACCAAACGAGAAGAATCACAAGCAAAGGAGGAACAGGAAAGGCAGGTATAAATAGACAGAGGGCGGGAGCTAGCTCCGTCTGGCCAGGCTGTGATAGGTTCTCCCACTCCTAAGCCTGCCACCCTCAGTGGTGGAAGATGGAGTCAGTCTCACAGACATAGAAGCAGGTGCAGACTGATTATCTATGGCCGTTAACCCCGAAGCTGTGCCTGGCAGATCCTTTACAAATGAATTCAGCAAATCAACTGTGGGGTCAAAATGCTAACTTTACCCCTAGAAAAATTTATTGAGGGGTGTATTTTCCAAAATAGGGTCACTATTGGGGGGTTTCCACGGTTTTCATCCCTCCAGTGCATTGCAAACGCGACACGGCACTGAAAACTATTCCAGCAAAATCAGAAATCCAAAATCCAAATGGTGCTCCTTCTGTTCTGAGGCCTGCTGTGGGTCCAAACAGCAGTTTATTACCACATATGGGGCATTGCTATAATCGGAAGAAATTGCTTTACATATGTTGGGGTGTTTTTTCTACTTTATTCCTTGTAAAAATTTAAAATGTCTATGTTTTTTCACAAAAAAAAGTAGAAATTCATCTTCACATACTAATTCAAATAAATTTAGCAAAAAAACTGTGGGTTCAAAATGCTAACTATACCCATAGATAAATTCCTTGAGGGGTATAGTTTCCAAAATGGGGTCACTTTTTGGGGGTCTTTACTGTTTTGGTACCACAAGACCTATACAAACCTGACATGGTGCCTAAAATATATTCTAAAAAAAAAGGAGGCCCCAAAATCCACTAGGTGCTCCTTTGCTTCTGAGGCCGGTGTTTCAGTCCATTACCACACTAGGACCACATGTGGGATATTTCTAAAAACGGCAGAATCTGGGCAATAAATATTGAGTTGCATTTCTTGGGTAAAACCCTCCGTGGTACAGAAAAAATGTATTACAACTTAGTTTTCTAAAAAAAAAATGCCATTCGTAAATTTCACATCTACTTTGCTTTCATTCCTGTGAAACGCCTAAAGGGTTAAAACACTTTCTGAATGCTGTTGTGAATACGTTGAGGGGTGCAGTTTTTAAAATGGGGTGATTTATGGGGACTTTCTAATATATAGGGCCCTCAAAGCCACTTCAGATCTGAACTGGTCCATGCAAAAATAGCCTTTTGAAATTTTCTTGAAAATATGAGAAATTGCTGCTAAATTTCTAAGCCTTGTAACGTCCTAGATAAATAAAGGAATGTTCAAAAAATGATGCAAACATAAAGTAGACATATGGGAAATATAAACTAGTAAGTATTTTGTGTGGTATTACTATCTGTCTTACAAACAAATACATTTAAATTTAGAAAAATTCAAATTTTTGCTAATTTTCTCTAAATCTTGGTGTTTTTTACAAATAAATATTGAATTTATCGACCAAATTTTTTCCCTAACATAAAGTACAATATGTCACGAGAAAACAATATCAGAATCACTTGGATAGGTAAAAGCATTCCCGAGTTATTACCACATAAAGTGACACATGTCAGATTTGAAAAATCGGCTTCGTCCTGAAGGCCAAAACAGGCTCAGTCCTGAAGGGGTTAAGCTGAAGCGGTGCTTTCCGTTTGGATTTTTCGGTCATCTCTTCCTCTGACGGAAGAGACCTAAATGGGAGACAACGCTAATCTGAACTTAGCCTTAGCCATAGAATTATTACTATAATGGAATAGATTAACAGAATCTTTTACGGTACCATAGATATAACAGTAGTTATTGTTAGCGATTTTTAATTATAAGATAATTTCTACGTCTGTGTCCAGGTTAAGACTAAGCTATAGTCTCCTGTTAAATGCATGATCTGAATCATACCGGACCGCTGCTATTTTGATGTGGGTATATTTGTTCATGTGCTAGATGTACCTTTAATAAATTCTCAATGTCCTGTATAAACTCTGGAATATGTACATCATTTATATGTACACTGTTGTCACTTTTGCTACAGGGCTTAGAATAATAGAATGTTTGTGCAGATGGTCGTGACTTTACATTTCCGCTCATCTAGCACCTTATCAAATACATGTTATTGAAATAATTGGAATATTTGATACAAACTCTTACCTCAAATTCTCTCATTTATTTTCAAATCTGATTCTGTGTACTGTTAGTAAAAAGAATAGTTATTTGCTACTCCTATTTTGACTTTCTTCTGCCTTTGACCCAGTGAACCAGGTAATAGTATTAGACATCCTTCATTAATTTGGTATTCATGATATACAACCTTCTTATTTGGGTCATGTGCTTTAAAATAAATTTAAAATAAAATAGTGCAGTAAATAAAGTACACAAATGATTGTAAGGCCCTGTTCACACATACTTTTTTTGCAGGCAGGAGACATTATGATTGTGGCATCTATTTAATTACTATATCTGACCTGGTCTCTGACACTTATTGAGGACTCATATCCATTGCTAAAGTACTAAGAGGCCAATTGCAATTCTCCGAGTTGCAGATTGGCATCAAACCACTGTATCATTCGGCATTTGTCAATGGTTTTTTATTGATGTCGCTTTTTTTTAAATCTACAAATGCTATATTTTAGGATTTATGCCGCACTGTCACGGAATCCAGAAATTGTGGATTCCTAAGCTGAAGTCTTTTCAGATATGCCTCGTATACGCCTGAAAATAGGTTGTGTGAACCCAACCTTAAGGATGCGCCCTAGTTTTTGGGCCTTTATTTTATTTCTGCATTTTCAGATCCATAACTTTTTTATTCTTAGTCGACGTAGCCATATAAGGACTTTTTTTTTTTTGCTGGATAAGTTGCATTTTTCAATGGCACCATTCTGAGGAATATATAATGTATTAAACAACTTCTTAAAAACATTTTTGGGGGGCTATCAAAAACAGGAATTTTGCCATTGTTTGCTTCGTTTTGCTTTTAGGGTGTATAAATGATATATTAAATTTGTTCTGCAGGTCGTTACTATTTATATTACCAAATACATCTAGTTTTAATATGAGGACTTTTTATTCAGGATGAGTTGTAGATTCAATTGATGCTATTTTGGGGTACAAATTATGTTTTGGTTACTTTTTATTGCTTTTCTCGGAAGGCGAGATGACCAAAAAACACTTCTGCCATTGTTTGTTAGCTTTTTCGTTTACGACATTCACCGTGTGGGATAAAAAAAGAATAATATTTTTATAGTACAGGTACCAATTATGTGTAGTTTTTATTATTTTATATATTTTTCCCATTCTAATGTATTTTGTAAGGGGAAAAATAAATATTTTTTTCCTTAGAATTTTTTGTATTTTTCTTTAGGTTTTATTAAACCTTTTTTTAGTCCCTTTATGGATATTCAACTTCCAATCTTCTAATCACTTCTATAATACTTTCGAATACTTCTATATTGCAATGTATAATTCTTGTCTGACAGGCTACCTATTAGGCTTTCATACATAGCAGACCTGGGTGTACATCACTGATAGACTTACAGAGGGAGCTCCCTCCCTCTGTAAAACCACATAGGTGACATATGGTATTCATTATTTACTGTGGCATCTAAGGGGATGAACGTCCCGGATCCTATCTATCTATCTATCTATCTATCTATCTATCTATCTATCTATCTATCTATCTATCTATCTATCTATCTATCTATCTATCTATCTATCTATCTATCTATCTATCTATCTCTGTATTTGTTTATTATGATTGAGACACAGACAGGAGTAATAAAAGAACATTTCATAGTTAGTGAAAGGTATACAATTGTATAGCTAAAATTGCAGGCTTGAACATGGCTCAAATTTTCTCCCACTTTTAGCGGCCGTGATGTTTCTAATACTTGTTTTGTAAGGCCAGTGATACTCTTTATAATATATTAAACTGAAAATGAAGATTTCCATTAGCTGACGTTATTGTTGAAATGATAAAACCACTTTTCTATTCTACTTCAAAACCAGTGATTTATTTCTTCTGGTAAACTGCAAATTACATTTTGACTTTTAAGACAACAAATTGGAAAAAGCATATAACGTTTCTGTGATTTTATATCATATTAAATATGTATGAAGAACTTCATATAATGGTTAAATTGGAGATTACTTTATAAAAATAAAATTATCCATTTTCACTATAAAATTGTTCTTCTATTTCATATGCTGCATTGGTCTGTTATATGGGGAAGAATGTCAAAATAAAAACAGGTGAACTAAAACTTTAGTGATATTAAAGCTTGTAGAATAGTACTTATTATATACAATTTCACTCAATTTCTTCAATGGTAATTAAACAGTTATATATCTGAACATAGAGCTGAATTCACTACTGTAGAAAGTTTAGAACGTTTTACTTATACTGCAATGTTGTTGTTGTAGTTGATATACAGAATGCTGCTATTGGATTTCTGAAATTAGTTTTTTCTTTTTCTGTCCCAATTATTACTGCTGGAATCAGTCATGCTCCTAAATAAAGCAGGAAACAAAGGCTGTCCACACCTGTCATAAAGCATATGTGTTCTTTCAACACGAAAGCAGCCATTCTGTCATCAGAAGTGAAAGAGCCATTGACAGTGCCATTTTACAAGGTATATTATTAACAGCTTCCACCGTCTTTTTGGTGATGTTGCTGCTATATGTATTGAGACGTGCATGTGACAGGACATATTTAAGTCATATACTGCCCAACCCCCAAAACCCTCACCTTAGACAATTATAATGAGAAACCATACCGCTATCTATTTCATTGCAATTCCCTATATATTGTACATTGATATTCGTCTGCTACTATGTTATCACCCATTTAATCATTGTAAGGCCCCTGTGTGTCCAGAAGAAAAAGTGGAGCGGATTTATAAATATCAGGTAAATGTAAAGTACAGGATAAAGTTTTATTTATATGTGAGTTCCAGGTCATTGAAACATAGCACTACTACTTTTGTAAATGTGGCCCCATTAATGCTAGCAAATACTAGTGGTCTGTGCTACATCTATATACATGGATGAAAATAATATTGAAGACATGGTGATGGTAGTCAGATAAGCCTTATTGTTTGCAGGCAGAGAGTGCAGTAATTTTCATGAATGTTAGCTACACTCTAGCTAATAGATGGGGGTCCAAAGTGGAGGACCCCCTCTTTATTATGTCCATATGCTCTAATATGGCATGTTGAAAAGGTTGTCCTGGTAAGACGATCCCCTCTAAGACTCCTTTATGATTTCCTCACAGTTGCATTAGCTGTCCCTGTAGATTCAATATAGCGACCAGAGAATATTCTGCTGGGATAAGAAGTGAAAAATGTAAAACCCACCTTAGAAGTTTTAATCATTTACTGTATGTTGAACTATTATCAAGGCCTTGATGACCTCTATTTTCCAGCTTGGTTTCAATACTATATCAGTTATGGATGACTACTGAATGTATTAGAAATACTCTGACTGCATTATATGCCTGATTAGGCCAATTAGCATATGTATTTTTTGACAAAGGGTTAATAACGTAGCATTAACAGTAGAAGTGACAGCAGTGCACGTATAAGATAAGACAGTGTGTGATCCAGGACTCAATCTATATTTTAATAAGAACGAAAAAACGAAAACAAATCACAGTTTTTGCAAGGCTTCGTGTTTTAAAAGTCAAATGTTTAAATGCTAAAAAATAACAAGAGAAAATAACTTTGGTATGGAACAGTTTTGCTTGATTGAATCTATAACAATGTTTTGCCCAAAGGCTTTTAAGCATTGTTCTTGCTGGGAAAATGCAAATCACTTGAGAGAAAGGAAAAGAATTATAGCTGTGAAATACTTTCTGTCACTCATAACATGGACTAATACTCAAATACTATATAATTTAAAGTGCTGCGGCTGAAAGAGTTACAAATGACAATTTCTACTTCAGGCAATGGGATGTAAAGCAACATTATTATGCCCAATCACACACCGGTACGATAACAAAGATTTATTTTTCTACCTACAATACAAGCTAAACTGGAATAATAGTCACCCAGTTATTAGTAATCAGAAATATATAAGCCACAGGGAAGTCACCTAGAACAGTCAAGGATCGGTTTGATGTTTGTGGAAGTCCAGGTATTAAAATACTTTTATAAAAAAAAAACAACGATATTGCCAGCAATATACTTTTAAGTGCCAAGTCTATTTGACTTTTGGAATTTTGAATTAGACCTTAACTTCCACAAATGAATGCAACTCAAGTCTGTTCTCAGTTATTCTAAGGAACTATGATTTTGTCATTATAGAAGTTATTCATCATTCCAAAATTAAATTTAGGCCTTTGAGTACTCCAATCATTGCATGCTGTGCTGCGACCAGGCTGAATCTATTCACTTATGAACCCATATGCAAAATACCAACGGATCAATCCACTCTGTGATAATTTATGTGAAGTCATTTATCTTCAGTTGATGGATAACAAGAAAATCTAAATGACTTTGGAGATTAAAAAATGTTTTTTTTTACACTACATCCTGCTTTTATTGTTTGTGCTATTATTATAGTTGTCATTATTGTTTCATTATGTTTTTTTTTTGTTTTTTATTTTTTTACTAAAATTATTTTTTCAAATCAAATGACATGCTGTAGGGATAGAGTAGAGATTTCATACTCCATTATAAAGGAAAAGCTCCAAAGCACATTTTAATAATTTATAGCTCTTTCTTAATTATAGAAATGATAAAATATTAAGTATGACCTTTTAGTTTCTACTTAAAAAATTTATTCTGCAACTTGGCAATAAACAATATGTGTGGTCAATATTTCATATTTGATTACAAGTTTAGGATTTTTACTTTTGAGTGAATACTTAGTTTTATCTCTAGATCTATCATTTAGGTTGATTCCAAATCTTTGGGTACTATTTTAACTTTATATAAATTCTGTTATAAAGGAAACATTCTGGGGTACAATTACTTAGTTCCCCATTTAACAAATTTTTTTTGCCTGTAGTAAAAGTAAATTTTATCTCCTGATCCAACAACAAGCTGGTTCCAGTCCAGAATTCACTGCAGAGACGTATGGTCACCTCTCTTTTAAATTTGGAGCGGATTTTACTGGAACTTGAGAGTTCCGTCATATCACAATAATTTACCCAATTTTATTCTCCAGTTCAAAAGTGGCATTTTACTATGAGTGGGACAGTTTTCTCAGATGGACAGGAGTTATGTGGCATTGGGAGTTGTCCATTGCTTGTTAAAACGTTCCCCAATGATAATCTAGTCATAGGGTGTCCTGCAGCTATAAGGATCCTCATCAGAAAGGAACCCAGGAGTATGTGTTCAATCCCCCTTCAGTGCCAACCCAGGGGAAATTAAGTACTGTATTACACAATTCCCCTTGAAATGGAAGGGCTGTCTGTGTAATGCACAAAAATGATGGGTCCTCCAAAGCAGAGTGAGATACTTTCTTTGTAGCCAATCTCCACTCTGGATAATTGATACAGGTTTTAAACAGGGGACCTTCTTTAACGCTTTCATGAATAATGGTCATTGATGCCCCTGTGTCGAGGTCAAATTTTACATTTCTGATATGCACTTCTTTAAAGAGAACCTTTCACTAGCCCATACATGTACAGCTGTGTGCACCATGTTATAGGCATTGTTGCACAGACCGTGGGTCACATTAAACTAGCTGTCTCGCCTCCTCCATTTTTGAGATATCGGTGCCGTTATATTTGGTGCCCGATATGTAAATTAGCCCCTGTACTGTCAGTGGGGCATTACTTTTCATGGAAAGGGCAGATACTTAGTGCTCTGACATTGTCAAATCAGCTAAGAACAGTGTCAGAGCGGCTTGTGCTGTGTGATCTCTCTCACGAGATCACACAGTCTTGTCATCACTGTCTGACAAGAGCTGGAGAGAGGAGGAGAGCACATGTGCGTACACGCACGCACAGCTCCGACGCTGCCACCACGGTTCCGTAGCGGTGGCATCGGAGCTGTGCGCAGAAGTACCTATAACATGTTGCACTCAGCTGCACATGTATGGGCTAGTGAAAGGTTCTCTTTAAATGATAATATATTTGCAACCGCTTTGAATATCATAACTATTTTTGCAATGAGGCTTTCATTTTCTAGATTAGTTTAAAGGGGTTTTCCGAGATAAAATGACTATATGTTAACGTTGACGTGCCATGTATGGGCTGTTCTGCTGTACAGCCCGTAACACGCATGCGCGGTCCCTGTTGTTTTCGAGATAGTAATTGACATTATTGTCAATTTCATTATTAATACGAGCTGTACTTGTGAACCTCGTCTTTCTCTACACAAAAACATAAAATCGTGTCTGCTATTAGCAAATATCATCCCCAAAATTGTGTAAGCAAGTAAAAAAATTTAAAAGACACAAGGAAAAGCTACACAATTTATGCAGGCCACTAAACCAGACAAATGCTGTTTGTAAGTGAATGGAGAAGAGATTAAGGGCATGCCCAGACGTGGCGTATTTCTTCCGCAACTGTCCGCATCAATGCCGCACAGAATCTGCGTTGCAGATTCTGTTGCGGATCTGCCCAAAATGGGCATTTTGATTTGGACTAGCCGTTGCGTATTGAGGTGAAAGTACTTCCCTTCTCTCAGTGCAGGATAGAGAGAAGGGACAGCACTTTCCCTAGTGAAAGTAAAAGAATTTCATACTTACCGGACGTTGTCTTGGTGACGCGTCCCTCTTTCGGCATCCAGCACGACCTCCCTGGATGACGCGGCAGTCCATGTGACCACTGCAGCCTGTGATTGGCTGCAGCCGTCACTTAGACTGAAACGTCATCCTGGGAAGCCGGACTGGAGGAAGAAGCAGGGAGTTCTCGGTAAGTATGAACTTCTATTTTTTTTACAGGTTGATGTATATTGTGATCGGTAGTCACTGTCCAGGGTGCAGAAACAGTTACTGCCGATCGCTTAACTCTGTCAGCACCCTGGACAGTGACTATTTACTTACGTCGCCTAGCAACGCTCCCGTAATCACGGGTGCACACACGTAGTCACCCGTAATTATGGGTGCACACACGTAGTCACCCGTAATTACGGGAGCCCCATTGACTTCCTCAGTCTGGCTGTAGACCTAAAAATACATAGGTCCAACCAGAATGAAGAAATGTCATGTTAAAAAACCAATACGCTCCGCAACACACATAACATCTACATAACATCTGCGGACTTCATTGCAGAATTTTGAATCTCCATTGAAGTCAATGGAGAAATTCCGCAATGAGTCCGCAACCAGTCCGCCACAGGTCCGCCACAACCATTGTATGCTGCGGACACCAAATTCCGCACTGCAGCCTATGCTCCGCAGCGGAATTGTCCGCAACGTGCAAACGAACCCTACTAAAAAGCTGTGGAAGGCAATGGAGAAACGGGTCCGCTACGGATTTCCGCTGCGGAATGTCCGCAGCGGAATTCCAGAGCAATTCCGCCACGTCTGGCCATGCCCTTACTCCCTCCCTCTGCTAAATCACCCATGAACTATTGATAGCCCAGAATTCAACTTTTATTTTTTATTTTTTTACGTCACTTCTATTGCTTTATGGATGTAAAAAGCTTTGTTTATTATTATGAATTGTATATATATATATATATATAAAGTTTATTAATTTAAAAAAGGGCACAGGCCTAAATACAAAAAAAGCCCAGAATTTATCCCTCTACCTGGCTTATTCTGCTGGATTACATTTTATTTCTGACTGTTTCAAGACAGTGTAATCTAATATGTGGTTATTTCTCTTTTCAGGCATTCTAGTACTAGAAGTGAGCTGCTTTTTAAAGTTGACAACCCAATAGTGTCATGTCGCGGGTTTGTGGACCCACTAGGTCGTACCGCCGTAGCGGGGAGGCAGCTGGCCAAACAACAGGGAACCCCAGCAATACAATGTCCTGCACAAGGGTACTTGGATAGTCTAGACAGTGGCCGCAGCTCTGGCACTGATGGAGATGGGTGCAGCAAGTAACGCCAAACGTGGTGGATGACACAGGTGCCGCAGGTTGCGCAAGACGTGGCAAATTCCTCTGGACGTGGCAGATGACACAGGATGTGGCGGATGACACAGATGCCGCAGGTTGCACCAGACGTGGCGAATTAATCTGGACGTGGCAAATGTCACAGGACGTGACACGACTCCGACACTAGTAGGCACAGGGACAAGAACAGCACAGGATACAGGAACAGGTAACAGGGCATGGGTAACAACTGGAACGGGAAACACTAAGGGACCATTTGCAAGACAGACTTGGGATAACTAACAATGCTCTTGTGCACAGCAGACCGGAGTGGAAGTGAGTGCTGGCGTCTCCTAGGAAGGAGATGGGGACCAGCGCTCACGGATCCATGGCTGCGGGCGTCGGGAAATGAGTAAACCCGTTGACCCGTGGCCATGGACTCTACAAATAGTAAGCAGGGCTGGGGTTATATTGGATGTTGCCCTGGGCAGTACCTTCTGTTGGTGCCCCTGTTCTGCATATGGTGTTTTGTCATACAGCGTACAAACAACCATACCAATCCGTGCCTAATTATAAGTACCATATAAGTGCACCCACCACCATTCACTGCAAAATAATATACTGTGTATTGCCTAAGCAGTAGTGCCACAAATAAATACCACCATAGAGTTGAAATAATATAAACAAACAGCACCATGTGTTATTTAATAACAGTGCTATAGAATTATTAATAAGATTCATGGTGGTCAAACATGCCCCTTTAGCAATGGTGGCCGATGCGGTCATATATCCCTGGCTATAGTGATAATATAGGAAAACAATAATCTGTATTACTAAAACAGAGCAGAATTTATATTAACTGGAATACAGATAAAGACAAGTCATAGCAGAGCAGGAGTAGGTTCAGAGGCGGAAAACCAAACTACTAAATGTAATGGGTGCGCAGTGGCTTATAGTCAGTAATGTACACTACCGTTCAAAAGTTTAGGGACACTTAGAAATTTCCTTATTTTTGCAAGAAAAGCACCGTTTTTTTCAATGAAGATAACATTAAATTAATCAGAAATACACTCTATACATTGTTAATGTGCTAAATGACTATTCTAGCTGCAAACGTCTGGTTTTTAATGCAATATCTACATAGGTGTATAGAGGCCCATTTCCAGCAACCATCACTCCAGTGTTCTAATGGTACATTGTGTTTGCTAACTGTGTTAGAAGGCTAATGGATGATTAGAAAACACTTGAAAACCCTGGTGCAATTATGTTAGCACCGCTGTAAACAGTTTTGCTGTTTAGAGGAGCTATAAAACTGACCTTCCTTTGAGCTAGTTGAGAATCTGGAGCATTACATTTGTGGGTTCGATTAAGCTCTCAAAATGGCTAGAAAAAGAGAGCTTTCATGTGAAACTCGACAGTCTATTCTTGTTCTTAGAAATGAAGGCTATTCCATGCGAGAAATTGCCAAGAAACTGAAGATTTCCTACAACGGTGTGTACTACTCCCTTCAGAGGGCAGCACAAATAGGCTCTAACCAGAGTAGAAAGAGAAGTGGGAGGCCCCGCTGCACAACTGAGCAACAAGACAAGTACATTAGAGTCTCTAGTTTGAGAAATAGACGCCTCACAGGTCCTCAACTGGCAGCTTCATTAAATAGTACCCGCAAAACACCAGTGTCAACGTCTACAGTGAAGAGGTGACTCCGGTATGCTGGCCTTCAGGGCAGAGTGGCAAAGAAAAAGCCATATCTGAGACTGGCTAATAAAAGGAAAAGATTAATATGGGCAAAAGCACACAGACATTGGACAGAGGAAGATTGGAAAAAAGTGTTATGGACAGACGAATTGAAGTTTGAGGTGTTTGGATCACACAGAAGAACATTTGTGAGACGCAGAACAACTGAAAAGATGCTGGAAGAGTGCCTGATGCCATCTGTCAAGCATGGTGAAGGTAATGTGATGGTCTGGGGTTGCTTTGGTGCTGGTAATGTGGGAGATTTGTACAAGGTAAAAGGGATTTTGAATAAGGAAGGCTATCACTCCATTTTGCAACGCCATGCCATACCCTGTGGACAACGCTTGATTGGAGCCAATTTCATCCTACAACAGGACACTGACCCAAAGCACACCTCCAAATTATGCAAGAACTATTTAGGGAAGAAGCAGGCAGCTGGTATTCAATCTGTAGTGGAGTGGCCAGCGCAGTCACCAGATCTCAACCCCATAGAGCTGTTGTGGGACGTATGGTACGCAAGAAGTGCCCATCAAGCCAATCCAACTTGTGGGAGGGGCTTCTGGAAGCATGGGGTGAAATTTCTCCCGATTACCTCAGCAAATTAACAGCTAGAATGCCAAAGGTCTGCAATGCTGTAATTGCTGCAAATGGAGCATTCTTTGACGAAAGCAAAGTTTGAAGGAGAAAATTATTATTTGGAATAAAAATCATTATTTCTAACCTTGTCAATGCCTTGACTATATTTTCTAGTCATTTTGCAACTCATTTGATAAATATAAGTGTGAGTTTTCATGGAAAACACAAAATTGTCTGGGTGACCCCAAACCTTTGAACGGTAGTGTATACAATGTATAAAGTCAGTACAGAGATATGTCTAATGATCTATTTATATCAAGGACTGTAATTATAACAAGGGGGCATGCACTACATCTACAGGAAAAACTGTTTCTACACTAGTACAGAAGGGGTTTCTTTACGGTAAGAGCAGGACTATGGAACTCTCTGCCAAATGAAGTTGTCATGGTTAATTTATTGAGTCCAAAAGGTGCTTGGATGTCTTTCTTGAAAGTGATAATATTAAAAGTTATATGTCATAGATTACTGGTGATGGGTCGTTGATCCAGGGATTTATTCTAATTTTGGATTTGGATTTTGATTCAGGAAGGAAATTTCCCCTAAGATGAGGAAAATTGGATTTTACCTCATGGTGGTTGTTTCAGCTTCCTCTGGATCAACAATGTAGGTTGAATAAGTTTGACTTATCTTTTATCTTTTTCTTACCTTCTCTTACCATGTTATTATGTTACTAAGTCTTCAATAATGAGTTTTTTTAATTTTCTAGGGGGAACTCAGGAAACTTTAAATTATGACACATTTAAAAACAAAATATTGATTGTGATTACAATAAACATTATATTTACAATCCATCCCCCATATAAATCAGATTTGTAATCATTTTTATTCTGAAGTTTAATGAAAAAAATGTCTTTAGGATTTATACCTTTCAACCATAGCTGTTTATGGAAAAACATAAAAACAGAACAGATTTTATAATAATCTTCAAAGTAAAAAATGAATGTAACCCTGTCACCAGCAACAAAATATGTTATAAATACATTAACAAAGTGGGTTGTATTTTCTGTTTAATATCCCTTTGAGCTTTGATAAAAGTTGTTACCCAAAACAGAATTATATTAAAAAATAAGTGCATAGTGCTATGGTATGCGGCGGCGGCGCCCTGCTGCTTCTCTGAGTGGGTGGCAGCGCCGCAATTGGAACCCACCACCGCCACACCCTGCTGCACTATAATTGTACTTGCGTCTATAGGACTCCAATACAATTACAACCATAAACGCTGAATGGCGGGACATGTTCAGTGTCCTGCTATTCAGCGCCTTTCACTGACGTAAGTGGCGCGATGTCATCATCGCGCCGCTTGCGACGCTGAATGACAGGGCAAGGCAGCCTGCATATCAGCGCCTTTAAATGATGCAACGCTGAAAGGCGCTGATTGGCTGGACAGAATGACATGCCCTGACACTCAGCGCCTTTTGACGATGCAAGCGGCGCGATGATGTCAGTGCGCTGCTTGCGTAGTTGAATGACAGGGCAAGACAACTGGCTGATTGGCCGGGCAGAATGATTTGCCACTCCACCACATTGTTCAGCCCCAAAAGACCTGCATTGCAAGAAGACGGCACAGGAACGGGTTTAGGTGACTGTGTAAAGTTTTTTTTTTTTTGCTAAATGTGTGAGGGGCTATATGTGCAGCACTATCTACAGGGGATAGGGCTGTATGTGGGGTGCTATATGGGCAGCACTATCTACAGGGGGTAGGGCTGTATCTGGGGGGCTATACATGCAGCATTATCTACAGGGGGTCGGACTGTATGTGGGTGGCTATATGTGCAGCACTATCTACAGGGAGGTAGGGCTTTATGTGGGTGGCTATATGTGCAGTACTATCTACAGGGGGGTAGGTCTGTATGTTGGGGACTATACGGGCAGCACTATCTACAGGGGGTAGGGCTGTATGTGGGGGGCTATATGTGCAGCACTTTCTACAGGGGGTAGGGCTGTATGTGTAGCACTATCTACAGGGAGGTAGGGCTGTATGTGGGGGCTATATGTGCAGCACTATCTACAGGGGGTAAGGCTGTATGTGGGGGGCTATATGTGCAGAACTATCTACAGGGGGTAGGGCTGTATGGGGGCTATATGTGCAGCATTATCTACAGGGGGTAGGGCTGTATGGGGGCTATATGTGCAGCACTATCTACAGGGGGTAGGGCTGTATGTGGGGCTATATGTTCAGCACTATCTTCAGGTGTAGAGCTGTATGTAGGGGCTATATGTGCAGCACTATCTATGGGGGTAGGGCTGTATGTGGGGACTAAATGAGGAGCACTATATACAGGGGGGCTATATGTGGAGCACTATCTACAAGGGGCTATCTACAGGGGCTCTATGGGGGCAGTATCTACAGGGGGCTCTATGTGGGGCACTGTTTACAGGCGGCTCTATGTGGGGCACTATCTACAGGTGGCTCTATGGGGGGTACAATCTAGAGGGGGCACTGTGTGTGTGTGTGTGTGTTTATGGCACACAGTGTATGATACTATTATAATTAGGGGTGCCGTGTATGGCGCTATTATATTTAGGGGCGTAGTGTTTGGCACCATAAGAATTCGTTTACAGGTGCAGAAATGTTTGAGAAGTGAAAAGCTGAAGACATCTGAGCGGAAAACTGCTGAAATGGGCTGTGGCCGGGAGAAGTCATCATAGAGGTCTGGACCTGATGGAGAAGAAAAGAGAAAAAGAACAACTAGAATCTGAGATATCATCGGCGAGTCACTTAATGTAAATGTTTATTCTGCCCCTAATCAGTAATGTACTCACTGTATGATCTGCAGCGAGATGATGGGTGGTATGATTTATTATTTTATTTTTTTGTGAGGCTGCTAGTGATGTAAAACAGGCTGAGGCGGGGCGGGCCTCCATTTCAATTTTCGCCTCCGGCAGCAAGAAAGCTAGAATCGGCCTTGATGGTATAGTATGACATTGGCAGGTTACAGTTTCAATAAAATGGCTGTACTTTATTCTTCACTTCTAATATTCATTTGTTATCCAAGTGTTCTAAAAAAAAACAATTGTTTCCTTTCTGCTTTGTAAAAATTAATATATCAGTCATCCAAGGTGGAGACGAAATGTAGATTTCGTGATTGAATCTACATTTGCTTAAATGTTGTTCAAGACACATTTTAAAATATGCAAATTGAAATATGGGAGCGAACATTTTCTTTATTAGTGACAGTGAAATAACATCACATCTAGTGGGAAATTAAGTAGAATAGAACTTTCTTTTCTCGCAGAGATCAGGCAAGCTAATTAGCAGACTATGTCACACAGTAAATTGTCTTCTATTTAGATGATTCTGTTTTGCCTGAACATTACTAATACATATGTAATATTGTAGACAGTGACTTTATACTAGCTGAAATAATCTGTAATTACTGAATATAAGGGAAATGACATGAAGAAATTTACATGTCCAATTATGCAGCAATTTTAAGATCTTGACCCTTCAAAATTTAAGTAACAAAAAGTACCTTCATCTAATCGTCTGTATAAATGTCCGTTCCGGATGTTTATTAGAAAATCTATAGATTAGCAACATAAGCTAAACACACACAAGATAATAATAGAAGTAGCCAGCTATAGTGTAATTACACCTTTCCTCAACCCCTTTAGGGAACAAGGAGAGCACAGTTTATTTCTGTGAGGTTAGCACCTCCTTAAACGGATCCTGTCACATTGAAAATGCAGTTCAATCTGTGGACAGCATGTTATAGAGCAGTTGGTGCTGTGCAGATTGATATATATAGTATTCATTTAAATCTCTGCTCACTCTGGATTTCGGAGTCCTGTGGGGGGTCCTAATCTGTGATTGATAGCTATCTCTATATGTACACTCATACAGGAAAGGCTGTTAATCACTCAGTAGGACCGCCCACTGGACTCCTAAGCTGAGTATAGATTTACATGAATAAATTAATACTTATACTGTATCTTTTCCCACAAAACTATATTTCAATCTGCTCAGCTCATCCTGCTTTATAACATTCTGCCTGAAAATTGGACTTGCATTTCCAATGTGACAGATTCCGTTTAAGTGTACTTTTTGTTTTTTTTCATTATTTTTTTTAATTTCCTTTTTCCTACACCCACCCTTGTACTTTTCTGTCACTACTCATTTGTGGACATGCTGTCTAGGGGCTGACGTTATATTTGCACATTGGGGGGAATTTATTAAGCACTCTATGCCAGATATCTGGCGTAAAAAATTAAGATAGTTCCCAGAGCAAGTTTTCCAAAACAATGAATAATAACCCAATATACACTGGGATAATCTGTTGGGAGTCAAATACCAACATAATTAATCTTTTTAATCTGTTCAATATGATTAATACATGACAAGCTATGGGAACTCCACAGAACGGCTTCCTGCCATTGAGAGAGATACGGAGGTGTTTAAATCTGTCTACCATTTTAACATAAAAGGTAGCATTGCGGAATCTGGCTGGATTTGAAATTCCTTTAGTAAAATTTTTCTTGCTCAAAATAAAATTTTGTAAAGGTGAGAAGGGTAATTTCCCAAATGACAAAGAACGCATGCCTAATAGATGTTTAATCTGAAGATATTGATAAAATGCTGATTTCAAATGTGTACCTTTTTTGTCAAAACTATTACTGGATATCTATCCAATATACTGGATGTCCAGTGTTATTGCTGGGTGATTTTAACAATGTTCTAGATAGTGAAATGGATAGATGTAGTAATAGTAGAATTGTCTATAGAGGAATCCGTAATCTCTTTGCCAGGCTGGTACAGCAGCTGGGCTGGGTAGACCTATAGCGCAATCAAAATCCTAACGCACGGGTTTATTCATGTTTTTCAACTTCATTAAATTCTCTGTCATGGATAGATTTAGTTTTGGGGAACTATGCGATGGTACCTTTGGATAAAAGAGTTAAATATGAGGTGCGTGCTGCCTCAGATCTTACTCCAGTGGCGATAGAGGTTCTATCCACCATAAGCTCTAGTATAAGGAGTTCTGCAATAAATCCTTCTTGGTTGCTTCTATCGGATTTAAAGAAAAATGAATAAAGAGCTGCAATATTTCTTAAGGGTGATCTGTGGTACAGCACCAGAAAATTAATTTGAGGGTTTTATTTGGAAAATATGCAGTAGGTTAAAAAAGCCCAAAGACGGGAAGAAGAGTAAATTATGACGAGAGTTATGGCAAGAGAAGTTGAATATGTTAATCAGGGTGGATCGGTGAAAAAGGGAAGGTTAAAAGAATATGTCGGAATATAATCTTCTTTTTTTTAAAAAAAAAAAGGGTAACCACAGCTGTCCTTTCAATGGAATGTACAATATGGAGGTTCAGGCAGGCCAGGGAAATATTTATATATTTATCCACCCCTTAAGAACGCAGCTTAGTTTTGGCCTTAACCCTTTCACGCCGCAGCCCTTTTTCAGATTTTCATTTTCGTTTTTCACTCCCCACCTTCCAAAGGCCATAACGCCTTTATTTTTCCGTCTATATAGTACTATGAGGGCTTGATTTTTGCGGGACAAGTTGTAGTTTTTCGTAGCACCATTTATTTTGCCGTATAATGTACTAGGAAACGGGAAAAAAATTATTTGTGGGGTAGAAAATGAAATAAACAGCGATTCCGCCATGGTTTTTTGCGCGCCATTTTTACGGAATTCACTGTACAATTAAAACAACATATTCATTTTATTCTATGGGTCAATACGATTACGCCGATACCAAATATGTGTAGGTTTTTCTATATTTTACTACTTTTACAAGTAAAAACCTAAGTGTAAAAAAGAAAATTTATTTTGTTTCGCCAAATTCCGAGAGCCGTAACGTCTTTATTTTTCCGTCGATTAAGTGGTATAAGAGCTTATTTTTTGCGGGATAAGCTGTAGTTTTTAATAATACCATTTTGGTGTAAATGTGATGGTTTGATCACTTTTTTATTTCATTTTTTGTGGGAGATTAGGTGAACAAAAAATAGAGATTCTGGCGTTTACATTTTTTTTTTTTTTACGGCGTTCACCGTGCGGGTTAAATAATGATATATTGTGATAGTTCAGACTTTTACAGACGCGACGATACCAATTATGTTTATTTAATTTTTTACTATGCTCTAGGGGGAAAATGGGAAAAGGGATGTTTTTTGAACTTTTAATATTTTTATTTTTTTTACAAAAAAAACAAAACTTTATTTAACTCATTTTTACATTTTTTATTAGTCCCCCTAGGGGACTTCAAACAGCGATCGTCAGACCCCCAGGCAGCCGTGTGAACCAACGGCTCCCCGCGATCTTTGCCGCGGGAGGGTCGTTGAGACGTTACAGGGGGTCGCCCCCCTGTTTTTAGTAATTTAAATGGCGTGATCTCTATTGAACGCGGCATTTAACGGGTTAAACAAGCTGGATCGCGCTAAAGCGCGATCCCGCTCGTAACCCGGAAGTGTCGGCTGTAACACACAGCCGACAGACTCGACATTACTCAGCCCGTGAGCCCGCTCCATATTCCCCCACCCGGCGTGCGCCGTATATATACGGCGGATGTCGGGAATGGGTTAAGGCTCAGAGCCCATTTTTCAAATCTGACGTGTCAATTTATGTGGTAATAACTTCGGAATGCTTATACCTATTCAAGCGATTCTGAGACATTGGGCTTTATGTTAAAAATTTGGTCGATATATTCAGTGTTTATTTGTGAAAAATAGCAGAATTTAGAGAAAATTAGCATTTTTTCCAAATTTAAATGTATTTGTTTGTAAGACAGATGGTTATACCACCCAAAATATCCTGTGGATGTGTCATAAATGTCCCTCTTGGGAAAACCCCTTTAAGGATACAGCTATAACTATGGCAAAAAAAAATTCAAGAGCTGTGTAAATAAAGGTCATACTCGGG
The DNA here is from genome assembly GCF_050947455.1 of Rhinoderma darwinii. NCBI lineage: Eukaryota > Metazoa > Chordata > Amphibia > Anura > Rhinodermatidae > Rhinoderma > Rhinoderma darwinii. The sequence goes on along the minus strand of NC_134690.1, from coordinate 134,386,973 downwards.
CCTTGAAATTAATGCAGATAAGTCTATAGTTATGCCTCTCGATACTGATACTAGCGTCAATATAGTGCAGTGGTTAAGGTAATAACAAGAGGAAGTTTAAAATACTTGGGTATACTTTTCTCTAAAAATATACATGATTATGTCTCTCTTAATATTCTGCCTTTGGTGGCCAAATTGAGGTGAAAATTGTAAATATGGAATAAAATGGCGCTGGGTATGGCGGATAGGTTAGCGCTGGTTAAAATGGTTATCTTGCCACAGATTCTCCATGTTTTGTCAAATTCCCCAGTATTGTTAAATGTTAATATTTTTAAAATCATGGCTATCTTAATTACTACCTTAATTTGGAAGGGAACATCATCTAGGATTAGTTTAAAATCCTTACAGATGAGTAAAGGTGGAGGAAGGTGGACAGATTGACCCCATACTCCATATTTCAGATTCTTGATTCTGGTCATTTTGGAGCATAAGGTGTTGATGCATAAGGTGTTGATAAATATAAGACAGCTATGAGGTTTATCTAACTCAGCAGATTTTTCTCCCTTAGGGTATGTGCGCACACACTAATTACGTCCGTAATTGACGGACGTATTTCGGCCGCAAGTAGTGGACCGAACACAGTGCAGGGAGCCGGGCTCCTAGCATCATACTTATGTACGATGCTAGGAGTCCCTGCCTCTCTGTGGAACTACTGTCCCGTACTGAAAACATGATTGCAGTACGGGACAGTTGTCCTGCAGAGAGGCAGGGACTCCTAGCATCGTATATAACTATGATGCTAGGAGCCCGGCTCCCTGCACTGTGTTCAGTCCGGTACTTGCGGCCGAAATACGTCCGTCAATTACGGACGTAATTAGTGTGTGTGCACATACCCTTATGGGACAATATTTACCTAATTAACTTTTATTCTTCACCAGCTGTGGTTTACAGGAAATCGAGAGGATTCTTTCTGGTCTCACATATATATGAGGATAGAAGCTTTTTCTCCCTAAAAAAAAAAGCCTTCAGCGTTAATGCACCCCCTCTTTCTCAAGTGTTCTATTATTCCTAGATACAATGCTTATGTCTGTCTCCGAGAAATAATCAAAGGATATTAGTAGACTCTTCAAATATACTAATTTATCATGTCTCAAATTAAGAGAACGTTTATTTCTAGGTGCTATGATACTATTTAAAGCATATCTATTAATGGCATAAATCCACGACTGAGGAATCTATGGATCCAGGACGCAAATTAGGTATCGGAAGAAAGGTGGGCAAAAATTCTTGCTAATATATGTAACTATCTGATTAATGAACCAAACAGGCTCATTCAGTATAGTTATTTATATAATACATTACACTTCTACATTTTTGCATTTTATTAATAAACGAGATTCAAATAGATGCCCAAAATGTTTGGGTGGAGAAGCTTGCTGGATCCATATGTTTTGGCATTATCCCATATTGTATAAATATTGGGAAGAAATTGTTAAGGTTATCTCTGATCTACTTGGCTGTACTATCTATAAGAATAAAAGATTGTGTTTGTTGGGAGAATTGACAGAAATATCAGATGTGCTTAGTAGGCCATGTGGGTGTACTGTTTGCGGCACGGAAGCTTAATTCTAAGCTATGGATCTCGGCAGAAATACCAACATTTGCTTATGGAAGGTGAAGGTGGAGGAATTGAGGAACAAAGAGCTCTTTTATTACCAAGCGGTAAATAGATCAATAGATTTGCCCAAATGACAGAATATTTGGAACGGGTGGAATCTCTCATAGGGTTTGTAATTTTTTTTTAAAAAATGTACGTTTTTTTTTTTGCTCCTATTCCTGTTGAATATATTTGTATTTGGGTTTTAGGAATATAAATGCTATATCCCTTTTTGTTTGGGGTCAACAAAGGATGGATTGGACCCTCTGTGTTGCCAACAGATTTGGCGTGGGGCTGGACTGGGGAGTGGAGTCTAAGGGATTGCTAGGTTTTTACCCTTTAACCTCTGTACGGAGACCTGGTCTGTGGCGCTAGGATTCCCAGGTCGCTACCCCACAAATGTACTCCTATTTGGTAAAGGCTGATGACGACAGGCGAGTTATAATAAAAGAAGACTAGGCACAGTTTCTGTACAAGCGAAGGTCTGGTCAGGTGAAAGACTATCACTCACGGTTCAAAGGAAATAGGAGAGTAAAAGACAGAATAACCAAGGGCGCAGCCGTGATAGAACTAATTTTTAATTTGTACAATTAAAACAAACTGCCTGTTTTGGTCGATTGATTGTGTTGTTGTGTATCTCGTTCGGAATTGCCCTTTATTTCAGAGAGATTCACACGACTTGGGGCTAGGATATTTTTAATTGTTCTAACCCTTCTAAAAGTGATTGCTGGTTTTGGTGGTAGCATTTTTTGAAGGAAAGGGTATATTTGGAGTATATGCCAATGTTTATTGCGAATTGTCCCAAAGAAGAAGCCGAATGAATACAGGTTGATTCATCATCTTTCTTTTCCTGATAAGGCTTCTCTTAATGATGAAGCGGAGTCGGATTTTGCTTTAGTACAATATTCATCTTTTGATGATGCAGTGGTACTGTTGAGAAAATTCGGCCATAGATCATTATTAGCAAAAGCGGATGTCAAATCCGCTTTTCGGTTATTACCCGTTAATCCCTTAGGTTTTAATTCTTTAGGTATTCAATTTAATAACAAATATTATTTTGACAAATGTTTACCCATGGGCTTTACCTTGTCGTGTTATTATTTTGAGGCTTTTTCCACTTTTATTCGTTGGGTAACTTTGAGGGATGAGAGGGATGGTGATTTGTTGCATTACTTAGATGATTTTTTATTTTTTGGTCCAGCGGATTCACAAGTTTGTTTCAATCTGTTAAATAAGTTTATTGAAGTTTGTGAGTTTTTTTTAATATTCCCTTAGCACGTGAGAAAACAGTTTCTCCATGTTGCTGTCTTGAATTTCTAGGAATCACAATTGATACGTGTTTGATGGAATTCAGACATCCGGAGGTTAAATTATTAAAATTAATGGAATGTATTATCTAGAATGCTAATTAGCAGTAAAACAACTTTGAGGGATCTTCAATCTTTATTAGGCCTTTTAGTATTTGCCTCAAAAGTTATCCCAATGGGTAGAGTTCTTTCTAGAAGGTTGTACATGTCTACAAGAGGTTTGCAATCTCCATTTTCTCACATTCGTCTAACTAAGGTTGTCTTAGGGTATGGAAGGAATTCTTACTAAATTTTTAATGGTAAAAGTATTTGGCAGGAGGAGTTTGTCGATTCGCTTGCTCTGGGCCTTTTTACAGATGCTTCAGGTTCTATGGGATATGGTGCATTTTTTGATGGTCATTGGTCAGCTGAACCTCGGGATGAGTTTTGGGTTCAAGCTGGACTTACAAAAAATCTGTTTCTATTGGAGTTATTTCCGGTTGTTGTGTCTCTATATATTTATGAATCCTTCAAGAACAAACAAATATTTTTACATACGGATAATAAAGGTGTGCTGTTTGCAGTGAATTGTTTATCACCTCATAGTGAATTAGTGATTAAGTTATTACACTATTTGGTTTTATACTATTTTAAATTAAATATATGGTTGAAGGCTAAATATATTAATACTAAATGGAATAATATAGCTGATTCCCTTTCTCGTGCACAGTGGGAAAGATTTTACCAGCTGGCCCCTCATGCGGATCGAGTGGGAATTCGATGTCCGGATCACTTATGGCAATTGATCTGGGATTCATTTTGAAACATATTAAGAATTCTCTTTCCCAGCGTACTTGGTCCAGTTATTGTGTCTCTTGGAGAAAATGGTGTATGTTTTGTGACATTTTAGAGGTAGGGTATTTAAATAATTTTTTAGAGGTAATGTTATCTTTTGTCTGTTCTTTATTTAATTTAGGTTTAAGTTTTTCATTGATTCATAAAACGTTAGCTGGAGTTTCTTTCTTTTTAAAACTGGGTGTTCGTTTAATGATTATTTTCAGGTGAACCAATGGTTAAAAGGTTATTCTAGATCATTCTCTTCTGTTGATAAGAGGGGGCCGATTTCTATTTTTTTTCTTGGAGAAATTATTGGCTATCCTTCCAAAAATGTGTTTTTAAAATTACGAGTGTATTTTATTTCAGACATCATTTGTTCTTGCCTTTTTTGCAGCCCTGAGAATTAGTGAATTTACAGCAATTAATAGGTCATCTGAATCCAGTCTGTTATTCAGTGATGTTCTTCTAGAGAATTGTTCGGTATGGATATTGATCCATAGATCTAAAACTGAGCAGCTAGGCAAAGGCAAATGGTTGAAACTTAGAAAGCTGGTGGGTTCTAGTTTATGTCCGGTGTTGGCAATTTCAAATTATTTGGAAGCAAGGCCTACATTTTTGGGTTAATTTTTACTTCACGCTGACTCTTCTCCTTTAACAAGATTTAAATTTAATGCAGTTCTTAAAAAATGCTTGAATTTTATTAATTTAGAAGGTTTTGGTTTTTCGTCTCATTCATTCCGCATCGGTGCTGCAACAGAGGCGGCCAGGATGGGTCTGGATGATGCAATTAATAAAACGTTAGGAAGATGGGATTCCGATAGATTTCGATTATATGTTAGACCAAATCTTGCTCTGTTTTAATTTTTAATTCCTTTTTTCAAGTAAGCCAGTTTCTATTTGGATATGTGGCCATTCTTTCATTTTCTGAGCATGGAAGAGAGCAGCTGAACGAAATTCAATTAATTTATTTATGGATCGTAACCTAGTGAGAGTCTTCTGGTTTGGTCATAGGGGTTTAAGATGGAAATACATGGTACAATATTTAAAGGAGACGAAATTGACTTTTCAGGATCCTGATGCTGTGATTTTTCATGCAGGTGGTAACGACTTGGGCAAAGTTAATACTTTAGATCTTATTTTTGAAATGAAACGAGATTTGTGTTTCATCAAATCCATGTTTCCAAATGCTATCGTTATCTTTTCTGAAATTGTTCCTCGTTTTTTATGGAGCGGTTCGGATTTTTCCTTCATGGAAAAAAATCAGAAAAAGGATCAATAGAAATCTGGATTTTTTTTTACCTTCTATTGGAGGTTGGTCCTTTAGGCATCAGGATCTTGAGGGTTTTGTTAAAGGCCTGTATAGAAATGACTTGGTTCACTTATCAGATGTTGGTTTGGACATTTTTAATTTAGGTCTAAATTAGGTTGAGAGTGCCGCTGTGTTTTTTTTGGGGGGCGGGGGGGGGGGGGTTGTTGGATTAAATCCGATGTGGCTTGTGGGGTTTAGTCGCCCAGTTTATGAGTGGACAAGGTCATGAATTATTGGTTTAATATTTATTAAAATATTTGGTATTTATTACTAGTTTAATATTTATTTATTCTATTTGTTATGTAACCCCTTAATAAATACCGTGGCCATTTTATTCCATCTGCATTGTCTCTTGGTCTTTATTTATTAATTACGTTTTTAGTATGTGTGTTTTGAAGGTTGGGTGGCGCTTGTGTTACCATGCACACGACTGTAGCCATGTGCACGGCCATGATTTTCGGGTTGGACGGCCGCGGAGTGCCACCTGCGGGCCGCCCGCAAATCACGGGCTATGCACATAGCCGCGTGCATTAACTTCTATGAGCCTGGATCGCAAAACACGGCCGTAATAAGACTTGTCCGCTCTTTTTACGGTCCAGGCTCCAAAAATAAGTTTGCGTGAATGGGACCTAAAGACAGAGGATAGATTGAATTGCTTGTAATAATCATTTTGGAGACCGTCCGGTCCAGGAGCCTTATTAAGACTTGTAGATCTATCAGTGAGATGAATTTCTTCCAATGAAAAAGGACGATCAAAAAAAATCTATATATTCTTCAATAACAGTAGGTTGGCGTAATGAGGAGAGAAAAATTGTAATGTTAGTCATAGTGGGTTGATGAGTCATTGGGTCATCTCTAAGGTTAAATAGTTTGGTGTGATATTGTGTTAACCCCCAGCATATTCAAACAAAATAGTTGAATAACCATAGCATTTAAAGAAGTAAATTTCTATCATAAGAATTCTATTTGTCAGTCATATCAGAAGTGTAGTCTCTGTCAATGACCCGCATAAGTTTTGCAGATAAACCAGTAACCAACCGTAACATACTGTAACAGTAAATAAACACCCCTAGGCATCATGTGCAATGTCAAATCTAACAACTCATGAGCAGGTGAGAAAAGATCTTTACAGGGAATTCCCATTTATAAGCCACATAATTGTCCCTCAAAATCTTGGTAGTATAAGCAAAGTTATGCCTTCTTGCAAGTGTCGCAGCAGATAAGTAAGGAAAAACAGAATGCTCCTTAAAGGCCTCTGGAAAAGCTAACTTGTGCCAAAGTTGCTGTAGAAAGGCGTACTTCACTTTAAGAAAGTATATATGGGCCAATGTTTTTCGTGACACTGAGGGATCAAGGTTCTTGGACTTAAGGACCCCATGGATCCTGTCCACAGTTAAAGGAGTTTTCAGGGGACACAACATTTTTAGAGTATATCTACAAATTGAATAAAGTTGCTAATATATAGTCTGTATTAAATATGGAAGCTTATCTTCTTTGCATGCAAGTGGTTTTTCTTCCGACACAGGCTCGTGCAGGAAGAGTGATATCGAAACAGTCCTGTGTCGATACCTCTCTTTGTAACGTCACGCTAGAGTGATGTTCTCAACTAATTATTCAGCCCCTCTATGCGACTATCCTATGCAGGTACATTATGCAAGGATGACTGCCAACACTGTTCAGAGTAATGCCAATTTGCATAAAAAAAATAAAAGGACAGAACACGTTGGAGTCGGAGGTGGAGAGCTATAGACCGTGCTGGTGGGAGGGTTGGAAGACATAACATTGGGCGTAGATATTTAAATGACGTAGGTGCGAGAGATAGGTCAGGTGACAGAGAGAATATGACGTAGGTAAGATTTTTTTTCGTTTCACTGTCACGCATGCAGACCACCCAAATACAGGAAGAAGAAAAGTGTCACGAAACGGGTTAGTGGACCCAATAAGCCGTACCGCCGTAGCGGGAAGGCAGCTGGACAAACCGTAGGAAACCCCAGAAATACAATGTCCCACACAAGGGTACCTGAATAGTCCAGATGGTAACCGCAGCTCTGGCACAGATGAGATGGGTGCAGCGGATGGCGCCAAACGTGGCGGATGACACAGGAGCCGCAAGTTGCGCCAGACGTGGCGGATTCCTCCAGATGTGGCAGATGACACAGGACGTGGCAGATTCCTCTGGACGTGGCAGATGACACAGGACATGGCAGATTCCTCTGGACGTGGCAGATGACACAGGACGTGTCAGATTCCTCTGGACGTGGCAGATGACACAGGACGTGGCAGATGACACAGGACGTGGCAGATGACACAGGACGTGGCAGATGACACAGGATGTGGCAGATGACACAGGACATGGCAGATTCCTCTGGACGTGGCAGATGACACAGGATGTGGCACGACTTGATACTAAGGCAAAGCACGGAAACAGGAACGGGGAACAAGGCACGGGTAACAACAGGAACGGTAAACACTAAGGGACCATTTGCAAGACAGACTGAGAAAACTAACAACGCTCAGGCAAGGATTAAAAGGCCAGGGGCCTTCTTATAGACCAGGAAATCGTGGCAGTTGATGATGACGATTTCCTTATTGCGCGCACTGGCCCTACGGGACACAGCCGAACGGAGCGGAAGTGAGCGCTGGCGTCTCCTAGGAGGGAGACGGGGACCAGCGCTCACAGATCCATGGCTGCGGGCATTGGGAGGTGAGTGAACCCGACGGCCCGCGGCCATGGACGCTACAGTATCCCCCCTCTTACGCCCCCTCTTCTTGGGGCCAGAGTGAGAGAGGAACTTTTTAATAAGAGCAGGGGCGCTGAGGTTCTCTTCTAGCTCCCAGGACCTCTCCTCAGGACCAAACCCTCTCCAGTCCACCAAATTAAAAGTCCTTCCTCCTACCCTTTTGCAGTCCAGGATCTCCTTTACCTCGAATATATCAGAGGGACCGCAGGAAGCAACTGTGGAACTAGAAGTCTTGCTGTAGCGGTTCAGGACCACTGGTTTCAGGAGGGATACATGGAAGGAGTTAGGGATTTTGAGGGTAGGAGGAAGCCACAGCTTATAGGAGACAGGGTTGATTTGTTGCAGGATCTCGAAAGGACCAAGGAACTTGGGAGCGAACTTGTATGAAGGCACCCTTAAGCGAATGTTCCGAGAAGACAGCCAGACCTTAGTCCCAGGAAGATACTGAGGCGGCACTCTTCTCCTAGTATCCGCCTTACGCTTCATGCGATCTACCGCCAGCAAAATAGGGGACCGGGTCTGTTGCCAGATTTGCAGGAAGTCCCCATATGCAGAGTCAGCAGCGGGTACCTGAGATGAAGTTGATACAGGAAGAGGGACTCTGGGATGTTGACTGTACACGATGTGAAACGGAGTGGAAGTGGTGGACTCGCTTGTGTGGTTGTTGTAAGAAAACTCGGCCCATGGAAGAAGCTGTACCCAGTTATCGTGCTGTGAAGAGATGAAGTGGCAGAGATAATTTTCCATGATCTGGTTGATCCTCTCAACTTGCCCATTGGACTGGGGGTGATAGGCAGAGGAAAAGTCCAAACTCACATCCAGGAGTTTACAGAGGGCTCTCCAGAACTTGGAGGTAAACTGAACACCCCGATCAGACACGATGTGAAGAGTTAAGCCATGCAAGCGGAAGATGTGCTGAATGAAGAGACTCGCCAGACGAGGAGCAGAGGGTAGGCCGGTCAGCGTAATAAAATGTGCCATCTTAGAGAACCGGTCCACCACCACCCAGACAGTGTTACATCCTGCTGAGGAGGTAAGGTCTGTGACGAAGTCCATCGCAATGTGCTGCCAGGGGGCACTGGGTACAGGCAGAGGTTGAAGCAGGCCGGCAGGCTTGCTGTGAGTTACTTTGTTAGAGGCACACACCGTGCAAGCAGAGACAAAGTCCAGAACATCCTTAGGTAGCGTGGGCCACCAGAAGTGACGAGCAATCAGGTCTTGGGTTTTACGGACACCAGCGTGCCCAGCCAGTTTAGAACTGTGTCCCCAGCGGAGAATTATTTTTCTGTCTGCCAACCGAACAAAAGTCCTCCCACGAGGGATGTCTCTAACCTGCAGAGGATTAGCAGTGACCATGCAGGACGGGTCTATGATGGTCTGAAGGGACTCCACCGAGTCTTCCGTCTCAAACGATCTGGACAGGGCATTGGCCTTCACATTCTTGTCTGCGGGACGGTAGTGGAGCACAAACTGAAACCGGGTGAAGAACAGCGACCACCTGGCTTGACGAGGATTCAGTCTTTGAGCGGACTGAAGGTAAGTAAGATTCTTGTGGTCGGTGAAGATCAGGATGGGGTGAGCAGCGCCCTCCAGAAGATGTCTCCACTCCTCCAGAGCCAACTTAACGGCCAACAGCTCCCGATCTCCAATGGAGTAATTGCGCTCAGCAGAGGAAAACAGTCTTGAGTAGTAGCCACATACTACTGCCTTTCCTTTGGAGCTCATTTGGAACAGAAGTGCACCTGCACCAACAGAGGAAGCGTCCACTTCCAGTGAGAACTGCCGAGATATGTCAGGATGATGGAGGATCGAGGCTGAAGTGAAGGATTTCTTGAGGCTAATAAATGCGGACTCTGCCTCTGGAGTCCACACCTTGGGGTTCACACCCTTCTTGGTAAGGGTAGAGATGGGAGCCGTCAGAGAAGAGAAGTTAGGAATAAACTGCCGGTAGAAATTGGCGAATCCCTGGAACCGCTGTATGGCCCTTAAGCCTTGGGGACGTGGCCACTTCAGGACAGCCTTCACTTTCTCAGGATCCATTTTGAGGCCTTGATCCGAGATGATGTAGCCCAGGAAGGGCACAGAGTTCTTCTCAAAGACGCACTTCTCCAACTTGGCGTATAAATGATTCTCCCTCAATCGTAGTAGAACCTGACGGATATGCCTCCAATGAGTCGGCGGATCTGGGGAGAAAATCAAAATATCATCGAGCTAAACAACAACACAGACATAGAGTAGATCCCGGAAGATATCGTTAACGAACTCCTGAAACACTGCGGGAGCGTTACACAGGCCAAAGGGCATCACCAGGTATTCGTAGTGCCCGTCCCGGGTGTTAAATGCTGTCTTCCATTCATCACCCCGGCGAATCCGGACTAGATTGTAAGCCCCACGCAGGTCTAGCTTAGAAAAATTTTTGGCCCCTCGTATGCGATCAAACAGCTCAGATATGAGAGGCAGTGGGTATTTGTTTTTGACTGTGATCAGGTTGAGACCCCTGTAGTCAATGCAGGGACGAAGGTATCCATCCTTTCTTTTAACGAAGAACAATTCAGCCCCGGCCGGGGAGGAAGATTTTCGTATAAAACCCCTCTCCAGATTCTCCTTGATATAGGCCGACATGGATAGAGACTCAGGCAAGGAGGGAGGATATACCCGTCCACGGGGGAGAGAGGCATTAGGAACCAGTTCAATGGGGCAGTCATAAGTCCGATGTGGGGGCAGCGTCTCAGCCTCCCTTTTGCTGAAAACATCTGCATACTGAGCAAATTGGGAAGGCAATCCCCTCAACGACTGAGGCAGAGGAGGCTTGACAGGATGGATTTGCAACAGACAACGACCATGGCACTTGGGACCCCATTGGAGAACCTCTCAAGAATTCCAGTCCAGGACTGGGGCATGTAGTTGAAGCCAAGGCAGGCCCAGCAGAACAGGATTGATGGCTTTGGGCAAAACAAGGAAAGAAATATATTCAGAATGAAGTACTCCAACCTGGAGCTTCAACGGCTTGGTTTTAGAGATGATGGGATCAGGCAGAGGCAGTCCATTAACTGAGGCAACAGCCAGAGATGTCTCCAGGGGAACTGTGGGCAACTGAAGATGATCCACCAGCTTTTTCTGGATGAAGTTAGCAGCAGAGCCAGAGTCAAGATAGGCAGAACTTGATGCGTCCTCTCGCCGGATACCAGGGTCACAGTAATAGTCAATTTGTAAGCGAATGCTCTGTTAGACTCCGTTCCACCTAGGGTTGTCTCTCCAACCAATCCCAGGCAATGGGGTCTCTCTGACTTCTGGGGACTCAGACGCACAATATGGCCTCCATGGCCGCAATACAGACAAAGTCCAGAAGTGCGTTTGCGTTGTTTCTCCTGGGTGGACAATTTGACATAATTGCCCTGCATCGGATCCTCTGGTGGCATGACTGAGTGGGATTGCGGGACAGCAGAATCCAGCGTGGGGAGTTCTCTCCCCCGGAGAACCTCTTGGGAACGTTCCTGGATCCTCATGTCGACACGGGAGGCGAGTAGGATGAGATCGTCCAGGGTGGATGGCAGATCGCGAGCAGCCAGCTCGTCCTTGATCCCTGAATACAGTCCCTGCCAGAATGTAGCCACCAAAGCCTCGTTGTTCCAGGACAATTCAGTAGCCAGGATACGGAACTGGATGGCATACTCGCCCACGGAGAGGTCTCCCTGGTGTAGGGTTAGCAGGGATGCAGCAGCCGAAGAAACTCTTCCAGGTTCCTCAAAGATCGAGCGGAAGGTCCGTAAGAAGCACTGCAAGTCCCGGGTCTCTGGTCCCTGATGTTCCCACAGAGGATTGGCCCATGCCAGGGCTTTGCCAGTAAGGAGAGAGATGATGAAGGCGATCCTGACATCATCCGAACAGAAGGACCTGGCATGAAGTCTGAAATGGATCAGGCACTGATTCAAAAATCCCCTGCAGGACCTCAGATCTCTGTCATAGCGTGGAGGTAGCGGCAAAAAACACAGGGGGTTGATACCAGTACAGACAGGAAGGGTAGCAGGCGGAACCGCAGGAACGGGTGCGGTGACGACTGTGGTTGGAGCGAGCAACCGATGTGCTATGGCGTCCACCGACAGGAGGAGCTGGTCTTGTCGTGACTGGAGATCCTCCATCTCAGCCAGCATGGCTTGTGTCGTCAAAGTCTCAGGTTGGCCAGCGGGGGTCCATGGCCTGAGCGTACTGTCACAAAGCGGGTTAGTGGACCCACTAGGCCGTACCGCCGTAGCGGGAAGGCAGCTGGACAAACCGTAGGAAACACCAGAAATACAATGTCCCGCACAAGGGTACCTGAATAGTTCAGATGGTGGCCGCAGCTCTGGCACAGATGAGATGGGTGCAGCGGATGGCGCCAAACGTGGCGGATGACACAGGAGCCGCAAGTTGCGCCAGACGTGACGGATTCCTCCGGACGTGGCAGATTCCTCTGGACGTGGCAGATGACACAGGACATGGCAGATTCCTCTGGACGTGGCAGATGACACAGGACGTGGCAGATTCCACTGGACGTGGCAGATTCCACTGGACGTGGCAGATTCCACTGGATGTGGCAGATGACGCAGGACGTGGCGGATGACACAGAACATGGCATATTCCTCTGGACGTGGCAGATGACACAGGACGTGGCAGATTCCTCTGGACGTGGCAGATGACACAGGACGTGGCACGACTTGATACTTAGGCAAAGCACGGAAACAGGAATGGGGAACAAGGCACTGGTAACAACAGGAACGGGAAACACTAAGGGACCATTTGAAAGACAGACTGGGAAAGCTATCAATGCTCAGGCAAGGATTAGAAGGCCAGGGGCCTTATTACAGACCAGAAAATCGTGGCAGTTGATGATGATGACGATTTTCTTATTGCGCGCACTGGCCCTTTAAGGCCGGGCGCGAGCATGCGCGCGCACCCTACGGGACACAGCCGAACGGAGCGGAAGTGAGCGCTGGCGTCTCCTAGGAGGGAGACGGGGACCAGTGCTCACAGATCCATGGCTGCGGGCGTCGGGAGGTGAGTGAACTCGACGGCCCGCGGCCATGGACGCTACAAAAAGTAGTGCAGGTAGTGAAAAGATTATAAGATTAGCAGCAAAGAAAAGTGTTGAATTAAAAAGAAGAAGAAGAACATTCAGTGCAAGAAAATAATGCATTTAAGGTGTAAAAAAATAAATAAAAAAATCACTGGGAAAACCCCTTTAAGTCCATGGCATCTGCCTTTGGTAAAATAGCTTGTAGCAGTTTTTGGAATCAAGGCCCCAGGTTAGCCTCTGGATAGACTCCTGTATCTCCCTTATACCTACATTGTTCTACCTAGATATGTCCTCCAGCTCATAGACCATATGTTTAAATTGAGACAATTCATCTTCTAGGGCGTAATGTGCATCAACCAAATCATTATGCGAAGATTCTTACTCCGCCATCTTGGATTTAATGTGCGCCGTATGCTCACCAAGTGCTGAGATATCATGTTTTATCTTCCTCAGCATAGATGTAAAGTCCTCTTTCAATGAGGACCGGAGTGAAGTAACAGCTTTTGCGTAGTCTGCTTTGTTAATGGCAGATCAGCAGTCGCACCTTTATCTTCTTTACAAGACTGCTTTGACGCTCCATCACTGATAAATGCTGGGGTAAGCACAGGCGGCAAACAGGGCACCTGCAAGGTGGCATTAGAGAGTGATGGGCCTCTGGAAAAATAATTCTGCTAGCTTTTCTGTAGATTGGCATTTTTTAGGTCTGCCACGAGTCATAATGAGATAAGTAATGGTTCTGACAAACTTGACACCGGAAATCTGAGTTTACCTTCTTTAGAGGGAGTCTGGGTACATGCTCTTGCACTATCTGCAGTCAGGCCAAGCCCCCTGACAAACGGACTGTGAGGCTGGGTTCAAACGGACTGTGAGGCTGGGTTCACACGACCTATTTTCAGACGTAAACGAGGCGTATTATGCCTCGTTTTACGTCTGAAAATAAGGCTACAATACGTCGGCAAACATCTGCCCATTCATTTGAATGGGTTTGCCGACGTACTGTGCAGACGACCTGTCATTTACGCGTCGTCGTTTGACAGCTGTCAAATTACGACGCGTAAAATGACTGCCTCGTCAAAGAAGTGCAGGACACTTCTTTGGACGTTTTTGGAGCCGTTTTCTCATAGACTCCAATGAAAACAGCTCCAAAAACGGACGTAAAAAAACGCTGAGAAAACGTCTCGAAAAACGCAGCGAAAAACGCGAGTTGCTCGAAAAACGTCTGAAAATCAGGGGCTGTTTTCCCTTGAAAACAGCTCCGTATTTTCAGACGTTTTTGGTCACTAAGTGTGCACATACCCTTAGTCTTCTATACATGCTTCTTTATTTAGCAATAATTAGTAATAATTTCCAACCAAAAATTACTCCTAATGTTCTCCAAAAAAAAGACAAGGAGCATTACCAAATGTGGCAGGATTTATTATTGAAAATAATAGACTTACTCTTAAGCTTTGCAAAGTAATATGCTTTGCATAAAACATATCACAGCAACATTTTATTGTCATTTATTTATAAATCATCAACGTTTACCGCAGTAATGAGTCAGAAATACTTAGATTGAATTATAACAAGGACATCATTTTAGTATTTACACAGAAATTATAATAATGAATGACGCACCTGCCCAATGAACTTACAATTTAACTGAGGCAAAACTTATATGTATTATAAGCCAAGTGTTCTCTGGTTATTGTTTCCAATTGGGACTTTTTTAAAGAGACATTTTTCTTTATTAAGATATATTGCAAAGTTCATTATATTTATTTGTACTATTGATGTATGCTAAGTTTGTTGAAAGGTTAGTGACCATTTAAATGGACACCAACGTTTCAAACAACTTATGGTAATCTAATAATATACACTACCAACAGAAGAACAATATAGGGCAAGTCAAGAACCTATTTTTAAACGGTAAATCAATATTTATTTCATGATACAACAGGATTAAAAGTTGGTAAGAACAGACAATGCAGACATAGTAACGGTGGATGAACCAGGACGGAATATTATATACTATGCATAGTCTTATACATATGTACAGGGTATAAAGAAACACAATTCATAAAATATATATACTTGGTTAAAGTGCAAATGCAAAAATAGATACATATCCTGTAACAAAGCATGAGAAAACTGTTTGGACATACCAAACCCAACCCAACCCTTCTCATTACCCCAAGAACACCATTCCCAGAGTGAAGCATGGTGGTGGCAGCATCATGCTGTGGGATGCTTTTCAGCAGGGACTGGAAAACTGGTCAATATCGGAAATGAGCGAATTTCCAAAAATTTGTTTGGGGAGCAATTCTATGAAACATGCCGTCAGATTTAATTTGGTCCGAATAGATTTGTCGCAAATGGAAAGTGCACCAATTGCTCTGAAATGTCATGTAAGGCACTCTGAGCTATTCTAGGACTGTATACAACCCCTTTCAAGTTTTTTAACGCCAACACAGCATTAATAATATGAAAGTGACAGCAACATATATGGCTATAGGAAAACGGATGGTAGCCGAAGGTAACGAACAGCCTGTTTAAAAACACACTGCACTGTCAGATTTTTTATGCTTATTTCAATTAAAAAATGGTCCAAAAATGATCTCTTTTTGGTGGTACTATTAGATATATGAAAAACAATGAGTAACGTCACATCCATGACGTCTGTTTCAGAAGGCAGTGGCTTGCTATCAGTACCAGGATTAATTGAAGAAGATTTGTGATTCACAAATGAATGTAAGAATTTTATAGCTGTAGCAGCACTAACTCCCAGCAATGGCTGCCTATGCCTGCCTAACTGACACACTAACTCTGACTGGCTCCTATCCCTCTCTAAAATGTATCTCTCTACCAAATGATTGTAAATCTATCTATTCTCTTCTCCTCACTATGAAACACACTTGCTGACACTATTCCACTATGTATCTTTATTCTGTGTTTTACTATCTCTCACTACCTGTCTGATGTCCTTTCTCTCCTCTCTGTATTTCCACAAAGTACGAGCATTTCCTAGTTCAGCAGTTTATAGTGATTATGACTCATATGACTCCTTCTCATGGATAGGAGATGTATGAGTGGCTGTTATATCAGTATCTGCACCTGTGCAATCTCGCCCTACACTATATCGAAATTGTGGTCTGTCTTCATCCTGCTGGGAAGTGTTGTTTTAACCTGCTCCTGTATCCGTAAGTGGCCTTGCTTAGCGCGTTTTTGAGTTTAGTTATGTCCCTTAACAGGTGTGACTGGTTCTAAATGAGGAATTATTCACACTGAAGTCCATAATAAACATAGTGAGAGGCAGTGGGCACAAAGGCTGATAACTACAGACCAAGTACATGTATACTGACAAAATTGCATCTCCTAATGGTCTGATGTTTCTACTCCCCTGTTAGTACTTGTACTACTCTACCTAGTACTGTTAGTACTTGTACTACTCTACCTAACGGCCAATAAAATAGACACATGTTGTTAGATTTATTAAAACTGGCATTCCATATGCCAAAGTTAAAAAAAAATGTGTTGGAGTGAACTGCATCAAAATTTATTAAAAGCTGCATGCCTCTTAATAATTTGGTGCATTTAGGACTCTCCTAAAGTTAGAAAATGAAATATGCGCATGCTATGAGCAGGTGCAGATTTGTGCCAAAATTTTAGACACTTTCTGGGTTTAGTATTAATTGATTTGCTGAAAAAGTGGACACCATGCCCACCCCCTGGTAAACATTACACACTTTTCTCTGCAATTTTCAAAGCTGGCAAGTGCCGTGAAAAGTTGAAAATATTTTGAGAAAATATGACATTCGCCATGATTTGCACATATTTTTTAAGCCAAAATACATGCACTTTATTTGATCTTAGCACTGTTGTAGTGTAATGAGCACCACTAACATGTACTTTAGAAAAAGACAGTCATCCTCCACAACTGTGGAATTGCTAATATTGATGGGTTTCTTTTTTATCTTTGGAACGTTACATTAATAATTGATAATAAGAAAAACTTGGACCAGATTTTTTCAACCTTAGTATCTGTCTATCAATGTTTATGTATTCTTTATCCATTATTTATATAAAGCCAATATATTCCACACTGTACACAGGATGTATTCACTCACATCTGTCAATGTCCCCAGTGGGGTCAATTTTCTAGAAAGCCAAATCACCTATGGCCTCATACACACAAGCATATTTCATATATCTATTAGTTCTGTATTTGTAAGGTCCTGAATATAGAGCTTATGTTAGAAAATGCAGCTTTTCACAGTACCATAGTTTTTATGTCCGTATTTTACCAATGCAGCTATAATCTCTTCATGGATTTTAATGGAACCTCTTATTTTGATCTGTATTTATATCTGTATGTCAATATTAGAATTATATTTGTGGCTTGGCAAGGGAAAAAAATATTTGTTGAATACATGTATAAAAGCACTAATACAACACACATTTGAAAAATGCTTTAATAGGGCATAGAGGGAGTCTCCTCCTTCGGGACCATAGTAATCGGCCAGAGGGTGAAACTCATAAGTAATAGCTGCTACCGCTTTGGCGTATCCTGCCCATCCATGTATTACTGGTTTAGCCATTCATATGAAAGGCCAGGATGTGATACTAATACCACATTGTATGGATGAACAAAACTTCCCTCGGCGGATGACAGAGGACTCCAGGAGCCGAATCCACAGTGACATGCTGATAGGTGGGCATCTGTCTTTAGAGAAGAGGTTGCACTTTTAAAATTGAATGTTTCCTTTTAAAAGTTTTACACTGATACAGCTGAAACCAACAGCAGTGATGCTGGATTAAGGGCCTTTCCCAAACTTTTCCCACAATGTTGGAAGCATACAGTTGTCCAAAATGTCTTGGTTTGTTGAAGTACTAAAGAGGCTCTGTCACCACATTATAAGTGCCCTATCTCCTACATAAGGAGATTGGCGCTGTAATGTAGGTGACAGTAATGCTTTTTATTTAGAAAAACAATCATTTTGAAACCACTTTATTAGCGATTTTTAGCTTTATGCTAATGGCTTTCTTAATGCCCAAGTGGGCGTGTTTTTACTTTCAACCAAATGGGCGTTGTACAGAGTGTATGACGCTGACCAATCAGTGACCAGACAGCGTCATACACTCCTCCCCATTAATTTACACAGCAGCATCGCGTTCTTACTAGAACACGATGTGCAGCCACATACACAGACATTAACGTTAATCAAGCATCCTGATAATGAATATACATTACCTCCAGTCTGGACGTCATGTGTATTCAGAATCCTGACACTTCTGAATATTTTCTATGAGATTCCAGCAAGCCACGCGTAATCTCGCGAGATTACGAGGTAAACGAGATTTCGTTTCCCTTGCTGGAAATCTCACAGAAAAGATTCAGAAGTGTCAGGATTCTGAATACACATGACGTCCTGGCTGGAGGTCATGTATATTCATTATCAGGACACTTGATTAACGTTAATGTCTGTGTATGTGGCTGCACATCGCTTTCTAGTAAGAACGCGATGCTGCTGTGTAAATGAATGGAGAGGAGTGCGTGACTCTGATTGGTCATACACTCCTCTGTACAACGCCCACTTGGTCGAAAGTAAAAACACGCCCACTTGGGCATTAAGAAACTAATTAGCATAAACCAAAATCGCTAATAAAGTGGTAAAAATAGATCGTTTTTTTAAAATAAAAAGCATTACTGTCACCTACATTACAGCGCCCATCTCCTTATGTAGGAGATAGGGCACTTATAATCTGGTGACAGAGCCTCTTTAAGATTTCCCTTCACTGGAACTAAGGGGCTTAGGACAACCCCTAAAAAATGACCCAGTAGCATTATCCCCCCTCCACCATACTTTACAGTTGGCACAATGCAGTCAGGCAGGTAACTTTCTCCTGGCATTCGCCAAACCCAGACTGTGGCGACATTCTTTGAATTTGTTCACTTGTTGTGGTGCTGTATGGTGGTGTCTGTTGCTGTGGTACTGCACTTGTGGGGGGACGTGGCCCAGAGCCAAGGCAGCTTGGCCTGGTAGCAGGGGTGCTTCTGGGCATCAGGGTTGCTCCCTCTGCGGGTGCGGTATTGTGGTGGCAGGCGCCGCCGTGCGGTGCTGTAACCAATAGAGTAGGGACCTACTTATCGGAGGTCGCTGTGAAGTGGCAAGTGAGTTTATACAATTTGATCAAAATGTTAACTAAGAACCTCCTGTTCATGTTCATTGATTAATATTGTGGATGTGCGGTCCTTGATTCTCCTCTTCAACCAGCTTATGCTTTACACTACTCCATCTGACACTTGGCATTGTGCTTGGTGATGTAAAGTTTGCATGCAGCTGCTCGGCCATGGAAACCCATGTCATGAAGCTCCCGGGCACAACTTTTGTGCTGATGTTAATACCAGAGGAGGTTTGGAACTCTGCAGTTATTGAGTCAGCAGAGCGCTGGCAAATTTTATGCGCCTCAGCACTCGGAGACTGCGCTCTGTAACTTTACGTGGTCTGCCTCTTCATGACTAAGTTGCTGTGGTTCCTAAACGTTTCCACTTTACAATAATACCACTCACAAATGATCGTGGAAGATGATGGAAGAAATTTAATGAACTGACTTGTTGCAAAAGTAGCATCCTATTCCAGTACTATGCTGGAATTCAGTGAGATCTTTAGATTAAACCATTTTTTCACAAATTTTTCTAAAGGCGACTGCAAGGTTAGATGCTTGATATTATACACCTGTGGCAATTGGACTAAACAAAACACCTGAATTAAATTATAAAGTAGCATGTCTCAATACTTTTGTCCATAGTGTATATACATAAAAATGTATATTTATCTCAACATTTTATCTATATTCCTATATCATTGAGGCGATATGTATATTTTTGGGGTGTGGGGGCTCCTAGTTCTAACACCACAGCAGGTAGATCAGTAAAACCTTAGGCTGGGTTCACACAACCTATTTTCAGGCGTAAACGAGGCGTATTATGCCTCGTTTTACGTCTGAAAATATGGCTCCAATACGTCAGCAAACATCTGCCCATTCATTTGAATGGGTTTGCCGACGTACTGTGCCGACGACCTGTCATTTACGCGTCGTCGTTTGACAGCTGTCGAACGACGACGCGTAAAATGACTTCCTCGTCAAAGAAGTGCAGGACACTTCTTTGAAACGTAATTGGAGCCGTTCTTCATTGAATTCAAAGAACAGCTCAAATGTTCGGCCGTCAAAGACGCCTCGCAAAATGCGAGGTGGAGCATTTACGTCTGAAACGACGCAGCTGTTTTCTCCGGAAAACAGTCTGTCTTTTCAGACGTAAAAGCCAGTTCTCGTGTGCACATACCCTTATAGATTGTCCTTGGTAAAATACTGTACAAGCCCATGGCCTCAGTGGTGGAGGCAGCAGTGCTAACCAGTGAGCAACAATATGGATAAAATAAAGACAAAAATATTCATGGCCTTTGCAATACTGATGTTTCCATATACTGTTATATAGCTATATACTTGAAAATGCTTCCACATAACATCAACTTGCTTTATTCCAGTGCTTGTTTGCTTTAGAAAGATCGAGATTGCAGTAGCAACAGAAGAAATCAGGTTCTGTAATAATAATTTGATCTGCTTATAGAAGTAACCTGGCTATGAGAGGCTGTTATTCCAGATCATACATATCACACTAAAACGTGTTTGCATAATCTGCAATGAAGACAGCATTTTTATCACCAGGTCTGGTACATTTTGTGAAATATAAGTGTTGGTAATAACATTTCTTGGTGGTTATTGCCCTTTTACTCTGAGCAGATACATAAAAAGGCTATCAACGCATTTTAAAATGAAAGGGATCACAGTGTGATCATCATTATAACTGGCACAGATGCTGTCAGTCCTTTTCCTACTCTTGGCATTTCAGGCTTGGCATTTGAAGTCAAAACCATACAGAAGAACTGGCTTTCATCCTACAAAAAATGTTGTATCAATAACGAAAGATAATAAAGTTCTATTATTAGACTGAGTGATGAAAACATAATCAGGAGTTTGAGAAATCTGGTTGGCTGGGTGTGAAGAAATCTGACTTTTACCTGAGCAATATAACATTTCTGCTTCAGCTCACATTAAATGGTGAAATAAAAGAGAAAGAGAAAATGGCCATTTAAAGCACGGCTCTGTCACCAGTTTATATGTGCCCTATCTCCTACCTTAACTGATAGGTGCTGTAATGTAGATAACAACAGTGGTTTTTATTTTGAAAAACGATAATTTTTGAGCAAGTTATGAACAATTTTAGATTTATGCTAATTAGTTCGTAATGACCAACTGGGCATTTTTTTACTTTTTACCAAGTGGGCGTTGTAAAGACAAGTGTATGACCTGCACCATTCAGTGTCATACACTTCTCTTCATTCCAGCCCAGCTTGTTTCACTGCAGAACGTGATCTCGCAAGATCACGCTGTGACGGGACTTCCTCCCACAGATCCTTCACCGATGGAAGAGATGAAGAACCTGTGGGAGGAAGTCCCGTCACAGCGTGATCTCGCGAGATCACACTGTGCTATGAATAAAGCTGGTCATGAATGAAGAGAAGTGTATGACGCTGATTGGTCAGCGTCATACACTTCTCTTTACAACGCCCAGTTGGTCATTAATAACTAATTAGCATAAATCTGAAATTGTTCATAACTTGCTAAAAAATGATCGTTTTTCAAAATAAAAATCACTGTTGCTATCTACATTACAGTGCCGATCAGATTATGTAGGAGATAGGACACTTATAAACTGGTGACAGCGCCTCTTTAAAGAGGTTCTCAAACTTAATTTATTTCTATGACACGGCTTGACTCCTGCCAAACTGTTTCCCCTACTTCACCCATAAACATAGTACCATTCAAGCATTTAGTTGATACCTTTCAATTATTTGAGACAGACTGGTTGCCAGAGATTCACTGGCTACGACTGATTTCACAGGTAACATATTTTTATCCTGCAGATTTGCATTGTAAAGGGTGAAATTTGCTGCAGTCTGCAGCAAATTCTAAAATGCAAAACATGCAGATTTTGCGGCGGATTCACTGCAGCCAAATCTGTGTGTATGCACCAAAGGGTGGGATTCAAATTTTTAATGGCTTCCCCGTTTTGCGGACAAAGGCATACGTACGGGGGGGGGGGCTGTTGTGTATCGCGCCGTGAAAAATTATTTAAAACAATTACAATATTTCAAATACACCCAATATTAAAGTGGTCTCTAAATAAAGAATAAAGAAATACCCTGTCCAGAATTTTTAACTGGATTTCCACACTATGTATATATCTACATAAAGATACCTACCTAATATCCTAAGTGTGCTCAGCCCATTTAGTTAGACTGTGCACTGTGAGAAGGGTGGAGGACAGTGTGGCGTGCGCAGTAAACAATGACAAATCTACCGGCTAATGCACAGATACGGTGCCAGAACCAAGCTCAGTACATATATACACAACACCAGAACAAAGCTCAGTACATATATACAACACCAGAGCAAAGCTTAGTACATATATACAACACTAGAACTTGGCTCAGTACATAAATACAATACCAGAACCAAGCTCAGTACATATATATAATGCCAGAACCAAGCTTAGTACATAAATACAACACCAGAACCAAGCTCAGTACATATATACAGCACCAGAGCAAAGCTCATTATATAAATAGAGAACCAGAACCTGTAAAGGATTTGCCAGACACAGCTTCTGTGTCGACGCACATCGGCAATCAGTCTGCACCTGCTCCTATGTCGGTGAGACTGACTCCATCTTCCACCACTCAGGATCGAAGGCTTAGGAGTGGGAGAGCCTATCACAGCCTGGCCAGACAGCTCCCACCCACTGTCTATTTATATTATCCTTTCCTGTTCCTCCTTTGCTTGTAAATCTGCTCTGCTTGTTTCTTGGCCTTGCTGCTACTGCTTGTACTACTCATCCTCTGCTTGTTATAGACCTTGGCTTTCTGACCACTCTCCTGCTCAGCATTTTGTACCTCGTTCACTCCAGGTTTGACTCGGCTCGTTCACTACTCTTGTTGCTCACGGTGTCTCCGTGGGCAGCTGCCCCGTTTCCCTAGCTTCTGTGTACCCTTGTCTGTTTGTCTGTCTTGCACTTACTGAGCGTAGGGACCGTCGCCCAGTTGTACCCCGTCGCCTAGGACGGGTCGTTGCAAGTAGGCAGGGACTGAGTGGCGGGTAGATTAGGGCTCACATGTCTGTCTCCCTACCCCGTCATTACATAATCACAAGCCCATATACCTAGTCTACCCTGGTCCCTGACACATCTATGGACCCCCTTGAGACCCTGGCTCAGCAGATGCAGGGCCTCTCCCTACAGGTCCAGGCCCTGGCTCAGAGGGATAACCTGCATGATGCTACCCTGGTAGTGCCCCCCCACCTCACCTCTTGAACCCCACCTCAAGTTGCCTGACCGGTTCTCAGGGGACCGGAAGACTTTTTTCTTCTTTCGGGAGAGTTGTAGGCTCTATTTTCGCTTAAAGCCCCATTCCTCAGGTTCTGAGAGCCAGCGGGTGGGTATAATTATGTCCCGGCTCCAGGACGGGCCCCAAGAATGGGCCTTCTCCTTGGCTCCTGATGCCCCTGAACTTTCCTCCGTTGATGTTTTCTTTTCTGCTCTCGGGCTCATTTATGACGAGACTGACAAGACTGCCTTTGCCGAGAGTCAGCTGGTGACGTTACGTCAGGGTAAGAGACCTGTAGAGGAGTATTTTTCTGACTTTAGGAAGTGGTGTGTAGCTTCTCGGTGGAATGACCCTACCTTGAGGTGCCAGTTTAGATTGGGTCTGTCGAACGCCCTGAAAGACCTGCTAGTTAGCTATCCCTCTTCTGACTCCCTAGATCAGGTTATGGCTTTAGCAGTACGACTTCACCGACGTCTCAGGGAACGACGACTTGAAAGTTTTTGTGCCTTCTCCTCTGACTCCCCCATGATGCCTCCCGAGGTTCCGTTGCTTCGTTCTTCAACGGAAGACTCTGATGTACCTATGCAACTCGGGGCCTCCGTGTCCCCCCAACAACGTAGAGAGTTCCGCAGAAAGAATGATCTCTGCTTCTACTGTGGGGATGACAAGCATCAAATGAACAACTGTCCTAGGTGTAAGAATAAGCAGCCGGAAAACTTCCGCGCCTAAGTGATCATCGGGGAGGTCACTTGGTCGCACAGGTATTTCCCGTAAACATGAAACCTATTAAAATCTTGCTTCCCTTTCAGGTCTCTTTGGTGGAAGGTCTGCTACCGGCAGTGCCTTCGTGGAATTTTATGTCTGTGGAATTTGCTATGTCTCTAGCTATGCCATTGATTGATTTGCCTAAACCTGTCCCGGTAGTGGGTATCGACTCCACTCCTCTTGCTAATAGTTATTTTACACAACATACCCCTATTTTTGAACTCCTTGTTGGCTCCATGCATTTGGAGCAGTGCTCTGTACTGGTGATGCAGGGATTATCGTCCGATTTGGTTTTAGGCCTTCCCTGGTTGCAGTTGCATAATCCCACGTTTAACTGGAATACTGGGGATCTTACCAAATGGGGTAATGAATGCATGACGTCATGTTTTTCTGTTAATTCTATTTCTCTACCTGAGGAGGTGAACACTCTACCTGAGTTTGTTCAGGACTTCGCTGATTTTTTCTCTAAAGAGGCCTACGAAGTGTTACCTCCTCATAGAGAATACGATTGCGCAATCGATTTGGTACCAGGAGCTAAGCTCCCTAAGGGTAGTATATTTAATCTCTCTTGTCCTGAACATGAAGCCATGAGAGAGTATATCCAGGAATGCCTGGCCAAGGGTTACATTCGCCCCTCTACTTCTCCGGTAGGTGCTGGCTTTTTCTTCGTAGGGAAGAAGGATGGTGGTCTTAGGCTGTGCATCGACTACCGGAACTTGAATAAGGTCACTGTAAGGAACCAGTGCCCCCTTCCTTTGATTCCTGATCTCTTCAATCAGGTTCAGGGGGCCCAATGGTTCTCTAAGTTTGATCTACGGGGGGCTTATAACCTTATCCGCATCAAAGAGGGGGATGAGTGGAAGACTGCGTTTAACACGCCCGAAGGTCATTTAGAATACCTTGTCATGCCCTTTGGGTTGTGTAATGCTCCCGCGGTCTTCCAGAATTTCATAAATGAGATTTTAAGAGACTACCTGGGGGTATTTCTTGTAGTGTACCTTGATAACATACTTGTGTTTTCCAAGGACTGGTCCTCCCACATTGAGCATATCAGGAAGGTGCTCCAGGCCCTTTGGGAAAAAAACTTTTTACTAAGACCGAAAAATGTGTGTTTGGAATGCAAGAGATACCATATTTGTGTCAACTCCACATGAATTCCGCATGGACCCCGCCAAGGTCCAGGCTGTGGCGGAATGGGTCCAACCTGCCTCCCTGAAGGCATTACAGTGCTTCCTGGGATTCGCTAATTATTACAGGAGATTTATTGCTAACTTCTCGGTCATCGCTAAGCCTCTTACGGATCTCACTCGCAAAGGTGCTGATCTCCTCCACTGGCCTCCTGAGGCTGTCCAGGCTTTTGAGGTCCTTAAGAAGTGCTTTATCTCGGCCCCAGTGGTGGTTCAGTGCAACCAAATGGAGCCATTCATCGTGGAGGTTGACGCCTCCGAGGTGGGAGTGGGTGCTGTCTTGTCCCAGGGTACCAGGTCCCTCACCCATCTCCGTCCCTGTGCCTACTTCTCCAGGAAGTTTTCGCCCACTGAGAGTAACTATGATATTGGCAACCGCAAACTCTTAGCCATTAAATGGGCATTTGAAGAGTGGCGCTACTTCCTGGAGGGGGCTAGGCACCAGGTAACGGTCCTTACCGACCACAAGAATCTGGTTTTCTTAGAATCTGCCCAGAGGCTAAACCCGAGACAAGCTCGATGGGCTTTATTTTTTACCAGATTCAACTTTTTGGTCACCTATAGGGCTGGGTCTAAAAATATTAAGGCTGACGCACTGTCGCGTAGCTTCATGGCCAGCCCTCCTTCGGAGGAAGATCCTGCTTGTATTTTGCCTCCAGGTATAATCATTTCCTCTATTGATTCTGATTTAGTCTCCGAAATTGCGGCTGATCAAGGTTCAGCTCCTGGGAACCTGCCTGAGAACAAGCTGTTTGTTCCCCTGCAATTCCGGCTAAGGGTACGTAGGGAAAATCATGACTCTGCACTATCTGGCCATCCAGGCATCCTGGGTACCAAGCACCTCATTGCCAGAAACTACTGGTGGCCTGGGTTGCTTAAAGACGTTAAGGCCTACGTCACCGCTTGTGAGGTTTGTGCTAGGTCCAAGACTCCCAGGTCCCGACCAGCGGGCTTCTTATCTTCTTTGCCCATTCCCCAGAGACCTTGGACCCATATCTCCATGGATTTTATCACCGATTTGCCTCCATCTCAAGGCAAGTCGGTGGTGTGGGTTGTAATAGACCGCTTCAGTAAGATGTGCTACTTTGTGCCCCTCAAGAAACTACCCAATGCTAAGACGTTAGCTACCTTGTTTGTCAAACACATCCTCCTTCTCCATGGAGTTCCTGTCAATATTGTTTCTGACAGAGGGGTACAATTTGTTTCATTGTTTTGGAGAGCCTTCAGTGGATTAAAATGTGCCATCTTCAAGAACTGGTCCACCACCACCCAGACAGTATTGCATCCTGCTGAGGGAGGAAGGTCTGTGACAAAGTGCATTGCAATGTGCTGCCAGGGGGCATTGGGTACAGGTTGGAGCAGACCGGCAGGCTTGGAGTGAGCAACCTTGTTAGAAGCACACAGAGTGCAGGAAGAGACAAAGTCCACAATATTTTTGGGCAGTGTGGGCCACCAGAAATAATGAGCTTATCAGGTCTCGAGTCTAACGAATACCAGCGTGGCTAGCCAGTTTGGAGCTGTGTCCCAGGTGGGATGTGTCTAACTTGCAGAGGATTAGCAGTGAGAATTCAGCACGGGTCTATGATACATTGAGGGTTTTCCACTGTGTCCTCTGTTTCAAACCACCTGGACAGGTCATTGGCCCTCACATTTTGTCAGCGGGACGTAGTGGAGCACAAATTGGAAACGGGTGATTAACAGTGACCACCTGGCTTGACGGGGGTTTAGCATTTGAGCCGACTGGAGATAGGTAAGGTTCTTGTGGTCGGTGTATATCAGGAAGGGGTGGGCTGCGCCCTCAAGCAGATGTCTCCACTCCTCAAAAGCCAATTTGATGGTCAGTAACTCCTGATCCCCAATAGAGTAATTGTGCTCTGCGGAGGAAAAAAGTCTTGAATAATAGCCATATACTACTGCCTTTCCTTTGAAGCTTCTCTGGAACAGAAGTGCACCTGCACCAACAGCTGAAGTGTCTACCTCCAACGAGAACTGCTGAGACACGTAAGGATGATGGAGTATCGAGGCTGAAGTGAAGCCACTCTTGTGGCTATTAAATGATGATTCTGCCTATGGAGTCCACACCTTTGCATTCATACGTATCTTGGTAAGGGTAGAGATGGAAGCCATCAGTGAAGGGAAGTTTGGGATAAACTTTCAGTAGAAGTTAGCAAATCCCCAAAAAACGATGTATGGACCGCAGGTCCTGACGACATGGCCATTCCAGGACAGACTTTACTTTCTCAGGATCCATCTTGAGACCCTGATCCGAGATGATGTAATTCAGGAAGGGCAGAGAATTTTTTTTCAAAAGTGCACTTCTCCAGCTTGGCATACAGGCGATTCTCCCTTAATCGCAGAAGGGCTTGACGGACATGCCTTCAAAGTGTCGTCGGATCTGGGGAGAAGATCAAAATGTCATCGAGATAGACAGCCACACAGACATAGAGGACATCTCTGAAGATATCATTCACAAATTCTTGGAAGTCAGCGGGAGCGTTACAGAGGCTGAAAGGCATCACCAGGTATTCATTTTGCCCATCTCGCGTGTTAAATGCCGACTTTCACTTGTCACCTTGACGGATTCGGATTAAGTTGTAGGCCCCATGCAAGTCTCTACTTTAGAGAAGATCTTGGCTCCTAGTATACGATCAAATAATTCAGAGATCAGTGGCAAAGGGTATTTATTTTTGACAGTGATCTGATTGAGACCACGATAATCAATGCAGGTTCGAAGAGATCCGTCTTTTTTCTTTACAAAGAAGAACCCAGCACCGGCCGGGGAGGAGGATTTTCATATGAAACCCCTCTATAGATTCTCCTTGATATAGGCTGACATGGATTGAGTCTCTAGCAAGGACAGGGGGTATACCCTTCTACGGGGAGGTGAAACATTAGGAACCAGTTCAATCGGACAGTCGTAGTCCCGGTGTGGGGAAGCATCTCAACCTCCTTCTTGCCGAAGACGTCTGCAAACTTCGCAAAATTAGTGGGTAATCCTGTTAACGACTGAGGCATAGGAGGCAGGACAGAATGGATCTTTAACAGGCAGCGATGGAGACATTTGGAGCCCCATTGGAGAACTTCTCCGGAATTCCTGTCCAGGAACGGGGCATGAAGCCGGAGCCAAGGCTGACCCAGCAACACAGGATTGACGGCTTTGGGCAAGATGAGGAATACAATTTGCTCAGTGTGAAGGGCTCCAACCTGGAGCTTCGGTGACTTGGTCTGAGACACAATAGGATCGGACAAAGGAAATCCATTCACAGAGGCAACAGCCAGGGGTGTCTCCAAGGGAACCGTCGGCAACAGGAGCTGATCCACTATGTCCTGTTGTATAAAGTTTGTCCAGCTAGGCAGAGACGCGGTGCGTCTTCTCACTGGACACTATGGTCACGGGAATGGACAATTTGGGAGAGAGTTTTTACTATTTAGTCCTTTTCTACCTAGTGTTGTCTCTCCAACTAATCCTAGGTGCTGGAGTTTTTTGGCTTTTGGATACACAGGTGTACAAAATGGCCTCCGAGGCCGCAATACAGACAGAGTCCCGAAGTGCGTCTGCATTGTTTCTCTTGGACAGACAACTTGAGACGGTCTATTTGCATAGGCTCTTCTGGTGGAACAGCTGATGAGGACAGCAGGGGTTGCTGAAAAGGAGCCAGCCTAGGAAATCTTCTGAACCAGCAAAGCTCTTGAGGGTAGAAGGCAGATCTCAAGCGGCAAGCTCGTCTTTGGTATCGGAGGATAGACCCTGCCAGAATGTAGCCACTAAGGCTTTCTTTGTTCCAGGTCAACTCTGCCGCCAGGGTATGGAACAGAATGTCGTACTCGCCCACGGAGGTGTCTCCTTGGCGAAGGGTCAGCAGGTATGCAGCTGCAGAAGAGACTCGCCCAGGTTCCTCAAATATTGTATGGAAAGTCAGTAGGAAACACTGTTAGTCACGGGTCTCTGGTCCTTGAGATTCCCAGATGGGGTTCGCCTAAGCCAAGGCCTTGCCAGTAAGAAGAGAGACTATGAAGATGATCTTCGTGTCATCAGAAGGAAATGCTCTGGCATGTAGACTGAAGTGGATTTGACATATGGTTCAGAAATCTCCTGCAGGTCGTAGCGAGGAAGTAGTGGCAGATGGAATCGGGAATCAGTACTGCCGGGAAGTATAATAGGAGGAACAGCAGGAGCAATAGGAGCTGGTGCCGTGAAGACTGCAGCTTGCGTATCCAGTTGATGTGCAATAGGAGTTGGTCCTGTCGTGAGCGAAGGTCTCGCATATCCACCTGCATGATTTGTGATGTCGTCAAGGGCTTGAGTTGACCAGTGGGGTCCATGGCCTGAGCGTACTGTCACGATCTGTGGGTATGTGGACCCACTAGGCTGCTAGCAGCTGGCCAAACAACAGTGTACCAAGTCTATACAAATTCCAAGCACAAGGGTACCAGGGCACGGGAACACTGGGGACAGGATACGACTAAGGAACCATTTGCAAGGCTAACATAGGAATACAAACAACGCTCCGGCAAGGAGTTTTTATAGTCCAGGGTGATCTGGGAAAAATTAGTTAATTCTTTACATGTGCGCACGCTGGCCCTTTAAGGCCGGCAATGAGCTCACACGCGCACCCTAGTGATCACTGCAGGGCAGGACGGCCACATGTGCTGGCATCTCCAGGGAGGGAGATGTCGGCAGGTAAAGAGAGGTGTCTGTGGCCGTCAGCTGGTAAAAAGACGTGGCAGTCCCCAAACGAAGCCTTTACACTCACTACATAAATACAATACCAAAACAAAGATCAGTACAGGTAAATACAACACCAGAACAAAGCTCAGTACACATAAATACAACACCAGAACAAAACTCAGTACATAAATACAACACCATAACCAAGCTCATTACAAATATACAACGCCATAACCAAGCTCAATACATATATACTGCACCAAAACCAAGCTCAATATACATATATACAGCACCAAAGAGAAGCTCAGTAAATATATACAACTCCAGAGCCAAGCTCAGTACATGTATTTATGTTTTGAGCTTGGTTGTTGTGATTTATATATGTACTGAGCTTTGTTGTGGTGCGGTACACTGTATATGCACTGAGCTTTGTTCTGGTGCTGTATATATGTACTAAGCTTGGTTTTGGATATATATACATCATAACAACCAACTAAACCTAAAGCAGAGATCAACCAAAAGACCCCCCTCTACCATAACGAGAGAAATCCAATATTTGTAACCAATATGTAGGGGGAGATATATAAATACCTAATATTCGACAAAAATAACAAATAATGTAATTTAGCTCAAAATAGAGAATAATAACCTATAACGAAACAGAGACTATGACACTCCAATAATTATAAAAATATCCATTTTTATTAGATCCAAAAATATAAAAACACATATCTCTCAATATGAAATTCAGAGATGACTAACCACAGTGTGGTAGTGGACACCAAATAGCAGCAATTAATAATACATAAAGGTACAAAAACCTACAGATATCCCAGAATGGGTAGAAAGGATGAGGTTTTAAATGTAATGTAAATAACATTTGGTAAGCTACAATCGTGTAAAGATGACATATAGTTAACGTATATAGTTATCATATATGGTTACATAATAGTAACTTACCCATGAAAAGTAGAGATGGCTGCCTGGTGTCACACCCCGACGCGCGTTTTCGGCTTCAGGCTTTCGTCTCGGGGTAGTGCCAGAGAATCACAACAAACCGTTTAAAGGTCCATAGACCAATCAGGAGTGATAACTTGCCAGCAAACAGCTGAAGGATGTGATTGACAGATAGCCAGTGTAAGACGCATGTCGTCACTGCCGGGCCCAGAAATATGACATCCGGCTGACACTGATGACGTCAGACGCAACGACGCCAAGCATCATGCGTCCGACGTATCCATGACAACGGAGGTCGCCGCTAATAGCCGGCGAGTGCACATGCGTCAACCCCACATCCTAGAGAAACACATACAAAACAATTGTGCTGTCTCTCCAGCAGGGGGATTAAGCATACAATGGTCACATGACCCAATGGTTGACTCTGCGTCTGCCAGAAGAACTATAAGAGAATGCTGTTAATGGAAAATGTCTTTTAGACAACCCAAGATCAGTGCAGTTGTATACAAGATCATAGCAATACACTTGTTGTACTTACAGAAATATCCATGATGTAACCTGTCCCTAAACTTTCCCTCTCTATATAGTGCATAATCGTATAGCATGCCAATTCACATTTCCAAAGATCATATCATGTCCAAAGGGTATTGTAATGTGTAAAAAGTCTCTGTTTCGTTATAGTTTATCATAACAACCAAGCTCAATACATATTGTAACGTCCGCGGTCGCAGACCGCAGACTCCTATCATCCTGCAGACGTCTTCCTCCCCAGAGATGCCAGCACTTGCGGCCATCCTATCCAGCCTTAATGGGCCAGAGCACACACATGTTTTAGATTGACTGATTGCTCCCATAATCACCCTGGACTATAAGAAGGGCCCTGCCCCTTCCTTCATTGCCTGAGCTTTGTTGTGTTTACCTGTGTTAGTCTTTGCAAATGGTCCCTTAGTGTTTTCCAGTTCCCAGTGTTCCCGTGCTACCTTGTTCCTGTGCCGTAGGGAGTTGGAGTCATGTTGTGTCGTATACTACCGCGCCTGGTGTCTGCCTGCTGCCAAAGTCCCATCCGAGCCTACCATTACTACTGCCTGTATTGCCACAGGTACCCTTATTCGATCTATTGACTTTGCCTTGGTATCCTGTTTGGCCAGCTGCTGTCCCGCTATGGCGGTACGGTCCAGTGGACCCACCGTGATAGAAAGCTCAGGCCATGGACCCTGCTGGTCAACCCAAGACCATGACGACGTAACAAGTGATGCGAGCGGATATGCTAGACCTCCGGTCTCGACAGGACCAACTCCTCCAGGCATTGTACATTATTGCACATCGGCTAGATATGCAAGCTGCAGTTCCCTCAGCACCTGCTCCTATTGCCTCTGCTGTTCCTCCTACTACACCTCCTCGCAGTACGGACACTCGGACTACACCTCCTGCCAGTGCTGACCCACGATTTTCTCTGCCACTACATCATCGCTATGACGGAGACGCGAGAGCCTGCAGGGGATTACTGAACCAGTGCCAGATCCACTTCAGTCTGTCTGCCAGAGCATTTTCTACGAACGGCGCAAGGGTCGCTTTCATCGTCTCTCTTCTAACTGGCAGGGCCCTAGCATGGGCGAACCCTATCTGGGAACGACAAGATCCAGAGATCCGTGAATTCCGAGGGTTCCTACGGACATATCGCACAGTGTTTGAGGAGCCTGAACGAGTGTCTTTGGCAGCTGCCTCCCTGCTAAACTGTCGCCAGGGAGACACTTCCGTGGGCGAGGATTGTCCCCTGAGATTAAGGGTGAGCTTGCCTCCCGAGACCTGCCATCTACCCTGGATGACCTCCTCCTTCTGGCTGCCCGGATCGACATAAGGATCCGAGAACGGTTCCAAGAGGCTCGTCGGGAAGGAGGACTCCCTAGTCTGACTCCTACATTGCAGCAACCCCTGCTGCCCTTATCAGCTGTTCCTCCAAAAGAGTCTTTGAAGACGGACCATCAAGCTGTCTACCCAGAAGAGACAACACAGACACACTTCGGGACTCTGTCTGTATTGCGGCCTCGGAGGCCATCTTGTGCGTCTGTAACCCCAAAAGCCCCAGAGCATAGGGTTGGTTGGAGAGACAACTCTGGGTGAAGAAGGACTTTCTTCTAAAT
Organism: Rhinoderma darwinii; assembly: GCF_050947455.1. Classification (NCBI taxonomy): domain Eukaryota; kingdom Metazoa; phylum Chordata; class Amphibia; order Anura; family Rhinodermatidae; genus Rhinoderma; species Rhinoderma darwinii. The sequence goes on along the minus strand of NC_134690.1, from coordinate 134,353,968 downwards.
TGTCCATCTCCATGACCATAGTGTCCGGCAAAAAGACGCACCGGGTCTCTGTCTATCTGGACTCTGGCACCGCAGCTAACTTGATTCAGAGAGACCTGGTGGATCTTCTCCAGTTGCCCACAACCCACCTGGAGAGGCCCTTGATCATTGCCTTGGTGAATGGAATGCCTCTGCCATACCCGATTGTGGCTGGGACAAAACCACTAAGGCTCCAAGTGGGAGCCCTTCATTCCGAGCTCCTCTCGTTTTTGTCCTATCCAAGGCTGTCAACCCTCTGCTGCTGAGCCTGCCCTGGCTCCGACTACATGCCCTAAATCTGGACTAGAATTCTGGAGAGGTACTCCAGTGGGGTTCCAAGTGCCTCAACCCCTTCCTGGGGCAGATCCATCCGGCCCAGTATCTCCAGTTTCAGTCATTGGCAGGATTGCCTTCTCACTATTCACAGTTTGCGGATGTTTTCAGCAAGAAGGAGGCGGAGACGCTGCCCCCCGGGTGTATGACTGCCCTATTGAACTGGTTCCTGACACATCCCTTCCTTGTGCAAGGGTATACCCTCTCTCCTTGCCGGAGATCTCTTCAACCCTGCATCGACTACCGGGGTCTCAACCAGATCGCGGCCAAAAATAGATATCTGTTGCCACTGATTTCTGAATTTTTTGACCGCATAGGGTGAGCCAAGATTCTTTCTAAGCTACACCTGCGTGCGGCTTACAACCTAATCCGGAGTCGCCGGGGTGAGGAATGGAAGACAGCATTGAGACAGGCACTATGAAAACCTGGTGATGCCCTTCGGTCTGTGTAACGCTCCCGCGGTCTTCCAAGAGTTTGTTAATGACATCTTCCGTGACCTCCTCTATGTCTGTGTCGTGGACTATCTCGATGACATCTTAATTTTTCTCTATACCTGACGACTCATCAGAGACATGTCCTTCAAGTTTTGCTGGGGAGAATCGCCTGTATGCCAAGCTGGAGAAGTACGTGTTTGAGAGAGATGATCTACCCTTCCTGGGCCTCAAGATGGATCCTGAGAAGGTAAAGGCCGTCCTCGAATGGCCACGTCCTCAAGGCTTAAGGTCCATACAGAGTTTCCTGGGATTCACAAATATCTACCGGCAGTTCATCCCAAACTTCTCCTCACTGACAGCTCCCATCTCCACCCTCACCAAAAAAGGCATGAACGCCAAGGTGTGGACACCAGAAGTGGAATCCGCATTTAATAGCCTGAAGAGTGCCTTCACGTCAGCCTCTACCCTCCATGATCCTGATGTATCTCGACAGTTTTCGTTGAAGGTGGATGCCTCCTCTGTTGGTGCTGACGCACTTCTGTTCCAGAGAGGTCCCAAGGGCAAGGCAGTGGTATGTGGCTATTACTCGAAACCATTCTCTTCCGCAGAGTGCAACTACTTGATTGGGGATCGGGAGTTACTGGCCATCAAATTGGCCCTGGAGGAGTGGAGACATCTACTAGAGGATGCATCCTGATATTTACTGACCACAAGAACCTCACCTATCTCCAGACGGTCGAACGACTGAACCCCCGTCATGCCAGGTTGTCGCTGTCCTTTGCCCGGTTGCAGTTTGAGCTCAACTACCGCCCTGCCGACAAGGATGTGAGGCCCGATGTCTTGTCCAGGATGTTCGAGACAGAGGACACCATGGAGTCTCCACAAACTATCATTGATCCGACCTGCATTATCTCTGTCAACCCTCTGCAAGTAAGAGACATCCCTCCGGGGAGGACTTTTGTGCGCTTGGCAGACAGAAGGAGAATCCTTTGGTGGGGACACAGCTCCATACTGGCAGGTCACGCGGGTGCCCGTAAGACCAGAGACCTGATTGACCATCATTTCTGGTGGCGCACGCTGCCCAAATACATCATGGACTGTCTCTTGTCCTGCACTACAAGCCTGCTGGCCTGCTCCAGCCGCTGCCTGTGCCCAATGTTCCCTGGCAGCATATAGCAACGGATTTTGTCACAGGCCTGCCTCCATCTGCTGGATGCAGTGCAGTCTGAGTTGTGGCTCATTTCGTTCCGCTGACCGGTCTACCTTCTGCTTCTCAACTGGCCGACCTCTTCCTCCAACACATCTTCCACCTGCATGGCTTACCTCTGCATATTGTGTCGGATAGGGGGTTCAGTTCACTTTGAAATTTTGGAGAGCCCTCTGCAAACTCCTTGATGTAATGTTGACCTTTTACTCAGCTTACCATCCCCAGTCCAATGGCCAAGTAAAGAGGATCAACCAAATCATGGAGAACTATCCACGACATTTCATCTCCAGGCAGCATGATGACTGGGTGCAGCTTCTTCCTTGGGCCGAGTTCTCCTATAACAACCACACAAGTGAGTCCACTGCTTCTACACCGTTCTTTATTGTCTACGGCCAACATCCACAAATTCCTCTTCCTGTGTCAGGGGCCTGCAGCTGACTCTGCATTCAGGGACTTCCTACAGATCTGGCAGCAAACCAGATCCTCTATTCTGCTGGCGGTTGACCGCATGAAGCGAAAGGCAGACACAAGGAGAAGAGAGCCACCCCAGTTTCTTCCAGGTACGAAAGTCTGGCTGTCCTCAAGGAATATCCGGCTGAGGGTGCTGTAATGCAAATTCACTCCCAGGTTCCTCAGACCCTTTGAGATCCCCCAGTGGATTAACGTGGTCTCTTATAAGCTTCGGCTGCCCGCTACCCTCAGAATCCCCAACTGTAGGCCTCATACACATGAATCTATCCAACCTGTGAGTTGTATGGAGCTGTATTATGGCACCCATAGAGTTATAGAGGGCCCTACTGTACCTCATTATGCGGTGGCATACAGTTTTCTTTCAGATTCCATATGAATCTAATAAAAAAAACAGGCTATATTCCATTAGATACCGTATTAATATCTGATCTATAATACGGCGCTCTACGGTGCACTCAGAGTGACTACAGCTTTATATTACAGAGGGACAGGTTCTTTTCAATAATCTGAACTGTCAATGGGGCGTGTAATAGACAAGGAGGCATGTAACAAAGCTGTGAGACTGTCCAATCAGCTACGGACAGTGTCCTAGCAAGAGCTGGAGAGAGGAGAGCGTGTGTGGGTGTGCACACACGCACAGCTCCGCTGTTACCACGGAACAGAAGAGTAGGAGAAGAATGTGAATTCTGTTCCAAGGCAGCAGGAATATCTTCGGCAGCGGCATCGGACAAGACTCACGAGAGATCACACAGTCTTGTTCAGCTTGTCTGCCGAGAGTTGAAGAGTGAGGGCGTGCACACGCATACTCGCACGGCTCTGAGATGCGTACGCACATGCTCTCCTCTCTCCAGATCTTGCTGTGACACTGTCCGTAGGTGATTGGACTGTGTCACAGCGATGTTACACGCCCCCTTGCCAATTACACGCCCCATTGACAGTTCGGAGGTTATTTAAATATCAGGCGCCAAATATAACCGTACCGATATGTAAATGACGGAGGAGGATAGGAACATTTTTTAAAGTGTCCCAGGATTTGTACATAATAATAAGTAAATAATTAAATAAAAAATAAGTAATTCATGTTAAATAAAAATTATTACTAAAGATGCACAGTAAAAATAAAACCATTTTTTACATTAGAAAGTGGCTATATTTAGTAAAAGTGTCAAAAAGTAATAAAAATACACACATATGGTATCACCACGATCGTAATGACCCAAACAATGTAGTTAACATGTAATTTAAACTGCAAGATGAAAGCCATAAAGAAACCCGAAAAAAAAAACAATGGCGGAATTGCTATTTTTTTCAATTGCCCCCCATAAAAGTAATAATAAAAGTCAATCAATAAGTCCCATGTACCCCCAAAAATTACCAATGAAAACTAAGTCTCATCCCGCAAAAAATAATCCCACATATTATTGCGTTAACAGAAAAATAAAAAAAGTTATTTCTCTTGGAAAGAGACTATGGAAAAAAACAAATAATTTCAGGTATGTAAATGCAAAAGTAAAAAAGTTATGGCTCTTTGAATGCGACGATGGAAAAACAAAAAAAATTGTTTGGTCATTAAGGTCTAAAATAAGCTGGTCACTAAGAGGTTAAGCCTGTGCTGCTGGATTCTGTTTTTGTATCTATATATTAATATATATATATATATATATATATATATATATATATATATATATATATATATATATACAGTCCAGGGTGGATGAACACAGCACTCCAAATGCAACAAATCAGGCCATGTGCTCGTTACCTGGGGGTGAATCAATTCCCCAATATCCAGATAGAGAGAAATGTAGAGCGTAGTAACGGCACCAGGACTTCAAGGTGGATGAAAGCAAAAGTGGATTTATTTCACCACAACACAGCAACGTTTCGGTTCAACAGGAACTTTTCTCAAGCCATCGCTTGAGAAAGGTTCCTGTTGAACCGAAACGTTGCTGTGTTGAGGTGAAATAAATCCACTTTTGCTTTCATCCACCTTGAAGTCCTGGTGCCGTTACTACGCTCTACATTTTTCTCTATATATATATATATATATATATATATATATCTCTCTATATATATATATATATATATATATATATATATATATATATATATACATACTTTCTGCACTGATCATTCACTCTCAATTCACTGCTAAAATCCATATTCAGTGAGGCAGAGATGAAGGCAGCTCACAAAGAGATCAGGTTACAGCTCCCTATAAATGTCTATGAATTGGAGCAGGAGGAGGAAGCACCTGCAGAGATTGACAGAGTAGAGAGACACAGACAGATGCTGCTTGGTCTAATGTTTTATCTCACCCCAGAGCTGGATTCACAGCTACACTGCTCCTTACTACTGTGTGATGTCATCCATTCTGCTTCTAGTAAGTGTTTTACTGTCTCACCCTAGTGCTGAATTATAGTAAAACACTTCAAGCAGCAGAATCTGTCTCTCTCTCTCTCTCTGCATGTGCTCCCGCCTCCTGCTCCCCCTCTCTTATCTAAAACTTCTATGGTCAGCTATAACCTGATAATTTCACCTCAAAACCAATTTTAGTAGTGAATTGAAAGTGAATGATCAGTACAGGAGCAACAGGGAAGAGGGAGAAATGTGTGATAAGTTGAGAAAGAGGCATTTTTTATTACAAAGTTTATTATGTTCGGTTGTAATATTGATTTATGGAAAAGGGCGTTTACACTTTAAGTTGAATCATTTCACAAATAATTAGGGTAATAACAGCCTGTATTGTTCATCTCTAGGCTTTTTTGTATTTTTTTTAGATGTTTTCATCATTCATCATACATTCTGCAAACATATGCACACCTGCAAATGTTCACGATTTGATTTCAATCAAAAACCATAAATACTGTAAACCACAATGACTGGAAATGATTTGTTTATCCTTATTCCAAGGCTTGCAATATACAGTATAAAAATATACTCTTTGACAAACTACCATTGGACAGCAAGTCAAGTTGAATTTTTGTCATTTCTTTATAGATGTAGATTTTCACAGCACAATACCTTTGAGTGCATTATTACAGTATTCTTGAAAAACATGTACTGCACAAAAAAGAGGGCTTCTGTTTAAACCTGGTCTTTAAAATCTTTTCATATCCTTATATACTTTTCCTGAAATTTCGTGAAAGGTGGAGGTGTAGCAAGCTCTGAGAATTCATAGAAGAACTCTTCCATCGTTCATGTGTGTCTGTGTTCACTAGAGTTTGATGTGATCCCATTACAAGTTTTATTAAGATACTTAAATTAAGATGCAATATAAAATGATATCTACACTGTATTATTCCCAGGGGAATCTGTAAAGTACTTTGTTATATGTAACGTTTTAATGTTCATAATTATTATGTCTGAAGACAAAGTTAATGACTGACCTACTATTTAATAAAAGTACACTTCAATCAAGTACGATAAAAAACACCAATCCAGTTTTACTGAGAATGAACTTTAGCTCTCGATCGTTTTGCCAAATGTGCTAAATGAAAATACATATATGTTTTGCTGTCTCTATGAATATTGTATTTTAGTCCAATGTAATCCAATTAAAATGTGTTTAAAGAGGCTCTGTCACCACATTATAAGTGCCGCATCTCCTACATAAGGAGATCGGCGCTATAATGTAGATGACAGCAGTGCTTTTTATTTAATAAAGCGATCTAATTTCACCACTTTATTAGCGATTTTAGATTTATGCTAATGAGTTGCTTAATGCCCAAGTGGGCGTATTTTTACTTTAGACCAAGTGGGCGTTGTACAGGGGAGTGTATGACACTGACCAATCAGCCTCATGCACTCCTCTCCATTCATTTACTCAGCGCGTAGGGATCCTGCTAGATCCTTATGTGCTGTCTTATACTAACACATTAACAATACTGAAGTGTTTAGACAGTGAATAGACATTCCACGGGATGTCTATTCACAATCTGTGTACTTCGTTACTTTTTTTGTGGTAGTTACTGCAGAGCAAAGCGTAATCCTGCAAGATTACGCTGTAAATGACAGATTACAGCGGGATTACGCTTTGCTCTGCTGTAACTACCACAAAAACAGTAACGAAGTGCAGGGATTGTGAATAGATATATACCGTGGAATGTCTATTCACTCTCTAAACACTTCAGTATTGTTAATGTGTTAGTATAAAACAGCACATAGCGATGTAAAAGGATCCCTATGCGCTGCCTAAATGAATGGAGAGGAGTGCATGACGCTGATTGGTCAGCGTCATACACTCCTCTGTACAACGCCCACTTGGTCTAAAGTAAAAACACGCCCACTTGGGCATTAAGCAACTCATTAGCATAAATCTAAAATCGCTAATTAAGTGGTGAAAACAGATCGTTTTATTAAATAAAAAGCACTGCTGTCATCTACATTATAGCGCCCATCTACTTATGTAGGAGATACGGCACTTTTAATGTGGTGACAGAGCCTCTTTAATTCAAGGAGACAGGCCGGCAATTTAAAATCTGTTGGCTTCTTAGATTCCATTGGAGCCTGGGTCGCCATCACAAATAATGCTGCAGGAACTGCTCTCTTTTTTTCCTCTTCCCTCATTGTTTTCTCTCACCTTCTGTCTTATTTTACTTTTTTATGATATCATTTAGTTAGGACTTGGTATTAGTCAGAAGCTAGGTCACCAGTGCTGTATAACCCATTTGTAACATTCAACATACAGTATGATCACAATATAGCCCGGGCTCAGAAGCTGACACTCGGTTGTAACTCTGATCCTGGCCGTTTAATTCCTCAGATGCCACGGTCAATAGTGACTGTGGTATGTGAGTGAATATATAGAGAAGGACGGAGTTCCCTCTGTCCCCTGATTGCCCCCCAATTGTCAATGCACTCTTGGTGAAATTTTATTAGGCCGGCCAACTTGTTGAAATTTGTTAGGTCGGCCAAAACTAAAGCTCCCAGTATGACCTGAACAATAGCAAGCTTATGCAGGGAGTTGTATTACAAAAAAAAAAAAATGAAACAACCCATCATCTCGCTGGAGATCATATAAGTGACAACAGTACTGATACAACGCAGTCAGAGGCAGGATAAACAATAACATTCAGTGACTCAAGGGAATGCCCGGAGAGTTCCCTTTACTTTTCTTTCTCTATTTGGCTCAGACTTCCATCACGACTTCTTCCAGCTAGATTTCATTTTGAAGAGTTTGTCGCCCAGATATCTTTGCCTCCTCACTTTTGCAGCTCATTCTCAACCCTAATACTAACACAAACTCCTTATACTGCCAAATACAACGCCGCCGGATTACAATAGCATCATACACTATTCCCAAAATACAATTGTGTCGTGCATTCTGACCCCTGTAGAAAGTCTCAAACACACTGTACCCTATGTAAAAAGCGTTACTAACACTGTACCCCCTATAGAAAGTACTACACACACTGTGCCCCCTGTGGGAAGTGCAGAAAATATATATCTTAGACCCTAGTAGCTGGAGGGCAGAAATATATACATTAATCACAACTTATTGTGACGGAGGCAAAAAATTCCCTTTTGTACTGTATTGTACTAACCAAGCGGCTGCAGTATGCTGTGTTATGAGCAGTGCTGCTATTGTGGATGAGAGTCGTCCGTTACGACTGGAGGCGATGTAGGGACTATCTTCTTGGAATACCACTGAGTCGCTGTGGTAAAGGACCTGTGGTCGGAAGTGGCAACACAGCGTGATTTCGCGATTGAAGATGAGATCACACTGGGCTGTGAAGAAGAGACCTGTATGGCGCTGATTGGAGAGTGTTATACAGTTGTCTTTACACTGCCTAGCGTGAAAATAAAATGTAATCTCCTATTTGGCTATTAGAGACAAATTAAAACAAATCACTGTAGTTATTAACTTCAAAGCGCCTATTAGATTAGTTATGAGACAGGGAATTAATAAACTGGTGACAGCGCCTCCTTTAGGCTCTATTTACACGACAGGCTCCGAGTGTCGGCCGATAAGAACGACCGTTTTCTCGGCCGTTTTGCATCCGTTCCATTTTCATTCCAGCCCGTTTTTCTGTTTTTAACATCCGATTTTGACCCGTTTTGAATCCATTTTTTTCCCTGTCCATTTTAAAAACGGATGCATTTCATTTTTCATTTTTTTTGCCACACACTTCCCTATGTAGATAATACCACACACTGGCCTCTGTAGATAATGCCACACACTGGCCTCTGTAGATAATGCCACAGACTTCACTCTGTATATAATGCCACACACTGGCCTCTGCAGATAATGCCACACAGTGGCCTCTGTAGATAATGCCACACACTGGCCTTTGTAGATAATGCCACACACTGGCCTCTGTAGGTAGTGCCACACAGCCCCCCTGTAAGTAGTGCCACACAGCCCCCCTGTAAGTAGTGCCACACAGGCCCCCTGTAGGTAGTGCCACAGAGCCCCCTTATAGGTAGTGCCACACAGCCCCTTTGAACGTAGAACACCCGTAGATAGCTTCCTGTAAATAGCACCTCTGTATGGGATTGCTCCAGGAGAAGTCCCTGACTTCACTGTCCATTTAAAAACAGCATTTTGGGTTTACTTGGGTTATCCTTGTATAATATTAAGAGTAGTTTGATGATCTGAAACATGCACGTGTGAGAAATATATAAAAGTAGGAGAAAATAGAAAGGAGAAAATACTTTCTCACAGAAGTATTGCAGTTTATTGCATGAGCTATCTGTCGATCACATGGCAAAGTGCTCAGGGGGACTAAAAATAAAAGTAAAAATATGTTTCATACAATTAAAAAAAATAACTAAAATTGAAAACAAAAAACCTTTTCCTATTTTAGGAAAAATTTTGTAATCAGTAAAAAAGGTAAACATTATTAGTTCGAACTATTAAAATATTACGTTCTTTAAACCACCGCACAGCAGGCCAATTTTTTTTTTTTTTGCTGATTTTTTCCGCTGCATGTAGATGAGATTTGATCAAATCTCATCCACTCTGCTGCTACTGTTATACGCTGCGGATTTTCCGCAATAAAATTGTGAACATACCCTAAGAGAACCAAGCCGCAAAACAAGAGAAAGATAAGAAGTGTTTTATCAATACTTCATAACCCTGGACTTTTTTCAGCACTCTGGGGAAATACTCAGAAAAATATATATATACACTGGTTACAAGCAGGTGCTAGTTCCCGCCCTCTAACGGACATATACATCATGATGACCTGTGGGTGCAACCACTGTACCCACAAGATCAGCAGCAGGAGCACGGCTATTATAAACAGCCATGGCCCTGCCATAACTGCTGGCCTTGCAGATAACTCCAATGCAAGAAGTGAAACCTCTCAGATGCTGTGGTCAATAACAACTGCAGCCTCTAAGTTGTTTGACAGAGAGAGGGGCACTCCCTGTCAGCCCATCCACACCCTGCTATGAAATTGCCAGGTGCCAATGGGTTACCTTAGCAGCCAAAGGCCCCCAGTTATTAAAAAATAATCATTCATGCCTAAAGGCCCAAAAGAGGCCCTGTTCTTAAAGCATTAAAGGCTATGCACACCTTTGCAGATTTTTTTTTTATTATTGTATGTATTTTACTAAATTCAACATACTTAAAGTTGTTTTTTATTAAAAATGTTGCACCATTTGTTTTCTGCAGCTGGCATGTCTTACAATACACTACAAGCTGCTGGATGCCATTCAGTCTAACAGAACAGTTTACTGTCGGCTTTCCTCTAACCTTTCTCTCTCTTTTCTCCTGAACCCCATTCTAAGCTGACATCTTATTTGATTTATGTTTATTTTCTGTGTTTGTAAAGATATCAGCTTAGATTAGTTTTCAGTAGAGCAGAGAGAGAAAGGTTAGAGAAAAGCCGACAATAAGCTGGTATGTCAGACAGAACACTGAACGGCATCCAGCAACTTGTATTGTATTGTAATATGCATTCTCCAGAAAACAAACGTAACAATATTTTTAATTAAATCCAATTCTAAATATGTTTTATTTAATAAATTACATACAATACAATAACAAAAAAGGTCTGCAGAGGTGTCCTTAGCCTTTAAGCCGCAATTGGCTTAAACTGAGATGCAGAGTCAAAGGAATCTCCCCGTTCTTTACCCTAGATCCCCACAAGGGGGTATGGTCTTTCCTGGTTGAAATTCCAAGTTTGCTGTCCCCAGAGTTGCTGGCGGGTGCCCTGTAAAATTGCAGGGGCAATGTAGGATTAGGATCAAAGTTGAGTCAGTGTCAGAATGCGACAAACCAGAGAAGACGAAAACTAAATACGGAAGATATGGGTTGAAACCAGAAGGTCGAACAACAAGAATCAGGTGACACATCCTAGTGCTCAGAATGCGTGAAATCGAGTGGCAAGGCAGAGGTCAGTGTCAAGTACCGGATGACAAATCCGAGGTAGCAGAGCGAAGGTGAAATGCTGAGGCAAGGCAGAGGTCACGGTCAGGATCAGAGTTGGAGTCAAAATACAGCTAGAAGGAATGTACCTTATTCACAGGCAAGGGTATCCACCCTGATCTTCTCATTTTGAAGCAGCAGCGTGTAATGTCATCAGAGTGGTCTGGTTTTTAAGGAAATCCAATGCCACGGCTGTCTGCAGAGAACCAGCAGCCACAAGAAGGGGAGCGGCACTGGATCGGGGCGAGGTAAGTAACATTTATTTTATAAGTACTAGTGCTCCATTTTATTTTCTGAACAATATATAAAAAAGTGGTAAACTTTAAAAGCTATTTTTTAAAAACTACAGTAGGTCCAGCAAGGTCTAAAATACTTAAACAAACAGTATATAGTGATATAATAATAATAATAATAATAATAATAATAATAATAATAATAATGTATTTGGACGTTACATAATTGAGGTTTGATAGTCAACTGCTGAAACGAGTTGATATTTGAAAGAGCAGAGAAGCATTCTTACATAGCATGCACAGTAGTGGGTACTTTCAGTAAAATGAAACAGTGCCTACTGTAAATCTCCTTGCAAATCTTTAAGAAATAAAAATAGCAAAAGCATGTATGTAAGATACAGTATGAAGCTGAGCTGAAATGTCACGTATCATTTTTTAAATGTATATTATAAACATATGTTCAGAAAGCTAAGTACTAAGAATAGAGGTGAGTATATTTCCCAATATTCGTTGTGGGTCCAATTTGATTGAATCAGCTTTTTGATTCGATTCGGTCCAAGTAATTTCACCGCAAATTGCAAGTGCCATGATTGGCCTGAAAACTCATGTCTGACTCTATGATGTCTTCTAGGACTGTATTCAGCCAGAAGAATTTCCCGGTTGGACTTTTTTTAGTGGGTAGGGGGAGAGATAACTGCAGTGCACTTTGGAAAGACTGCCTGCAAAGTATTATGGGGAAGCCTGCCTGTGGTCATGTGTTTTTTTTTCTAATCAGCAAAATGGTGGACAGCGGCTTCAATTTTGCTGCAATCCCTACGCCATAAACCCCAAGAGTTACGGTTTTGTGCCGAACTTGGGAAATTGGGACTGAACTACATTGTGTAGAATTGATTTGCTCATCTCTAATTAAGAATATTAGATTCTTTTTTCTTTTAGATATCATTGACACCAATGAATAGATTACACCAGTTGTGCAGACAGACAGGCATCTCTCTTTGGAATGTACTACATTTTCTATGTGAGAATTCTTTATTGAAATGTTAGATGTGATACCAACTGCAGGCAGTGTAAACATGACCTTTTAACATACAATTTAGAAGAGTTTATTAGAACAACACCTGCTACTGAGGGAAAAATGTGGTCCTCTTGAGGATGCATATGAAATTCTTAAAGGGTAACTACACCCACACATGACTAAGAATGAAGAACTGTTTTTTAGCACCTGCAAACTCCCTTTTGGTGTTTCAGGTGCACCCAGAATACTAGCTGTCAAACTCATTATGGTCATTTATGAATTGCAAAAGTGCAGATTTAAAATGTCGAGTCTCTTTTGCTATTTGTGCCTAAATTTGCACAGGTGAGCCTTATTGACTGCTATTCTGATCGGATTTTAGTTATTGAACACTCATTTCAATAAGTATCCAGAGGGAAGTTTTTTCCTCCATGTCAAATGTACTTCTTTTCTACCAGAAATGTCCAGGTTACTGATTTTTAAATATTATTCCCATTCCCCGATTCTCAACAGGAACTTTTGCAAGGAAGGTTGGTCTTCACTGCCAGAAACCTGCAGACTGTTGTCTGCTTTGCTGCTGGACTACAGCAAATGACTAAGAAACAGTAAGAAATGTAGTAAAGGACAAGAAAGCTTCAAGTTTCACAAGCAGACTGGTCTTGTTACCAATACTTGTTCCCATGCTACCTCAGCATAGTGCATAGAAATATATTAAACTTTATAACATATCTTATTAGAAGAAAGTGGTATTGTTCCCCTACCTGCAGCCAGTGGTCCCTCTTTCCCTATCCATACACTCCGACTTGTCACTTTGGTATAATAGTCCACTGGCTTATATATATCTCTGGCTTGTCCTCTGCAATCTCTGTGGTTAATCATAGTTATGATTGGATTTCAGCTTGCACTTTAAACCATCTTGCTGTTATTGTACCTTGGGGCTGCCATCTATTGGAGACTATTCTAAGAAGTGGGAATACCCCATGTCAACGTTCACACCTCCTATTTGCGTTAATGGTGAAAACCAAATCTTCCTTTGATTTTGTATCCAAGTCTACCCTGTGCCAATCCGATCTTTGTACAGATAAGGTACTAGGTGTGTAATAGTTTTCATTATCAGGCTCACAAGGATAGACAAAGAACAAACAGAAAAATATTGTATTAGGATTAAGCCATTAAATAAGCAGTAAATACTGTAGTACCATTACCATGCAAAGTTTAACCTTACTTGTATTAAAACTATTGTCAGTTCACTTAACTTTGCTAGTAAATGCATGTATTTTTATGCACGTTGGGCAGGGAAAAACGTTTTTTGATATTTTTTTTTATGACATAAAGCTGTTGTCTGGAGAAAGTATAACTTGGTTGAATTTCTGCTATTTGTGATTGGATCAAGAATTACCTTTTCGAAATATTTACTTTTTTATGTTTAAGTTTATTCAGTTGCAAATTTTTGTCTTTAAGTGTAGAGATTTTATTATAGAATAGAATCATGGATCATGCTGTCACTTATTTTTTGGCATTTGTAAAAGAAATCGGGAATAGGAAAGGATTGCCAGAATTCTGCCTACTCATGTAACCTCTTGTTGAATAAATAGGTCATACATATTCTTTGTAAATTATGCATAACCCATATGAGAAGGATCTATTTATTCCTATGACACAGTTACTTAAGCAATACAATAACCAACCTGTCATTTCTGAACTGCAAGAAAGAAATCATTATAATTTGAAGTACACTATATGATCAAAAGTATGTGGATACCTTACCATCACACCTGTCTGAGCTTGTGGGACATCTCATTTCAAAACCATGGTCGTTATTGTGTTAGTTTGTCCCTCCCTTTTGCAGCTATAACAACCTTTATTCTTCTGGGAAGGCTTTCTACAATATTTTGTAGCACATCTGTGGGTAATTTGTGACCATTGGCCGAGAGAGTGAGATCAGGCCCTTATGTACTGGAGGCCTGGCAATTAGCATTCCAATTGAACCACAAAGGTGTTCGATAGGGCTGAGGTCAGGGATCTGTGCAGGCCACTCAAGTTTCTCCATACCAATCTCATGAAACTGTCTTTGCATTCTATAGCATTAATTATTTTTTTTATTCTTTTTATATTTGCGGAGACAAACTTACAAACAAATCATATTTGAAGATCATTAATATGATTACATATGTAGTTTAGTTTATATCCGAATGTTCCCACACTTGCCAAGGTAAAAAAAAATAAGAAAAAAGTTCAAAGTAATAATAATTAGGCTGGGTTCACACGACCATGTTACGTCTGTAATGTACGGAACGTATTTCGGCCGGAAGACCCGGACCGAAACACACCGCAGGGGGCCGGGCTCCTAGCATCATAGATGTACGATGCTAGGAGTCCCTGCCTCTGCGTGGAACTACTGTCCCGTACTGTAATCATGATTACAGTATGGGACAGTTGTCCTGCAGCGAGGCAGGGACTCCTAGCGTTATAGATAACTATGATGCTAGGAGCCCGGCTCCCTGCAGTGTGTTCGGTCCGGGTCTTCCGGCCGAAATACGTTCCGTACATTACGGACGTAACATGGTCATGTGAACCCAGCCTTATTTGTTGGATATGAGCGGAGGTCATTTTAATCCCTGTTTCCCATATATGGGTAAATCTTTCCATTTTCTTATTTAAAAAATAATAATTATAGAGGACAATTCGGTTGAGTGCGTGTGTGTGCATATATTGCTACTCTGTGTGCGTGTGTGTGTGTGTGTGTATATATATATATATATATATATATATATATATACATATATGAATGTGTATATATAATATATATATATATATATATATATATATATATATATACATATATGAATGTGTATATATAATATATATATATATATATATATATATATATATATATATATATGAATGTGTATATATAATATATATATATTATATATATATACATATATGAATGTGTATATATATGTATAGCCACAATAGCAAAATGTGAACCTTCCAGTCTGCTTGTATCTTCTACAATACAGAGGGCTGAAAAAGTCAATTTGATAAAGTGGTTTGAAATGAGAAACAATCCCCTGCCAGTATCTGCAAATTTATGAAAATCGCCAGTATAGGTGAATTAAATTAGCAATATTCTGTTTACTTTATGGACATTTGGAATTGTCCCTCACCTTCATCTTACAGTATATAGTAAATCTGGATAATAATATAGCCTACTAACAATGAATAACTGAGAGATTCTTTAAGAAGCGTTTAAGGCTTTGTCTACTATTTTGAAATAGACAGAATCCCATTGAATGGGGATTGAACCATCAGTGTTCTTGTTCAATCTATCCACACTTGGCAGGGGGTTACCCCTGCAACTCATCTTTAGCAGCAGATTGTACACCTTAAATGTTAAGCCCTTTTGAGAGGCTACATTTAGAGTAGAGATAATGTGAGACTCGTGTATAGTAAAGGCCAAGTGATCCTTTAATCTTGAAATTATTCCTTTAATTTGACGTTATTGAAAAATATGCTGTGTTGATAGGGGGTCTCATGAGACAATACATCAAATGGTTTGATTGAACAGTTTTGATAAAACTGGCTGAGCAGTCAAATTCCCCTAGATATCCAAAATTTGGCCTTATCCTCTTTCCAATAACCATATTTTCTTCCATATTTTGAACATTACAGTAGCAGTGGGAAATTAGTTAAAGGGGTTTTCCCATGAGATACATTTATGACATATCCACAGGTCATATCCACCTCTGGGAGCCACACTTCCCTCAGAACGGGGCCACCTAAACCCCGTTCAGCGGCTCTGTGTTGTGGCTAAATTAGGTGAATTCCAACCATGAAAAGGGTAATATGGTTGTGAGTTCTGTAAACAGCGTAGCTTACTGAGCTACGCTGTTTCCGTAAGTCCCAGAGAACTGAATGGATGTTACGGAAACAGCGTAGCTCAGCGTGCTATGCTGTTTTCGTAACTCCCGACCATATAACCAGGAAGTGGCTTGAAGTCAACGAGATCAGACAAAGCTAGAACGGGGTTTAGGGGGTCCTGTTCTAGAGATAGGTGCGGGTACCAGAGGTGGGACCCGCATCTATCTGACATTTATGATGTATCTTGTAGATATGTCATAAATGTCTCTCATGGGAAAATCCCTTTAAAGCATACCTCCACTTTCAGTGAATAACAATTATAGTGCAGGGGTGTACACTATAATTGTTTATCTATATCACTTCTATTGCTAATTTGCTAATAACTCTTCAATAGGAGTCTCCATGGCTCCCGCATCCAGAATGGCCGCCAGCACTATAGAATCCTGGTTACTAATCAAATTAGCTAAAAATTTACCAGGGATTTCTGACCTGGCTAACAAATATGTTTTTATTGAGAAAGATTTTGCAATTTAATTATCATTATAAACTTTTTGCATATTTTTTTATGCATTCCTAGAAGCCATTTACAAATTTACAACATATTCTGATTCCAACAGGTCTATAGTATCTGAATTAACATATCCCATAAAATTTTATTTGAAGTATTTTTCAACATTGAATATCTTATTACACAGAATCCCCCTAAGAAACCTTACCCAGTCTTTCGAGTTACGACCAGGGTCGGGACTCTATTCGTCCTTTGAACCTCAAAATGTTTCAATCTTTTTTATAATGAAGATCACTGGGTCTGAACCTTGAACTCCTTCTGTGAATCCTATGGATTTTATATTATGCCTTCTTGAGTGGCCGTCCAAATCTGTCATTTTTGCAGTAAAAGTATTGTTAATAGACTTGAGGTATCGCAACCTGGTCCTTAACTGAGGAGATTCTCTTCCCAAACTCTGTTACTCTTTCTCTTATTTTAGTCAGATGATCCAGTATGAATTAAATATCTGTCTTTATTGTTGAGACTTGCATTGTAAGATCTTTTAGGGTATGTTCACACGGAGTGTTTTGGGCCGTTGTGGTAGGCTTAGATACAGGGTCCCACATGAATGGGCAGATGTTTGCCAACGCTTTTGAGCCACATTTTCGGACGCAATTCAATGCTAAAACGCCCGAATTACGTCCGTAAATAGGGTGTGTGAACCCAGCCTTAGTGACGCCCCGGCTGCTAGTGCTGCATTGTTGGGTCACTTAGGAGACCCAGCGATGCAGCTGAAAGCTGCGGAACGTCGGCCATGAGGAGTTTGCAGGGGTGGGGGCAGTAAGAATTTTTGCATCGGGGCCCATGAGCCTTTAGCTACGCCCCTGGTCAGCAGGTCTTGTGTGTCTCTGAACTTAGATGTTATGGGTAACAGGTGGATCCTGCGTGACCCACTTTCACTGAACCCGACAGTCCCACGGGCCTGATTGGTTCAGGATTCGGAGAATGATACAGCTGCTCTGTATACAGCTGAATGCACAGCAACTGTAGCTCAAAAAGTAAAAATAATTTTTAAATAAAACTAATTTGAAAGTTGCACAAAATACACTGATATTTTTATTAAAAATAAAAATTTACTTTGAAAGGTTTACATAGCCTTTAATGACCAATAAAATTCAGTTTATTGTTGGTGCTTTAGTTTTCATTGAAGTTTGCTCTCCCAAGGCATTTTGTCCTGGTTCCATTTTAAATTCAAATGGTGCTTGATGATCTGTTGCTTGTAAACTAAATGTATTGCCTTTTTTTTAAATTAATTTTTTAAGGCTCCTTTCCCCTCTTCCATGTTTTAGATTAGTTTTTCCCCTCTGGGGGAGTTTAAGGATTTATACATTTTGTTCTACACATTGGTTTTGGTTCTTGTAGGGTCTGATCATCCTGTAATACCACCTGTGCACCTTTTTGACCTAAGAGGGGTTTCTTCTCTTTTCCTGGTTGGCCTTTTTCAGTATATAGAGGGGGTGCAGTATTATGCCTGGCTTAGAGAACAATTTCAACAGGAAAAGTAGTTGCAGTTTTTAGTTCTTTTGGGCACAAATGTTTACACTGTAGCATTACCATAATCTTTCACTGGAAATAAGGGGCTAGTCCAAAACCTGAAAAATAAGCCCAGACCATTATCCCGCCCCCACCAAATTTTATAGTAGGCATTATGATTTTTGGATAGGTAGCATTCTTTTGGCATCCACCAAATCCAGATTCCTCCATCGGAGTTCTCAATAGTGTAATGTGATTCATCACTCTAGAAAAAACATTTCCACTGCCCAGAGTCCTTTGATCATGCTCGATCATGGAAACCCATTTCATGAAGATTCCAACATACATTTCTTGTACTGATGTTTCTTCCATAGGCGTTAGAAACTCTGTACTGAGTGGTGCAAGAAAGCATAAACCGTTTTTAGGTACCATGCGCTTCAGCACCTGAACTCATTAATTATACAGGGTTTCCACATACTGTTGGCCATATAGTGTATATGAGACACTAGTATGGTTTATAACTGTACACACAAGTTGTCGCTATTCTGTTTTTCAACAGGACACATTTTTTTTATCCTTTAAAAAAGTACCAAAAAAACAACAACATTAAAAAATGTTTTATGCATATGACAAGAAGTCTAATTGCCCATGATCAATTTCAGCACCAAACAAAATAATCCCTCTGTGATCTTGGATTGTGGCCTCCGAGCAAATAAGAGCATAACACAAACACTTAGTAAACTGACATTATTTTTCTATAATGTCAGCTTTATAAGACAGAGAGCAAAGATTATTTTTTGTCCTGAGAATATAAACTCAATACCATTCAAATTCCTGCCTTTTCCCCAGAAAATAGAATACATTCTGTTGTTTGCATAGTAAATTATTTTAGGGAAATTTCTTCAAGCTTGTAATTTGACTGCTCCTCTTTAAATTTATGGTTAATGCCAGCACACTATATTTGTTGACATTGTGACATTTTTAATATCATCTGAGTTATTACAAAAGAGTTCCATGTTCTGAAAGTTTTGGTTAAGTATTTGCAATAAAAATGAAAATGGAAAAAACAAGCCTTAAGGAGAATTTTAATCAAAGACCTCTCCGTAAATGTATAATCCACCCATTCCACATGTGACTGAATAGTGTTCTCTTTTTTTGCATCAATATTTTTTATACTTTACAACAGCTGAGGTTTGTTGCATAAAAACAGTTTATGTGACAGCAATGTGCCAACTATCTCTGTTGTTAGGTTTAAGTAATAAAGTGTTGGTTTACTTGCCAAGGGGAACAGTACATTATTTTATTCTGTGGCCTTCAAAATATGTGAGTACAATCTGTACTACATTTTCCTCTCTGCTGTGTGAGTAGTCTTGCTGCAGCCTCTCATGACAGGCACCCAAGAGGTTGAGGAAGTAGCATTACTTAAGCGTACTTAATCTTTCAGGTGACATTTTAAAATAAGCTGTCATATTGTATGCATACCTCCCAACTTTCAAGTCTCGCAAAGAGGAACAACCGATGTGGCACGTGTATCGAGGCAATTTTTTATCTTTTAAGCCACGTCTCTAACCCTGCCCAATCCCCGCCCATACACACACAGTTCAGCGCACACAGTATCATGCTCTAATAGTGCCTCACCAAAGTATAATGCCAAATAGCTGCCCCACACAGTATAATGGCCCATAGTGCCGCCCACACAGTATAATGCCATATAGCTGCCCCCACATAGTATGATGCCCACATAGATGCCCCAATACAGTATAATGCCACACAAATTCCCCCATAAAGTATAATGTCCCATAGTTGCCCCATACATCAGAATGCCCCCATAGCTGCCCCATACCATATAATGCGCACACAGATCCTCCCATACAGTATAATACCCATACAAATGCCCATATACAGTATAGCCGTGCTCAAGACCATGGAGCATGGCTGAAAAAAGAGATGGTGTGCCTACAGACAGCGTTGCAAGGCGGACTGCATTAGAAGAAACCTAGACGTGTGCTCTATAAGGGTGAAACAATGTTGGGTATGCTTATTTTACATGCTCTGGCTTGCAATATAGTTTGCTTTGGGGGCACTGGTTTATTGCATTATCTCCTTCCTGGCCCTGCTGTTAATGTTCCAAAATGGATTGGGAGAATACTTCTTATTGTAAATGTATCAATTGGGGGCTCAGGTTTTTTGCCCCATTTAAGACATATTGGGATTCTTTCTGGTGGCTCTAATGGGAATTGGACTTTGCTGGGTGGTTCTGGTGGGGTTTTCAATGATGATAATGCGCATTATGGGCATCCTCCTGCCTTTGAAATTGTGCCAGTTTTGCAACAGGAAGGAGACAATTTGAAAGTGGGGATAACAGTAAGGTACTTAAGGTCAGAATTACTAGCTATGAAAGGTTACATGCCAAGTCATCTTGTAAAGGAGTACATGGTGCCTAGTTGTGTGAGAAGACCTGATAGGGGATGCAGGGCAGGTTTTAGGACTAGACTTAGACTAAGGGGTTTTAAACTGTTTGCTCCATCTATTATTATGGGCAATGCATAGTCTTTGGTAAATAAGGTTGATGAATTACGTGCTCTGGTAGGGAATTATAAGTTCTTAAAACAGCGTAGCTGACCATGTTATTCTGTTTCTGTAACTCCTATTCACTTTTATGGGAGTTGTGCAAACAGTGTAGCTCAGCGAGGTCAGCTGTTTCCATACTCCCGACCTCCTCGTCAGTGGCCAGAGAGCAGTGAGGGCAAGTGAGACATAAATGTCCGAGGTGGGAAAACCCTTTGCACTCTATGGCGGAGATTTATTAAGACTATTAAGACTATTATTTCATACGCCAGTTTTCATACGCCAGTTTTAATAAGAAACAAGCTGGATGTTACAAAATTATTAAGTAGCATACACCTCTAACATAACTTTGTTGCATCTTTCGCCAGAGAGCAGCAAATGAAGGTAGGATGAGGATCAAGGGGTTCCATTATAGAGATTGGTGCGGGTACCAGAGATGGGACCCGCATCTATCGGATATTTATGGCATTTCCTGTGGCTATGCCCTAAATGTCCAAGATGAAAATACCCCTTTAAATTATAATATCTTTACTACCAATATCCACCACTAGAGGGAGCTTATGGACTTACTGCATACTGTTTTATTATTGAGTTCAATGTTTGAACAGTATACAATCAGATTCTACACTCCCACTAGTGGCAGCTGCTGGCAGACAGAATTTTATCATTAACCTCTGTGTCTGATTTGAAGCTCTGTTTTTAGATAAACAGAGCTCTGACCTTTATAAAAAAAAATATATTAAGAAATAAATCAGCACAGAATTTTGGACATATTTTGATTATAAAAATAAAACTGTGTTCTCAGGTGGACATTAACATTAATCAGACATGTTAAACATGAAAAATGATGATGATGTTGACAATGATCATGATGATGATGTTAATGATGACGATGATGATGATAATGTCAACAATAATGTGTACATTAGAGTTTTCTATAATGTATCACTAATGAAATAAGAGAACCCTGCCTATTAAACCTTACAATCTTAGAACCTTTAGACACTAAAACATTCCAAACAGGTAAAAAGGGGACTATGGGTGAACACTGGTTGAATTCTGTAACATGACCTTTAAATTTTACTTTAAAATGACGAGCCACATAAATCTACATTTATTAAACCATCACAGGTCTTTGCTTTTCCACTGAAATTGGCAGCGAATCTGCACAAGTGGCCTAATGGTATAGGTCAGAAGTATAAATATGTAAATGTACATTGGCTAAAGTTGCTACTGGGCTTAAGAACTTTTAAATAGCAATTTTATATCAGCTGAAATTGAGAAATTGGAATCTATACCGGTCAGAAGTACAAATTTTATGTTAGATAGGTCAAGCATTGTGACTGGCACATAATACCAATGCACATATCCCTCACAATATCCAGTCATATCTTGATTAAAGTAAAAGCAAAATAGGGCAGGAAACAGAGAATATACTGTAAATAACTGCAGCAGGGGCTGTAAAACTTTCCAAAGTTCTCAGAGAATGTAAAAACTCATGAAAGTAAAATGAAGGAAACTTCTTCTTTGAAAATTTGAACAAAGTAAAAGCATTCGATATAATAAAAATGCCGAATTACACATTCGCTTAAAATGTAAAATGCAATTTTTAATATACTTACACAGATCATGATATTTAGGCTAAAATACTGTATAGAGTACTTTTTACCTTATTTTGTCAGTAAATCAGGGCTGCAGGATTATAATGACCCAGGACAGTGGCATTTCTCTAAGTAGAATAAAGCAGAGGAACATAAAAGAATGAGTTCTAGAAAGAAGGCCCAATAAAATTTTTGCTTTTGTGAAGTGTTATTGATGTGACATTTTTAGATTTCTACCAGGGATCTATGTGCTGGAAGTATGTGACAGAAGATCAGAGGGTGGCAAAGGCAATAGGAGCATATTAAGAATGAATAGTTTGCCTCAATATAGAATTTATCTTTGAAGACGAAGGTCTACTTTGATTGTAAACCTTTTTTTTTTTGGACAGGGTAGATTTTAAGCAGTTAGTGTCACTTACAGGGGACAATCTGTTTCTATTGCTATGAACTGATATAAAAACATTATACGGATAGTTAATTTAAAGAGATATTTTTGTAGGCTACAATTGATATAAACTTCAAACCACAGGATTAAAGGTAAATCTGCAGGACAATAGACACTAGTTTATTTTGTCTATATGCTAATAACGTTATTTCTATAAATATTCTTAAAATGACTATGTTTTTTTCCCGCGTAAGAGGAGTAAGTTTAACTTCTGCCCTCAGAAAAATTCTTAGGTTAAAAAGCTCAGATGGGAAGAAGGATGGTTTAAAATAATAGATAGAAATCAGGGGCGAAAGGCTCATGGGCCCTGATGCAAAGGTTTTTCTTGCCACCCCCAAACTTTTCATTGTTGACGGCCTGCAGATTTCAGCTGCATCGCTGGGACTCCTTAGTGACCCAACGATGCAGTACTAGCAGCCAGGGTCGTCACTAAGGTCTTGAAAGGTCAGGGGAATTAGCCCCAATACATATACCCCCCCCCAAAAAAATGTGTGTGCGTGTATGCATATGTGTATATAAAAGACTGCATATCTATAGCACTACGACCATATAGCTATGGATAGGATTAGATACAGTGACTTAGCAGACTTTATGATTAAAGTGTTAGCCTTTTCAACAGCTAGCACTAAGCCCCGCCTTAGTAATGGACGCTGTCAATCAGCCAGCAGCTATTAATAATGCAGTAGTAATAAAATTAAAAAAAAAAATACAAAGACATAGAAAAATAGGTTTATTGAAATAAAAAACACCCACACAACCCTCAATAACCATTTTATTGATGATAATAAAAAAAGGCCGTCTTCTAAGTAGTCCTCGTATCCGACGTAGTCCAACGGCCGAACCAAATCAATAGCACAGTCGACTGCGCTTTTGGTTGCATCAATAATAATGGAACCCTGTGACAATGGTGACAAACGGAAACCTTTAGTAATGTTTCCGTCACCATGGAGATCAATGGTGAGAGAAACGGAAGCTGAGGTTTCAGTTTGCCTTTCCATTGAGGGGTAACCCGATCGAAACCTCAGACGGAACCCCTCAACGTAAGGGCAATGGTGATACCAGCCTGACACATATGGTAGGCTTAGATACAGGGCTCATGTGCATGCGTGATACCGTTTGTTAAACCCTGTATCTAAGCCTACCACAAGGTAGGCTTAGACACAGGGTCCAGCAGACAGTAATCTTATACAGTATATGATTACTGTATGCTGGGCCACTGTATCTAAGCTTACCAAAGTGTAGGCTTAAAGGAGTTGTCCAGTCCCTAAACACTGATGGCCTATCCTCAGGATAGGCCATCAATAGCTGATCGGTCGGGGCAGTGGCGGATTAAGTAGACCATAGGCCCTGGGCTGTTCCACAAACTTGGGCCCCCCCCTTCCACACCACTGCTCTGCCGTGTCTATAGTGAACACCACCTTCTGTGCGAGCATTGACAAATTGTTGTTACGATTCCCCTTGTCAAAGGGCTGTGTCTCAACATATTGACAGTCTCCAACCATCGTTGACAGTATCACACTGTGTAGGGACACTTCCTTTTGACAAGGGGAATGGTAACACACATTTGTCTATTAGTCCTGGGTACACAAAAATATGTGGAATACAAGGATTTCCTATAACAGACATGTCAGGAGAGGTGACAGATACCCTATAGATCCAGTGACTCACAAGTGACGACTTCTCTGATGGGAGGCATTTTCTTTTATTCTCCATCTGACGCAAACCGTTATGTCGACTTCTCCTGATGAGACATCTTTGCCCATCACTTCTGCAGCCATTTCCAGCCTCTATAGAAACACACAAATTTAGACACCAAGGCCCAGGCCCATACATTAAAGGAGTTGTCTGGGCAGGACCGTTTTTTATACTGATTACCTATCAATGTGCCTGGACAACCCCTTTTACTCAGACTACTAAATTTGAACTCCAGACTAGATCATAGAATACATACAGACCCCAGACCTTCTAAACTATTGCAATCCCCAGAACAGACCCCCCTGAACAAATGCAGACCCCAGAACAAGCACCCTAAATAAATACAGACCTCAGACAAGACCCCTAAATACAGACCCCAGACCTGACCCCCTAAACTAATAATGACCCCAGACCTGACTCTCTACACTAATAATGACCCCAGACCTGACTCCCTTAATACAGACCCCAGACCAGACCCCCTAAACTAATACAGACCCCATAAACTAATAAAGACCCCAGACCAGACCAATGAATACAGAGCCCAGACCAGTCCCCCTAAATGCAGACCACAGACTAGACCCCCTAAATACAGACACCAGACCTCAAACTAATACAGACCCCTAAATACAGACCCCAGACCTGACCCCTACACTAATAATGACCCCAGACCTGACTCCCTTAAGTAATACAGACCCCAGACCACCTATTCTAATACAGACCCCAGACTAGACCCCTAAACTAATGCAGACCCTAGAACAGGCCCCCTAAATAGACCCTATAAACTAATACAGACCCCAGACCAGACCCCCTTAATACAGTCCCCTAAATAAAGACCCCTAAACTAATACAGACCCTAGAACAGGCCCCCTAAATAGACCCCTTAAACTAAAACAGACACCAAACCTCCTAAATACAGTCCCCAAACCAGGCCCCCTAAATACAGACCCCCACACCAGACCCCCTAAATACAGTCCCCCTAAATACAGACCCCTTAAACAAATCCATCAACTTAGTCTTACATAGCAGCTGACCTCAGTCTTCTCTGTGGAATTTTGCTGCTGTTGCTGCTGCTGCTCAAGGTCCTGCGGTCATGTGACCAGCAGGTCTCTAAGCAGTAGTAAGAACTTGAGAGATAAGGTCATGTGACCTTATGTCTAAAGGTCCTTTTGCAGGACATACACAATGCAGTTTCATTGCGTTTTTTGCCGTGATTCGCGGCAAAATCGCTGCAAAAATGCGACAAAGCTACAATGTACTTTGGGTGGCCATGGGCCCCCAGGAGCCTCGGGCGGCCACCCAAAATGCCTTATGATAATCCGCCATTGGGTCGGGGTCAGACTCCCAGGACTCCCGCCAATCAGCTGTTTTGAAGGGGGTGCAGCGCTCGTACAAGCTCTGCTTCCCCTTCATTTCCCTTACTTGCTCACACTGTGAATCACTGACACGTTCATGTCGGCAACTCACAGTGTGAGAAAGTGACCGGAATGAAGGGAAAGTACCGCTCATACGAGCGCTGCACCCCCTTCAAAACAGCTGCTTGGCAGGGGTCCCGGGAGTTGGACCCTGACCTATCAGCTCCAGCAGACAGTGGTGTTAAACTTACCCTCCTCTTTGTCCGCAGTGGAGGTCCTGACTCCATCCTGGGTCGGGATATTGTGTGCAGCACATAGCGTTGTGATGTCATGCGCTGCGCACAGCGCTGTGATGTCAGGACCTCCGCTGCGCTCCGGAACAAGGAAGGTAAGTACTGCTAGTTACAATCGTAACGGGGCCCATGTAGTTTATTACTAGGCCCCAGTTACTATGGTAACTTTTCATTGATGTGTTGCGGGGGCCCGGTCGCAATTGCGTCTGCTGCGAACCCTATAGATACGCCACTGATAGAAATGAGACCAATTGGACTTGGGAAGTATCTGGTTTCTTCTTATTGTGGCTGATAATCAGTTTTAAATATAATGTTCCACCCGAGGATCATCTGAATCCTTTCACTAGTTACTATTATTTGTTGCTTTTACTAACCCTAACCTTAACATAATTGATACCATTATGAAACAAAGTTTAACTGTCAAAAGCTATATCGAAAATGATTGATAACACAAAGTGCATGTTTATCAAGGCCCAAATCCTAAATGAGAAACTATATAACAATAAATATTCCAAATTGATGCAATGTCTGTCATTGAACACTTCCAGATTATACCTCATCATTTATGCATCATGCTAAAAGTAGTTTTAAACCATTAATACATATTAGTTGCAGTACCATGACTGACCACATGGTTTGCTCTTTAGAGGAAGCACATTAATTAACAACATAGTATGCAAAACACTTTCCTGCAATCTCAAATAATGCAATATCTTAAAGTAACACACATTGGTAGATATATTTTGTACAGCAATTGAGATTTTCTTCACTACAGAAGTGTTGGGACCAACTCACCTTCTCCTAATGCCCATGTCACATGTGAATGCCCAGAAAACTCTCCCTTCCTGAGTACGCAGGTACAGTTGACAGAGGAACATATACCCGACCCCCAGGGACAGCGGGACCCAGCTCGGAATCCAGGACTGTCCTGCTGAATCTGGGACGGTGAAGAGGTGTGGCCCGGGTAGAGTGTAGCGCTATCTACAGGAAGAAGGGTTTTACTATCTACAGGGGGCTCTGTGGCCATTGCTCACCTACCACCAACTGACTGAACTCCTTCATGAGCACTTGCGCATTCCTCCTTCAGACTGCTCTCTCCTCTACCGAGGGAGCTACGGTGCCCCGCGGGCCGCAGATGACAGCCTCTGGGGCTGTGTGTTTGAGTCCCCTGGAATAGTATATACAGTAAATAAAGATTGGGCTCTGCATAGCTGGCACTGGACTATTTTTTGTACAGTTATGACTGTATTATATGTAGGTGAATAAGTCTACAATAGCTGGTTATATACAGGCTTCCGGTCCTTATAATATACACCAGGGTCTCAGAGTCTGTATCTACTATTAATTAGTACAGGTTGTATTAAGAAACCTTTCATACTATTGAATAAAACCTTTTGTTATATGCTAATTGGCCCTTAAATTTCTAATTACAGTTATTCCAAAACTCCTGAGTTTTCACATGATGGACTTCAATTCTTTCTGAAATGTCTAATTTTAGACTAAGCAATCCATGTAATGCTTTTCTGAAGCTAAATATTGTTCACACTTTGACAAGTATTCTGTCTCGGAGGCCTAGGACTCTCAGTCTTTTACAGTCACTTATTAATTTTTAGAACTTTTCCAAACAGCTAAGTTCTTCTTAAACTTTTTCTCTTCCATTGTGGATTGACCCTTCCTTTTTTCCTTCTTACCCTCTGTACGCCATTTAAATTTGTAATTGTCAGGCACATAAATTTTATTAGGTTCTGAAACAAAGCAACGTCCTCAGTCTGTTATCTGCATTACTTCATTTGACAATAGGGAACAGTTGCAGCTGAGAAGCATTCCAGCCTCTAATGGAATTTCTAAAATAGCAGCATACTGTAGGTCTCTCCAGATAATTGTTGCACTCAACCTATACAGTGCGGAGTAATATTCATCATTTATGTTGAGTTTATGGATTTTTATTGCCATGTGTGCTGTTATGAGCTTTAATGCTTTGCAAAGATTTTTGTATTTTTATAATATTCCAAATGCAGAAGCTAGGTCACAATAGAAATTAGATTCTCCTGTCTATTTATATTTCTCCGATACTGTATGGTTTGATCATGTGACCACACCTGTCAAATTACTGTGAGTCACTGGCAAGGAAATAGAACTATGCCTGAAACTGCTATCAATATCTCTAATAATATAGCAGACACTATAATGGAAACATCAAGATTTCCACTGTCCTCAGTAATAACAGCCTTAGACTAGTGCCTGCTGAATATAATCTTCTCCCTCTGTCATTGTTGCTCCACAATCATTACATAATGCAGTACAGAAAATACAAGTTACACTTCCAAATGTCCTTTTTCTGATGAGATAATCTTCTGCTGATGAAAGAAAGCTGTGCGACATACAGGTCTAATATTTAAGTAATTCCATGTCATCAGACAGGTGCTTTGTGGTTCTCTTTCATCTCCTCTCATAAATTATTAATACAAATTGCTACAAATTTCTGTGTTTAAGAAATATTATAGTCAGGGGGACCTGAAGATGTCCCAATAAGCGGTTGTTTATTCGTCACTTGTAATGGAATGGTTAGGAGAATTCACTTTGCTTTTAGTAGCATATTTTAGTCTGTGTAGTATTTTTGGTATAAGTCAATTATTATCATGGAATATGAAGTACATAGTAGATGCCTTTTTTATCTCATGCTATAATTTTGTACCATCAAAACATTTTTAAAAATGTTTCTAATTTCTAGACTGTAGTGTTTGCAATAATTAATATGGCATATTCAACGATAGCTCAACAGAAATAGACTTACTTTATCCCTGGTTTACCTGTGCCTGTCATGAGATCAATAGCTGAATGTTATTTTTTAAAATGTGGAGAAGCACTGTCCTCTAAGTTCACCAACAAAATGACCCCCAAACCAGAGATTGAAAACTGCCTCCTCAGTGCTCGCTCACTCAGATGCCCATCCAGATACAAATGCTCCGTCACTGACTGAGACGACCAGAGCCAGGCACTTTACTCATTTGCCCAAACACTTAGGGCCAGTAACTCACTTACTCATACTGAGATTAAGGGTCAGGTATAGGATATAGGACCAGTGGCGAAGCTATAGGGGTCGCAGCGGTCGGAATTGCGACCAGGCCCAGAAGCCAGGGGGGCCCGCAGCCCCCTGCACCCCAGCAATGAAAAGTTACTATAGTAACTGGGGCCTATGTAATAAACTACACTTGCCACTGTTACTATAGTAACTGACAGTACTTACCCTCCTCTTTCTGGAGCGCATCAGAGGTTCTGACGTCACAGCGCTATGCGCAGCGCATAACGTCACGATGCTATGAGCTGTGCACATCATCCCGACACTTGATGGAGTGAGGACCTGCGGCTGAAGAGGAGGTAAGTTCAATTTTAGTGTCTTGCTGATGGGTCGGGGTAAGACTCCCGGGACCCCCGCCAATCAGCTGCTTTGTAGGGGTTGCAGCCGCTCGTACGAGTGCTACTTCCCCTTCATTCCGGTCACTTTCTCACACTGAATCGCCGACATGGACGTGTCAGCGATTCACAGTGTGAGCAAGTGAGGGAAATGAAGGGGAAGCAGCACTCGTACGAGCTCTGCACCCCCTACAAGACAGCTGATTGGTGGGGGTCCCTGGAGTCTTACCCCCGACCCATCAGCTATTGATGGCCTATACTGAAGATAGGCCATCAATGTTTAGCGATTGGACAACCTTTAAAGCCTACCGTGTGTTAGGCTTAGATACAGGGCCCCACCTTATACTGCATAAAAAATACTGTCTGCTGCACCCTGTATCTAAGCCTACATTAGGCTTGGATACAGGGTCCAACAAACAGTATCAAACATGCACATGGGCCCTATTTACATCACCGCTGCCCTTTCGTTGAGGGGTTCTATCTGGTTAACCCCTCAACGTAAAGGCAAACGGAAACTTTAGGTTCCGTTTGCATCACCATTGATCTCAATGGTGATGGAAACTTTGCTAATGGTTTCCGTTTGTCACCGTTGTGAACGGGTTCCGTTGTTTTTGTGGAATCAATAGCGCAGTCGACAATGCAAAGCAACGGAACCCTGCCACAGCGGTGACAAGCGGAAATCTTTAGCAACTTTTCCGTCACCATTGAGATCAATGGTGAGGAAAACTGAAGCGGAGGTTTCAGTTTGCCTTTCTGTTGAGGGGTTAACCCGACGGAACCCATCAACGGAAGGGCAGCGGTGATGTGAACAGGCCCTTACTAATGTTTTTTTTTTGTGTTTTTTACAGGTTCGGTTGTTGAACTACGTCGGATTCGAGGACTACTTTGATGATGGCTTTTTTATTCTCAATAAAATGGTTAATGAGGGTTGTGTGGGAGTGTTTTATTTCAATAAATCTATTTTTTCTATGTCTTTGTATTTTTTTTTTAACTTTATCGCTGCCAACTTACTAATAGCCTCTGGAGCTGCAATGTCAGCGAGCTGGGCCCTATATCTAATCCAATCATGTGAGATACTGTCTGCTGAGCCACTGTATCTAATCCTATCATGTGTGATACTGTCTGTTGAGTCACTGTGTCTAATCCTATCATGTGTGATACTGTTTGTTGAGCCACTGTATCTAATCCTATAATGTGTGCTACTGTGTGCTAAGCCACTGTATCTAATCTTATCCATAGCTTTAGGGTCGTAGTGCTATAGATATGCTGTCTCATATATATATATATATATATATATATATATGCACATATTCATACACAAACACATTTTGGGGGGGGGCACATATGTATTGGGGCTATTCCCCCTTATGTTTTAAGTCCTTAGTGACTCCCCTGGCTGCTAGTGCTGCATTGTTGGATCACTTAGGAGACCCAGCGTTGCAGCTGAAAGCTGCGGGCCATCCGACCTGAGAAATTTGGGGGGGGGGCCCAAGAAGAACCTTTGCATCGGGGCCCATGAGCCTTTAGCTACGCCCCTGTCTTCCACATATCCAGGGCCAGCACCTAACGCTTGCCCAAACATTA
This sequence comes from Rhinoderma darwinii, assembly GCF_050947455.1. Lineage (NCBI taxonomy): Eukaryota > Metazoa > Chordata > Amphibia > Anura > Rhinodermatidae > Rhinoderma > Rhinoderma darwinii. Next base: position 134,323,047 of record NC_134690.1, on the reverse strand, counting down.
AGGATCCGGTGTTAACTCACACTTACATTTTCCCAGGAGCTCATTCACTCCCCCATGCACCCAGGGAAAGTTGTGTGCTTACTTACAATCATACAGACAATCAGAAAAAGTCATATGTTTGTTCACTTACCATCAGGAAGGACAAGATATATGCGTGTTCACATTTATGCAATTAGGTAGGGCAAACTGTATTGTTCACACTTGTACACTCATTTACTGATTTTTATAGACAATCAGGGAAAACATACACTTTTACAGACAGCAAGCGAAAGGCATATGCTCATTCACATACACCACAGAGCCACATATACAGTGGCGGATCATTATTAGGGCGGTTCGGGCGGCCGCTCGGGGCCCAAGGCTCCCAGGGGGCCCATGGCTGGCCGAACCCCCTCATGCCCGGTGGTGTCGCTAGCACTGGAGGGAGCCCCGGTGCCAGGACCGTACCTGTCATGAGGAGAGGTGAGCTTCTGTCCTACTTAGCAGCCGTGGTCTGTGCTGAAACTCCCCCTCCATCCCCTCTTCCCTGCTCTACACATCTCTCCTCCTGCTGCTAGCAGTCGGGCCATGGGGGAGGGGAGACTGTCGGCGGGCTCTGTGTCAGGCTGTGAGCAGGAGAAACGCTGTGTGAAGGCTCCCACCACATCAGCCTGCTGAATGCACTTCACAAATCTCCTACATAAAAGGTAAGTGTATGTGTGTGCTTACAATGTGTACTTTATATGTGTATAATGTGCATACTCATGTGTGTCTGTCATGTCTACATGTGTATGTATGTATATGGTGTGTGTGTGTGTGTGTGTGTGTGTGTGTATATGTATGTATGTGTATAGTGTGTGTGTGTGTGTGTGTGTGTGTGTGTATATATATAATATATATATATATATATACATATATTTCTGCAGCAATTTCTCTGCAGAAAATGGTGCATATTTTGCTCCGTTTTTCTCAACGTTGGGGGATGGTGGCATCTCCTCTGAAAAAATGCAGCAATTCAGTCCACTTTCCGCAGCAGGAATTGACATGCTGCAGTACGAGAAATACGCACCGCAGAACAAAATGTCTGGTCGGACATTTTACGCAGCGTCTGAATGAGATTTGTTAAATTTCACTCACTATGCCGCTACTGTATTCGGCGTATTTTCTGGGCGGAAAATACGCAGCAATTCCGTTAAGTGTGGACAAGCCCTAATACAGTAGCAGGAGAGTAGATTAGATGTGAACAATTCTCATCCACACGCTGCGTAAATGATAAGTGGGGAAAAAAAGCTCAGAAATTTACCTGCGGTGCGGTTTTTTAATTTGCAGCATGTCAATTGTATTTGCTTAATCACTGCTTATTTGTTTTGGGTTTTCCCCATTTAACTCAATGGGGAGGTAAAACCCACGACAGATAGAAGATGTTATGTAAAAACGCAATTTAGAAAAAATAAAAATCTTATACTTGCCCAGAATTCTGTTTCTTGGTCTGGGCTGGCCTCCTGGGATGACGTTTCACCCCATGTGACCGCTGCAGCCAATCACAGGCCAATCACAGGCTGCAGCAGTCATATTGGATACAATTTCATTCCAGGGCTGCACTGTAGCGACGCTGTGTGGCACTATATATAAGGAAGGGAGCACTGTGTGGCACTATATACAAGGGTGGAGTGCTGTGTGACTATCTATAGGGGGCTGTGTGATACTATCTATAGGGGGCTGTGTGATACTATCTATAGGGGGCTGTGTGACGCTATCTACAGGGGGGGGTGGCGCTATCTACAGGGGGTGTGTGTGGCACTATCTAAAGGGGGGTGTGTGTGGCATTGTCTATGTGGGGGTTGGCGCTATCTACAGGGGGCACTGTATATGTGGTGCTTTACTTTACAGTGTGTGACACAGTTATATTCAGGGGCGCAGTGTATGGTGATATTATATTTAAGGGATGCAGTAATGGGTCATGGCCGGGAGAAGTCGTCATGAGCTCTGGATCGGATGGGGAAAAAAACTACTAGCATCTGAGACGTCGTCACCTGTGAGTCACTGGAATTGTAGAGAATCTGTCCCCTTTCCTGACATGTTTATTATAGGAAATCCTTTTATTCCACATAACGTCTTTGTGCAGTCCAGGACTGATAGAAAAATTGGTGTTACCAATCCCCTTGTCACGAGGATGTGTCCCTGCACAGTGTGATACTGTCAGTATGTAGGGACACAGCCCTGTGAAAGGGGAATCGTAACACCCATTTGTTAATGCTTGTGCAAAAAGGTAGTGTTAGCAATAGTTACGGCGCGGCAGGGTGTTGGTGGAGAAGAGGGGCCCAAGTTTGGGTAACAGCCCAGGGCCCATGGTCTTCTTAATCCGCCACTGCACATATAACATACCCTTCCAGCTATATCCTCTGGTGGTCCCGTGGTGAGCAGGTACCAACATTTTTTCCTCCGCTGGCCCCGCTGTACAGTAAATGAGAAGTGAGTCATCAGACACTCTTAGATGATGACTGTAGTTCATTTTAATGTATGTCAGCTTAAGGGGAAAGGATTAAAGTAATAATATTAGAAAACATGTGCCTGAGTAATATGGGGGCTAGCACCAGTGCCCGAATCGGTAAGTGGGCCCATGATCACATAAAAAATATATATATATATATATATATATGTACTTCCTACTGTCTATTAGATTGTGTATTAGGGACTGATTTAATTGATTTTATGGCTCACAATTGAATTGGCTTATTTGTCATGGTTTTGCCCGAGACATAAGCTATTGAAGAGCAAGTGACCTATATACCATTCCTGCTTGGAGGCTCTATGCTGTCCTTGCCTTCTTTATTGAGATGTAAGGGGATAGAGAACAAGTGAAGAACATGAATATATGTTTTCTTTTCACGGCAAACTATCAATTGATTTCCATCATTGTGGAAAAAAATACAACCCCAAACTGTATTTTATACCAACATTGTACCAAAAGAAGAACATAAATCTATGGATCAGAAAAAGATAAGGATCCGAAATGAAAGGAATGTATTGTGTTTTAAGTCATTCAAAAGTACACTACTTTTCTTTGTGTGTGCGACTTACCTTTAGGAATTGTTCTTATTATATGGATCTCAACAAAGCAGCTATAGAAGGACTTTATAGTGGGGAATTCTTAAAATCTCCCAAATTAGTTCATTACAAAGTTAAAGAAGAAGTGGAGACGGATGACTATCTCAGAGCATAATGCATTAAACTGTACAAGAAAGGACTCAAAGTAACCTTATCTTTCTTTTGCAATGCACATTCAATTTCCTTTACAATGATTTTATACATGAAGTTTAATGAAGTTTCTAAATGAAAGCTTGCTATTCTTGGCAAACTGCAAGTGATTTTATATCCCATCAGTTTAAGAGCTATTTTGTGACTACTGTACTTTGCTCTCTAAATTTTATCATTTTTAATTGTGGAATAGTATGTGTTTGTGCTTCCATTATTTGTCCCTGTGTTTTATTGTATTGTTGTATTCTATCATTAAATTTAGTAACTCATACTGTTCTATTCATGCCAAGCAGATTCCGCCTGAGGCCAGCTTCATTGATCTCCCCAAGTGATTGCTCTTCCACCCATAATAGGCATATGCTTCTCATAACTGATCATTGTGCCATCCATTACACTCACCGGAAGGTTAAATTACATTAAAATATTGTTGTACTATGAAACATCTTGGTTTAGCTTATACTGAGATTGTGTCTCCATAAAGTGTCCGTGTCAGTGGAAAATCATTGTGCTGCTCAAATGAAGTTTAGTTCCCTGAAATTCCTATCTATGATAATGATGTCATCAGAGCTCTATGCCTCGAAGCCATTCACATGTCAGTTCCATGAAACTGTCTATTGATTTTCAATTGGCTAAAACCAGTTTTCTTCAGTATGGAAGAGTATACATAGTTCTTCACCGCCCGGTCTTAATTATGACCCAGGGCTGACCTTTCTGTCACTTCTAGTATCTATCATATTACTAATATTATTAACAAATTGTGATGCTGGTTGCAGCAATCAAATAGATTTGTTGGTTTTGTGCGATATTGTATCACTTTAATGGAATATGGCATTTTAAGGGACTGGTTTTTTTTTTGTTTTTTTTAGCAAGCATATGCATTAGAGATATGTAGAAATGTAAAAATTGTCTTCTCCATGGATTGCTAAAAATCTAGGAATTGATTCTATATCTAGTATGCTTGGCATATTCAAAAATATTATACAGTGTGATACTTATTTGGTTGTTTAAATTGTACTCATCATTTCATTTTATTTGTTTTAATCTACATAGATTACATATTCTATAGTTCATTATTTTTTATTCAGAGCTTCAAATTCCCTTCTTTCTGTCACATAGATTTAAAGCGGTTTTCTCATCAGAGACAAACCCTATTATAAAGGAGCCATTGTAGCGATCCATTTCTCTGCAAACAGCTGAATTTGGAAGCCAGAGCCAGCCAAGCATTTGCCCTGCAGCTACGGATTACTACAGAAATGTAGTATTACATGGTGGTCTTTCAATTGAATGGTCATCCATGTACAGTAATATATGGACGGATCAAGTTCTCAGAATGGAAGCTTCTCTTACAGATATAAATTTAGGGGTTGACAACCCCTTGTAGATGATAAAGTTCTGGCTGCCTGCAGCTTGCTTTAGAGCTTACTGATAAAGGATTCATTAAGTTAAATAGCAGATGTATAAATCTGTATGCAGTGAATTTATATTGTGCCAGACTTTGTCATTTAACCCTATGGCCGTGGGAACGGAGGTAATGGGTTAATTTCATTTACTACTAGCAAAGAATTTTTTATCTATTTAGATTAAAAAAATGAAATGATACAGTAGGCAAATTTTCTTAAATGCACAATAATAACTTTGCAGATAAAAAAGTATATATGTCACTTTGTATTTGAGTGTATTGTACAATTAAGCAAAAGATCGCATTTTCAAATTTAATTATAGGACTAATAAAAATATGTAAAAATAAGTTTAATGGAGTTTTATAAATAATATAAAAAAACATTAAAAATAAAAACTTTTCCCATTTTTTATGTAAAGTAATGCAAACAATGATAGATAAACATAATTGGCATCGCCACTTACATAACAATCAGAACTATGAAAATATGTTGTTTTTTATTCTGCATTTATTGGTACCCAAAATGGTACCAATAAAAACTACAGCTTGCCCTACAAACCGCCATCAATGAAAAATTAAAAAAGATATGGGTCTCTAAACATGGCGACACAAAACTAAGTTGTTTTTTAACAAAGTATTTTTATTTTGTAAAAGGAGTAAAACATAAAAAAAAACTATATAAATTTGGTATTGTCATAACTGTACTGACCTGCAGAATAAAGTTACATAGTTACATAGTTAGTACGGCTGAAAAAAGACACATGTCCATCAAGTCCAACCAAGGGAAGGGAAAAGGGAAGGAAAAATTTCTACACATAGGAGCTAATATTTTTTTGTTCTAGGAAATTATCTAACCCTTTTTTAAAGCCATCTACTGTCCCTGCTGTGACCAGCTCCTGCGGTAGGCTATTCCATAAATTCACCGTTCTTACTGTAAAGAAGCCTTGTCGCCTCTGCAGCTTGAACCTTTTTTTCTCCAGACGGAGGGAGTGCCCCCTTGTTTTTTGAGGGGGTTTTACAAGGAACAGGATATCACCATATTTTTTGTATGTGCCATTAATATATTTATATAAGTTAATCATGTCCCCCCTTAGTCTTCTTTTTTCAAGGCTAAATAGGTTTAATTCTTTCAATCTTTCCTCATAACTTAAATTCTCCATGCCCCTTATTAGCTTCGTTGCTCTTCTTTGTATTTTTTCCAACTCCAGGGCATCCTTTCTATGAACTGGAGCCCAGAACTGAACTGCATATTCTAGATGGGGCCTCACTAATGCTTTGTAAAGTGGCAATATTACATCTCTGTCCCGCGAGTCCATGCCTCTTTTAATACACGACAATATCTTGCTGGCCTTTGAAGCAGCTGATTGACATAACAATAGTGGAATGGCAGTTTTTTCCCCATTCCACCTCCTAAAAATATGTTTTAAAAAGTTTTCATTACCTTATATGGTACATTCAATCCGTGATCCCCAACCACCGGGCTGCAGACCAATACCGGGCCGTGGATCATTTGGTACCGGGCCATGGTATCTGGTATCCGCTCTGGTGTCCACAGGGAGTTTTTCGCCCGGAATGTCCGCTGCAGAAAAATGCTGAGAATTCAGCAGGCCTGCTAGCAGACTGGCCTCCTGGGATGATGTTTTATCCCAGGAGACCGCTGCAGCTTGTGATTGGCTGCAGCAGCGGTCACATGGGATGAAGCATCATCCCAGGAGGCCGGCCCTCTGACGTCATCCAGGCCGGCCTCCTGGGATGACATTTCTTCCCATGTGACTGCAGCTACAGCCTGTGATTGACTGCAGCAGTCACATGGGATGAATCGTCATCCCAGGAGGACGGCCTGGATGAAGAAACACAGACTTCTGAGTAAGTGTAAGATTTATTTTTTTGCTGCAATTCCGCCGCAATAAACGCAACAACTGCTATTTGTTCTGGGTTTTACCTCCCCCATTGAATTCAATGGGGAAAACCTGCAACAAATAAGTAGCATTTACGGAAATACAATTGACATGCTGCAGAATAAATCTCTGTATCGCATGTCAATTTCAAAACAGTTTTTCCGCTTGCTATTTACGTAGCGTGTGGATGACATTTGTATTATCTCATTCAATTTGCTGCTACTGTATTATGCTGCGGATTTTCATTTGCCCTTGGTTAAAAAAAGGTTGGGGATCGCTGCATTAAATTGTGCCATAAAAAAAAACTTGTGCCGCACAAAACAAGCCCTCATACAGCTATGTGGATGGAAAAGTGAAAAGGCTGTGGCTCTTGGAAGGTGGGGATCAAAAAGCAAAAATGAAAAAGACAAAAATGGCTGCGGTGGAAAGTGAATAATGGATATGTATCCCTTTGTTACAATTTTTTTTTTATTCCAATGCTTCTAAATTCTTCCAATGCTTCTTAACCCCTTAAAGACCTGGCCTGAAAAGGCCATTATAACCAACTGAATTTTTCAGCTTTTGCCTCTCTGCCTTTCAGCGGCCATAACTTTTTTATTTTTTCATTGATGTGGCTGTATGAGGCCTTTTTTTATGCGAGAGAAATAGTATTTCTTTCCCCGCAGTTTGGGGGTAGATTTTTTTTCTTTCTTTTAAAGGCGTGAAAATAGGAAAAAGCGATTCTCGGCATAGTTTTTCTTGTTTATTTTTTATCCCGTTCCCATTTCACGCTAAATAACCCGTTAAATTAATTCTTAAGATTACTACGGTCGTGCAGATACCTAATAGTCTATGTTTTTTATGTAACATAGGGGCAATAAAATATATTTTATGTAATATAATGACCTTTTTTGGGGACATTTTTTTTATTTATTTTGTTACTTTTTGTTTTAATCCCATTAAGGGATAACTTTATTTACAACTTTATTTTTTACTTATAATGTATTAGCATACCCCTCTATGCTAATATATTATACGGTGTCACTTTGACACAGGCTGCTGTTAGCGCAGCACATAGTGTGCCCTAACAGCAGGCAAACTGAATAGACAGCCCTGGAGTCCCTTCTAGGTCACCGGTCTTTGATCATGCATCTGGGTTTCCGATGACGAGATCAAAGAGGGAAGTTCCCTTTGATCTTGCCGCAGTCACGGACCGCGGCGATCAAAGGGTTAAACAGCTGGGGTTGGAATGTTTTCCGACCTCAGCTGTATTTAGCAGGCTGCTCTAAGATCAGGAGCTGTAAGTTACAGCTCCTACTTAGAGAATGAGCTCACAGGAGCGCTCATCAGCTTCTTCTACAGCGACGCCAAAAGACGTCGCTGTGGACTAAACACCTGCACCGCCTGCCATCAAAAGATGGTGGGCAGTCGTTTAGGAGTTAAAGGAAAAATAAAGCAACTTTGTAGGTAGTTCTCATTAATAACGTCCTACTGGTTTGTGTCTATAGTCTATGTCAAACTTTGTAGTCTGATCCTGCAGTCATAATTCTGTACCCTACTTTTTTTTTTTTTAGGAAGAAATAGGGGACAGGTAGAAGGGAGTATGACTATGGTAACAAACCCTGTGTAGTCTGATTCTGCAGAGACTCAAAATGGTAGAATATTTTTATTGAAGACTATTTGCAAATTTGCTTCCATTTTTTATTTTTAATGCGTATATCAAATAAAAAATAATTGGTTGCGAAGGAGGACATAGCCTTCAAAAGATGATCTTGGATGTCATGCATGTTGGGAGCTAAATAAGAAAAGTTGTTGTTCAGTTTCATGTAGACTTTTATTATTCCTTCTATGCTTGGCAGATTCACTTTGTAGTACAACCAGATAGTTTGATAAAACATGACATTCAAGACAAAAGTCACTGTTTTATTAATATGCAATTTAATATGGAAAATGAATACCGCCTATGTATACCATGAAGCTAAAATCTATATTTCTTTAGTAAAGAAATAGTTTCAAGGAAGAAATGAGAAGTTATGATATATTTGCAATGAGCAGCAATTTATCTGACATAGATTACATAGATTATTGACATGAGAGTCATTTCTCTTACTCCATTCAAAGAAGGGAAGCTCCCTGAGATCAAGGACACATGGATTGAGTTGTTTTTTTTCCTGCTTTTTACAAAAGGCAAAATGCACTGTGTAGTAAACCAAATAATATATCCACTTCCAATTTCCCCTTGAAAAATGATTAGGGGTCATCACAATGAAGCTCCATAAATAAAAAAATATTTTTATGGACTGTGTGAATATTCAGATGGTAGGCAATGCTGGTGACATAATCTACACCATGTACTATTTTTTATAGTAATATTTATAATGTAGCAATAATCAGATTAATTTATTTAGGATTATTTATAGAATACAGTGCTATGCATAGATAGTAAGCTCAACAGTCCCTGTCCCTAGTAGGTGCATCCTAGGTCGACTTTCAAAGGAAGAAAATTAAAAAAATAATAATTTGGTGTGTGGGAGGACACCGTTGTCCCTATTGGAAACCTGCACATTCAAGGGGAAAACATTCAAGCTGTTGATACTCTGGTTGGATTCAAATCCAGGACCCAGTCAAGCCAAGAAACAGAGCTAACTAGGGACATATTTTTATGCTTATACATCAAAGTTTTTATATCTGCAATACTACCTAAATTAATAAAATATACAAAGAATACATCTATAACATAATTTCATATTGTCCTGCAACACTATTTCATCTGGGAATCAGAACAGTAATAACATGGCATTCAGCATGCGTTTCTTACTTTTGCCGAAATTTGTTTTTTAATACTAGTGTATCAAGCCCGGCATGTGCTATTTATGACCTTTTATGATACCTTTCAGTTACTCATATAGCTCTTAAATTACTCCTGGATTATTCCTTCAAGGAAAAATATATTTACGCAACCCACTGGACAGTGCTCCCTATAATCATTATACATTACCTTAAATCTGAAAACTTTTTTTTTTTTTCAATCTGGTCCCTGTGTTCCATCTGGCATGTATTTTGCAGTTAATTCTGATAATAAACACAGCTATTTAATGGTTATTTCTTCTTCTCTGCCGTTTTATTGCACCAAGATTATTGAAATGTCATACACTTTTATTCCTTACTAGGCAACCATTTATTCCAAGGATGTGGAAAGTAAATACAAAATGACATTTCACATTACCTGGCACAGGAGTTACGCGTCTTCGCAGTTCCGTTGATCACATGAATATGTCAAGTAAAATACGGCAATTGTTTAATTAAATTGTCACCTCAAAGAGTTTGGAAAATTAGCTATTTTCTTGTTAGGAAACACTGTAGTTGAGCAAAAAGCAGTTTAACTTTTCAAGTAGGGATCTCAATTAACCTTTTTGTATCTGCAAATGCATATCAAGCAAAATGAATCCATATTTTATAGAGACACAAAAATAAATATTTTATAACAGTAAGCCAAAGTCATGTGCATGGAGCCTGTATGGTGGCATATGGAGTCCGTACGGGTCTGTATTATGGAGCAATAGGCTCTCCGTACACTTCCTTATGGTTCCTCTATACAGCACTGCATTCACCCATTGAAGAGAAAAAATTACCTCCTTATTTGTGCATGCGATAGAACATGCCACTTTTTTTTACTCAGCAGTATCATATGAATTTAGGAGAAAAAAATATATAATGCAGCCTTGTATATGAGCCCTTAGGCTATGTTCACACAGAGTATTTTGCCGAGTTTTTTGACGCGGAAACCGCATCGCAAAACTCGGCAAAAACGGCCCGAGAACGCCTCCCATTGATTTCAATGGGAGGCGTCGGCGTCTTTTTCCCGTGAGCAGTAAAACTGCCTCGCGGGAAAAAGAAGCGACATGCCCTATCTTCGGGCGCTTCCGCCTCTGACCTCCCATTGACTTCAATGGGAGGCAGAGAAAGCGTATTTCGCGCTGTTTTATGCCCGCGGCGCTCAATGGCCGCGGGCGAAAAACGGCGTGAAAATCGCCGCGAAAATCGGCGTGCAGGGAGAGGAAAATCTGCCTCAAAGTTCCAAACGGAATTTTGAGGCAGATATTCCTCCCCCAAAATACTCAGTGTGAACATAGCCTTAGAGGGAGATTTCCTTTTGCCATGGTTATGTTTATATAATGTCTGTAACAAAAATCACTTTAACCCCTTCAGGACCAAGCTCATTTTGATGTTCAGGACCAGACCCATTTTTTCACTTTATGTGGTAATAACTTCGGAATGCTTTTACCTATCCAATCGATTATGAGATTGTTTTCTCATGACATACTGTACTTTATGGTAGTGAAAAAATTTGGTCGATAAATTCATTACTTATTTGTGAAAAACCCCAAAATTTTGAGAAAATTTAAATACATTTAAAATGAGAAAAATCATAATTTATCTGCTTGTATAACAGATAGTAATACCACACAAAATAGCTAATAATTAACATTTCCCACATGTCTACTTTATCTTTGCATCATTTTTTGAACATCCTTTTATTTTTCTAGGACGTTACAAGGCTTAGAACTTTAGCAGCAATTTCTCACATTTTTAAGAAAATTTCAAAAGGCTATTTTTTTTCAGGGATGAGTGCAGTTCTGAAGTGGTTTTGAGGGCCCTATATATTGAAAATCTCCATAAAACACCCCATTATGAAAACTGCACCCCCCAAAGTATTAAAAACAGAATTTAGAAAGTGTTTTAAACTCTTTAGGTGTTTTACAGGAATTGAAGGAAAGTAGAGGTGACATTTTCAAATTTCATTTTTTTTTTACAAAATTCATTTGTAATAAAAAAATATTCTGTAACACAGAATATCCCACGTGGCCCTAGTGTGCTAATGGACTGAAACACAGGCCTCAGAAGCAAAGGATCACCTTTTTTTAGAATATATTTTAGTCACCATGTTCGGTTTGAAGAGGTCTTAGGCCAAAACAGAGGAAACCCCCAAAAGTGACCCCATTTTTGAAACTACACCCCTCAGGGAATTTATCTAGGGGTATAAATAGCATTTTTACCCCACAGGTTTTTTTTGCTAAATTTATTCGAATTAGTCTGAAAATGAAAATCTTTTCGCATTTTTACAAGTAATAAAGGAGAAAAAACACCACAACATTTGTAAAGCAGTTTCTCCCGATTACGGAAATACCCCACATATGGTAATAAACTGCTGTTTGGACCCACGGCAGTGCTCAGAAGGGAAGGAGCACAATTTGGATTTTGGAGCGCTGATTTTACTGGAATGGTTTTCAGTGCCGTGTCGCGTTTGCAATGCCCTGGAGGGACCTAAACAGTGGAAACCCCCCCAAACGTGACCCCATTTTGGAAACTATACCCCTCACTGAATTTTTCTAGTGTTATAGTTAGTATTTTGACCCCACAGGTTTTTGACTGAATTTATTGGAATTAGTCTGTGAAGATGAAAATATACTTTTTTTTCTGAAAAAAAATAGAATTTTGTAAGGAATAAAGGAGAAAAAGCACCTCAACATTTGCAAAACAATTTCTCCTGATTACGGCATTACCCCATATGTGGTAATAAATTGCTGTTTGGACCCACGGCAGAGCTCAGAAGGGACAGAGCACCATTTGGATTTTGCAGCTCCGATATTGCTGAATTGGTTTCTGGGGGCCATGTCGCATTTGCAGAACCCCTGAAGTACCAGTATAGTATAAATTACCCAGTTTGTGATCCCATTTTGGAGACTATACCCCTCAAAGACTTAAATTAGAGGTGTAGTTAGCATTTTGATCCCTCAGGTGTTTTATAGATTTTATTAGAATTGGGTCGCGAAAATGCAAAAATATTTTTTTTCCAAAAACCTGTAGGTTTAGCTCAGAATTTTTCATTTCCATAAGGAATACAGAAGAAAAGGCACCCCAAAATGTGTTACACAATTTCTCCTGAGTAGTGAAATACCCCATATGTGGTTGTAAACTGCTATTTGGACACACGGCAAGGGTCTAAAGGGAAAAAGCGCAATTTCGTTTTTGGAGTGGAGATTTTCCAAAATTTGTTTTTGCCACCATGTTGCATTGGGCTGAGGTACCAATACAGTAAAAACTCCCGAGAAGTGACCCCATTTGGGAAACTTCACCCCTCAAGGAATTCCTCTAGAAGTGTATTGAGCATTTTGACACCAAAGGTTTTGCGGAAATTAGTGCACAGTGGATGTTGCAGATTGAAAATTGACATTTTCCGCAGATATGCTCTTCCAGTGCCCAATGTGTTGTGCTCAGCTTGTACCACTGGAGACACACACCCCATACATTTTTAAGCGGTTTTCCAGAGTACAGTAATACCCCATATGTGATCATAAACTGCTGTTTGGGCACACTGCCAGGCCCAGAAGGAGCGCCATTTGGCTTTTGGAGCGCAGATTTTGCTTTGTATTAGTCTTGTTTAGTGTTTTACTGGTGTTTCCATTTATAATGTGGGGGCATATGTAAGCTGTGCGGAGTACATCAGGGTATATGTAAGCTGGGCGGAGTGCATCAGGTCATAATAGGATGATGTAATAATGGGGTAAATGAATAATAAAATTAATTATCCACGTACGCTTTTAACCAATCCTTTATGCACAGGCCGGATTTTTGGGTGCAGGAGTCGCACTTCCAAAGGGTGTCCGTGGTATTGTACAAAATATCCACACTCCAGGATTGCCTTATCTTCGACTTCTTTACTAGCCCCAGATGTAGCACAGAACCCAAAATGTCATAGTTTCCGCTACATTTACAGGGTCTATCAGTGGGGGCTGCAAATGATGACGTGGGGTTTTAGGTGAAGAACTGCTGCACATATGGATTAGTCTGGTCCGTCGTTTTGCATTATTGCGTTCCAAGAGTCATAACTTTTTATTTTTCCGTTGACGAGCTGTGTAAGTGCTTGATTTTCATGGGAGGAGCTGTAGTTTTTATTAGTATCATTTTGGGGTACATGTGATAATTTGATCAGTTTTTATTAATTTTTTTGGGAGGTGAGGAGACCAAAAAACAGAAATTCTCTTGCTGTTTTTTATACATTTTTAACGCCGTTCCCTGTGCAGTATAAACAACATGTTTACTTTATTCTGCGGTTCGTTACGATTACGGCAATACCAAATTTATATTGTTTTTATATGTTTTACTACTTTTACACAATAAAAACACTTTTTTCTAAATAAAATGTTTTAGTGTCACCATATCCTGAGAGCCATAACTTTTTTATTTTTTTATTGACTGAGCTGTGTTAGGGCTTGTTTTTTGTGTGACAAACTGTAGTTTTTATTGGTACCATGTTTGGGTACGCGCGACTTTTTGATCACTTTTTATTCCATTTTTTTGGAAACAATGTGGCCAAAAAAGGAAATTCTGGCATTGTTTTTTATTGTATTTTTTTTACGGTGTTCACTGTGCGGGATAAATAATATGATATTTTTATAGGTCAGGCCGATATGAACTTGGCAATATCTATTATGTCTAGTTTTTGTCTTTTTTAAAAAAAAAATATATATATAATTATAAAGGGCTTTATCAGGGAAACAGGGCGATTATTGTTTTTATTACGTAAAACTTTTACTTATTTATTTATCTAAAACTTTGTTTTTTTTCTTTTTTTTCACTTTTTATTTTACACATACTAGGGGACTGGGAGATCTGATCTTCCGATCCCCTGTACAATACACTGCACTAATTATGTATGTACTTGTGTAGTGCAGTGTATTGTAACTGTCATTTTACAACTGACAGTTGAGCCTATCACGTCCTGCCTCGGGCAAGACCTAATAGTCTCCTGCACCTGGCAACTAAGAAGCCGTTACTAGGCTTCCTGGTTGCTATTGCAATGATCAGTACCCCGCGATTTTTCGCGGGGGGCCAACGGGGTACAGAGAGAGCCCCCTCCCTCTGTGTCAATCACTTAAGTGCCGCTGTCGCTATTGACAGCGGTATTTGAGGGGTTAAACGGCGGCGATCAGAGAGAACTGTGATCGCCGCCATTGCAGCAGGATGTCAGCTGTATATTACAGCCGACACCCGCTGAAGATAAAGCGCGCACAGCTCCTGTGCCCGCTTCATCCTCAGGGTGTTACTGTACGCCCATTTGCGGGAGCGACCCGCTAAAAAGAACGTAGGGTAATTCCCATTTGCGGGAAGGGGTTAAACTTGAAATCCTATTTCAACCAATAGGCTGTTATGTACAGTAAATGAGAGATGGTAATAGATATTATTAGAAAATATAGATAATTGGCAACATTTCGTTAATTTGCTATATAATATATCTGTATTCAGAATACTTTCAAAGTACATTGCATACTTTGTTACTGTAGTGCTACCATGATGCTCAGCAAGCATTTCATACAGTAAAGTAACATATGAATTAAGTTTCATTTACTTGTAACTTCAGTTTCTAGGTACAGGGGCTTAAATATTAGTCAATTACAAGTCCCTTCTTGCAGCAACAATCAATCTGAACCTTGAAAAGGGACCCCTTAGGGAAACCAAAATCTCCACAAATCCTCAATTATAGACTATTTTATGACAGTTACAATACAGTTACAGTTACAATAATGTTCTGGTGCTACATAAATATGACACAAATCTAACTATTAAAACTGTACCTGTCCTTATGATTTACTTTTATCAATGCAGGTCCAAAATGCGGTGCTTCTTTTATATTATTATATATTTGTATACTATGCCTTTAACTGTGTGCAATTGACTGCCATTATCTCCTGGTTTTCCCCCTAGATGGCGTTGCGGAGGAGAGTGGTCAGTCTGGACACTGTATTTATATTGCATCTGTGTAAGTGGCCATCCGGCCTACTGTATAATCAGGTTGTGCTGAATGTTATTGCATTGTGACATTTTATTGTCTATTTGCAGGTAGAGCAAATGCTTGTTGGCTTCCTGGCTTATGGCCCGGACAACATTTTGGGCCAAAAGAAAAGTGATGACACACAGCGTGGTTACGCTGCGTCATCATGCTGGAGACGATCATTTATGCATACAGGGGTGTTGAGCCCTCCAAATACTGTCGGGTGGAGGTTGGAGTGACCTGGGTCTGTGCAAAAGAAAGGGAGTAGTGCAAGCTACTGCAGAGAGAGAGAGAGAGAGAGAGTTGGAGAAGCTGCTGATAGTGACCCCTTTCTTTGTTGAAACTGTGACAGAAGTCCTGGAGCAAGCTGTGGGTGGTAGGCAGAAGCCTCCCCACTGTGTTTGCGTGTGTATCCGTTTGTGTGAGCAGTGGTGTATAGGGGTAGGAACCTGCCCACGAATAGCAAGGTCATGAGAAGTCAGCCATTTTGTGGCCTACTAAGTCTCAATTGCCAGGAAGACCCCTGTACCAGGGAGAGGCACCCTTGGCCCTGTCTACAACAGTAAACAGCAAGTCAAGCATTATCCACGTGTCTGAGCCGTGTCTAAGCAAATGCCTCTCACATTGGGAAGCTCTGAAGTAATCGTTTGGCACCAGTCTAAAAATAAAAGATTCTGTTCGGAAACCAATCCCCTGCTTGTCGCGACATTTCCTGTATGGCCCAAACAACCTTGGCATAGTTGGCAGGATGTCACAGCCCAGGAAAAGAGCAACTGACAGTGGGCTGAACTTGGCTAGTTACCACTGGTATTCGGAAGATAACCGGTGATCCTGGAGGACTGACGTCAGATGCAGCTTCACTTGCGGAAAAACCACGGTTCTCAGCGGCGCGGAAATTACCACGGTACGGCCGCATTATGTACAGGCAACCTAAAAGTTTAATGGGTATAGCATAGTGACAGTATATTCCATAGATGTCTGATAAGTAGGGGTTCCTCTTCTGGGACTTCCCGTATCGGCATAAGGGGGGGTCCCCTACTCAGCACTCCAGAGAAGAGAAGACAAGTTGTCTGCCTAGTTGTAAAGTGAGGGGTATAAATACCTTTAGTTCAAAGGAGTGTTGCTCTTTACCTGATTATCTGTATTTAGGGCCCTTCGTAGCATTGCACATATTATAAAGAGTATATAGTGCACTATATCTTTAAGAAATGCTGTCATCCGCAGTTATCTGCCGATTCTAGTATATTTTCCACACTATGAGGTGACAAGCATGTAGCAGTCTGGCTACTGTGATGAGGCCCCCACAACCTTGGCATAGTTAACAGGATATCACAGCCCAGAAAAATGAACGACTGACAGTGGGCTGAACATAGCCAGTTACCGCTGGTATTGGGAAGATAAGCCGAAGATTCCAGAGGAGTGACATCAGATCCAGCTTCACTTGTACTTGCCGCAAAACCTCTGTTCTCAGCAGCGCGGAAATTTCCACAGCACGGCTGCATCATGTACAGGCACCCTAAAACTTAAGGGGTATGGCATAGTGACAGTATCCATAAATGTCTGATATTAATGCATATACATTAAAAAGAATAAAACTGGGGATAACAGAATGAGAGAAGGACCTGAGTATTTTGGTTAGACTGTATATAGAAAGGGAGGAAACCTCCAGCTCACCGGTTCTGCGTCTCCGGATATCTCGCTCGGATCCCCGCGACGGCCCGCGGTGTGTGATGCAGAAATAAAGGAAAGGTGATCCAGCGCTGATAGGAGTTTAAAAAGGAAGGATAGTTCCCACTTTTATTAGCAAAATCCTAAAAAATTGAAGAAGAGACGCTTTCTCAAGGCAGGAGTAGTGAGGGTATATACCCAAGCCTACGCGTTTCGAACGCAATCGGCGTTCTTAATCATGGCAAAAGAAGTTAGGGCCGTGTGTCTCTGTCTCACCTATATGAAGCATTGTCAGCTGTTGAAGCTGCTGAGTGGATACCAGTGATTGGAAGAATCCACTGGGTAAGGAGTGGCTACCAGAGCAGCTACAGGTGATCAAAAAATACGTAAAATTGACAATATGTTATTTGATTAATCCATAAACAATAATAGTCAAGATTTATTTAAAGTAGTGAGATATTGGTAGCATTCTAGTAATGGTTTGAAACCATTTAATAAAAGAAGTTATTTGCCGACGAAACACAGAGAGGAAACAGACACGCACGGCCATAATAATACTCGTACATATACAGAAAACAAATATATTGAGAGAGCACATGAAAATAAGTTAAAACCAAATTTGAAAGAAAACCTAGATTGAAATATTATATTATTATTGTTAATAATACTTTGTTTACTATCCTATATGTAAGTGACAATTTGTATAATATATTTAATTACAGATGTAACCATATAATCGAAAGGTATAGGTCTCTGTCTAGGTATAAAAAAAAAAGAGAAGTAAAAGTAGTCTGATTAAAAAGGACCGAAGATCATGAATTTAATTATCTATAAATTAAAAAACGTGTTGTTCGGGTTTTTGTGTACTGAGCAATATATCACTGTGTATCAGATGAATAACAATATATTACCATACGTTGGAAGAACCAATGAAAAAGGTTCAAATTTTGGTAGTGCAAAAATATATTTTTTTAGGATATTATCGCAGCAAATTGTTTAGTGTGAATTTAGTCATGTTTCGTGAAACAGTCTTATATGCCTATATAAAGATTCCAGAAATGGCCCCACAACAAAAGTTGTATCACAACTGATTGTTTGGTGAAAGTTATAGTCATATTTTATGAGCGATCTTTATTTGTTTATAGAGGAATCTAGAAAGGGACCCCGCGATGAGGACCAGAGAGCCGGAGAAGAGAGCCCATCTGACCCCGTTTATATGGTAAATCGCAGGTTATGCTTGAGTTAGTAATTTCTGATCAGGTGCTGATTTGTTGAAAGTTATATGCTATGAGAAGTTTTTTTTAAATATATATTTACCTTGGTTTGACTATTACCTAGGTTAATGATCTGAAATGTGACAGAAATATCAAGATGATATTACATAGTCAAAACCAAAGAAATGCAGATCGTATATTACTTGATTTCTTTATTTATTTGTTTATCGCAGCATGTTGCTTAGTGTGAATTAAGTCAAGTTTTATAAGACAGTCTTATTTGCCTCTAGGGAAATTCCGGAGGGGACCTTACAAAAAAGGTCAGAAAACGGGAAGGATAGATTTAATCGCAGTTGATTGTTTTAATATGAGTTTTAGTCATGTTTTATGGACAATCTTATTTGTTAACAGAGGAATCTGAACGGGGACCGCGAAGAGAAGACCAGAAAGCCGAATGAGGGGATCCACCCAACCTCATTCTGGTGGTAAGTCGCAGATTTAGTAGAAACATATGCTAGATTGTTGAACATTAAATACAATGGGATTTTTATTAATATTTACCTTAGTTTGGCTATCAACTATATTGGTAACTTGGAATATGTCAAAAATGTTAGTGCAACACTGCGTAGTTGAAACCAAAAATATAGGTTAGTAGTTTAATCAATAGATTTCATTTATTTCATTGGAGGAAATTTATTTGATGAGGGATATGTGTTGGGAAAATTTATATTAATATGTGAAATGTTGTTCACAAATATTTTCTTGTATCGCACAATAGTTGTATTCGTCACAAAATAGTTATATTAATCCAAGTTTAATCTGTTGTGGAAATGTGTAAAATTTATACCTGTATAAGTGATTTGGCCATGTTTGTATTAGTCCGTCCCCCCCCAAAAGATATATATATGTTCTGTTTTGAAATAAATAAGCGACAGTCATTTGTAATGGCGTGTATATTTAACAGAAAAGACTAGGGAAACTTCAATACTCAATAGTGAAACATCAGTTCTTTTTTAAGATTTAAACCCAGGGGAAATCGAGTTTCTAGGTTATAAATCCAAAATGCTTCTCTGGTAAGCAGTCGGTGTTTGAGGTCTCCTCCTCTAATTGTGCCCCTGACCCTCTCAATGGCATATGTACAAAATGAACTAACATTTCTATTGTGACAAGTAATAAAGTGTCTAGCTGCGTTCGATATATTTGTAATAGTTGGGTTTCTAATATATCCAAGATACTCTAAAATACGGATTTTGAACCTCCTAGTTGTGCAACCCACGTATTTTAAGTTACAAGTTGTACATTCAATAATATAAACTACGTGGTCACTGTTGCAGTTCATATAAGATTTAATTGCAAAGCTGGAGGTTTCGGTGGAATTTGAAAAATTATTTTATGATTTTGGACTAATACCACATTTGTAGAAACCTTTGTGTGTCAACCACATAGGTTTGGGATTGTTTAATGTCAGGAGTGAAGGGGACAGTATGTTGCCCAGGGTTGGTGCTCTTCGGGACACCACTCTACACCCGTCCTCTAAAACCATCTCTAGTTTGGAATCTTCACAAAGGAGAGGAATATATTTTAAGACCATGTTTTGGATAATATCAAACTGGTTGCTGAATTGCAGTACCAAAGTGGGGATATTGCGACTTATAGTTTGATTGGTATTTGTTTCACTATTTTTATCAGTAGAAAGGAGGGAATCCCTATTTTTGTTCCAACTATGGTCTTGGCCCTTTCTAGTGTTCAATTTTTATATCCTCGGGCCCTCAACCTTTGGCAAATGGCGGATTCTTCTTTGGCAAACCCTGTTTTAAGGCTGCAGTTTCTTTTAGCACGTGTCAGCTCGCCTATAGAAATTGCAGATATGGTGTGTGTCGGGTGACAGCTGGTGGCATGCAATATGGTGTTACCTGATATTGGTTTATGATAGATTTCTGAGCAGATAACATCCCCAGTCTTAGAGATCAATTTGAGGTCAAGGAAGTTAATAGATGTAGAATTATGATCGTGAGTAAATCTAAGATTTGATTCATTGTCGTTCAAGAAAGACAGAAACACCGGTATGGCAGACACATCGCTCTCCCAAATGAATAGGAGATCGTCGATGTATCTGCCATACCAAGGTTGGACAGCGATGTCTGGGGCTTCCCCAGAGCTGGTGTCCTGGGCAGAGCACTAGTATCGGCTCTGCTCTGGGGAAGCCTCTGACATCGCTGTCCATACATCAACAGTGATGTCAGGGGCTTCCCCAGAGCAGGAGTCCCAGTGATGTCAGGAGCACAGCTGGAGTCCCAGGAAGAGCCTACTAGTGCTCTGCCCGGGACTCCAACTCGGGGAAGACCCTGACATCAGCGTTCATATATGGACACTGATGTTAATGGCTTCCCCAGAGTTCCGGTGCAGAGCCTATACTAGTGCCCTGCTCCGGGACTCCGGCTCTGGGGTTGCCCCTGATATCACATTCCGGTCCAGGAGGATCCCCTGACGTCACTGTGTATGGACAGTGATGTCAGGGGCTCCAACAGTAGAGGAATCCCCAGCCAAAGCGTCGACAACACTCTGGCTGGGCATTCCACTCCTAGAGGGAGCCCCAATGGAGCTATCTACTTGGGCTGTGTGTGGCATTATCTGCAGATGGCAATGTGGCATCATCTGCGGAGGGCACTGTGGCAGCATCTGCGGAGGGAACTGTGGCAGCATTTATGGAGGGCACTGTGGCAGCATCTACGGAGGGCACTGTGGCAGTATGTACAGAGGACACTGGCATTATCTAGGGGTGTATTGCATTATGTACAGAGGGCACTGTGGCATTATCTACAGAGGATACTGGAATTATCTGCAGAGGGCACTGTGGCAGCATCTACAGAGGGCACTGTGGCAGCATTTACAGAGGGCACTGTGGCACTATCTAAAGAGGAGCTGCCCAATCTTGACATGTGTGTCTGCCAAACACTGCTACCACTGGACTGTATTTAGCGACACAAACTGGAAAACTGGATTGTTGAAATAAGCACATTGGGAATTCTCTCAAATTTTAAACCTAGCAGTACTATTATAGTAATGTATTATTATTATTATTATTATTATTATAATAATAATATAGTTTTATAGTAGTTCAAATAATTAATTGATTAACAATAATTTTGTATTGTATCAAATTTGAAAGCAATGCAGCCCGTTAACTTCCCATTTTTTCTATATGTGGCCCACTTACCTGGCCGAGTTTGAGACCCCTGGTGTAAATGCTGTAACTGCTGTTATTCTGTTTCTTTCAGGTAAGGTGAATATGCTTGGCTTGTTGGCTTCGTAAATAGTTAGGTGCCATTTGACTGTGATTATTGCTTTGTAAGCCAGTGATAACGGGCAGCATGGCTACAGCGTGTCATCACATCAGCGGGTGGAGCTTATTACATAAATTGGCAATGAATCCGAAAAATCCTGTTCAGTATTGGGAGGAAGTTTGTGCAACCTGGACTCAGAGCTGCTGAGTAGGAGCGCTTTGGCGAAGGCTGCCAGCAAGACGATGGTGCTTATCATTGAGCCTGTGTGGCAGAGGTCCTTCGGAGGGCGGCGAATGGTGGTTGAGGGCAGAAGTTCCCTATTGTCTGATTTCCATGCGTATGAGCAGGGGTGCAAGTGAGCATCAGCCATTTTGTGGTCTACTAGGCCTGATCAGAACAGCAGGTAGCAGCAGTCATTTTGTGGCCTATGAGGACTTAATGCCAGACCAACCCCTGTACGAGGGAGGGACACCCTTCTCCCTGTCTGCGACAAATATATGGCAAGCCAGCCATCTCAATCTACCTGAGCCGTACCTAATTATTGTGCCTCCCATAGTGGGAGGATCTACAGTACATCTTGTCTTGTTTCATGTGCGCTATTGGCGCCAGCCTGAAATAAAGTTTGCAACTATCTCATGTCTTCATAACATCTATTCTGGGATAAAACTTGCATCGGACCTTAAACATCATCTGCAAACATCTGCCACCTTACACATGCATGTGGATATCTCCATTGTAGTTTATGGGAGTTACCAAAACAGCTGAGCCTACCTCTCCATCTCCTCTCTGGAAAAAATGCCAAATCATGAAGATATTCCATAAATAGAAATACCCCTTTAAATCTGGGCAAAACAAGGGTCTTCAGGGGCAATACGTGACACAGAGAGCAAGAAATAGAATACCAGTCATGGTCTGCACAAGACAGAGTATAACTCATACAACGTCCTACAGCCCTATAGTTCCCCCCATAACGGGGTCAGCAAAACAGTGTCCTCCATAACAGTGCCAGACAAACAGGGCCCCATAACCGTGCCAGCCACACAGTGCCCTTCCTCAGAATGCTAGCCAAATAGTGCCAGCTACAGTTTCCCTATTCGACTGCCAACCCCCATAACAGTCAAGGCCACACTGTGTAACCCATAATAGTGCAAACCACACAGTACTCTTCTTAAAAATGCCAGCCAAGTAGTGCCAGCAACAGTGTCCCTCTAGTGCCAACCACAACGTACCCCAATAAAAGTGGCAGCCACAGTGTCCCCATAATAGTGCCAACCACACAGTGCCCCATAACAATGACAGCCACATAGTATTGCCCACAATAGTGACAGCAACACAGTGTATCATTAGTACAATGTTTTCCATTAAACAGCATTTTACAGTTTACTTATATATATGAGGACCATAGTAGGTCTGCCGTATGGGTGCATGAGGTCTCTATTGTTTACCGTTTTACGACATACAGTTTTTTTTAATCTATTGGATTCCGTACATTTATACTGAGATATTCTCCCTTAGGACAGTTGTTTTTTAGGGAGAATATATCCATACATATGATACATACAGCACCTGACACATGCCTGTAGAGCAGTACACTGAAACTGTGTTGCTCCATACTAGGGAGCTGTAATGCCTCCGTGCACTGCCATGCAGGCTCCATGTTATTTTTATGTAGATTATAGCAATATATAAACAGTAAAATTATGTACAAATGTGAACAGTTAACATGTGCCACAGTATCATTTTGCTACCAAATGATGCTAATAGGAGAGTGAAGCTGTGACAATTTAGTAATTTTTATCACAAGTACAAGTGAGACAGGATAAACTAACAAATCAATAGGAGAATAATGCATTTTGGGTTTTCCATTAATGGCCAGTCACATCAGCTTAATTCTGGCAATAAACACAAGCTTTGGAGATTTTTTCAATTTTCTGTAATGTAAAAGTCCTCCACAAAGATATACATCTAAGCAGCATCAGTGGCGTAGCTACTGCTGAAGCAGCCGTATCGGCTGCTACGGGACCCGCGGCATGAGGGGGCCCATGCCGCCTGCTGACACAGGGCCCCCCAATGCACATCGAGTAACTCTATTAGACTTAGGAGCAGATGCAGACTGATTAACCACGGGCGTCGACACAGAAGCTGTGTCTGGCAGATCCTTTACAGTACCCCCCCTTTTATGAGGGGCCACTGGACCCTTTCTAGGTGGACCTGGCTTATTGGGGAACCAAAGATGAAACCTCCTGAGCAATACCCCAGCGTGAACATCCCGGGCGGGTACCCAAGTCCGCTCCTCAGGCCGTATCCTCTCCAATGGACCAGGTACTTGAGGGAGCCTTGGACCATCCTGCTGTCCACAATCTTGGCAACCTCGAATTCTACCCCTTCAGGGGTGAGAACAGGGACCGGAGGTTTCCTCGAGGTAGCCAAGGACGGGGAGCAGCGTTTAAGGAGGGAGGCATGAAACACGTTGTGTATTCGAAAAAACGGGGGTAACTCCAGTCGGAAGGAGACAGGGTTAAAGACCTCAATGACCTTGTACGGCCCTACAGTGAAGGAAATAAGTATTTGATCCCTTGCTGATTTTGTAAGTTTGCCCACTGTCAAAGTCATGAACAGTCTAGAATTTTTAGGCTAGGTTAATTTTACCAGTGAGAGATAGATTATATATATATATAAAAAAAAAGAAAATCACATAGTCAAAATTATATATATTTATTTGCATTGTGCACAGTAGTATTTGATCCCCTACCAACCATTAAGAGTTCAGCCTCCTCCAGACCAGTTACACGCTCCAAATCAACTTGGTGCCTGCATTAAAGACAGCTGTCTTAAATGGTCACCTGTATAAAAGACTCCTGTCCACAGACTCAATTAATCAGTCTGACTCTAACCTCTACAACATGGGCAAGACCAAAGAGCTTTCTAAGGATGTCAGGGACAAGATCATAGACCTGCACAGGGCTGAAATGGGCTACAAAACCATAAGTAAGACGCTGGGTGAGAAGGAGACAACTGTTGGTGCAATAGTAAGAAAATGGAAGACATACAAAATGACTGTTAATCGACATCGCTCTGGGGCTCCATGCAAAATCTCACCTCGTGGGGTATCCTTGATCCTGAGGAAGGTGAGAGCTAAGTCAAAAACTACACAGGGGGAACTTGTTAATGATCTCAAGGCAGCTGGGACCACAGTCACCAAGAAAACTATTGGTAACACATTACGCCGTAATGGATTAAAATCCTGCAGTGCCCGCAAGGTCCCCCTGCTCAAGAAGGCACATGTACAGGCCCGTCTGAAGTTTGCAAATGAACATCTGGATGATTCTGAGAGTGATTGGGAGAAGGTGCTGTGGTCAGATGAGACTAAAATTGAGCTCTTTGGCATTAACTCAACTCGCCGTGTTTGGAGGAAGAGAAATGCTGCCTATGACCCAAAGAACACCGTCCCCACTGTCAAGCATGGAGGTGGAAACATTATGTTTTGGGGGTGTTTCTCTGCTAAGGGCACAGGACTACTTCACCGCATCAATGGGAGAATGGATGGAGCCATGTACCGTCAAATCCTGAGTTACAACCTCCTTCCCTCCACCAGGACATTAAAAATGGCTCGTGGCTGGGTCTTCCAGCACAACAATGACCCGAAACATACAGCCAAGGCAACAAAGGAGTGGCTCAAAAAGAAGCACATTAAGGTCATGGAGTGGCCTAGCCAGTCTCCAGACCTTAATCCCATCGAAAACTTATGGAGGGAGCTGAAGATCCGAGTTGCCAAGCGACAGCCTCGAAATCTTAATGATTTACAGATGATCTGCAAAGAGGAGTGGGCCAAAATTCCATCTAACATGTGTGCAAACCTCATCATCAACTACAAAAAACGTCTGACTGCTGTGCTTGCTACAAGGGTTTTGCCACCAAGTGTTAAGTCTTGTTTGCCAAAGGGATCAAATACTTATTTCTCTGTGCACAATGCAAATAAATATATATAATTTTGACAATGTGATTTTCTGTTTTTTTTTTTATATAATCTATCTCTCACTCGTAAAATTAACCTAGCCTAAAAACTTTAGACTGTTTCTTCTCTTTGACAGTGGGCAAACTTACAAAATCAGCAAGGGATCAAATACTTATTTCCTTCACTGAATATACCGGGGAGCAAATTTTTTGGACGGGACTTTAAGGCGCAAATTTTTTGAAGACAGCCACACCAGATCCCCGACCACAAACAAGGGGTTAGCAGAATGTCTTTTATCTGCCTGAGTCTTTTGTATGCTCTGGGACGCCTCTAGGTTCTGAACCTGGGCCCAGACTGTTCACAATTCCCGATGAACGACATCTACCTCGGGATTGTTGGAACCACCAGGTGAAACGGAGGAGAACCGTGGATTAAACCCAAAATTACAGAAAAAGGGGGAGACCCCTGACGAGTTACTGACCCGGTTATTAAGGGAAAATTCGGCGAGGGAAATGAAGGAGACCCAATCATATTGACAGTCAGAGATAAAACACCTTAAAGGGAATGTGTCGCGAATTAAACTTTTTTTTTTAAGTGTCGTTACTTATTTCTATTATATTTTTTAAAGTTTTTTGCTGTATTTTTTTTTTCTTCCATATGGTCGAATGTATTATAAATCAAATAATAATTTGACATTTTTTCCTATGTTGGCCACCAGGGGGGAGCACTTCCCAGAATTACAGCAAGGTGAAGAAAGCAAAGCAACCTGACTCACAGCAGCTGTAAATGTGGGAGGGAATCTCATCCCCCCTCCCACAAGCCAGGAAAAGGTGTCTTCAAATTGCTAAGCAGTGTCTGGCAGTGTTATAGGACACACCAAAAGGCTAAGGGTATGTTCACACGCTTACTAAACAAAGGGAAAACAGCTCATGATTTTCAGCCATTTTTTAATCAAACTCGCGTTTTTTAACGGCCGTTTTTGGAGCTGTTTCTCTATAAAGTCAATGAAAATCGGCTCCAAAAACGTCCCAAGAAGTGATGAGCAATTTATTTTGGTGGGCGTCTTTTTACGTGCCGGTTTTGGAAAACGACCACGTAAAAAACGCCCTGTCGGAACAGAACGCCGTATTTCCCATTGAAACCAATGGGCAGATGTTTGTAGGCGTTCTGCTTCCGATTTTTCAGCTGTAAACATTGTGTGTGGCCTTACCCTTAGGGCTTATTCAAACGAACGGGATATACGTCCGTGCAACGAGCGTTGCACAGACCTATATTAGTCTATGGGGCAGTACAGACAGGTGCGTGATTTTCATGCATCGTGATTCCGCTGCGTAAAAGTCACGACATGTCCGTTCTTTGAGCGTTTTTCGCGCATTACGCACCAATTGAAGTCAATGGGTGCGTGAAAATCACGCATGCCACACGGAAGCACTTCCGTGGGACGCGCGTGATTCGCGCAACAGCGGTGAAAAGGATGAATGAAAACAGAAAAGCACCACGTGCTTTTCTGTTTACAAACATCCAAACGGAGTGTCATAATGATGGCGGCTGCGCGAAAATCTCGCAGCCGCGCATCATACGGGGCTGACACACGGAGCTGTTAAGTGGCTTTTGCGCTTGCAAAACGCCGTGTTTTTGCGTGCGCAAAACGCACACGCTCGTGTAAATCCAGCCTTAGGCCGGGTTTACACGAGCGTGTGCGTTTGGCGCACGCAAAAAACGCGGCGTTTTGCCTGCGCAAAAGCCACTTAACAGCTCCGTGTGGCCTCAGCGTATAATGCACGGCTGCGTGATTTTCGCGCAGCCGCCATCATTATGACACTCCGTTTGGATGTTTGTAAACAGAAAAGCACGTGGTGCTTTTCTGTTTTCATTCATCCTTTTCACTGCTGTTGCGCGAATTATTCGCGTCCCCCACGAAGTGCTTCCGTGCGACATGCGTGGTTTTCACGCACCCATTGACTTCAATGGGTGCGTGATGCGCGAAAAACGCTCAAAGAACGGACATGACGTGACTTTTACGCAGCGGACTCACGCGCGTCACACGGACATATAACACGCTCGTGTAAATGAGCCCTTAGAATGATGAAAGTGAAGTGAATGAATTCTCAGTTGACCGGTTCACACGCCGCGTATTTGATACGTTTTTTTTTGCACATTTTACGTGCAAAAAAAAAAACGCATTAAAAAAACGCTTGCTTACACTTGATTTTGCGTGTTTGGGGGGAAAGTCTTAAAGGGGTCATCCCGGAAAACATGGCGCCGCACCTGTCCTCAGGTCGTGTGTGGTATTACAGCTCTATCCTATTCACTTCAATGGAGGTGAACTGCAATACCAGACACAACCTGAGGACAGGTGCGGCGCTGTGTCTCCAATCCGGACACTCCTTCTGTCCTGAGACAGAACCGCACAACTACGGCATGAGGGCAGGGCTTGTCCTGAGTACACTGTCTCTTGTTATGGACAGATTTATAGTCACATGAACCCCGTCTGATGAACCGGTAACCTAGGTCCGATCACATGACAGAGGGGGTCACCAAAAACCCTGTGCACCCTCAGCCCGTCCATCCAGCCCTTGCCTGGTTATATCTGCTTCTGGGAAAGCTGGGTGACCACCATTACCCCTCCTACTGGAGTGTTTGGGGATGTGACTAATGAACCTCTCACACTCCAGTAGGAGGGGTAATGGTGGTCACCCAGCTTTCCCAGACCCCTGGACAATAAATCTCTCTAGTTGTCCGACTCCCGGGACCCGCCAATCAGCTGTTTTGAAGGGGCCGCAGCACTCGTACGAGAGCTGCTCCCCTTCATTCCTGTCTCTTCATTCCGGTCACACTGTGAATCCGTGTTGGCGATTCACAGTGTGGGCGAGTAGTGAAATGAAGGGGAAGCAGCTCTCGTACGAGTGCTGC
Organism: Rhinoderma darwinii; assembly: GCF_050947455.1. Classification (NCBI taxonomy): domain Eukaryota; kingdom Metazoa; phylum Chordata; class Amphibia; order Anura; family Rhinodermatidae; genus Rhinoderma; species Rhinoderma darwinii. Next base: position 134,294,667 of record NC_134690.1, on the reverse strand, counting down.
GGCCCCTTCAAAACAGCTGATTTGCGGGTCCCGGACGACACATCAGCTATTGATGGCCTATCCTGAGGATAGGCCATCAATGTTTAGGGACTGCACAACCTCTAAGCCTACGATGTATCAGGCTTAGGGGGCCCATGAGACAGGATCACAGATTGTGTGATCCTGTCTGCTGGGCCCTTTATATAAGCCAATCACATGGTAGGCTTAGTTACATGGCCCATGCGTGATCCTGTCTGCTGGGCCCTGTATCTAAGCCAATCACATGGTAGGCTTAGATACATGGCCTGTGCGTGATCCTGTCTGCTGGGCAATGTATCTAAGCCAATGACATGGTAGGCTTAGATACATGGCCCATGTGTGATCCTGTCTGGTGGGCCCTGTATATAAGCCTACCACACTGTAGGCTTAGATACATGGCCCATGCGTGATCCTATCTGCTGGGCCCTGTATCTAAGCCAATCACATGGTAGGCTTAGATACATGGCCCATGTGTGATCCTGTCTGCTGGGCCCTGTATCTAAGCCTACGTTGTGGTAGGCTTAGATACAGGGTCCCACAGACAGTATCACACATGGGCCCTGTATCTAAGCATAACACATGTGTTACTAATAGTTTTTTTGTGTTTTCTTACAGGTTCGGTCGTTGGACTACGTCGGACTCCAGGACTACTGCGATGACAGCTTTTTTTTTATTATCAATAAAATGGTTAATGAGGGTTGTGTGTTTTTTTTTTATTTCAATAAAATATTTTTTCTATGTCTTTGTGTTTTTTTTTAAACTATATTACTACCGCCTTAGTAATGGCCGCCGGCTGATTGACGACATCCATTGCTAAGGCGGGGCTTAGTGTTAGCCGGTGCAGAGGCGAACACTAACCCCCTTTATTACCCCGGTACCCACCGCCACCAGGGGTGCTGGGAAGAGCCGGGTACGATCCAGTACCTGACCATCTGTAGTGATGGTCAGCCACTGGGGTGGCCACAGGCTGGTATTATCAGGAGGGGAAAGGCCAAAAACAGTGGCCCTTCCTACCCTGGTAATGCTAGGCTGCTGCTGCTTTATTGTATCTGGCTGGTTATGAAAAATGGGGGGGGACCCCACGTCATTTAAAAAAATAAAAAATAATTGGAAAGAACGATGTGGGGTCCCCACCAATTTTCATAACCAGCCAGATGCAACACAGCAGCAGCAGGCAGCATTACCAGGGTGGGAAGGGCCACTGTTTTTGGCCTTCCCCAGCCTAATACTACCAGCCTGCGGCCACCCCGGTGCCTGCCCGTCACTACAGATGGTCGGGTACTGGTTCGTACCCGGCTCTTCCCAGTACTCCTGGTGGCGGTGGGTACCGGGGGAATAATGGGGGTTAGTGTAGCCTCTGCACCGGCTAACATTAAGCCTCGCCTTAGTAATGGAGGTTGTCAATCAGCCAGCGGCCATTTAAGGCGGTGATAATAAAGTTTAAAAAGATACAAGCACATAGAAAAAATATTTTATTGAAATAAAAAAACACAACCCTCATTAACCATTTTATTAAGAATAAAAAAAAACGCCATCATAGAAGTCCTCGAATCCGAAGTCCAACAACCGAACCTGTAAAAAAACACAAACACACAAAAATAATCCGTAACACATAAAGAAGCAAAATTATTATTCTTACCTATCCTGGGTCCAGCTCTGGAGCCGCAATGTCAGCGAGCTGGGCCCTGTATCTAATCCAATCATGTGTGATACTGTCTGCTGAGCTGTGTATCTAATCCAATCATGTGTGATACTGTCTGCTGAGCTGTGTATCTAATCCAATCATGTGTGATACTGTCTGCTGGGCCCTGTATCTAATCGTATCTTGTGTGATACTGTCTGCTGAGCTGTGTATCTAATCCTATCATGTGTGATACTGTCTGCTGAGCCACTGTATCTAATCCTTTTATGTGTGATACTGCCTTCTGAGCCACTGTATCTAATCCTATCATGTGTGGTACTGTCTGTTGAGCCACTGTATCTAATCCTATCATGTGTGATACTGTCTGCTGAGCTGTGTATCTAATCCTATCATGTGTGATACTGTCTGCTGGGCCACTGTATCTAATCCTATCATTTGTGGTACTGTCTGCTGAGCCACTGTATCTAATCCTATCATGTGTGATACTGTCTGCTGGGACACTTTATCTAATCCTATCATGTGTGATACTGTCTGCTGAGCCACTGTATCTAATCCTATCCATAGTTTATAGGGTCGTAGTGCTATAGATATGCTATGCTGTCTCCTATACACACACTTTTTTTTGGGCAGACACATATGTATTGGGGCTATTTCCCCTGACATTTTAAGCCCTGAGGGTATGTTCACACGGCAGCGTCTGTTACGGCTGAAATTACGGTGCTGTTTTCAGGAGAAAACAGCACCGTAATTTCAACCGTAATGGCATGTGCAGGCGTCTTTCGCTGCGTCCATTACGGACGTAATTGGAGCTGTTTTTCCATGGAGTCCATGGAAAATGGCTCCATTTACGTCTGAAGAAGTGACAGGCACTTCTTTGATGCGGGCGTTTTTTTTACGCACCACCTTTTGACAGCGGCGCGTAAAATAAAATGACCGTCGGCACAGAACATCGTAAGACCCATTCAAATGAATGGGCAGATGTTTGCCAACGCTTTTGAGCCGCATTTTCGGACGTACTTCAATGCTAAAACGCCCGAATTACGTCCGTAAATAGGGTGTGTGAACCCAGCCTTAGTGACGCCCCCGGCTGCTAGTGCTGCATTGTTGGGTCACTTAGGAGACCCAGCGATGCAGCTGATAGCTGCGGACCATCGGCCATGAGAAGTGTGCGGGGGGGTCCCAGTAAGAATTCTTGCATCGGGGCCCATGAGCCTTTAGCTACGCCCCTGGTGGTCACCCAGCTTTCCCAGACCCCTGGACGGTAAATCTCTCTAGTTGTGCTGAGACTGTTTGGGGATGTGACTAATGAACCTCTCAGTCTCAGCACAACTAGAGAGATTTATCGTTCAGGGGTCTGGGAAAGCTGGGTGACCACCATTACCCCTCCTACTGGAGTGTGTTTGGGGATGTGACTAATGAACCTCTCACACTCCAGTAGGAGGGGTAATGGTGGTCACCCAGCTTTCCCAGACCCCTGAACGGTAAATCTCTCTAGTTGTGCTGAGACTGAGAGGTTCATTAGTCACATCCCCAAACAGTCTCAGCACAACTAGAGAGATTTACCGTTCAGGGCTTTCCCTGTACAGTTGCATCATGTGGGGGGCGTTAGGGGGGGTCCCATCGGGGGGGGGGGGCCGTCAGGGGGGGGCCGTTAGGGGTGGGCCGTCAGGGGGGGGGCGGCGGGGGTCACGAGAGCGGGGGTCTGTGAGATAGAGAGTGGGACAGACAGAGACACACATCTTACCTGCAGTGCAGCTGGTCTTCATAATGGCGCCTGCATTCTCTCTGCAAACAGCTGATCTGCTGTGTGACTCTGACCTGCGTCTGCACAGTACAGAGCCAGACAGCAGAGTCAATGGAACGGCTCCCGTTCATTGCGCCCTATGCACTGTAGCTGCCGTATTCCATCTCAGTATGTGTCGTTAATCGACACATACAGAGATGAAAAACAAAATGGCAGCCCCCATAGAGAAGTAAAGGTTAGAAAAAAGAAAAAAGTAAAACACAAACACACAAATAAATAAAATGTATTTTAATAACATACTAAAAGCAATATTATATATAAAAAAAAACATTTGCGACACACGTCCTTTAAATATTGTTCTAGAGACTGATTAGTCTTCTCGGTATGACCATTAGTTTCAGGATGGAAGGCCGAGGTGAAGGACAGATCAATTTCCAACTTTTTACAGAAAGCTCTCCAAAACAATGAAACAAATTGTACCCCTCTGTCAGAAACTATATTGACAGGAACCCCATGGAGACGCAGGATGTGTTTGACAAACAAGGTAGTTAACGTCTTAGCATTGGGTAGTTTCTTGAGGGGCACAAAGTGGCACATCTTACTGAAGCGGTCTACTACAACCCACACCACCGACTTGCCTTGAGACGGAGGCAGATCGGTGATAAAATCCATGGAGATATGGGTCCAAGGTCTCTGGGGAATGGGCAAAGAACATAGTAAGCCTGCTGGTCGGGACCTGGGAGTCTTGGACCTAGCACAAATTTCACAAGCGGCGACGTAGGCCTTAACGTCTTTAGGCAACCCAGGCCACCAATAGTTTCTGGTAATGAGGTGCTTGGTACCCAGGAGGCCTGGATGGCCAGATAGTGCAGAGTCATGATTTTCCCTGAGTACCCTTAGCTGGAATTGCAGGGGAACAACAGCTTGTTCTCAGGGAGGTTCCCGGGAGATGAACCTTGATCAGCCGCAATTTCGGAGACTAAGTCAGAATCAACAGAGGAAATGATTATACCTGGGGGCAAAACACAAGCAGGATCTTCCTCCGAAGGAGGGCTGGCCATGAAGCTACGCGACAGTGCATCAGCTTTAATATTTTTAGACCCAGCCCTATAGGTGACCAGAAAGTTGAATCTAGTAAAAAATAACGCCCATCAAGCTTGTCTCGGGTTTAGCCTCCGGGCAGATTCTAGGAAAACCAGATTCTTGTGGTCGGTAAGGACCGTTACCTGGTGCCTAGCCCCCTCCAGGAAGTGGCGCCACTCTTCAAATGCCCATTTAATGGCAAAGAGTTTGCGGTTGCCAACGTCATAGTTACTCTCAGTGGGGAAGAACTTCCTGGAGAAGTAGGCACAGGGACGGAGATGGGTAAGATCCCTGGTACCCTGGGACAAGACAGCACCCACTCCCACCTCGGAGGCGTCAACTTCAACGATGAATGGCTCCATTTGGTTAGGCTGAATCAGCACTGGGGCCGAGATAAAGCACTTCTTAAAGGGAATGTGTTGCCAGAAAAACATGTTTTTTTTTAAAAAATTAAACATTTAGTGTGTGGGTGATTAAACATTGTTCAAATTTTTTTTATTTTTTTCGCGAGTCAGGAAATATTATAAATTATTTCTAATTTATAATACTACCCATTTTTGGTCACTAGATGGAGCTAGTTCCCAAAATTGCAGCATTGCAACATTGGGTTAAAAGCCCTCGCTCTAGTGAGCTCTCAGCATCCCCCCCTCCTTTATCCTGGCTAGTGCCGGGATAAACGAGGGGTTTGAACGGTGTAACCTCCTACACTGTGTGTCGCCATTTTTTGAGATAACACACAGCGTAGTAGGTTTACATACAGTAGTAAACACACAAACACGAACATACATTGAAAGCTCTTACCTGCTCCTGCCGCCGCGGCTCCATCCGGCCCGTCCGCTCCGTTTGCTGCCGCTGGTCCAAGTGCACAAATCCGGAAGCCGCGACCGGAAGTAGTAATATTACTGTCCGGCCGCGACTTCCGGTCCACAGGAAAATGGCGCCGGACGGCTCCAATTTCGAATTGGACTGTGTGGGAGCGGCGCATGCGCAGTTCCCACACAGACGCCGTACACGGAAGTCAATGGGACGGGAGCCGTTCACAGTCCCTATGGGACTGTGGCTGCCGTATTCCATGTCTGTATGTGTCGTTAATCAACACAGACAGAAATGGAACAAAAAATGGCAGCCCCCATAGGGAAGAAAATGTGTAAAAATAAGAAAAAGTAAAACACAAACACACTAATGAATATAAACGTTTTTAATAAAGCACTAACATCTTTAACATTTAAAAAAATAATTTGTGATGACACTGTTCCTTTAAGGAATTCAAAAGCGTGGACCGCCTCTGGAGGCCAGTGGAGGAGATCAGCACCTTTGTAAGTAAGATCCGTAAGAGGCTTAGCGATGACCGAGAAGTTAGCAATAAATCTCCTGTAATAATTAGCAAACCCCAGGAAGCACTGTAACGCCTTCAGGGAGGCAGGTTGGACCCATTCAGCCACAGCCTGAACTTTGGCAGGGTCCATGCGGAATTCATGAGGAGTGAGGATTTGACCCAAAAATGGTATCTCCTGCACCCCAAACACACATTTTTCGGTTTTAGCAAAGAGTTTGTTTTCCCGAAGGGCCTGGAGCACCTTCCTGACATGCTCAATGTGGGAGGACCAGTCCTTGGAAAACACAAGTATGTCATCAAGGTACACTACAAGAAATACCCCCAGGTACTCTCTTAAAATCTCATTTATGAAATTCTGGAAGACTGCGGGAGCATTACACAACCCAAAGGGCATGACGAGGTATTCAAAATGACCTTCGGGCGTGTTAAACGCAGTCTTCCACTCATCCCCCTCTCTGATGCGGATAAGGTTATAAGCCCGCCGAAGATCAAACTTAGAGAACCATTCAAGTTTCGGTAATCGATGCACGGCCTAAGACCACCATCCTTCTTCCCTACGAAGAAGAAGCCAGCACCTACCGGAGAAGTAGAGGGGCGAATGTAACCCTTGGCCAGGCATTCCTGGATATACTCTCTCATGGCTTCATGTTCGGGACAAGAGAGATTAAATATCCTACCCTTAGGGAGCTTAGCTCCTGGTACCAAATCAATTGCGCAATCGTATTCTCTATGAGGAGGTAACACTTCGGAGGCCTTTTTAGAAAAAACATCAGCGAAGTCCTCAATAAACTCAGGTAGAGTGTTCACCTCCTCAGGGAGAGAAATACAATTAACAGAAAAACATGACGTCATGCATTCATTACCACATTTGGTAAGATCCCCAGTATTCCAGTTAAACTTGGGATTATGCATCTGCAACCAGGGAAGGCCTAAAGCCAAATGGGACAATAATCCCTGCATCACCAGTACAGAGCACTGCTCCAAATGCATGGAGCCAACAAGGAGTTCAAAAACAGGGGTATGCTGTGTAAAATAACCATTAGCAAGTGGAGTGGAGTCGATACCCACTACCGGGACAGGTTTAGGCAAATCAATCAATGGCATAGCTAGAGACATAGCAAATTCCACAGACATAATATTAGCAGAAGACCCTGAATCCACGAAGGCACTGCCGGTAGCAGACCTACCCTCAAAAGAGACCTGAAAGAGAAGCAAGATCTTATTAGGTTTCATATTAACGGGAAATACCTGTGCGCCCAAGTGACCTCCCCGATGGTCACTTAGGCGCGGAAGTTCTTACGGCTGCTTATTCTTACGCCTAGGACAGTTGTTCACTTGATGCTTGTCATCCTCACAGTAGAAGCAGAGACCATTCTTCCTGCGGAGCTCTCTACGTTGTTAGGGAGACACGGAGGCGCCGAGTTGCATTGGTTCATCCAAGTTTTCCGTGGAAGAACGAAGCAACGGAACCTCGGGAGCCATAATCGGGGAGCCAGAGGAGAAAGCACAAAAACGTTCAAGTCGTCGTTCCCTGAGACGTCAGTCAAGATGTACCGCTAAAGCCATAACCTGATCTAGAGAGTCAGAAGAGGGATAGCTAACTAACAGGTCTTTCAGGGCATCCGACAGATCCAATCTAAACTTGCACCTCAAAGCAGGGTCATTCCACCGAGAAGCTACACACCACTTCCTAAAGTCAGAAAAGTACTCCTCAACGGGTCTCTTACCCTGACGTAAGGTCACCAGCTGACTCTCGGCAAAGGCAGTCTTGTCAGTCTCGTCATATATGAGCCCGAGAGCAGAAGAAAAAGATCAACAGAGGAAAGTTCAGGAGCCAAGGAGAAGGCCCATTCTTGGGGCCTGTCATGGAGCCGGGACATATTTATACCCACTCGCTGGCTCTCAGTACCTGAGGAGTGGGGCCTTAGACGGAAATAGAGCCTACAACTCTCCCGAAAGGAGAAAAAAGTCTTCCGGTCCCCTGAGAACCGGTCAGGCAACTTGATGTGGGGTTCAAGAGGTGAGGTGGGGGGCACTACCATGGTAGCATCACTCTGGTTGCCCCTCTGAGCCAGGACTTGGACCTGTAGGGAGAGGCCCTGCATTTGCTGAGCCAGGGTCTCAAGGGGGTCCATAGTTGTGTCAGGGACCAGGGTAGAAAAGGTATATGGGCATGTGATTTTGTAATGACAGGTAGGGAGACAGACAGGTGAGCCCTAATCTACCCGCTACTCAGTCCCTGCCTACTTGCACGGCCCGTCCTAGGCGACGGTGTACAACTGGGCGACGGTCCCTACGCTCAATATGTGCATGACAGACAAACAGACAAGGGTACACAGAAGCTAAGGGAAATGGGGCAGTTGCCCACGGCAAGACCATGAGCAGCAAGAGTAGTGAACGAGACGAGCCAAACCAGGAGTGTACGAGGTACCAAACACAGAGCAGGAGCGTAGTCAGTAAAGCCAGGGTCAAAATGAAGCAAGGTCAATAATGATAGCAGGAGCAGCAGAGCCAGGAAACAGGAAAGAATCACAGGTAGAGACGAGCAGGAAATGAAGGAATAAATAGACCGATGGCGAGAGCTAGAACCGTCTGGCCAGGCTGTGATAGGTTCTCCCACTCCTGAGCCTGCCAGCCTGAGTGGTAGCAGATCGAGTCACTCTATCAGACTTAGGAGCAGGTGCAGACTGATTAACCACGGGCATCGACACAGAAGCTGTGTCTGGCATATCCTTTACACTGTATTTATGTACTGAGCTTGATTCTGGTATTGTATATATGTATTAAGCTTGGTTCTGGTACTGTATATATGTCAGAGCTTTGTTCTACTGTTGTATTTATGTACTGAGGTTGGTTCTGGTGCTGCATATATGTATTGAGCATGGTTTTGTTGTTGTATTTATGTGCTGAGCTTAGTTATGGTGCTGTATATATGTACTAAGCTTGGTTTTGGTGTTGTATTTATGTGCTGAGCTTTGTTCTGGTGCTGTATATATGTAATGAGCTTGATTCTGGAGCCGTATATGTCAGAGCTCGGTTCTGATGCTGTAATTATGTATTTATATATATTTATAATAACAAAATTGCAGGGCAGATGGAATTGTTTTCAATTCATTGTATATTTAATGGGAACCTGTCTGGTAGTTTTAACCCCTTGAACTTCCACCATGCAGTAATACAATATTTCCAAATGTTTATTTTTTTCAGATGCAGTAAAATCTATTAAATCAACCTTTAAAACGGTGTACACTATATGCTAATTACTCAAAGGTCATGGGGCGGTGCCGCTATCCTGCCTCCAAACCCAGCTTTTCATGTGTGATTGACATCCCCCTGGCTGATACAACTTTCTCAGATGCGCCATTGCCTTGTACTACTTAGGCACGCACCGTGCAGCGAGGTGTACTCTACCCGCTTCATAGCTGCATCGAACATGCCAGGGGAGTACAAGGCAACGGCACATCCACAAGAGTTTGAAGAGGCTGGTAGTGGTGTAGAACAGCAGGGCGGATGTTAATCAAAATCTGGGGGTTGCCATATCACTTTTCGCATCAGACAGCAGAAAAGGTAGAATCAGTCCTGAGGCTGCAGGCCACTTTAGGCCTGAAGCCTATAAGGCGTTGGGAAGAATCCATGAGCAGGCCGGCATGATGACGTAACTGCATCACGCTCGTCTGCACTTGTGTCCCGATCGTAGCCTGTGCAGTGCTCCGTCCTTCGTGGGAACGGGGCAAGTAAATACAATATATATATTTTTTGGGTCGAGCGTGGCACTATTTGCAATGGGGGGAGCAGGGTGGCACTATATACAAGGTGGGGAGCAGGGTGGTACAATATACAAGGGTGGGAGCAGGGTAGCACTATAAACAAGGTGGGGAGCAGGGTGGCAATATATACAAAGGGGGAGCAGGATGGCACTATATACAATGGGGAGCAGGGTGACACTATATACATGGGGGGAGTAGGGTGGCACTAAATGCAAGGGGAGAACAGGGTGGCACTATATACAAGGGTGGGAGCAGGGTGGCACTGTATACTAGGGGGGCTGTGTGCACTATATACAAGGAGGGGCTGTGTGGCACTATCTACTAGGGGGCTGTATGGCACTATTTACAAGGAGGAGGGCTGTGGCGCTATCTACAGGGGTCTGTGTGTGGCACAATCTACAGGGGTCTGTGAGTGGCACTATCTACAATGGAGGGGGCTGTGTGTCACTATATACAGAGGGAACTGTATGGCCCTATCTATAGGGGGGGCTGTAAGGCACTACCTACCAGGGGGAGGTGGGAGCACTATCTACAAGTGGGGTGTGACACTGTCTACAGGGGTGCTGTATAGCACTATCTACAGAGAGGCTGTATGGCACAATATACAGGGGGCACTATCTATAAGGGGGCTGCATGTGGCACATAGGGCGGGGCAGTTAAAAGTTTGCTATGGGGCCCAGTCTTTCCTAGTTATGCCCCTGTGCAGCATAATAGCAAACCAACAACTAACCTTTGATGCATTAATCAGAAAATATTGGATCTACTTTACAGCAATAAAAAAAAATAGAGCCCATGAAAGAAGTATCACCTGAGCATGCTGTTCTCCCACATACCTATTACAGTGGGATATAATGATAGATATTCCCATTTCATAGAGGTATATGAATTTCTATGTCTTTAATGATCACATGAAGGACTACGGTAATTGATGCTATCGACGTCATTTAATCAATATATTTGCTTAAACAGAACCAATATTGACTATCTCCGTTCCTATGGCAGTGGACCCCTGACCTACAGGAAAGTTACAACATAGTTATTAGAATATGTGCATTCTAGCTTTCCAGTAAGAAATTTAATCAAAAGTCATATAAAAGTAACACTAGGATAATTTTGTCCATATTATTTTTGCAGGTATGAAAAAACAATGTCTATTATATTGTAACCACTCCTTGAAGTATAAGTTAAAGCACTGTAAAAGAATATTGCATTTTTTGAGAAAAAAATTAATATATATGTTTTGATACTTCTTGATCCATTCGTTAAAGGACTATGAACGGAATTTTTTTTTTTAAAAGAGATAACTAAAGATGTCTTATGTGTATGGCTAACATAAGACGGCTGATACTGTTTTACTTTCTACTTTCAAAAGGTATTCCAATTCCTTGACAATATAATATTGTGTTAAAGCCTAACTTTAGTTAAAAGCTAAAAATGTAGATGTGACTTCAGTGAATCTATATATCCCTCTTACTTACTCCCACGTCACATTCATAGGTCTCCTGAAAGCTGAAATATGGGGAGTTGTTTGGTTCGTCCCAACACAGTAGAGCGGATTTAGTGGTCCCTGAGCCTGCTTTATTTCTACTGGTGATTTTCTTCCTCTGACTAATGATATAATGACTCTACAGGTATGTTCACACATAGAAAAAAAATTGGCTGAAAATGACGGAGCTGTTTTCAAGGTAAAACAGCCTCTTATTTAAAGGCATTTTTGAAGCTCCTTTTAATTTGAGGCTTTTTTTGAGGCATTTTTCATAGTGTCAATGAAAAATCAGCTCCGAAGAAGGGATATGCTACTTCTTTTTACGAAGCTTTTTTTAAATTTAGCAGCGTAAAAATACGCCTTATGTGAACAGCACAGTGTATTTCCCGTTGAATTCAATGGGAAGATTTTTGTAGGCATTTTGCTAGTGTTTTTCCAGGTGTTTATATACAGAGATACACCTGCAAAAACTATGTGTGAACATACCCTACAGGTTCAAGAAAGCCAAGTAATAGGTTTTGCACCTTGAAGAATGGCTACTTTGCTAGGGAAAACACACTGAGCAAAAGCAACACCTCATAACTGAGCTTCTTGGACCGCTGTGCGTATGACATAAAGAGAGTGGGATATTGAGGTTAACTGCAGTCACAAGCTTGAGCTTTTAGTGGAATTTTTATAAACTTATGAAATTCATGAGGGATTTGTATTACTTTAACTATTCTTTCTATAGAACAGAATTCCTGAATTTCCTTGTTTACATATCTCTATATGTGGCTTTAAAATATGCATCCAAGGACTACAGATGTAGAGATGTAGCCAACTCTATCTTGACTTTAAAGAGGCTCTGTCACCAGATTATAAGAGCCCTATCTCCTACATAATCTGATCGGCGCTGGAATGTAGATAACAGCAGTGGTTTTTATTTTGAAAAACAATCATTTTTGAGCAAGTTATGAACAATTTTAGATTTAGTTTCTTAATGCCCAACTGGGCGTGTTTTTACTTTTGACCAAGTGGGTGTTGTAAAGAAGTGTATGAGGCTGACCAATCAGTGACCAATCAGTGACATATACTTCTCATTGTTCCAGCCCAGCTTCTTTCACTGCACAATCTCACTGTGATGTGGATCATGCTGGGCTGGAACAATGAGAAATGTATGTCACTGATTGGTCACTGATTGGTCAGCCTCATACACTTCTTTACAACACCCACTTGGTCAAAAGTAAAAACACGCACAGTTGGGCATTAAGAAACTAAATCTAAAATTGCTCATAACTTGCTCAAAAATGATCGTTTTTCAAAATAAAAACCACTGCTGTTATCTACATTACAGCGCCGATCACATTATGTAGGAGATAGGGCACTTATAATCTGGTGACAGAGCCTCTTTAACGCATTAAATACACAGTGCCAAGATCCCTTATCTTGAGCTTTCCAATGGCTTTTGTTGTGTGATATCACGCTGCAGCAAGTTATCATTATCACAGTCAAGATAAAGATGGCTACATCCGTATATACTGTAAACAAACACGGTCATCTCTATTGACCCTGGGATCTGCTTTTAGGGATCAAGTTCAGAGGTAATTTATTTAGAAGTCTTATAACACTATAAGGCCAGATTCACACAAGCGTGTTCGGTCCATGATATACAGACCGTATGCCGGCAATATTTCCCAGACCGAACACACTGCAAGGAGCCGGGTTCTTATCATCATAGTTATCTATGACGCTAGGAGTCCCTGCCTCGCTGCGGGAAAACGATCCCGTACTGTAATCATGTTTTCAGTACGGGACAGTTTTCCGCAGCGAGGCAGGGACTAGTGTCATAGATAACTATGACGATAGGAGCCCGGGTTCCTGCAGTGTGTTCGGTCCGGGAAATACTGCTAGCATATGGTTCGTATGTCTCGGACCGAACACGCTCGTGTGAATCCGGCCTAAATACCATTTCTTATAATGCCCTGCTTGTCAAAAGTGAACTTCCTTTATTTACTGGAATATATGAGAAACATAAGATACAGCATCAAAATCTCAAGTCATTAGAAAAAAAAATCAAAGCACTTCCTGTGTATACTCCTGATATTTTTTTTCAATATATAATAATTGAAGATAAACAGACGTTTTCAAGGCCAACAATTAGTATTGTACAGAATGAGCATGTTTTCCAGCTATGTGAAGAATATGCTGAGACAATCACATTTTCTACTTCAATAAACAAGTCATCATGTAAATGTTCTAATACAAACTACAGGATCTGATCATTATGTGTTTGCATATTCCAAATCATCATCCTGAATATTATTCTATCTATTGCCACGCTTGGAGCAGCTCTGGGGCTGTTCTTATTTACAAGCTATAGTTCACAATAATAAGCAGGTTGGTAATTTAACTAAAGTGTAATGTATCTAAGACAAGTTATTCCCATCTGAATCCTGTTATTGTATCGTCAGTAAATAACCATACTCTGAAAATTGTATTTTTGTTAATAAAATTTTCATTTCTTGTGCAAGATGAACCTTTTACCTTGGTGCATTCAGTCTGTAATGAAATTTGTGTTTCTTGCTATTGATCAATCTTAAAGGGAGAGCTGTCACATTAATGGACAGGGTACTTTTATTGCTTTCAGGTAACATATGTAAGGGCAAAAGAAGATCAATTGCCCTTCTGCGTCATTGCCAATTCACTGCTTTCAATTTATCATAAAATGAGATGAGTGAATCCTTGAAAAATTACTTTTCCAGCATTTTTATAATGAGCAAATTTCCTAATACGAAGCCGTATTTTCTGCATATAAACAGTGAAGGCTGAAATACTTTAATCCAGTTCCCTATTTCAGCATCTTTGTTTTATAAACGGCTCTGTAATATGAACCTTTCCCTGCAGCAAAACGCCAGTAAAGTGAATTTTCACAGACAGATCACTTATCACTAAGGGTATGTTCACACGGCCTATTTACGGACGTAAATCGGGCGTTTTTGCCCCGAATTACGCCCGAAAATAGCGCCTCAATAGCGCTGACGAACATCTGCCCATTGAAAGCAATGGGCAGACGTTTGTCTGTTCACACGAGGCGTATATTTACGCGCCGCTGTCAAATGACGGCGCGTAAATAGACGCCCGCGTCAAAGAAGTGACCTGTCACTTCTTTGGCCGTAATTGGAGCCGCTATTCATTGACTCCAATGAATAGCAGCGCTAATTACGGCCGTAATTGACGCGGCGTTCAAGCGCCTGCACATGCCGGTACGGCTGAAATTACGGGGATGTTTTCAGGCTGAAACATCCCCGTAATTTCAGCCGTTACGGACCCCCGCCGTGTGAACATACCCTAATAGTAGCTATCTTATATATATATATATATATATATATATATAGCTCCTATGGTAACACTCCTAAACAAGTTCTATATTGGAAAAATTAAATAGATATAGAAGGGTAGCAGCATTGTGGAACAAGCTTCCTTCCAAATTAGTGGCAAGATTAACCATTTCAGGTGCAGATATTTGCTTGCTCAGTGTTTCATGATTGGTAAGACTGGATCGACTTTGTGGCAGGGCCAATATTAGGGATGTGTGACTTGTATGGTTGCAGAAGGCGCACTGCCTGTCACTATTTAAGAGGGTGGTTTATAAAAGGTTTTGCACAAGGAACCTGCTTTGAGGTCTTTTCTGCTGTCACTAATCTATGCTTCTATGCATATTGATACAAATTGCAAGCCCAGAAATGTTGGTGCTTCGTAAAGATGTAGTCATCAATTTCAGCTTTGCCTGAGATATAAATGCATAAAATGTAATATTGTATTGTAACAGTAATATCTTAATTATTTTTTTAATGTCCCAGATGTATGTGTGTTCCCTATTTTTTGCCTGTTTTATTTTTTTTCCTTCCAATCGTTTTGCCAGTTATTATGATGCTCTTCTGGAAAAAAAAATTTGGAACTTTTCCAGAAGCAAGAGTGAATCCATTACCAGTTTTGCTTCAGAAAAAAAAAAACTGAATGCAAAAACACAGTGTGAGAAAGGCCAATAATTCAGCTTAGCTTAGCCCCTCCACAAATTCATACTTTTTAACTTGAACAGATACATATTTAAGTATTCTGTTGTGCTTGTTGTCTGACAGTCAAGTATTCAATGCTACTTGAAAAAACTGTTCAACAAATATCTGCTTTATTGACTGTCCTAGCCAAAAATAAATCGGCTGTGAATGACAGGTATCAATAGGTGACAAGACACGGAGAGGCAAGCAACATGACAGCAAGACTGCCAAATTTACAATGAGTAAATGAACTAGAAAGAAGAAGAATGAATCCACAAATAACAAGTTGTCTAGAGGAAAATAGTAATTATAATAATAACAACGTGACTATATACATTATTCCTATATGGTGAAAGGCAATTCATTTATTCTAGTTGTATGTAAATAAAGCTTTTTCCTACATTTGTGATTTATCTATACAACTTTTCATTATGCGATAAATGAGCCTTATATATGTATAAATGATAAGCAAAAAAAACTTAAACCACCTGCCTAATAATGTGTACTATGCGGTTACGTAGCCTCATACACAGCAAGCTGCGATGCACTTCTGACAACTTTCTATCGTAGTTAGCATTAACTTTTTCAGCAGTTTGTGCTACAGTTCCCTTATGTGGGATCGGACCAGATAGGCTAGCCCTCGCTTCCACACGCATCAATAAGCCATGTCTCTGGTTGTCCTTCCTTTTACCATGGTAGGTATATACTAACCACTGCATACCGGGAACACCCCACAAGATCTGCTATTTTGGAGATGCTGTGACCCTGTCATCTAGCCATCATAGTTTGACCCTTGTCAAAGGCACTCAGGTCCTTACACTTGCCCATTTTTCCTCATACCAACACATCAACTTCAAGTACTGACTGTTACTCGCTGCCTATTATATCCCACCCCTTGACAGGCGTCATTGTAATGATATAATCAATGTTATTCACTTCACCTGCCAGTCGTTTTAATGTTATGGCTGATCGGTGTATGAAACCAAAATCCTCACTGAAAGAACATTTTCAAATATTACAAATTCAACAATATGTTGTCAAAATTAACTTTAATAATCATAGGTGGATAATTTTATATGCCTATGACACAATATTTTCACCCTTACACTTTTTCAAGCTTTAGCCTGGGGCTCACACATGACTTTATAGAATGACAATGACAATGACATGACATGACATGACAATGACATGACAATCACACATAACATCATAGAATTGTATGCTTTGGATGTTATGCAAGATGGCTTAGCAGAAAATCATATGCAATTTTACATATTATGTTCTCTGATTCAGGGGTGAAGCCCTCTTTGAGAAGGTAAAAAACTTAAATTGCGTTGTGATATTGCATAACACTGCAACTGCATATCATTGCATTGGATTCTTTATTTTAAATCAGATCAAGTTTATTGCCAAAGTTTCCCACTACATTGTTCATCAAATAAAAACAATTCCAACCTTTGAGACAATACATAATAGACATATCAAGTAACAAAACATGTCATCCCAACCACCCCCCCCTAGCACAGTCCCTTTCCAGTAACCTATATCCTGAGCTAGCAACCATAGAATCATGTAAGACAGGTAAATAGCCATAGTAAATTTGGTCCTCCCAGCAATTCACAATCACTCCCACTTTGTGCCCCTATATACAGTGAAGGAAATAAGTATTTGATCCCTTGCTGATTTTGTAAGTTTACCCACTGTCAAAGTCATGAAAAGTCTAGAATTTTTAGGCTAGGTTAATTTTACCAGTGAGAGATAGATTATATAAAAAAAAAAAAACAGATAATCACATTGTCAAAATTATATATATTTATTTGCATTGTGCACAGAGAAAAAAGTATTTGATCCCTTTGGCAAACAAGACTTAATACTTGGTGGCAAAACCCTTGTTGGCAAGCATAGCAGCCAGACATTTTTTGTAGTTGATGATGAAGTTTGCACACATGTTAGGGTATGTTCACACGGCGGGGGTCCGTAACGGCTGAAATTACGGGGATGTTTCAGCCTGAAAACATCCCCGTAATTTCAGCCGTACCGGCATGTGCAGGCGCTTGAACGCCGCGTCAATTACGGCCGTAATTAGCGCTGCTATTCATTGGAGTCAATGAATAGCGGCTCCAATTACGGCCAAAGAAGTGACAGGTCACTTCTTCTACGCGGGCGTCTATTTACGCGCCGTCATTTGACAGCGGCGCGTAAATATACGCCTCGTGTGAACAGACAAACGTCTGCCCATTGCTTTCAATGGGCAGATGTTTGTCAGCGCTATTGAGGCGCTATTTTCAGACGTAATTCGGGGCCAAAACGCCCGAATTACGTCCGTAAATAGGCCGTGTGAACATACCCTTAGATGGAATTTTGGCCCACTCCTCTTTGCAGATCATCTGTAAATCATTAAGATTTCGAGGCTGTCGCTTGGAACTCGGATCTTCAGCTCCCTCCATAAGTTTTCGATGGGATTAAGGTCTGGAGACTGGCTAGGCCACTCCATGACCTTAATGTGCTTCTTTTTGAGCCACTCCTTTGTTGCCTTAGCTGTATGTTTCGGGTCATTGTTGTGCTGGAAGACCCAGCCACGAGCCATTTTTAATGTCCTGGTGGAGGAAGGAGGTTGTCACTCAGGATTTGACGGTACATGGCTCCATCCATTCTCCCATTGATGCGGTGAAGTAGTCCTGTGCCCTTAGCAGAGAAACATCCCCAAAACATAATGTTTCCACCTCCATGCTTGACAGTGGGGACGGTGTTCCTTGGGTCATAGGCAGCATTTCTCTTCCTCCAAACACGGCGAGTTGAGTTAATGCCAAAGAGCTCAATTTTAGTCTCATCTGACCACAGCACCTTCTCCCAATCACTCTCAGAATCATCCAGATGTTCATTTGCAAACTTCAGACGGGCCTGTACATGTGCCTACTTGAGCAGGGGGACCTTGCGGGCACTGCAGGATTTTAATCCATTACGGCGTAATGTGTTACCAATGGTTTTCTTGGTGACTGTGGTCCCAGCTGCGTTGAGATCATTAACAAGTTCCCCCCCGTGTAGTTTTCGGCTGAGCTCTCACCTTTAGAGATGAGCGAACCGGGACAACCGAACCCGGTTTCGGTCCGAACTTCAGGAAAAGTTCGGTTCGCAGCGAATCCGAACTTTACCGGGTTCGGCCGAACCCGTTTTGACCGAACCCGGCTACATTTTGGCGCCTGCCACATGTTACATCTAAAATGGAGGATTACAGAAGATCACCTGACATCAGGCTACCCCATAATGCCTTGCAAACGGCTCTCCCAGCCTATCGGGAGGCAGCATAGGGGCGGGCTCAAGCCTGCAATAAAAGTCTATGCACGGAGCTCAGCGGCCATTTTACAGACAGGAGCTGTAGGAATAGCATCTCTGTGCAGTAAGGGAAAGCTTTAGGAATCTAAAAGGCAGGAATTCAGAAATCGAAGGGGCTCATCCACTACTCACTACTCAGCCAGTGTGTGAATACGCTTTTATAAGGGGCTCATCCCCGTTGCATCCAACTTGCAATACAGGCAGCCTAGTAGTACTATAAGGCCCAGCATTCCCTGAGTGCACTGCAGCGAGGCTGATTGAAATTCTCATTCATTGCCATTTGCCAAGCCAGTGTCCGTGTGTGAATACGCTTTTAAAAGGGGCTCATCCCTGGAATAACAATCCAACTTGCCATACAGGCAGCCTAGAAGTACTACAACGCCCAGCATTCCCTGAGTGCACTGCAGCGAGGCTGATTGAAATTCTCATTCATTGCCATTTGCCAAGCCAGTGTCCGTGTGTGAATACGCTTTTAGAAGGGGCTCATCCCCATTGCATCCAACTTGCAATACAGGCAGCCTTTGTAGTAGTGGTAGTAGTAGTACTACAAGGCCCAGCATTCCCTGAGTGCACTGCAGCGAGGCTGATTGAAATTCTCATTCATTGCCATTTGCCAAGCCAGTGTCCGTGTGTGAATACGCTTTTAAAAGGGGCTCATCCCTGGCCGTTATTAACAGGATAACAATCCAACTTGCCATACAGGCAGCCTAGAAGTACTACAACGCCCAGCATTCCCTGAGTGCACTGCAGCGAGGCTGATTGAAATTCTCATTCATTGCCATTTGCCAAGCCAGTGTCCGTGTGTGAATACGCTTTTAAAAGGGGCTCATCCCTGGAATAACAATCCAACTTGCCATACAGGCAGCCTAGAAGTACTACAACGCCCAGCATTCCCTGAGTGCACTGCAGCGAGGCTGATTGAAATTCTCATTCATTGCCATTTGCCAAGCCAGTGTCCGTGTGTGAATACGCTTTTAAAAGGGGCTCATCCCTGGAATAACAATCCAACTTGCCATACAGGCAGCCTAGTAGTACTACAAGGCCCAGCATTCCCTGAGTGCACTGCAGCGAGGCTGATTGAAATTCTCATTCATTGCCATTTGCCAAGCCAGTGTCCGTGTGTGAATACGCTTTTAGAAGGGGCTCATCCCCATTGCATCCAACTTGCAATACAGGCAGCCTTTGTAGTAGTGGTAGTAGTAGTACTACAAGGCCCAGCATTCCCTGAGTGCACTGCAGCGAGGCTGATTGAAATTCTCATTCATTGCCATTTGCCAAGCCAGTGTCCGTGTGTGAATACGCTTTTAAAAGGGGCTCATCCCTGGCCGTTATTAACAGGATAACAATCCAACTTGCCATACAGGCAGCCTAGAAGTACTACAACGCCCAGCATTCCCTGAGTGCACTGCAGCGAGGCTGATTGAAATTCTCATTCATTGCCATTTGCCAAGCCAGTGTCCGTGTGTGAATACGCTTTTAGAAGGGGCTCATCCCCATTGCATCCAACTTGCAATACAGGCAGCCTTTGTAGTAGTGGTAGTAGTAGTACTACAAGGCCCAGCATTCCCTGAGTGCACTGCAGCGAGGCTGATTGAAATTCTCATTCATTGCCATTTGCCAAGCCAGTGTCCGTGTGTGAATACGCTTTTAAAAGGGGCTCATCCCTGGAATAACAATCCAACTTGCCATACAGGCAGCCTAGTAGTACTACAAGGCCCAGCATTCCCTGAGTGCACTGCAGCGAGGCTGATTGAAATTCTCATTCATTGCCATTTGCCAAGCCAGTGTCCGTGTGTGAATACGCTTTTAGAAGGGGCTCATCCCCATTGCATCCAACTTGCAATACAGGCAGCCTTTGTAGTAGTGGTAGTAGTAGTACTACAAGGCCCAGCATTCCCTGAGTGCACTGCAGCGAGGCTGATTGAAATTCTCATTCATTGCCATTTGCCAAGCCAGTGTCCGTGTGTGAATACGCTTTTAAAAGGGGCTCATCCCTGGCCGTTATTAACAGGATAACAATCCAACTTGCCATACAGGCAGCCTAGAAGTACTACAACGCCCAGCATTCCCTGAGTGCACTGCAGCGAGGCTGATTGAAATTCTCATTCATTGCCATTTGCCAAGCCAGTGTCCGTGTGTGAATACGCTTTTAAAAGGGGCTCATCCCTGGAATAACAATCCAACTTGCCATACAGGCAGCCTAGTAGTACTACAAGGCCCAGCATTCCCTGAGTGCACTGCAGCGAGGCTGATTGAAATTCTCATTCATTGCCATTTGCCAAGCCAGTGTCCGTGTGTGAATACGCTTTTAGAAGGGGCTCATCCCCATTGCATCCAACTTGCAATACAGGCAGCCTTTGTAGTAGTGGTAGTAGTACTACAAGGCCCAGCATTCCCTGAGTGCACTGCAGCGAGGCTGATTGAAATTCTCATTCATTGCCATTTGCCAAGCCAGTGTCCGTGTGTGAATACGCTTTTAGAAGGGGCTCATCCCCATTGCATCCAACTTGCAATACAGGCAGCCTTTGTAGTAGTGGTAGTAGTAGTACTACAAGGCCCAGCATTCCCTGAGTGCACTGCAGCGAGGCTGATTGAAATTCTCATTCATTGCCATTTGCCAAGCCAGTGTCCGTGTGTGAATACGCTTTTAAAAGGGGCTCATCCCTGGCCGTTATTAACAGGATAACAATCCAACTTGCCATACAGGCAGCCTAGAAGTACTACAACGCCCAGCATTCCCTGAGTGCACTGCAGCGAGGCTGATTGAAATTCTCATTCATTGCCATTTGCCAAGCCAGTGTCCGTGTGTGAATACGCTTTTAAAAGGGGCTCATCCCTGGAATAACAATCCAACTTGCCATACAGGCAGCCTAGAAGTACTACAACGCCCAGCATTCCCTGAGTGCACTGCAGCGAGGCTGATTGAAATTCTCATTCATTGCCATTTGCCAAGCCAGTGTCCGTGTGTGAATACGCTTTTAAAAGGGGCTCATCCCTGGAATAACAATCCAACTTGCCATACAGGCAGCCTAGTAGTACTACAAGGCCCAGCATTCCCTGAGTGCACTGCAGCGAGGCTGATTGAAATTCTCATTCATTGCCATTTGCCAAGCCAGTGTCCGTGTGTGAATACGCTTTTAAAAGGGGCTCTGAAATGTCTGGGAAAAAAAAGGTTGTGAAAGGACGGGGTAGAGGAAGAAACACCCATGCCGTCTCCTCTTCCAGTCCAAATGTTGGATCTGTTGGTGCCAGACCCAGTAGCAGCATTTGTGGCACAAGACATGTGCCCAGTTCCACTAGTAGCAGCTGCCATGTGCCTGCTAGTAGTAGTATCAGCAAGCCAGACTTGTCCATCTCCTCCGGTGGGCGGGTTACTTTAGACAATACGGCCATTGTGGACTGGTTGGCTGGCTCGCGGTCATCTCAGCAGGAAGACTCTGACGATCTGGCTTCAAGCCAGGTTTCGTTGGATTCCAGATCCTCTACAGTTCCTTGGCACGGTGACAGTAGTAATATAGGTATTTCTAGCGTTTCCATTCCATCATCTATGTCTTCGCTCCCCCTTCCTAGCGGGAAGCCATCTTTCCTGAGAGTCCTAAGAGACATCTCCTCGGGTGCGAAGGAAGATACTGAACAACATAGTGATGATGATGATTTGTTTTCCGCGAGTCAGCCAACGGAGTGTGTTGCGGCGGTGGTGGAGGTGGAAGCGGTGACCGAGACGCATAGCTGCGGTAGTGGGGGTGTTGGTGGTGGTAGCCGTGGTGGCAGACGCAGTAATGAGGGGGGGCATGGAGCCCGCCATGATGTCACATCACATTCACAACACAGTGACAGAAGTGGCGGGGATGATGAGGAAGGCTATGATGATGATGTTGTTTTAGACAGGACGTGGGAACCAGGTGACGAGGTGATGACGGCGTCAGAGGAGGAGGGTAGTAGTGGCGGCACTGGATGTGATAAACAGCCAAGCCGAGGTAGGGGCAGAAGTCAATCTGCAAAACGTTGCAGCGGTAGGGTCAGCTCAGGAGCCGGTGACGGCGACACAGATGCTGGTGTAGGTTCCCGAAAAAAGCCTGCCAGACAAGGGGCAAGCTCGGGTGGTTGTGGTGGTGGTGGTGGTGGTGGACGTGGTACTACCTCTTTACGGTACTCTGCCGTGTGGCAATTTTTCTGTACCTTCCCAGAGGAGGAAAACATGGCACAGTGCCGTATCTGCAAGCAGAAAGTAAGGCGTGGGCAGGGCAGCAATGTAGGAACTACTGCTCTACGTAAACACATGGAACGGCATCACAAGGCCATGTGGGACAATCAACATGCCCCACCATCATGTACATCTAATGAAGACCCCTCTTCCGCTGCTGCTGCTGCTCCGAGTCCCTGTCATCTAAGTAGTAGCCAGGCCTTATCCACCATGTCGTTGTCATCATCATCATCACTGTCATCTAGTGCTCCTCCTATGTCCCGTCAGTTATCCATTACGGAATCGTTGTCCAATAAGCAACAATATATACCCAGTCATCCACTTGTCGTGCGGCTTAATTCACACCTGGCAAAGTTGTTGGTGGTGCAGTCGCTGCCATACCACCTGGTCGACTCCGCCGGCTTCAAGCAATTGATGGCGTGCGCTCAGCCTAGGTGGCGAATACCTAGCCGACATTACTTCTCCAAAACAGCTGTCCCTGCCTTGCACAAGCATGTGGAGGAAAAGGTGTCCAAGTCCTTGCAATTATCCGTGTGCAGCAGGGTACATGCCACCGTCGACACGTGGAGCAGCAACTATGGGCAGGGACAGTACATGTCTTTCACGGCCCACTGGGTCAATATTTTGCAGTCCGATGCACCACCGCAGCAATGCCAGGCATTACCACCTCCACGCTTGTATGTTTCTAGTTCAACTCCGGACACCAGGCGCCTACCATCCTTCTCCTCCTACTCCTCCTCCTCCTCCTTGCCTTCCTCCTTGGAGGTCTTCCCGTCCCCGACAGGACACAGCGTATCTTCCACTCCTCCTCCCTCCTCTTTTCATAGGTGCAAGGTGAAGCGCCACAACGCTGTCTTACACCTGCTGAGCCTGGGCGAGAAAAGCCACACAGGGCAGGAGCTGCTGCTGTGCATCAAGGAGGAAATCGCACGCTGGCTGTCTCCTCTGAAACTCACACTGGGCAATGTTGTCTCTGATAACGGCAAGAACGTTGTGGCTGCACTGCGTCTAGGTCACCTGACACACGCTCCTTGCATGGCACATGTGATCAATCTGGTCATAACACGCTTCTTAAAGTCATATGTTGGTTTGAAGGGTGTGCTGGCCATGTCCAGGAGGGTTTGCGTTCGCTTTAGACGTTCGTATGCATTTAAGCACGCCCTCCTGGACTTGCAGCGTCAAAACAATCTCCCAGAACACAGCCTGATTTGCGACGTTCCAACACGATGGAATTCCACCCTGCACATGTTGGACCGTCTGTACGAACAGCGGAAAGCCGTGAATGATTTCCTGATGCAGCAGACGGGCAGCGTTTGGAGCCAGTGTAATTTCGAGCTCAGGCACTGGCAGCTGGTTAGAGACGCATGTCGCGTTTTGAGGCCCTTTGAAGAGGCCACACGATTTGTGAGCCGTGACGCTAGCGGAATGAACGATGTTATGCCGCTGATATTCATTATGGAGCAAACGCTCACAGCGATGATTCAGCAAAGGATGGAGGAAGGATCACATCTGGCTATGGATGTTGAGGAGGAGGAGGAGGATGAGGAAACAGGACCTGAAGAGGAGCTGGATTTGGAGATGGAATCACAGGAAGGGATAGGGGACGAGGCAGCCGCACAACATGACAGTGATGGTGGTGATGACGAGTCTGACGACGACCTTGATGATGGACAACCATGGCAGTATGGGGCGGAGATGGAACCAACCGGGCCCTCTGAAACGCTGGCCAGGATGGCGAGCTGTATGCTTCGTTACTTGCGCGCTGACTGTCGTATTGTTAGCATGAAGCAAAGAGATGACTACTGGATAGCCACACTTTTAGACCCTCGGTATAAAGCCAGAATGGGGGAGTTTTTTGCGCCTTCCGAGAGGGAGGCAAAATTGGCTTATTATAGAGAGAAGCTATGCAGCCAGCTTGTCATGGCTTTCAAACGGCAGACACCCGCTGCAAGCATGTCTGACCGGGGGGCCACTCTCCGCTCCCCACTGTCTCATCGTTCCACCGCCTCTGGCAGAGCTACCTCTGCAATAGGCGGCAGCCGTGGCAGCAGCGGCAGCAGCAGCAGCAGCAGCAGCCAATTCAGTTTGGAAAATATGATGACAACATTTTTACATCCAATACCCCGACCTGACACACATCGTAGCACTAGTCACCAAAGGGATGTTCACCATCTCCAGGTGCAGCACCTAAACAACCAGGTTCACTCGTACTTGGACTGTGCCCTTTCTCCGTCAGAAATGCTGATCCCAGACCCCATGGACTTCTGGGTCAGCAGATTGGATCATTGGCAAGAACTGGCCCAGTTTGCCATGGGTGTACTGTCTTGTCCACCCTCCAGTGTAGCGTCAGAGAGGGTATTCAGCGCAGCAGGGGGCTTCGTCACCCCTAAGCGAACAAGATTGTCCGCCAACAGCTTGGAAAATCTCACGTTTCTGAAAATGAATCAAGCGTGGATCGGTGAGGATTTTAAAACCCCTGTGCCTGATGCCACTGATTAGATCTTACATTGCTGCTGCTGCTGCCGCCTGCTACTGCCGCCTGCTACTATGGGATTCTGTCCTGTCCACTCTTTTTTTAATGTGCCGCTGTTGGTGCTGCAGCTGCTACTACTTCTACCACCAATCCACCCCAGTGCCGTCTGCTACAAGCAGGCCTGCCCCACCAGAGGGCTTTGTCCTGTGACTCTCCAGTCTCTTTTTTTAATGTGCTGCTACTACTGCTACTACTGCTTGCACCCTTGCTGTCTGTGTTGGCTAGTACCTCTACTACCACCAATACACCTACACTGCCATCTGCTACAAGCAGGCCTGAGGCCTGCCCCACTACAGGGCTTTGTCCTCCTGTGACTGTCCAGTCTCTTTTTTTAATGTGCTGCTACTACTGCTACTACTGCTTGCACCCTTGCTGTCTGTGTTGGCTACCTCGACTACTACCACCAATACACCTCCACTGCCGCCCGTCTGCTACAAGCAGGCCTGAGGCCTGCCCCACCACAGGGCTTTGTCCTCCTGTGACTGTCCAGTCTCTCTTTTTTTTAATGTGCTGCTACTACTGCTACTACTGCTTGCACCCTTGCTGTCTGTGTTGGCTACCTCTAATACCACCAATACACCTACACTGCCGCCCGTCTGCTACAAGCAGGCCTACCCCACCACAGGGCTATGTCCTGTGACTGTCGTCCAGTCTCTTTTTTTAATGTGCTGCTGCTACTACCAGTCCTACCACCCTTGCTGTCTGTGTTGGCTAGTCTACCTCTACTACCACCAATACACCTCCACTGCCGTCTGCTACAAGCAGGCCTGAGGCCTGCCCCACCACAGGGCTTTGCCCTCCTCTGACTGTCCAGTCTCTTTTTTTAATGTGCTGCTACTACTGCTACTACTGCTTGCACCCTTGCTGTCTGTGTTGGCTACCTCGGCTACTACCAGTCTACCACCAATACACCTCCACTGCCGCCCGTCTGCTACAAGCAGGCCTGAGGCCTGCCCCACCACAGGGCTTTGCCCTCCTCTGACTGTCCAGTCTCTTTTTTTAATGTGCTGCTACTACTGCTACTACTGCTTGCACCCTTGCTGTCTGTGTTGGCTACCTCGACTACTACCACCAATACACCTCCACTGCCGCCCGTCTGCTACAAGCAGGCCTGAGGCCTGCCCCACCACAGGGCTTTGCCCTCCTCTGACTGTCCAGTCTCTTTTTTTAATGTGCTGCTACTACTGCTACTACTGCTTGCACCCTTGCTGTCTGTGTTGGCTACCTCGACTACTACCACCAATACACCTCCACTGCCGCCCGTCTGCTACAAGCAGGCCTGAGGCCTGCCCCACCACAGGGCTTTGCCCTCCTCTGACTGTCCAGTCTCTTTTTTTAATGTGCTGCTACTACTGCTACTACTGCTTGCACCCTTGCTGTCTGTGTTGGCTACCTCGGCTACTACCAGTCTACCACCAATACACCTCCACTGCCGCCCGTCTGCTACAAGCAGGCCTGAGGCCTGCCCCACCACAGGGCTTTGTCCTCCTGTGACTGTCCAGTCTCTCTTTTTTTTAATGTGCTGCTACTACTGCTACTACTGCTTGCACCCTTGCTGTCTGTGTTGGCTACCTCTAATACCACCAATACACCTACACTGCCGCCCGTCTGCTACAAGCAGGCCTACCCCACCACAGGGCTATGTCCTGTGACTGTCGTCCAGTCTCTTTTTTTAATGTGCTGCTGCTACTACCAGTCCTACCACCCTTGCTGTCTGTGTTGGCTAGTCTACCTCTACTACCACCAATACACCTCCACTGCCGTCTGCTACAAGCAGGCCTGAGGCCTGCCCCACCACAGGGCTTTGCCCTCCTCTGACTGTCCAGTCTCTTTTTTTAATGTGCTGCTACTACTGCTACTACTGCTTGCACCCTTGCTGTCTGTGTTGGCTACCTCGACTACTACCACCAATACACCTCCACTGCCGCCCGTCTGCTACAAGCAGGCCTGAGGCCTGCCCCACCACAGGGCTTTGTCCTCCTCTGACTGTCCAGTCTCTTTTTTTAATGTGCTGCTACTACTGCTACTACTGCTTGCACCCTTGCTGTCTGTGTTGGCTACCTCGACTACTACCACCAATACACCTCCACTGCCGCCCGTCTGCTACAAGCAGGCCTGAGGCCTGCCCCACCACAGGGCTTTGCCCTCCTCTGACTGTCCAGTCTCTTTTTTTAATGTGCTGCTACTACTGCTACTACTGCTTGCACCCTTGCTGTCTGTGTTGGCTACCTCGACTACTACCACCAATACACCTCCACTGCCGCCCGTCTGCTACAAGCAGGCCTGAGGCCTGCCCCACCACAGGGCTTTGCCCTCCTCTGACTGTCCAGTCTCTTTTTTTAATGTGCTGCTACTACTGCTACTACTGCTTGCACCCTTGCTGTCTGTGTTGGCTACCTCGACTACTACCACCAATACACCTCCACTGCCGCCCGTCTGCTACAAGCAGGCCTGAGGCCTGCCCCACCACAGGGCTTTGCCCTCCTCTGACTGTCCAGTCTCTTTTTTTAATGTGCTGCTACTACTGCTACTACTGCTTGCACCCTTGCTGTCTGTGTTGGCTACCTCGGCTACTACCAGTCTACCACCAATACACCTCCACTGCCGCCCGTCTGCTACAAGCAGGCCTGAGGCCTGCCCCACCACAGGGCTTTGTCCTCCTGTGACTGTCCAGTCTCTCTTTTTTTTAATGTGCTGCTACTACTGCTACTACTGCTTGCACCCTTGCTGTCTGTGTTGGCTACCTCTAATACCACCAATACACCTACACTGCCGCCCGTCTGCTACAAGCAGGCCTACCCCACCACAGGGCTATGTCCTGTGACTGTCGTCCAGTCTCTTTTTTTAATGTGCTGCTGCTACTACCAGTCCTACCACCCTTGCTGTCTGTGTTGGCTAGTCTACCTCTACTACCACCAATACACCTCCACTGCCGTCTGCTACAAGCAGGCCTGAGGCCTGCCCCACCACAGGGCTTTGCCCTCCTCTGACTGTCCAGTCTCTTTTTTTAATGTGCTGCTACTACTGCTACTACTGCTTGCACCCTTGCTGTCTGTGTTGGCTACCTCGACTACTACCACCAATACACCTCCACTGCCGCCCGTCTGCTACAAGCAGGCCTGAGGCCTGCCCCACCACAGGGCTTTGTCCTCCTCTGACTGTCCAGTCTCTTTTTTTAATGTGCTGCTACTACTGCTACTACTGCTTGCACCCTTGCTGTCTGTGTTGGCTACCTCGACTACTACCACCAATACACCTCCACTGCCGCCCGTCTGCTACAAGCAGGCCTGAGGCCTGCCCCACCACAGGGCTTTGCCCTCCTCTGACTGTCCAGTCTCTTTTTTTAATGTGCTGCTACTACTGCTACTACTGCTTGCACCCTTGCTGTCTGTGTTGGCTACCTCGACTACTACCACCAATACACCTCCACTGCCGCCCGTCTGCTACAAGCAGGCCTGAGGCCTGCCCCACCACAGGGCTTTGCCCTCCTCTGACTGTCCAGTCTCTTTTTTTAATGTGCTGCTACTACTGCTACTACTGCTTGCACCCTTGCTGTCTGTGTTGGCTACCTCGACTACTACCACCAATACACCTCCACTGCCGCCCGTCTGCTACAAGCAGGCCTGAGGCCTGCCCCACCACAGGGCTTTGCCCTCCTCTGACTGTCCAGTCTCTTTTTTTAATGTGCTGCTACTACTGCTACTACTGCTTGCACCCTTGCTGTCTGTGTTGGCTACCTCGGCTACTACCAGTCTACCACCAATACACCTCCACTGCCGCCCGTCTGCTACAAGCAGGCCTGAGGCCTGCCCCACCACAGGGCTTTGTCCTCCTGTGACTGTCCAGTCTCTCTTTTTTTTAATGTGCTGCTACTACTGCTACTACTGCTTGCACCCTTGCTGTCTGTGTTGGCTACCTCTAATACCACCAATACACCTACACTGCCGCCCGTCTGCTACAAGCAGGCCTACCCCACCACAGGGCTATGTCCTGTGACTGTCGTCCAGTCTCTTTTTTTAATGTGCTGCTGCTACTACCAGTCCTACCACCCTTGCTGTCTGTGTTGGCTAGTCTACCTCTACTACCACCAATACACCTCCACTGCCGTCTGCTACAAGCAGGCCTGAGGCCTGCCCCACCACAGGGCTTTGCCCTCCTCTGACTGTCCAGTCTCTTTTTTTAATGTGCTGCTACTACTGCTACTACTGCTTGCACCCTTGCTGTCTGTGTTGGCTACCTCGACTACTACCACCAATACACCTCCACTGCCGCCCGTCTGCTACAAGCAGGCCTGAGGCCTGCCCCACCACAGGGCTTTGTCCTCCTCTGACTGTCCAGTCTCTTTTTTTAATGTGCTGCTACTACTGCTACTACTGCTTGCACCCTTGCTGTCTGTGTTGGCTACCTCGACTACTACCACCAATAAACCTCCACTGCCGCCCGTCTGCTACAAGCAGGCCTGCCCCACCACAGGGCTTTGTCCTGTGACTGTCGTCCAGTGTCTTTTAATGTGCTGCTACTACTCACCCTTGCCAATAAAAAGGGTCAATTTTTGGAGGGCTTGTGAAAAGCCATTGCTTGTTGCTTTTACATCCATGTATGGAAGAACCCCGGCAGGCATCTGCCAATAAAAAGGGTCAATTTTTGGAGGGCTTGTGAAAAGCCATTGCTTGTTGCTTTAATGCTTTTACATCCATGTATGGAAGAACCCCGGCAGGCATCTGCCAATAAAAAGGGTCAATTTTTGGAGGGCTTGTGAAAAGCCATTGCTTGTTGCTTTAATGCTTTTACATCAATGTATGGAAGAACCCCGGCAGGCATCTGCCAATAAAAAGGGTCAATTTTTGGAGGGCTTGTGAAAAGCCATTGCTTGTTGCTTTAATGCTTTTACATCCATGTATGGAAGAACCCCGGCAGGCATCTGCCAATAAAAAGGGTCAATTTTTGGAGGGCTTGTGAAAAGCCATTGCTTGTTGCTTTAATGCTTTTACATCCATGTATGGAAGAACCCCGGCAGGCATCTGCCAATAAAAAGGGTCAATTTTTGGAGGGCTTGTGAAAAGCCATTGCTTGTTGCTTTAATGCTATTACATCCATGTATGGAAGAACCCCGGCAGGCATCTGCCAATAAAAAGGGTCAATTTTTGGAGGGCTTGTGAAAAGCCATTGCTTGTTGCTTTAATGCTTTTACATCCATGTATGGAAGAACCCCGGCAGGCATCTGCCAATAAAAAGGGTCACTTTTTGGAGGGCTTGTCAAAAGCCATTGCTTGTTGCTTTTACATCAATGTATGGAAGAACCCCGGCAGGCATCTGCCAATAAAAAGGGTCAATTTTTGGAGGGCTTGTGAAAAGCCATTGCTTGTTGCTTTTACATCCATGTATGGAAGAACCTCGGCAGGCATCTGCCAATAAAAAGGGTCAATTTTTGGAGGGCTTGTGAAAAGCCATTGCTTGTTGCTTTTACATCCATGTATGGATGAACCCCGGCAGGCATCTGCCAATAAAAAGGGTCAATTTTTGGAGGGCTTGTCAAAAGCCATTGCTTCTTCTTTTACCACCTTATATGTATGAACCCTGGCAGGCATCAGCCGCCTAAAATGGTAAATTTTTGTACCTTTTTTAACAATGCATTAAGCATACAACATGCACAAGTGCAGTGGTTTCTGTTAGTTATCTCCGTGTCCCATCCGTTTTCCTAGAGCCATACATGTTGGCGTAACTTTGACACCAACTTTGCATTAAAGACAGCTCAAAAGTACTTGGATACACTCATGGGTGACCTAAGAGTGTTATACAGGGCTTCTAGGGCTTTAAAACAGTGTTATACACGATTTTTAGGGGCTTTCTTGTATTACAGGTTCGGTCAGAACTAGTTCGGTCCGAATCGAACTTTTGCACGAAATTCGGCGAACTTGCCGAACCGAACTTTTCATAAGTTCGCTCATCTCTACTCACCTTCCTCAGGATCAAGGATACCCCACGAGGTGAGATTTTGCATGGAGCCCCAGATCGATGTCGATTGTCAGTCATTTTGTATGTCTTCCATTTTCTTACTATTGCACCAACAGTTGTCTCCTTCTCACCCAGCGTCTTACTTATGGTTTTGTAGCCCATTCCAGCCTTGTGCAGGTCTATGATCTTGTCCCTGACATCCTTAGAATGCTCTTTGGTCTTGCCCATGTTGTAGAGGTTAGAGTCAGACTGATTAATTGAGTCTGTGGACAGGAGTCTTTTATACAGGTGACCATTTAAGGCAGCTGTCTTTAATGCAGGCACCAAGTTGATTTGGAGCGTGTAACTGGTCTGGAGGAGGCTGAACTCTTAATGGTTGGTAGGGGATCAAATACTTATTTCTCTGTGCACAATGCAAATAAATATATATAATTTTGACAATGTTATTTTCTTTTTTTTTTTTATATATAATCTATCTCTCACTGGTAAAATTAACCTAGCCTAAAAATTCTAGACTGTTCATGACTTTGACAGTGGGCAAACTTACAAAATCAGCAAGGGATCAAATACTTATTTCCTTCACTGTAACACCTGGGGCATGATGATCATCTTTATTAGATTAGTTCTTCACAGCGCTGAAAGAGGAAGCCTGTTCTACGCCTCCACCCTATCCTTAACCTTGGATAGTAGCGGCAGTACATTAAGGGCCATGTAGTCCGATACCTTAGTAGTTACTTTAACTTCCAAATATGTAAATTCTGACACTACAGGTACACAGATCCCGTCATCGTCAGCTGGAATGTCCACTGGATCCACAGGCATAGTAGCTGACTTTGTCCAATTTATGGACAATCCAGAGAATGCGCTGAAAGTTTTTATAACCGTCATGACTTCGGGAAGAGTACATTCAGCATCAGACATAAATAACAATATGTCATCCACGTACTGAGCTATTCTCTCCTTCACTGTACCATATTTGAAACCCCTTATCCTTCCATGTTGACGTATAGCGCATGCCAATGTTTCTACCGCCAAAGCAAAAAACAAGGGCGATAACGGGCATCCCTGATGAGTTCCTCTGGCCAAGGAAAATCTTCTGGACAATACACCATTTGCCCGAATCCTTGGTGTAGGAGCTATAATTAGGCCCAAAACCCATTTTACTCAGGACGTGCCACAAATAATCCCACTTAACACAGTTGAATGCCTTAGCAGCATCCAACATTAAAACGGCCCTTCCCGTATGTTCCTCCGGCATCGCTTGTAAATTGAGAAACAGCCATCTTAGTTTAACCACAGTGGATTTTGAGGGCAAGAAGCTTGATTGGTCCCCATGTACCACTGAGGTTACCGCCCTAGTCAGTCGTAATGCTAAAACTTACGCTAGAATTTTAATGTCCGAAGACAATAAAGAGACCGGCCTATAGGACTCTGGCAGTTGTAGATCTTACCCTTCCTTAGGCAGGACCACTATTGTCGCCTCATACAAGGAATCAGGTAGTCTCCCCCTCTCAAAAATATCTAATAAGGTGTCCAATAGTCGTGGCAAAAGCATCCCACCATACTCTTCAATCTCTTCCCAAAAGAAGGGTTCTTCTAATACGGCCAATTGAAATTTTTAAGGAGTATGGGGGGGTGCTTATGCTACGACTATTGGTTTCCTCTTGACCTATACTAGGAAGTCGTATACCATCCAAGTATTCCTCCCGTTGTTGAGTGGTAAAATGCACTCTGGAAGTGTATAGGTCAGCGTAAAATCTCTACAAACATGCATAATCTGTCCCATAGCTGATTCTAACTGTCGCCCCACCCCTCTCATATTGTGTATATAATTATTCCCCCTCTGGGCCTGTGCCATTCGTGCTAACAGTCTACCAGAGGTTTCCCCCTCTCCATAATATTGTTGCTTAAGAAACATTCTCTTATTGTCAGCCCTTTCTAATTGATAATTTCTCAGTAATTTCTGAGCCTCCACCCAATTTTTAAGATACTCAGGTGAGTCCTCCATGTGCTCCCTTTCAGTATCCGCCAATCATGATAACAGACTCTAGTTTTTGTTTTGATTCTCTGTATATTTTGTATGAACACACCCTTTCACCTCGTCCTATAGCACCCTTTGAAAGACATTATCTGTGTTAAACTGAAAGTACTCCGTTATCTGTTCACACAGTATACTATTATCGATTAATTTCAGCCAAAACACATTCAATTTCTAGTTCCCCGGATTTTTATGCGGTCGTTCACCCAACACTAAGTCCAGTACCATAGGGGAATGATCTGACAAAGCCCGTTGTAAATAGTCAAACCATGTAATATAAGACACTGCATTTGGGGAACACAAAACAAGATCAATATGAGAGAGAGACCTATATGTAGAAGAAGCACACGAATACTGGCATTGCATTGATTTAATAAAACCCTATTGGGGAAAAAGTTTTGCTTTCATGATACTGTGATCACATGAAATTACATGTGCATATACGATTTCACGTGACCCGCATAGATACATTAGTGCAACAATAAGGAGCATAGTGGATTTAATAAGGATGTTTTTGACAGTGATCCACAGAAAAGACTCTAAAAATAAAGTGATATAAAAATCGACATGGTAATCTACATGAATTCTAAAGAAATGATTATTATGTGTCCAGTTACTTTGTGTCAGTATCTAGTAGAGGCACCTTTGCGGGAATGTAGGGATTAAGATATATTTACAATTATATGGGCCTTAATGATATATGGATTATAAGGATATGTTTTCTGTTATTTTAGGACTTAAAAGGGCTTTTTAAACATAAACTTGTGAGGAGTCAATACGCAAGAGTGAAATCCAAGATTCTGGTTAGATTAACCACTGAGCGATATCTATCTTTATGAAGGTGAGTCCTACAATTTGGCTTTACCAACTGTACAGCAGTTTCTAAAGCTTCATCTCTAATAAAGATGGCTTCAGCTCCAGTGGTTTAGACATACAGTATAAATCTTCTTCTATCACCTTCCACAGTTCATATTCTGTCTTAAAATAAAAGCCTAATTACTTCCTTAAAAAGGTTTTCCTTTTTCCAATGTCCCATTAGAATTGGCCTATTCTTAGGTTAGGGCATCAATATTAGATTGCTGGGTTTCCAACTCTGGTTACCCTCCCCGATGAGTGAAGCGACTGCTGTACTCCAGTCTGTGCCATGTCCCCTTTATTGTTCACCAGACATAGTGCTGTACATTTTGTAGCATGCTGTGCCTGGTACTGCAGCTCAGTCCCATTCAGCCCCTGAATTCAGGAGATTAGTGGGGGTGCCTTAGAGTCGGACCCCCAAAATTCTGATAAGGTTGTCAGGGCCCCACATAGCAATTTGCTTGGGGGACACATGGTATCACAGCCCCACATAGAATTTAATTTAAAGGTGTTGTTTTGTTTGTGTGTTTGGTTTCCTCCTTCCTCCCCTTCTTATTATTTACAGTTGGTACTTACCTGCTGGCATCAACTGTCGGTCAGCTGTATGGAACATACGAGCAGGTTCTGGAATCTTCCACCGTGCGTTTGTGAAGCCCGCGCTTTCTCCTGATTGGGTATCGAGTGGCAACGGCGGGAAGAATTCCCCTTTATATTCCGGTGTTCGGCGACGCTCGGGGCCATTTTCAGAAGATTTTGAAGGAAAGCCCCCGCCCACCCTCCCCTCTTTTTTTAATAAAAATCATTCCTTGTCGCGATGTTTACTAGTGGGGTTTAGTCTCCCAGCTAATGCTGGGGGGACTTGGTAAAATATTTTTATGATGATTGATTAATGAATATTCAATAATTTTATGGTTATGTGGTATTTAATTATTTATTCTTTGGTAACGCTCAATAAACATCGCGGCCTATATTTTCCAAAGTTAAAAGTGGTCTGTGTTTTTATTTATGTTATGTTGTTTCTGTGTTGGGGTTTGTGTTACCATGACCTAGCCTAAGGTTAGGCCATTAGTATCTAAAGGCTGGCATCATGTGTGCCATGACGCCCAGAACTATAGACACATTCATCTGCTTCACAGCAAAACAAGTGGATAGATTCATTTTACGGAATGTAAGTTTATGTTCAATGCAGCACACTTTGCCTTAGGTGTCTGCAGTATTTCTAGCATTGTTAGTAGTGCCCATTTATAGCAGAGGACAGACCCCACTGTTCACATCCCCACACAACTTGAGACTACTACAGACACTTTAATCATTTAAAGAAGACCAAACCTAAAATCTGTCTTATCTACATTTGCTGGCAGATAACTACAATCTATTGTTACATGTTATCATTCATTTCAGGCTGGGAAGAGGTTGATGGCAGTGCACTTTATTCATATGACTGAAAGGAAAATCTCTGTTCAGCTGATCACTACTTTATCTCGCATATGTTAGGGATCTGCCAGGTACTACGTCTAGGTATACTCCTGGGATTAATCAATCCACACTTGAGGCCAGACCTGTTAGACTGACACCGTCTCCCACCAACCAGGGTGGCAGGCTCAGGAGTGGGAGAGCCTATCGCGGCCTGGTCAGTCGGAGTTAGCTCCGCCCCCTGTCCTTTATTACCTGCCGTGTTCTCTTCCTCAGTGCTTGTAATTCTTCTGGATTCCTGGCCCCACTGCTGCTTGCTCCAGCCTGCTTCTGCCGTGCTTCTGCCTTGCTGCAGTTCTGCTTAACCTGCTTCGCTTTGCCCCTGGCTTGCTTCCTTCTCCGTGCTCACGTTGGTATACTCCACTTCATCCTGGTCCTGACTATTCATTCACCGCTCCGTTTCCTTGCGGCGTTCCGTGGGCTACTGCCCCTTCCCTTGCGTGTTCCCTGTTTGTTCTCCCGTGCACTTAGACAGCGTAGGGACCGCCGCCCAGTTGTACCCCGTCGCCTAGGGCGGGTCGTTGCAAGTAGGCAGGAACAGGGCGGTGGGTAGATTAGGGCTCACTTTCCCTTCACCTCCTTCCTGCCATTACAGCATATCTATAGCAGTGATACTCCAGGAACATTTAGACACATACTTGTACGTGCGAAGGATAGTTGCAGATCATTTAATAGACTTCTATTTAATAACCTGCCAATTTTAGGTTTAATGCTCATTTAAATAGTTAAAGAAATACTTTCCGAATGCTGCACTTGTGATATTAGTATTTACAGAGCCAGAGTTTATTAGGTCACCAGTGGCATGAGACCGGCTGACAGACATCCCGGACCAGCAATGTTAGCTGTTGTTGATCTCAGGATTTATAACCCTTAACCCCTTAAAGAGGCTCTGTCACCAGATTATCAAATCCCTATCTCCTATTGCATGTGATCGGCGCTGCAATGTAGATAACAGTAACGTTTATTTTTTTTTTTAAACAATCATTTTTGGCTAAGTTATGAGCAATTTTATATTTATGCAAATGAGCCTTTCTAATGGACAACTGGGCGTGTTTTTTTATCTTATTTCCAAATGGGCGTGTATTGTGTTTTTAGCAACTGGGCGTGTTTACTTCTTTCACTGCACAATCATACTGTGCTGTGGATCATGCTGGGCTGGAACAATGAGACGTGTAGGACACTGATTAGTCACTGATTGGTCAGCCTCATACACTCC
Organism: Rhinoderma darwinii; assembly: GCF_050947455.1. Lineage (NCBI taxonomy): Eukaryota > Metazoa > Chordata > Amphibia > Anura > Rhinodermatidae > Rhinoderma > Rhinoderma darwinii. The sequence goes on along the minus strand of NC_134690.1, from coordinate 134,257,950 downwards.
TCTGTACAACACCCAGTTGGTAAAAAGTAAAAACATGCCCAGTTATCCATTGAGAAACTCATTAGCATAAATCTAAACTAGCTCATAACTTGCTCAAAAATGATTGTTTTTCAAAATAAAAACCACTGCTGTTATCTCCATTACAGCCAATCAGATTATGTAGGCGATAGGGCACTTATAATCTGGTGACAGGGCCTCTTTAAGGACAGAGCCATTTTTAATTTTTTCGTTTTTCACGCTTCGCTTTACAAGGGCCATAACTTTTTTATTTCTCCGTCAATAGAGTGGTGTGAGGGCTTATTGTTTGCAGGAGGAGTTTAGTTTCTATTGATAACATTTAAAGTACCATATAATGTACTGGGAAACGGCAAAAAAATTATTTGCGGGCCGAAATTGGAAAAAAACTGTGATTCCTACATTGTTTTTTGTTTTTACGGCTTTCACCGTGCGGTAAAATTTACAACTTGATTCTGCGTCTTGATATGATTATGATGATACAAAATTCATATAGTTTTTTTTTATATATAGTTTATTACTGTTAAAAAAAACTTTTTAATAAGAAAAAAATAGTTTTGTTTCACCACATTCTAAGAGTCATAAAATGTTTACTTTTCCGTGGATTGAGCAGGGTGAGGGCTTATTTTTTGCAGGACAAGCTGTCGTTTTTATTGGTATCATTTTTTTTGCGTGCTAAGGTGACCAAAAAACATTTACGATTTTGCAGTTTTAAATTTGTTGTTTTTTACAGCAATACCGTGTGAGTTAAATAATGGTATATTGTAATAGTTCAGACTTTTACGGTCGCAGTGATACCAATTTTGTTTATTTTTTTTATTTTTTACATTACTGTAGAGGAAAAATGGGAAAAGGTTTTTTTTTGTAACTTTTTTTATTACTACTAATAATTTTTTACACTTTTATTAGTACCCCTATGGGACGTGAACCAGCGATCGTTAGATGTTAATGTATTGCAGTATATTGTCATTTTCACAGGCTTCTGTTAAGCCGTGCCAGAGACATGGATTAACTGAGGCAGACAAAAGGCAAATCTGAGGGCCTTCATTAGGCTCCTGTGCTGCCATGACAACCACCCCTCGATCGCGGTGTGGGGGTGCCGACGAGCTGATTGACCATAGCATTTGAGGGGTTGAACATCTAGGAACAGCGTGATCTCTGTTCCCGGCCGTTAGTCCCAAGTGTCAGCTGTAAAACACAGCTGACACCCGGAGCGTAAGGAGCACGCTCAGCCCGTGAGTGTGTTCTATACTTCCCTATGACGCTAATCACGTACATGTACATGATAATGCGTCAAGGGGAAAAGGGGATTTCCTATCAGAGACATTGATATCACGATTAGCACATTCATCTTCATCTTTTTTTCCCTGAACCTGCACAACTCCTGAACAGACACTGTGCAATTCTCTGCAAACCCCTGGTCGGGAGTGGAGCTTAGTCAGAAATAATTTGGGATCATTTTAGGTCATCCGATCAGTCAGATCCCCGGCAAATAGACATTGATGACATACTATGGATATTTCATGAATTTCTCTGGGAAAAAATCTTTAAGAAATGTACTGCTAGGTCTTAGGTCTTCCCAAAAATTATCTCTGTATCCCTGTTTAAACCAGGAAATGTAGATTTTGCAGATTTCTCATATTCCCTATTAGGGTATATGGACGTCATAGAGGCTCTCTCCCTCTGGTGGACCTGACCTGTCCATAAACATGTATTATTACATACTGTGTATGACCATTCATTTAAATGGCTGACATGTAATATTATATGGCGCTGCAGCGGAAATGTATAACTAGCTAAATCTTTCCTGGTTAATAATAACTGATCACCGGGGGTTTCTGAAAACAGAACCATGGCAATCATCTGAGGCTAGCTTAATTCTGAAAAGACATTGTCTGTTTTGAGACAAACTCATATCTCCTGAAGCAAATAAAAGTTATTGCAGAAATTCTTTCTTTACGTCCCTCCACTGTTATTGGATGTGAATGAGTAGTAGGGTTTACACAAGAAGTAATCTTGCTTTTACTGACATACATTATCTGATAAAATATGTACATTTATTTTTACTATAAGTAGTTTCACTGTATATATTTTATGTCTGACTAATGGACAAAACATTCTGTGCTTATATAAACTGTTGTATTTCCATTATTTTTTCATGCGTTTCGTTCTCTATTCTAAAGAAATGTCATTAACAGAAGCTGGCAGACTGATGACACAGTGTGAGATTGTCATAGAGGGAATATCATTGTAGAGACTACAGGTACCTGTCCAATGTGTGAATTAAACACTGCCATTGTCCTCTTGCATGTCTTTTCTGCAGCAACGCTTCATTCTTGTCCAGTTTTACAAACTATTAAAAGGGAAAATCATTCTGGCGCAGTAGCTAAATCCATAGGTTACCTCATACACAATAGTGTATGTTTATGACAACCTGTACAGTACATAGAATATATTGTGGAAGTCCCTATAACAGCAGTCATTTGTCTAGTACAGAATGTAAAATGGGAGATGCTATCTGGTTGGTTGAAATGGGTGAAAGCACTCTCTTTTTTTTTTGTTAGAAATCTATTCAAATATAGTCAGCAAGTTGTGTGACAGCTGAGACGGGAGACAGTTCTGTCATTTTTATTCCATAGAATATATGGACAGTACTGCACTAATGATCACAATGTATGCATTTAAAATAAAATACTCTATATGTATATATGCAACATTCCCCTAAGCCTGTACATGCTGCTTATTTATATAGCTGATGTAGCATCCGCCATCCCTAATAAACAGTATTCGGACAAGGTGAAGAAACAACTTACAATATGGTATAGACCCTAAATAGAATAATACATTCAACATTATTGTCATCATATATATATATATATATATATATAAAATTATATACACATTCAAATTCAACATATGTATTCTGGAAGTTTAGCAACTTTTGCTAAGAAAAGGGGGAGGGGGTGATATGTTGTCCATTCATTTTGTTGATATTTGGAGTGACTTGTAATGAAAACCTTATCCAACTCTTGACGCACAGATTTGTTCTATTAGAACCTTCGTAGTCAGTGCTGCAACTGAGGACTGACGGTTTTCACATGCTAAGTGCTTAACTTCTTAGTTAATCTATTCAGTGACCTTGCCATGTTTCTAGAACGTTCCACCTCACCATAACAACACTTACAAGGAACCTGGTCAACTCTGTAGGGCAGAACTTTGACTAAATGGCTGGTCGCATAGTTAGGATCCTAGGAAAGGGCTATATTGAAAATAACAAAGCTCTTCGGTGTTGCCCATTCCTTTGCTTGTGTTTTATCTATAGAGATTGTCTGGCTGGATGATTTATGCACCTGTTAGCAGTGGGTGTTGCTTAAATAAAACCACCCATTACTTAGAAGGGGTGAACTTGTAGGATATCGCTGGGTAGTCAATAGGAGTTGTGCACTGGCACTGCCTCTCTAGTATAGTGCGTAGGGTGAAAGTTGTCAATCAGTGGCACGAGGACGGGTTTAGCGGCAGCTCTTAAATACATCAGACTCTTCCTCCCAGCGTTATGCGAGCGCTGCAATGAATAAACTGTACGTTTTACAAAAACGGCATGAAGACATAATACTAATAACGCTGAAATCAGCACCTCGGTCACTACCTTATGCTGCACTCTGTAAGGCCAGATGCGCTTTAATTTGGTTAATTCTTATAAAAAAACACAACGGAAAACAATTTTACACACAATTTATTATTTAAAAAAAACACTATTATGACCTAAAATCATATAAAGTATTAAAAGCTTGCACCAAGATGGTGGTCAGAAGGCTTAGATAAAAAAAAAAAAGTTCCACGTTTTTCCCCTTATGGGACATTTTTCTTTCTTAAATCTTAACTCATTCTGTAAAATGTCCAATTGTGACAACGACACTTCCTCAAATATCGCATGATATAATTAAAACTTTTTGGAATGTTCTGAACCCTGAACACAATCTCGGTGCAAGTTTTTTAAATCATGATGACCGTTTATATATGATTTATCAATAAAGAGATTGAATAGTGATTTGACCAAAATTGTGTGAGAAATTATTTTCCATTGTGGTTTTTCATTATATATATTGTGATACACAACGATGATAATATTGTGGAAACTAGAGTTTTGTAGGTAATAAATTGACTTAAATCGGTTGTGCCATAAGGACAATATGGACATCAAAGAAGGTGTTTTCCCCCAAACCCTGTTTTATATCACAAGTGGCTCCGGACGAATCAGCTGTCATGTTCGACATCCCCTTCCTCCCCTGCCCTTTTCTCTATTGTCAGGCAGAGTACTCAGTGTGAATGAATGCTCTGCTTGACTGCGGAAACGGAATGTTTTTCTGCTCCACGCTCCGTTTAATACCAGGGGTCCTGTCCTCGAGGTGTTCCCTAGGAAATGGGACCAGCGGTAGTTGTTCAGTTTGCCACCCTCTGAATCGACCCCTGTCCCTATTTTATTATCCAGAGCACAGAGCCGCTATAAAGAGCAGCAACCTCTCTGCAGGACTGAAAATGGCCATGTATTACAGTACATCCTGGCTCATTTATTTTAATAAGCGCCATGTAATACCACATTTCCGCTGCTGTGACTGCATTGAGTAAGGGGTTTATCCAGTTGAGACAAACCTTTAAAAAACTCATACCGTAGAAGAAATAACTTATTACTATACATAAAACTGAAGCAGAGAATATATTAGACAGAAAAAAGATGCAAATGAAAGAAAAAGTTAAAGCTTTTCAAATATCAGTAGATCAATGCAGGATCCAGAAAAGATCAGAGACAAAAGACAACACAGTCAGAAAAGCAGAATTAGACACCAGCGTGAATACAGTCTTGGAAAAAGCTTTAATGTCAGGAGTTCAAATTTACTGGATGTATTAATACGAACAAAAGATAAATATTCATAATATTTATGTATCGTAAAAATATAAAGGCATCATAAAAAGGGAAAACAACAAAATAATAATTACAAGGCTGATCTGCCAGTTTGTCTGACAGATAGGAATGATTCTCACCTCTTCAGCATGGAGTGGCCAATTGAATAAAAAGCTGCTAAATCTCAAGTTAAATTAGAGCTCTTGCGGATGGAGTCTGTGAATTTGGATGGTATCCCAGGTTTGTCTTTTAATGAGAATCATGCAAAGGAAAACATCATTGATCATCAGGTGATGTAATGCAATGAAACCCCTGTTTTTCATTTAACCTGAGTATTAATGTTGAGGTTTCACTTATTCTCAGTAAAATACTGCATCAGCTAACAATAGCGGCTGACTCTGTATTACTTGGTTTAAATACAGCTGGCTAATGCACAGTGCCTTGTATATTTTACTAACCTTGTGATCATGCAGCTCCTTAATAAACTGTGTGCTGAAAAATGTAATAGCTATTTTGTTGAGCCAATATCCATTGTTTATATGACCATATAATTATGTCTTATGCTTCTTATTCAATGCAAGCGTTTCTGCCTGAAAACTTGATCTCATAATCCGCTCTAATTAAAGTTTTTCGATTGTTTTAAACCAAGTAGATGCTTGAAATTATTTTTAATGACATAGTTCACCAGAATTAGTTGCTCAAAAGTTGTGAGATAGAGGTATAAAATATAGCATTAATATTCCATATACTCTAATATTTAGAAAAAGTTAATATATACTATATAGTTTGCAAGTTGTAATTGATGTGTTTTAGTTATAATACACATTCATTTATAAGGCTTTTACAACCTAATGTAATGTAATTCAAACATTCCCTGTATTTATAGCCTATAATATTCCTTATAGCCTTTATTGGTGTATGCGTCGGTATAATACTTACTGGTCTCATAAATTTGGTTTAAGTACTTAGCCATACATTAAAGTTGTTGTGCATACTGTTAAGGTTGTGGGTGTCATGGAGTTTTGAAACTATAATATAAATACTAAAAAATAATATTCCCATTTTCCATAGCCAATAAAGCTTTAAATGAAATCTATTCAGGACCTGGCCAAGATATGTAAAGGGCCCATGGTGCTAAACCTTTTGTGGGGCCTTTTCCCTTTAAATGAAAGGTAGACTAGGTCAGATATGCGGGCTACAGGTGACATATTAAAAGGGTTTTCCAGTTATATTAAAATGAAGTTTAATCACTGTATAACGTATAGTTCTGCAACTTTCTAATATACTTTGCGGTTTGTTTGCCGTCTGTGGATAAGGGCCTGTTCACGTCAGGGTCCGTTTGCATTTTCCGTTCATCCATTCCATCAGAGGAACAGATGAATGGAAAGCCAAACGGAAACCAAAGCTTCCGTTTGCATTACCATTGATTTCAATGGTAAGGATTCCATTGTAGTTGGTTTCCGTTTGTTTCCGTTTAGTTTTCATTTTTTTCACGGAAAGTCGACTACACTATTGTTTCCGTTAAAAAAATGGAAACTTTAAAGAACGGAAACCAACTGAAACGGAAGGATTACCTTTGAAATGAATGGTAATGCAAATGGAAGCTATAGTTTCCGTTCTGTATTCCGTTAATCTGTTCTTCTGACAGAATGTATGAACGTAGCACAATCACAACAGTAGTCTTTCAAAATGCTGCCATAAAGTATACAAATAACCATACTGTGTATTATCCAAATATTACCACTGTACAAGACATAAAACAATGCCACCACAATGTGCATATAACATATGTCACCATTATGTGCTTTAGTAATACCCTGTCTAGAAATTACTCATTTTTTACCTTTCTATAATCTGGCAATGCACCTGTTGGCATCAATGGATGCCTTTATATTTGAATAGACTCTAGCATGCCTACAGACTAAAGAGCTAAGCTTGATGTGGTTCTCAACATTAACTATTCAATCTGAATAGATGATTTCCGTATATATGACAAAATGTTGCAGAAGGGTATTTTATAAAGGTTGCCTAATGCAGATGACCATTTTAAGTATTAAAGAGCCTCTGTCATCACATTATAAGTGGCCTATATTGTACATGATGTGATCGGCGCTGTAATGTAGATTACAGCAGTGTTTTTTTATTTAGAAAAACTATCATTTTTGACGGAGTTATGACCTATATTAGCTTTATGCTAATGAGTTTCTCAATGGACAACTGGGCGTGTTTTACTTTTTGACCAAGTGGGCGTTCTACAGAGAAGTGTATGACGCTGACCAATCAGTGTCATGCACTTCTCTCCATTCATTTACACTGCAGATAGCGATATAGCTATGTGCAGCCACATAAACACACTATAACGATACTCATGTGTCATGACAATGAATATATATTACCTCCAGCCGGGACGTGATGTGTATTCATTCTCCTGACCACTTCTGTAGCGTCTCTGTGATTTACAGCACAGCACAGTGAGATCTCGCTGTGAATGACAGCTTACAGCGTAATCTCGCTAGACTATGCCTGCTATGCTGTAACTCCCAGAGAAGTGGTCAGGATTCTGAATACACATCACGTCCTGGCTGGAGGTAATGTATATTCATTGTCAGGACATTGCAGTAATGTTATAGTGTGTTTATGTGGCTGCACATAGCGATATAGCTATATCACTATGTGCTGTGTAAATTAATGGGGAGAAGTGTATGACGCTGATTGGTCACTGATTGGTCAGCGTCATACACTCCTCTGTACAACGCCCACTATGTCAAAAAGTAAAACACGCCCAGTTGTCCATTAAGAAACTCATTAGCATAAAACTAATATAGGTCATAACTCCGTCAAAAATGATTGTTTTTCTAAATAAAAAAAACACTGCTGTAATCTACATTACAGCGCCAATCACATTATGTACAAGATAGGGCACTTATAATGTGGTGACAGAGCCTCTTTAATGCAGAAATCGGCTTACATGGAGTCTAGATGTTTGGCACCGTCTTTTTCTGGCCTATCACCAACATCTGGTGTAGCCCAGATGGTTTCCTATTGTGTTCATGCATGTTCTATGAAAAAAGCAATGTCAGTATAGAAGAAACTGCCAATGTCTGCTCTCATTTATTCATCAATCTAATTATACTGGAATGAGAAAAGCATTGTCAAGCTACAGCACAACTTAGGTGACCTACTGGATTTAAAGCAGAACTCCAAATAATGCATTTAAATGTTTATTTTTTTATGTCATTTTTGGTTAATTAGATCAGTACATACCCATAAAACACTGAAATAAATATTAACAGGTCTTAAGATTCACATAACCAGAAAATATCACGCTAAAAATTCTTCAAGACCTGAATAAATTACGTTTTCTCCAAGGATCGTGGATGTACACGGTACAATGCAGAGGAAAGTTATACGTTACAACAGATTATGACAGGTTATGCAAAGGGTAGAGTGTTTAGATGAGCTTGTGATGTCTCTCCTCACTATAAGGAGACCTTTCAACTAAAGTTATAGCACAATAGATAGTCCTCAAACTGCACAAAATAAAGCTATGTAGCATGGTTACATGATTATTTCTAAGGCATATCTATTATTGGTCAGTAGGGTTTGAAAACTGCAATGTTGACTGTTGCCAGGAGCATAGCTGGGGGGGACGGGGGGACTTGTGCCCTGGTGCTGGGTCCCGGAAAAGGGGGATTCCAACAAGCCACTCTGCCTTGGTCAATGTAATTAGATACAGGACTGTGGCAGCGAACTGAATATTTGCCTTCTGTAAAGGAAAGCCCGGCTATAACTCTGATCATTCTCTTTACCACTCCTTGGAGGGCTTTTAATTTAATATTAAGGTACCATTATTAAAAACAGTAAGGAGGACCTGTTGGGTTGTAAGATGACATTTTTTCATCAGTTGACATATTTCATGTTTCCTGAGGATGGATAAATAACCTTGGTGCTCCATGAGTTCTTAAATCGACCATGTAATAGTGGAGTAAATGGTTTATTTTTATCACACTACCAAAACTGCAGTTAGTTATTTTGTTGATTTTAATCACTCCTAATATATTGTCATGTCATTTGTCCCCTGAAAAGTACTTAATGGAAAATAATGTAAAACAATTATGGCTGTCAAATAAGTTAAAAACTTTTGTTAACATAGAAGTGCGACAAGAGACCAATTAAAGAAAGTTAATCATTTTTCTTCTTTAGACATTTAACTTAAGACACTCTTGTTAGAAAAATGAAGGGTTTCAATTTGCTCTTCTCTTGTCCAGACAACTCAACATAAATTACATTCAATATATTCAGACAATGCATAAGAACCTGCATTTATTAAGAATCCCAATTAAAATAATTACAGGGCACCTGAACATAAAAAGCTTTTGTCATTGCTCGTAATTACCCTGCTGCATATTTTTGAAGTCAGAGAATTAGTAAGAAGATTATTGTAAATGACTTGTTGTGTGTTTTAGATTCTAGACATTATTTGTGTCCTTTTATAACATGTTTTTTAAGAAAAGATGGAAATGTTTAAAATATTCCAGTATATTCGACTGAACCTATGTGACAGATAATCTTCTATTACTAAAGACATTAAAATAATTTGTGGCAGTGCTGCTTTAACTAAAATATTAAAATAAATTGTAGAAATCACCTCTTAACATACTTTGTACTCCAGGACAGTCTTTGAGCCTCACATAATTAGTAGGCCAAACATCACTGTCTGGAAGGTTACTCTACGCCAGTGCCCGATGTTGCTGAAGCAATAGTTGACAAGAAATCGCTAGATCATTGTGTCTGTACAGTTATTATATGATAGTGTCACATGTCAGTAGCTGCTGACGATTGCAAAATAATAACTAGGAAGGAGAATGGCGGCAAAGAGCATCTCTCATTCTGGACATCCTGTGCAACATTACATAGACTACCCATTGAGTTTAAACCCTTCCCGCCGCAGCCATTTTTCAGATTTTCATTGTCGTTTTTTCCTCCCCACATTCCAAAAGCCATAACTTTTTTATTTGTCCGTTATATAGTCCTATGAGGGCTTGATTTTTGTGGGACGAGTTGTAGTTTTTCGTAGGAACCATCTATTGTGCCATATAATGTACTAGGAAACGGGAAAAAAATTATATGTGGGGTAGAAAATGAAAAAAAACTGCGATTCCTCCATTGTTTTTTGCGCTTCGTTTTTACGGAATTCACTGTGCAATTAAAACAACATGTTAACTTTATTCTGTGGGTCAATACGATTATGGCGATACCAAATATATATAGTTTTTTCTATATTTTACTACTTTTACAAGTAAAAACCTAAGTGTAAAAAATAAAATGTATTTTATGTCGCCAAATTCTGAGAGCCATAACTTTTTTATTTTTTCGTAGATTAAGTGGTATGAGGGCTTATTTTTTGCGGGATAAGCTATAGTTTTTAATAATACCATTCCGACGGTTTGATCACTTTTTTTATTTCATTTTTTTGTGGGAGATTAGGTGACCAAAAAACTAGAGATTCTGGCGTTTACAATTTTTTTTTTTTTTACGGCGTTCACCTTGCGGGTTAAATAATGATATACTGTAATAGTTAAGAATTTTACGGATGCGGCGATACCAATTATGTTTATTTTTTTACTATGCTCTAGGGGGAAAATGGAAAAAGGGGTGTTTTTGAATTTTTTATATTTTTTTTTTTACATACATTTTTATTAATTTTTACCTTTTTATTAGTCCCCCTAGGGGACTTCAACCAGCAATCATTAGATCGCTTGCACTATATACTGCAATACTAATGTCGGAGGCAGCGCTAAATAGGAGCACAAAGATGGCGGACCTGGGGGCCTTCATTAATCCCCCAGGCAGCCATAGCAACCATCACCACCCCGCTACTGCATTGCGAGGGGCGCGATTAGCTGTTAGAGGGGGTCACCCCCTCTTTCTAACCATTTAAATCCACGATCGCTATTAACCGTGGCATTTAACTAGTTAAACTATATATGTTTGTAACATACAGCCGACACCCGCATCGTATGGAGTCGGTTCACTCTGTGAGCCCGTTGCATACTTCCCCTGCCCGACTTTGGCGTCTGGACGCCTCAAATGTCGGGAAAGGGTTAATGGACACTGTGTAGTGCTTCATATAGGCTGGTGCTAGACCTAGACTTTTGTTTTGTGGTGAGCGATAAATCGTTATCCATAGGAATGCATTAGCTAGAACTATTAACCTCATTACAAGAAACAACTGTGATATCGCTGTAATAAATCGCTGTCCATAGAAATGCATTGAGTAGCTCGAAAATCTCTTCAGAAATGCACCAGTCAAGACATTTGCTAGCAATTTATTTTTAAATTAGATCTACACACTTGTCAGGAGCGATTAAAGACACAGGACGAGGAAACTCGTCATTAGCGGTGGGTGCTTGCCGCATTAGGATAAGCATTCTCGTCCTGTGTGACAGCCAGTTTTCTGGCGCGATCAGAAGCGGGGCAACGGCTGTATTACACAGCCGCAGCCCCGCTCTAACGGCAGAGAGAAGAGAAATCTCTGAGTGCTTTGTGCAAACAGTCAATGATCAGAAACATACAGGATACAAAGAATCCACGGCACACATCATTAAATTAGAAGCAGAGTTTATTTGTGGTACTTAACCGCAGGTAAAAATATGGGATACAGACACATAAACGGCCAACGGTTGTTTTGCATCCTCTAACGCTTCCTCAAGGCCTGATGGAGAATGCACATGCACACTTAAATCCCCAGGCATGACTTATCTGCATACAATGTATCAAATTACTAAACATTAACATAAAAATGTATACAAAACTAAATATAAAAGGTGAATAGGCACAATAAAAGTATTTACAAAAATATTGACAAATAATTTGTGCTGTTTAACCCCTTAAGGACAGAGCCTGTTTTGGCCTTCAGAACACTGTCGATTTTTTTCAAATCTGACGTGTTACTTTATGTGGTAATAACTTTGGAATGCTTTTACCTATCCAAGTGATTCTGAGATTGTTTTCTCGTGACATTTTGTACTTTGTGTTACTGAAAAAATTTGTTTGATAAATTCAGTATTTATTTGTAAAAAAAACACCAAAATTTAGAGAAAATGTGCAAAAAATAGCATTTTTCTACATTTTAACGTATCTGCTTGTAAAATAGATAGTAATACTACACAAAATAGTTACTAGTTCACATTTCCCACATGTCTACTTTATGTTGGCATCATTTTTTCAACATTCTTTTATTTTTCTACGACGTTACAAGGCTTAGAACTTTAGCAGCAATTTGTCACATTTTCAAGAGAATTTCAAAAGGCTATTTTTTCAGAGAACTGTTCAGTTCTGAAGTGGCTTTGAGGGCCTTATATATTAGAAAGTCCCTATAAATCATTTTAAAAACTGCACCCCTCAAAGTATTCAAAACAGCATTCAGAAAGTCTCTTAACCCCTTAGGCGTTTCACAGGAATTAAAGCAAAGTAGAGGTGAAATTTACAGGTTTAATTTTTTTTTCCAAAATTCATTTGTAATAAAAAAAAATCTGTAACACAGAAGGATTTACTAGAGAAACACAACTCAATATTTATTGCCCAGATTCTGCAGTTTTTACAAATATCCTACATGTGGCCCTAGTGTCCCGTTGGACTGAAACACAGGCCTCAGAATCAAAGGAGCACCCAGTGGATTTTGGGGCCTCTTTTTTAAAAAAAATATTTTAGGCATCATGTCAGGTTTGAAGAGGTCTTGTGGTGCCAAAACAGGGGAAACCCCCCAAAAGTGACCCCGTTTTGGAAACTACGCACCTCAAGAAATGTATCTAGGGGTATAGTTAGCATTTTGACGCCACAGGTTTGACGCCACTGAGAAGTGTCCCCATTTTGTAAACTACACCACTCAAGGCATTTATCATTTGCCTGGACATATGACAGGGCTTAGGAGTTTTTGAGGGGTGAATAGTGAATTAGCTTGTCTGTGTATCTGTATCTCTCTCTCTCTCTCTTTCACCTGCTGGCCAGCAAACCTTTGTCTCTGTCCACTATTATTTCTACAGACAAACTGATTCAGCATTCCCCAATAACACACAGCATTACCTGCATGTGACCAAACCTGAATGGAAGGTGTGGTGGGTTTGTATCGGAGGCACTTGATTAATACCAGGTGAGGCAGAGCTGCAGCCACACAAAGTATATGTATTTTTATTTTGTATTATTTGGTTATGTGTATAGAGATTGTAAGCTCCTTTTCTTTTTAAAAGGAGACAGGAAGTATGGAATATGTATAATATGTGGTTTATGTATAATATGTATGTATTTGAAATTTAAACACAAATCCCTTTAAGACTGTAGAATTCTGGGAAATAGAATATTGTGTATTTAAGTGCACCCAGAGGAGGGTGGGACTGGTTCAGTTCAGAGCATATGAGCTGAGGATTGGGGTGCTGCTCGATATGAAGGCAGCAGCAATTTAACCCCTAGTGTACCTGCTTTTTGTTGTTTTAATTTATTTTGTATTTGCTCAAAATAAATACGAGCATTGTTTGCCGAATCCTGAGTGAGGACTGTTTATGACGGCAAAAACACCCACACCCCAACAGGAGTAAAAGAGCACAATGCGCATATAAGGCCTATTTTGGGGATTTTCACAGCATTAGCCCCCAATATCAGGGCTCTGGTGTCAAATAGTAAAATAAACGCCCAAGTTGTGACCCCAATTTTGGAAACTGCACTTCTTAAGGCTTTTTTTTAAGGGGTATAGTGAGCATTTTGACCCCACAGGTTTTTTTTTTTTTTTTAGAAATGAACACTCAGTGGATAATGCAAATATGTTGTGCCCAGTTTGTGCAACTGAAGACAAATACCTCATAAACTGTTAAGCGGGTTCTCCTGTTTATGGCGATGCCACATATGTGGACATAAACTGCTGTTTGGGCACAATGTAGGGTTCAGAAGGGAGGGAGCGCCATTTGGCTTTTAGAGTGCAGAATTTGCTTGGTAGTTGTTCTGTTTGCGGTTTTGCTGGTATTTCAGTTTATAATGTGGGGGCATATATAAGTTAGACAGAGAACATCAGGGCATAATATGGTGGTATAATAATGCGGAAAATAAATAATAATCCGCAAATGTGAGGCCAGTGTCGCACTGATAAATGGTGCCCGATCTTATCCGCTTTTGGAACGCTCTGCACATTTTGCATCACCATAGTCTGAAAGCCAGAACTTTTTAATTTTTTCTCCACCGGAGCTGTGTGAGGACTTATATGTTGCGGGACAATCTGTAGTTTTCATTGGTACCATTTTGGGGTACATGTGATTTTTTGATCACTTTTTATTTAATTTTTTGGCAAGCAAGGTGACCAGCAATTCGAATAATGTTTTTTATTGGTTTTTTTTACGGCGTTGACCGTGCACTATAAATGACAGTTTTACTTTATTCTGCGGGTCGATACCATTATGGCAATACCATATGTATATTGTTTTTTTTTATGTTTTACAGCGTTTGCCCAATAAAATCACTTTTGTTTCAAATAATTTATTTTTTGTGTCGCCATATTCTGAGAGCCATAACTTTTTTATTTTTTCATGAAAAAAGCTGTGGGGTCTTGTTTATTGCAGGACAGGCTGTAGTTTTTAATGGTATAATTTGTTGGGGGGCTGTAGACATGGGTAATCAGGATTAGGCAAGTAGCTGGGCTAATGTAGTTAGAGGCAGTAGAAAGTTGTCCAAGAAAAGGAAGGCCAATCCTGTTTCTGATATTCCAAGCAAAATTGCCAAGTTGGGTGATGATACGAGGGTGTCGGTCTCAGAAATGGCAGACTTAGTGGATACTTATCTGCCGGGTACAGCCGGGAGAACAGCCCAGCTAGTAGAGGCCGGGATGGAAATGCAGGTAAGGCAAGACAATTGGTAGTTGTAGGGGATTCTATAATCAGGAAGACGGATAGAATAATTTTTAGCCAACACCGCCTCAACCGAATGGTTTTCTGTTTCCCTGGTGCCGGAGTCCGGAATGTGGTGGAACGGGTGGATAAATTACTGGGAGGGGCTGGCGATGATCCAGCTGTCGTGGTCCATGTGGGAACCAAAGACAGGATAAATGGTAGGTGGAGGAGCCTTAAGAATAATTTTAAAGAACAAGGCTACAAGCTAAAGGGAAGGACCTCCGAAATTGTATTCTCAGGAATACCGCCTGTGCCATGCGCATCACAGGAAAGACAGGGAGTTAAATGCATGGCTTAAGTCTTGGTGTAGAGGAGAAGACTTTGAGTTCCTAGAGCACTGGGCTGAATTTTCATTGGGGTACAAACTGTATTCTGCAGATGATTTGCACCTAAATGGAAGGGGGTCCGCTATGCTGGGGGAGAGAATTCTAGCAGGGGTAGTGGAGTATATAAACTAGGGCTGAGGAGGGAGGTCAAAATAGGAAATAAAGGGGTAGTTAGGTTAGAGAGGGGTCAGACTAAATTGGTGGGGGGAGAAATAGACTGTGGGGTCAATAGACAGGATAAAGAGATCCTTTTGTTCTAAAACAGCAATGAACACAAAAATGTCCAAATAATGTCAAATAATCACATTTCTGATACTGAAAGTGAAAAATTTAAAGGCAAGTTAAGGTGTATGTTTACAAATGCAAGAAGCCTAGCAAGCAAAATGGGGGAGCTGGAGGCCTTGGTACTGGAGGAACATATTGATATAGTTGGTGTTGCTGAAACATGGCTAGACTCTTCACATTACTGGGCTGTAAATCTACAGGGTTTAACACTGTTTCGGAAAGACAGGACAAACAGGAAAGGCAGTGGTGTATATCTGTATGTGAGAAGTGATATGAAGGTGAGTGTGAAAGAGATATTAGTGGGTGAAGATTCAGAGGAGATTGAAGCCTTGTGAGTGGAATTACAAAGGGAGGTAAACACTGAAAAAATTACTTCTGGTGCAATCTATAGACCAACCCAATATAACTGAGGAGATGGAAGATCAGCTATATAAACAAATGGAGCGGGCTGCACAGGCTGGTACTGTAGTGATAATGGGAGATTTGAATTGCAGGGATATTATTTGGTGTCATGGTTCGGCTTCAACTGCAAAGGGGAGACATTTCCTCAACCTGTTGCAGGAAAATTTTATGGACCAGTTTGTGGAAGACCCGACTAGAGGTGAAGCTCTGTTGGATCTGGTCATTTCTAATAATGCAGAGTTTGTTGGGAATGTCAATGTTCGTGGAAACCTCGGTAACAGTGATCACAATATAGTTATATTTTACCTATACTGTAAAAAACAAACGCAGGCTGGGAGAGCAAAAACACTTAATTTTAAGAAGGCCAATATCCCCAGGATGAGGGCTGCAATTCAGGATATAGACTGGGAAGAAATAATGTCAAATAATGATACAAATGATAAATGGGAGATTTTAAAATCTATTTTGGGTAATTATAGTGTACCATTTATTCCTATAGGTAACAAGTAGAAATGACTAAAATTAAATACTGTAAAAAGGGCAATATATGACAAAAGGGCATTTGAAAAATACAAATCTGAGGGTACAGCTGTAGCCTTTGTAAATTATAAAGAGCTTAATAAAATCTGTAAAAAGGTAATAAAATCAACAAAAATACATAATGAAAGGCAGTTGGCCAAGGATAGTAAAACAAATCCCAAAAAGTTCTTCAAGTATATAAATTCAAAAAGCCAAGATCTGAACATGTAGGACCCCTAAATAGTGGTAACGGGGAGTTGGTCATAGGGGATCAAGAGAAGGCAGGGTTACTAAATGGGTTCTTTAGCTCTGTATATACAATAGAAAAAATAGCAGCTGATGTAGCCAGTGACAGTGCTGTTAATATATCAGTTGATATACTGAATTGGCTGACTCTAGCTATGGTCCAAGCTAAGTTAAATAAAATAAATGTACACAAGGCCCCGGGACCAGATGGGTTACACCCTAGAGTTCTTAAAGTGCTTAGTTCAGTTATATCTGTCCCTATTATGTCTTCATAATATTTAGAGATTTTCTAGTGACTGGTATAGTGCCAAGGGACTGGCGCAGGGCAAATGTGGTGCCTATTTTCAAAAAGGGCTCTAGGTCTTGCCCAGGTAATTATAGACCAGTAAGCTTAACATCCATAATGGGGAAAATGTTTGAGGGGCTATTGAGGGACCATATACAGGATTATGTGACAAAAAAATAGTATAATAAGTGACAGCCAGCATGGTTTTACTAAGGACAGAAGTTATCAAACCAACCTGATTTGTTTTTACGAAGAGGTGAGCAGAAGCCTAGACAGAGGGACCACCGTAGATATAGTGTTTTTGGACTTTGCAAAGGCATTTGACACTGTCCCTCAGACATCTAATCTGTAAATTAAGGACTATAGGTTTAGAAAGTATAGTTTGTAATTGGATTGAGAATTGGCTCAAGGACCGTATCCAGAGAGTTGTGGTAAATGAGTCCTACTCTGAATGGTCCCTGGTTATAAGTGGTGTACCCCAGGATTCCGTGCTGGGACCACTATTATTCAACTTATTTATTAATGATATAGAGGATGGGATTAATAGCACTATTTCTATTTTTTCAGATGACTCCAAGCTATGCAGTATTGTTCAGTCTATGGAAGATGTTTGTAAATTGCAAGCTGATTTGAACACACTAAGTGTTTGGGCATCCACTTGGCAAATTAAGTTTAATGTAGATAAATGTAAAGTTATGCATCTGGGTAACAACAATCTGCATGCATCATATGTCCTAGGGGGAGCTATACCGGGGGAGTCACTTGTTGAGAAGGATCTGGGTATACTTGTAGATCATAAACTCAATAACAGCATGTAATGTCAATCAGCTGCTTCAAAGGCCAGCAAGATATTGTCGCGTATTAAAAGAGGCATGGACTCGTGGGACAGGGATATAATATTACTACTTTACAAAGCATTAGTGCGGCCTCACCTAGAATATGCAGTTCAATTTGGGATCTTTTGAGTCCGTATTCCAGGATTTCTTATGGAAAGGGAAGACCCAAAGAATTAGTCTGCAGTATTTTAAAAATTCAAAGGAAATGGGGGGTTTGGCTATTCCGGATCTACGGAAGAGTTACCTGGTATCTCAAATACTATGGATGCAGGGGTGGGAACTTGAAGCTAATAATAATTTATACAACAGGCTAATCCTATTAAATATAGAAGGAGAGAGGTTAATGGAATCCATGGAGTGTGAAGATCTAAGAAAAAGGTTCCCAATAACCGGGTATATGATGTGTAGAGTGTGGAAAGAGGTTAAATAATTGGTAGCCATTGAATACCCAAATATTTATACTACATTGAAACAACTTAAAGGGAACCTGTCACCAGCATTTCACCTATTGAACTTTACTTATCCATCACTGGCCGCTGCTATCAAAAGTTCATTGCCGTTATCCCTTCTCCTAAACTCCTCCTCCGACTGTAAATAACGGTCTGAAAACATTTAGCGCCTTTTATCATAATAATCCGGTGTCCCGTTTTGCGCACACACCAGAAGAGGACATCAATGCACAAGCGCGGGATTTTGTGTGCTGGGGAAGGTGAGGAGCTGTCAATCAAAAATAAGGAGGCGGGGTAAACTCGGAAAGACTTGAAGGAATGAAGATTTGATTCTTTTCAAATGAAGATATGACTCTTTTATGCTCATTCACATACGGTGTGGGAACACTAAAAAACGGAACCCTAAAGCTATAGAGCGGACTAAGAAGACAATTATAGCTTATATAGAACTGATTTTTCACCCACTACCACCAGGTATTGCTGGTTTAATAGGTGAAATGATGGTGACAGGTTCCCTTTAAGAGCTTGGTTAGTGTTATTCGGAATGGGGGGGGGTTGAAATTTTGGAGTAGACTTACTAGATTGGTACAGCTGTATAATATAGAAGGTATTAAATAATTTCAGCGAGTCTCTGGGGAATATGGTGTTGATGAATCACAGGTAATTTTCTATTTCCAATTAATATCTGGGCTTAAAAAAAGGGCCTGCTGAAAATTAAGAAATTTAAGTGATCTTAGTTGTATAAACTATATAACGGACAATAATAAGAACAAAAAAAAAAGCAAGAGTTTACAATCATCTGAGAGATGATTACTATAGGCTGGTGAAAATGAAAAAGAAATGGGAATTGGATCTCGGGGAGATCTCAGATAGCGATTGGGCTAAGATTACTTCTAACATCTGTAAGGTGTCACTGTTTGCTTTCCAATGGATATCACAGATCTTTATCTTATATAAGTCATATTACACTCCTAGTAGGATGGAATGTATGGGCTTGCAAGAATTCGATAAATGTTGGAGGTGTGGGAAAAGGGGTGGAAATTTAATACATATTTTTTGGGAATATTCTTCTTTGCATCATTACTGGATGTATATATTGGGGATCCTAGAAGGGATCTATGGGTTTAATATACCTCCAGACCCATTGGTGTGCATTCGGGGGGGGGGGGGGGATGGGGACTGGGGCTCTTAAAGTATAGGCAGGAATGACTGGCTATATTAAGATCTCTATATCTGGCCAGAAAACAAATCCTATATCATTGGAAGAGAGAAAAACCTCCCAGGGTTGATGACTGTAAGAGAGAGCTAAATAGATATGTGGCCCATGAAAAAGCTGCTATCTCTTCTGATAAGTTAAACAGAAGTGGGAAGTAATATGGGAAAAATGGGAGAAGTTTGTTAAAATAAATTAAAATATTGTGTGTATGTGTTTTTTTTTGTTGTTTTTTGTTGTTGTTAGTACCTTGGGGAAAGGCGGGAGGTGGGGATGGGAGCAGTGGGTGTGGAGGGGAAAAAAAAAGTGTGGTTTTGTTCAAATTTTTTAAAGGATTTGACTTATCAGTGTCTTTTTGTTGTTGCTGTTAAGGTGCATCCTCCTCATTAATCAATTCATACAATTCTAATAATGTTTTTATAGCCTCTATAGAAATATTACCACCCAATGTAAATCCCGAAGGCCCTTTGCATGCCGGCTCATCTCCTAAACTGTATTCCACAGTGTTAGAATTAGGTTTGGATATAAACCACTGTTGTATATTCAATTTAAATAATGCTTTACTTAAATCAATGGAGAATTGTGTTTCATCAAATTTTTCAGAAATACAAAATTACAGTAAGTCCTAAAGAATGTGGGGTCACACAGTCAGCAGATAAAGGGATACCAGAAAGATTAACAACATTCCATGCATCAGCCTCAATTATACCTGTGGTTTTCAAAGGTGCAGAAACCACTACCTTTGCCAGGAAATCTGTTTCCTCTTCCTGCTAAAAGGGGGTTTGAGACAAATTTGCACCATCACAACTTGATTGACTTGAGGCTCTATTATTCTCTGTCATACTGGAATCAGAGCCAGAGTTTGCTGTCCAATAATCTGCTTGGGGTCTTGACTGTCTCTTCCACCTTTGGCATTTTAAAAGTCCCTTTTATTTTTTGACGCTGCTGATTCTTCCAAATAAATACACGGTCTAGATAAAAATCCAATTTATCCCTTAATATTTTGCTCTCTCGCGTTCCTTTTATTTCATTTCATAAAGGGACCAATTTATCTTCAATCTTGCGCTGAAATGATTGAAACTGAGCATCAGTAAGGCCTCATGCACACGAGCGTAGCCATGTACACGGCCGTGATTTTCGGGTCAGCCACGAGCTGCCCGCAAATCACAGGCCATGCACATGGCCACGGCCATTATTTTCAATGAGCCCGGACAGCAGAACACGGCTGTAATAAGTCATGCCCATTCTTTCTGAGGTGCGGGCTCCTGGGCCATGAACGGACCGTGAAAACTACGGTCGTGTGCATGGCCCTATAGGAATGAATGGGGCCACAATTCTCCCATGGATTTTTGGGGGAATTTCGGCCGCAAAAGCACGTTCGTGTGCATGAGGCTTAAGGCGTATTCGTAGATCAGTCTTTTTTTCCAAATAAGATTGCACCTGTGCATAATCCTGCCTCTAGCAATCTAATAGAATCCTCATCAGGTTTAAATAGTGTTCCATTTTTCCACTTTAAAACTAAATGTTTGTCATCCTGGTATTGTGACACATCTTTAAAAACTCTTTAGCCTTGTGGAGATTGGTTGCAATCCTGATAGGATTGTAATGTATCGTTTGTCCAAAAGAATATCACTTTATTCTCTGACATAATAACACGATTTTCTTAAGCACGAGTGTTCAAAACTTTCCCCTCATCCTCAGTGTTACATTGTGAGAAAAACACGTTATTGTCTTCCCGACCTGTGTACTTTTATTGCGCACTGTCTCTGCTAGAGCAAATTTATATGTTAATGTTTTGTAATTTGATACATTTTATGCCGATATAAACAACCTTTGCAATCCCCCATCAGGCCTTGAAAAACCATCAGAGGAAGCAAAACAATAGTTTGCCAGTCATGTGCCGCTTCTCGTTGTGTTACCTACAATCAAGTACCACAAATAAAGTCTGCTTCAAATGTAATTTTGTGTGCCGTGGATTCATCGTATCCTGTATGTTCCTGGTCATTGACTGTTTGCACAAAGCACCACCTGGGAAAGTAGCAGCGTAGTACCACTGGTGTTTCATCATGGACATTGTGTGATCCCTGGCGTCTTGGGAGTAGTGCTGGCTAAGTTCTTATCCATTATATGTATATATTATCTATTTGTCTTTCTTCGGGGGTGCCTAGTGCCTGGAAATCTCCCTCTGAGAAGTCCAGAAAAAAAAATTCAGTCAAAGTCTACAATTCCTTCTGCCACCACTTAGGAAAGCTCACTTCATATAAAAGTATTAAAGTGTTCAATGAGAGCTGTAAAAATCCCTTTGCAATGAGCCCCCCCCCCCTAGTGGCAGTTGCAGGAAGAATTCTGTTATGTTACCCAATCAATCTGGTGAATGGAGGGGGGGGGGACTGGTTCTCATTAAAGGGACACAGCTGGTATGGAGTAATACAGGCAATGCTCCATGTTAAAGAAATGTGTGACGGGAACCAGGGGATTTAAAGCTCCTTCTAATAAAATAGAACCCTGAACTTTATACGAATTATGAACCTTTTAATTAAATTAAATTACAGACACACTTTCCTACCCGAGACCACCATTAATCCCTGCACCAGCCTAAACAATAATAATAATATATAATCCTTTAAATTACAAAATAATGAAATTACATGGTTAAGTCTTAACCACTAAAGCACCATAGACCTCCAGGTATATTAACCCATAACCATAATGTATATGAATACTTCTTCTTCACCTTAGACCACTAGGTATTAGATATTAACTGCTAAACCACTCTAGACCACCAGGAGTGACTATGAGTGACAATGACTATTTCTAACCCAAAAGCCCCCAATGAAAAGATGTATGATGTCATTTATGTAGGAAGTTTGCAAAGTCTGTATAATTGGTTGCATTTTTCCCTTGTGGGAACAATTACATTAGGAATCCCTCTTTAAAAATGTTTACCCCTTGATCTGTTATCTATCTATCTATCTATCTATCTATCTATCTATCTATCTATCTATCTATCTATCTATCTATCTATCTATCTATCTATCTATCTATCTATCTATCTATCTATCTATCTATCTATCTATCTATCTATCTATCTATCTATCTATCTATCTATCTATCTATCTATCTATCAATCTATCTATCTATCTATCTGTGTTTTTTGTAAAATTGTAATTTACTTAATAGTAGCTGAGAACAAGAATATTTTTTTCCTTGTGAACAATGTTGATTGCATTCACTTAACAAAGCTGAGTTTTATCAGACTTCTTACATCTTTTAACAAATGTGATGTCTCTACTAATGATATTCAATGAACTAAACACAAAAAAAGATGTTGAACTCAATAAACGAAAAGCTTTTCATCTGATATTAATGTAGACGATGTTCAAATCCATATTATTATCCAGACTTCCAAAACTAAGAAGGAAAAAACATATTCATTTACAAAACTAAAAACCTTTTTAAAGAAATAAGAACATCAAAATATGGAATGTAATGATATTTAAGAACCAATTTGGGAAGAAGTAATATTAAATCTCTGTGGACTTATCAAAATTTTTCTTCTGCAGCAAAAAGTAAAGTGGTGACTACTTGTAATGTTCCTTAATTAAATCAGTGAAAGATTGCCTGCTTTCTTGTGACTGTATGCTTCTATATTCCAGACGTGAAGATCAACCCCATAGTCACTTTCATAAAGCAGAATTTTCTGATTAGGTTTTATTAAATTACAACCGGAGCAGTAATTAAAAATAATTGGCCTGGTAACATGATTTTGAAGGGCCCCTTCTTATTTTAGCCACTTTTGCGGTCCGGTCAATGATAGCTACTCACTGATGTTTACTCTGTCCCAAAACAGTGCCTAAAACTGTAATGTTCCTTATTGTACTAATTAGATAC
Organism: Rhinoderma darwinii; assembly: GCF_050947455.1. Lineage (NCBI taxonomy): Eukaryota > Metazoa > Chordata > Amphibia > Anura > Rhinodermatidae > Rhinoderma > Rhinoderma darwinii. Next base: position 134,234,650 of record NC_134690.1, on the reverse strand, counting down.
AGATAACTGCATACGCATACAGGATTAAATTAGTTGGCATTAAAGCTTCATCAGAAAAATAAAATCTATCACCCTATTAGATTTAATACATAATGTTCCTAATTGTATATCTTGCTATACCTTCAAACAGCGAGCAAACAAGTTTAAAAATCTGTACCAAGATATTGTAGTTTTTTTGTATTGGTTTGAAGTTTGTACAACAAACTTTCCTCTAAAGAAATATTAGTCGGCAATCATAGAGATTTTTTTTCACCAATAAATTCTGTTTCCGGATCCCCTATTCTTAACAATCATTTGCTCAATCTTTCTCACTTGTTATTCTTACTAGTCTGTAGCTTATATTAATTTTATCTTTGCATTGATTTCCTGGTGAGCCTTTTAGAGACTTGTGTTTATACACAGCAGCCAATCTGACGAGGCAGAGCCGCAGGGGGAGGGTGTGAGTAGCAACCTGAACCAATTATGAGGCAGGGGGTATATTTCAGACTACCTAGCTAAATGGTAAGGCCCCATGCACACGAACGTAAAAACGCCCATAATTAAGGGCCCATAGACTTCTATTGGCTACGGGTACCTTACCGTTTGCTTACGGGAAGGTGCCCAGGCCGTTGAAAAATATGGAACATGTCATTTTCAGGCCGTAATTACGGCACGGGCAGGCCCATAGAAGTCTATGGGGCTCCCGTGATTACGGGTGGCTACGTGTGTGCACCCGTAATTACGGGAGCATTGCTAGGCGACGTCAGGGGATAGTCACTGTCCAGGGTGCTGCAAGAGTTAACTGATTGGCAGTAACTCTTTCAGCACCCGGGACAGTGACTACCGCTGGAGTTAATAGTATTAAAAGCTAACTTACCCGGACCCAATCACAGGCTGCAGCGGTCACATGGACTGCTGCCTCATCCAGGGAGGTCGGACTGGATGTCAAAAGAGGGATGCGTCACCAAGACAACGGCCGGGGTACGTATGAACTTTTTTTACTTTCAATCGCTGCGGAAACTCTGCCCAAAAGGCCACTGATAGAGAGAAGGAGCTGCCGATTAGTGCAGAGAAAAAGGGTCCGTAAATACGTGTGGAATACTGCTGACAACGGACCCGTATTTACGGGCACGGGTCCGTAAATACTGATGGAATACGGGTCGAATATGTGTGACAAATGACCCGTATTTACACCAGTATTTACGGGAGGAAAAAAATGTTAGTGTGCATGGGGCCTAAGACTGTAGCTAAGCTGTAGTCACATATCTGTTCAGAATATGAGAGATACTTTCCAGTATATAGCAGTCACAGTAAATGACACATAGGAAAAATCATACCAAACACACAAAACAATGCATATTTGAGTTTCAAATGAAAAGCAATGGTAAATGCAAGGAAAGAGGCGGTGATATACTATTCTGTAAACCTCAAAAGATGACTAACATGCATACACCCCGACATGCATTTCGCTATACCGGACTGTATAGAAAACCGCACAAGGTTACGCTTTCCTATACTGTAAATATAAAGGTAAACTGACATATTCTAAATGGGCCTATTGACCTGTTTAGCAAAAGTCCCGGGAGATTTACCTGACTCGTATGCTGAATGCAAAAGCTGTAGCATTCTTGAGCATTTTTGGAGCTGAGTTTCCATTCACACTACTTACTTGCCTTGAAAAACGTCTAAAAAATACCCTCAAAATAAGCATCAAATTAAACAAAGCTTCATTTTTTGCATCAAAACGCATTGAAAACAGAGGCGTTTTTTCCCTTGAAAACAGCCTCATCATTTTCAGCCACTTCTATATGTATGTGTGAACATACCCTAAGATGCGCTGTTACAGATTTTGTATCTGCTCCTAGGAAATTCACGTTATATTTTTATCAAATTACGAGTCATTACTATGAATCAGAATTTGATAATACAATTACAACCATCTCGAAACTACATAACTTTTCTTACAGAACTATGTTTTATAGGATTGTCATGGTTCTTCATGTTGGCAACGATCCTTTTTGCCTTTGAGTTAAGATCACATTTCATGTTTTTGCTGGGATATAAAATCTTCCATTTGAAGTTTTAGTAGCAGTAAAAGTTCACAGACCATAGTGACAGAAGTTAAAGAGTAAGATGTTTAAGTAGTTACTGCTGCTTTGCATTATGGAGAAGTCAAATCTATACTAATCTTAGCATAGCCAACAGATAAAGTTCTAAGTCTGTCTTGATATTTGACACTTTACAAACTCCTACACAAAGAGCCGCACAAATTGAATATTTGACAGTAGCAGCATAGTGGATGACATTTAACAAATCTCATCCACACGCTGCGTAAAAATTCAGAGCCGAAATTGACCTGCGGTGTGTATTTTTCGGACCGCAGCATGTCAATACCTGCTACAGAAAGTGTCCAGAACTCCTGCGTTTTTCAGGGGAGATGTCTCCATCTCCTAACATTGGGAAAAAACGAAGCAATTTACGCACCATTTATGGACCATTTTCTGCCGTAAAAACCGCAGGAAATGGTGCGTTTTTGCCGCAGCGGAAAGTCTCTGACATTCAATGGAATTGCTGCAGAAATTTTCTGCAACAATTCCTTTGTGTGTGGACAAGTCCATATACTTCGTTTGCTTTTGTTTGCTGCAACTAAGTGTTATTGATTTTATTACAAATATTAGCATTTGACTGAATTAAAACCTTTTATTCTAAACATGAGTCAGGAGGTTAAATCTGGTTACCTTAAAAAAAAAAACGCGACAACTGTTGTTCTGAACACAAATACATGGATATTTAAATGTAATACTTATCGTTATTTCTTTTCTGGAAGTGAATTGTTCTACTCTAGTAAATGCTGTAGTAAAACAATTGACTTATTATCCGATAGGGTTTGCGTCTCTATTTTGTGGTCCATTATCCTAAATCAGTGCGCTTACACAATGCACAAATAATGCAGTCAATGACAAATCCAACTGTGCTAAATATGTACATATACCAATCACCGCCAGGAATTATGCACTGCACATATTAATGGTCAGTAGAAAACACTAGGAACCAGACATTGTTTAACACTGACCACTGAGGGCTGGTTACTGAATATTCAACTGATCAGAAGGTTCTGAGACAATGTATGTAAGAACAATTGAATTCAGTCAGGCAGTTGATTTATATTCTAAAGCATTAGGAATCACCAATAAAAAATAGTGTGTATTGATATGGTTACGTGTATTAAGAAGTGTATCTTAAAAATAAGGCAAATAATGATAAGCCTGTGTATACACAAGGGGATTGCTCACATTTTTCAGCATGCAGAATCAATTTTCTCAAGGAAGCTCATTAGGCTTGTCATCTGTAATAATTTTGGTCATTTTCATGGGGGCAATTATTATTATATTAATAATTTCACTATGGGAATGGGCCTTAAGATGTAGACTGGTAGTGATAGCAATTTAAAAAAATAATAATAAGTAGCCAATTATTGAAAAATTTACAATAGCAACAAAAACAACAATAATGATGAATAATAATGAATAATAATAACAACAATTATAATGATAATGCTGCTGTTTTGAATAAAATAACTTTCTGCATGTGATCTGACCTAAATTAAGAGACACATCAACACCAGTTATACAACTTGTTGATAATTTCCATTTAGAAAACTTTTTTTTTCCTTCGCAAGACAGCAATCTTTATAAAAATCTGATTTTAGTCCTTATCTTGTAAAATGCAACAAAATCAAAGTTTCTCAACCGTGTACAGGATCTATGTTTTGTCTTGGTTTTATTTGATTAAGTATAAAAAAAACACTAAATATTCTAGGATATGAGTAAACTAACAGTTCTTTCTCTTGGGTGTTCATTAGCTGTAAGGAAATGTGCTTTCTTCATTTTTTTATTGATTTGTTTGCAAAGTTTCGTCTGAATCAGAAATTGATGTAACATAATTAAGTCCCGATACTGTATGTAAGGAGACTGGGATTTAGGCAAAATGGTAAATAAAGGTTGTGTTTTGAAACAGCTGCTTCTCCAAATTCATGTTGACATTTCAGTTCTATTATATTTTTTGACAGTTCAGATACTAAACTGAAAAAAATAGAGCAAATCAATGAATGCATCTACTATCTTTACAGGCATGCTAAAATATTTAAAGATCTAGTAAATGTTAAATCAACATAACGATGCATGCATGCAATGTACCTTAAAAAATAAATAAGTTAAAAAATAAATTAGTATCCATTAAAAAGTAAAGATAAATTCTTGTAGTAAGATGAAAAATTCATATGTATGAGAGTTTCATTTGGAACAAACTTATGTATGAAAGTTTATGTCTGCTGACAGAACTAAGTAAAGTTGATAGCAAAGTTAGAGGTGATTAAAGGCTTCAATGAAAATGTATTGGTCCCTAATGGTGGTCCACTGGCTTGAAGAGGGTATGCAGTGATGTAACTACCGCCGTGCACCCATAGCTGCCACTATGGCACCTGCAGTCTCGTGAGGGTCTGGACTATCTGGCACCACTTCCAAATGCATCTATCATTCACTCACTGACATTGGTGCAAGCTGATGTAATTAAGTTAAATAATCGCACCTGCCAGTGCCGAGCCGCCAGCTACACAGGCTGGAAAAGGCCTGAAGAGTGGGCTGCTCCATTCGTCATGGGAACGGGCTAGATGAGAATTACTTTTATTATTTTAAGGGGCACTCTTTCTGTGTTGTGGAGACTCTAAGGGCCATTATTACTGTGTGTGGGGGCACTAAGGGTCATCACTACTAAGGGGCATCACTACTGTGAAGGGTTCACTGTGGGCATCATTAATGTGAGTGAGGCACTATGGGGGCATCATTTCTATGTGGGGCACTAAGGGGCATATTTACTGTATGAGGGAGCACTAAGAGGGCATCCCTGCTGTGTGAGGGGTACAAAGGGGGCATTATTATTAATATGAGTGGGCCACTAATGGGGCATCGTTTCTATGTGGTGACCCTGAGGGATATCCTTTATGTGTGGTGGGCACTGGGAGGCATAATTATTGTGATCGCAAGGGCGTATTTAGGGGAGCAATGGGGAAAACAACTAATTCCTAGAGCACTTAGCCATTTACTTTAATCTGACGGATTATCTAATAGATAGCGCCCCCGCTTCTGTCAATACTTACCTTCCTGCTCTGGAGTCTGAGGTCTGGTCTAGGAGTTTAGTCCTGTCGTCTGGTTGCGGGTATGGTCTGAGGTCTGGTCTGGGGAACTGATTGAAGTGTCTGGCGCCTGGTCAAGGGTCTGGTCAATTTTTGTGACTTTTGGGCTATTTGCAACTTTCTACACCAGAACATTTTAAATTCCCCCCTTTGTGCATATCTGGCAGCAGTTTGTGTGAGCAGCAGAGCTCTCAGAAGCTGGAAACAAAGTAGGGGCAATATTAATAGCTCTATGTTCAAGCTGTAATTTAGAAAAACCGCTGAGATAATAAATAACTAGTTTAACAGATTTTCCTCCAAAGACACAGTTGCTATGTCTTAGTGCGATAATATAATTTGAACATAACAAAATGTCAGAAAATAATGAAGACAAAGCACAGATCTACTCTCAACTACTCACCAGTGGTATAAGAATCAGGGACACAACCAGAAATTTAAATTCAAATAGTTTTTTATTGAAGTTTTTCCAGACATATAAAACAATATAACAGTACAACAAGCCATCACTGCCAGTCTGTCTTGTCAAGTCACAATTATAGTTGTACAGGGATTCAGAATGTAGTCTTGTATAACATACAATAATTCAATGCAGAGTATGAGAATAATACAGGTCCACTACAACACGACCCATAAACATATGGACTAGACGTATCACAGTGAACCAATCAGCCCCGAAACCCATTCAGATCTCAATAACGACAGATCCAAGCAGATTATGGCCACAGCAGTGGTAACAATAACAGAAACAGAAAAGAGAGAACAACAAATAACCAAGGAAAAACTAGTCGATTTGCTAGTCGATTTACCCTGAACAGATTGTCTACATTATGTTTCGTTTATGTGGGACATTTACAGAAAGATGATCCGACCCATGCAGCCCAATGAACGTTAAAAGAGAGGATTGAGAAATTGCCAAACGCTATTGCTCTTTCATACATAAAAGTGGTATTGATTAATACAATGAGTTCTGGTACAGGAGGGATTTCAGGTTTTTTCCAGTATCTTGTTATCACTAATTTAGCCATTATTAGGATTTTGCAGGCAAGTCTCCTGTTTTTCCAGGAAATGTTGTCTAAGTCTAGGAATAGCAAGGACGTATGTGGCGAGCGAGGTAAGCTCATGGAGAATACATCTTCCATTAGTTTGTACACTCCCACCCAATATTGTTGAATAATGGGACAGGCCCACAGTATATGGGTAAGTGAACCCCTCTGACCACAGTTCCGCCAACATAATGCGCTAGAAGCGGGGTACATTGTATGTAAGCGGTCCGGGGTGTAATACCACCTAAACAAAGTTTTATTTGCAGCTTCCAAATGAGAAACACACGTGAGTGACTTATGTATCCAAGTCAGGGCTCGAGACCACTGGACTTGTGTGAAAGAGGTCTCCAACTCCCTTTCCCAAGCCACTATCGGGTTCGTTTTTTCAAAGACCGAGTGGGAAGACATTGAGCAGTATAAATGTTTTAAGCCCTTCGTACCTTTATTGAAGCTGTTCACTAGTAATAAGTTCCCCTGGAACCGAAGGCCTACATGACTCTGGATGAAATGTTTAACCCTGATATACCTGAATATTTCATTTTGTGGGAGAGAAGAGGACTTGGTCAGGTCATCAAAGCTCATAAATGTTCCCTCATGAAACAATTGTTCACACGTCTTGATGCCGTGTACTTTCCATTTACCTAGATCTAAATCTACATTTGCTAATTCTAGAAAATCTATCGGAATATATGATCTAGGTATGTCTAGTATGTCAGAAGCTTTCGTGTGCATATGCGCCCAACAATTCACAGTTGCTTTGGTGAGAGGGGACATTCCCCCTGGAAGTGGTAAGCCTGCTAGTGGTAAGTACAATAAGGCCTTCAGGTGTTTTGAGCTTATATATGACGCTTCAATCTGCACCCAATGCTTCGAAAGGTCTTCTCTCCACCAGTGTATGGCTTGTGTGGTTAACGTTGTCACATAATAGCTATATAAGTGAGGAACGCCCAAACCCCCCGAGGCCTGAGTTTTATACATGACTTGCGTGGCAATTCTCGGTCTTTTCTTTTCCCAAATAAAGGACATTAATAGGCATTGGGTGCGTTTAAAGTATGAGGCAGGGATCTCAATAGGGAGAGTCCTGAAAAGGTACAAAAGTTTTGGTAGAACCATCATCTTAAATGCCGCTATTGTACCCAACCAAGAGACCTCCACCTTCAGCATTCTATCAATATCCGCCTGGATCACCTTGTTAATAGGTATATAATTTGCTTCAAATAAATCTTTATGATGTTCAGACCCAAATATGTTATCTCCTTCATGTTCCATACAAAATTATATCTGGACTTCAGAAAATGCAGGAAGATGATGAGATATTCAAGGGGAGGATCTGAGATTTTGAAGTATTACGTTTGTACAAAGAGACCCTGCTGAAGTGTTGTAAGCTATCCATCACCACTTCTAAGGAGGTCTCTGGGTTGGATAATTATAAAATTACATCATCTGCATAGAGTGATATGGTGTGAGTTTTTGATCCTATTTTAATACCTTGGACTTCCTGGTGTAATCTGAGAAGTTGAGCTAACGGTTCCATAGAGAGAACGAATAAGAGGGGCGACAGAGGGCACCCTTGTCTAGTGCCATTGGTAATTTTAAAGTCTTGGGACAACACCCCATTAGTATAGATTTTTGCCGAGGGGTCTGAGTACAGAGCCTGAATAGCCGCCATTATAGTCCCCGAAAACCCCATTTTCTGTAGTGTTGCAAAGGCATAAGACCAGGAAATACGATCGAAGGCTTTTTCCGCGTCCAATGCAAGCAACACAGAAGGAATCTGGTTATGTTCAATGTGGTGTAGCAACCCCACAACCCATCTTGTGTTATCAGAGCCTTGTCTCCCCTTTATAAAGCCAGTCTGGTCGTCTGCTATGAGGAGGGGTAGTAGGGGGGCCAGTCTGTTGGCAAGGGTAGAGGCATACATTTTCAAGTCAATGTTAAGTAAGGAGATTGGCCTAAAATTTTGGGGTTGATCAGTGGTTTTCCCAGGTTTTGGGAGTGTGATTATTAAAGCCTCTTGGTTTTCTTTGGGGAAAGAACCAGACATTTGTGCTGATTGAAATAGTTTGCATAGGTATGGGGTGAGGGTCTCTCTAAAAGCTTTATAGTATGCATTTGTGAGGCCATCCGGCCCAGGTGCTTTGTCCGGGGCTAGTTTCAGGATAACTTTTTGTACTTCAGCGTCGGAAAATGGGGCATTCAGTCTCTGCACCTGATCCTCCGAGAGTTTAGACAGGGGAATGTCCTGTAAAAAGGTTTGAATGCCCTCCATGGTAGGGTGTGAAACAAATGGGTCTGATTTTAGATTATATAAGGATTCGTAGAAGATCTTAAATTGGTGAGCAATTCGTAACGGATGTTCAATATGGGCCCGCGAGTTAGGGTCAAGTAAAAAGGGGATTTTCGTTTTTTGCCTCTGTTGTTTAAGGCGGGAAGCTAATAATTTGCCGGCTTTGTTATTTTGTGAATAGTAACGAATTTTAGTTTTGCGCAGTGATTTCTCATATTCAGAGACCATCGCTAGACGTAACTCTTGGCGGACGCTACGTAGGTTCTCCGCTTGTTGGGCTGAGGGCGCGGTCTTGTTTAACACCTCCAGTGCATACAATCGCTTTGTGAGATCAGTAATTATGGCTGCCCTTTGCTTCCATTTGCTATGTCCCATACGGATTAAGGACCCACGAATGTATGCTTTATGTGCATTCCACAATGTGCAATCCTGTACATCTCCCGTGTCATTACTCCTAAAGTATTCTTTCAGGTCCCTCAAAATATCCTGTTTATATTTAGAGTGAGCAAGAAGATATGGATTACATCTCCAGACAAAGGTGTTATTAGCAGTATTGTGTTCTTGTAATGTGAGGGTTATGGCTGCATGATCTGACCAAGTGATCCCTTCAATCGTACAGTTCACTAGACGGAGCAAGGAGTTCTTGTCAATAAGGAACATGTCTAGCCTAGAATAACAGTTGTGTGGACTAGAATAGAACGTATAGTCCCGTTCTGTGCCATGTTGTATTCTCCAACTGTCATACAGGTCTTCCCGCTGGATTAAGGTTTTTAAAAGGGGTTGTCCCAATCTATCACTTGAGGTGGAATCCAAAGATACATCCATCACCATATTAAAGTCCCCACATACAATGACCTTGCCATCTTTGTGTTTGTTTGGGGCTCTAAATACTTTATGCATGAAACTCAACTGCCGCGTATTAGGGGCATATAGGTTAACTAGAGTCGTTTTTACGTTGTTAATGAGGCACACCATCACAATGTAGCGACCGTTAGGATCTATCTGGACATGAACCAAGTGAAATGCTACAGTGTTCCTAACCGCAATCATTACCCCTTTAGATTTATTGTGAAAGTGTGAATGAAAGACATGCGGGAAAGCAGGGCACTTAACTCGGTGTGCATCTTTAGCCATGAGGTGCTTTTCTTGTATACACAGGATATCGCAGGCCTGTGATTTGGCCTCTTTCCACATATAATTACGTTTTTGAGGGGTATTCAACCCATTTACATTTAAAGATACTAATTTAAGCGGCATTTGTACATTGAAAATAACTTGCTAGGACTCCTTCTCCCACGCCCCGACATCTTGAGCCCCGACCTACCCACCGGAATCGTATACCAACAGATCCAGTGAAAGGGCCGTTTATGAATCCTTTGACCCATGTTTAGATAAAGGGGAAAGATCAAAGTTAGGATTAGTAGTTTCAAAAGAACATACAATCTGCCCAAAGGTACAATAAAAACTTAGTCATATATGAAGCATAGTTTCCAACACATAAATCATACATAACAGAGAACAAAACAGCAGCCAAGGCTGCTAAACATACGTGTACATTGGGGAAAACAGTCATTGTGAAGTGGAATCCAAGATGGACGTCCTGTGCACCAATTTTTTGCTGTGCTGAGCCCTTTCCAAACCCCGTTAATTGTGCTTGCGGGTTTTCCGTGAGACCTGTTGCCAATCAGCCAACAAATGACGTGGAGGGTTTGTCCCTGATGTGGTCGGGAGATGGATCTTCATGTTCCACTGTTGTAACAACTGCAGACCTTCATCCAGAGTTCCAATGACATGCATATTGTTGTGTCGTTTCACCAAAAGCTTCACCGGGAACCCCCATCGATACATTATTTGATTTTCCCTAAGCGCTGCCGTTATGGGTGCCAAATTTCTTCTCAGTTGCAAAGTTGCGGCCGACAGGTCTGTGAAGACCGAGATATTACTGTACCGAGCTGGTATCTGATCCTTTCTCCTAGTGGCCTGCATCAAACTTTCTTTGAAATGAAAAAAGTGAATGCGCGCAATGACATCACGTGGGACATCTTCAGCAAGGTGTTTGGGCCTAGGGAGACGATGTATTCGGTCAATGATCAAGTCCCTTTGTGAGCACTCGGGTAACATGCTTTTTATAAAATCTTGCGCAAATGCATTGAGGTCTTGAGGGTTAACTTCTTCAGGGATGCCCCTAAACTTGACGTTATTACGCCTCGATCTATCCTCCATGTCCGCCATTTTAGCCTTGACTTGGGCTAAGTCATCCGCCATATCATAATGAACATCGATTAATTCGTTATGAGATGATGTGACTTCACCCATTTTGTGTTCTAGGTGTTGTACTCTGTGTTCCACCTCTTGCACAGAGGCAGACAGAGGGTTAATAAGGCTTGCCATTCCTGCATGCAGGGATTTCTGTAAGGCTAATAACATATTCTTTAACATCAGTTCAGTAACTGGATTTGCAGAGGACGGTAAACTACCCAGCACCTCACATGAGGCCTCTAGAGGTGTCTGAGGTGTAAAAGCTGTAGTGAAGGAAGAGTGTCTTACCCCATCTGAGGGCTGTGCAGAGCTGGCCCAGTTGCGACTCTGTGAGCCAGGGCTCCTGCCTGAAGGAGAAGATGGCGCCGAAACAGCAGGCCCACGTGGAGCGGAGCATATAGAGCGAGTGTCGGCGTCCTCGTGGTGTGATCCAGGACTCGTTACCGGGAAGTTCCCCTTCAACAGGGGTGGATTCACAGTCCCCACCGGGTCTGAGCTGCGCCGTTTGTGCGTTGTCAGCAATGATCTAACTGCCGGCGGCGAGACCGAGGTAAGTGAACCGGCCTGGGAGCCTGCTTCTGCAGTGTCTGCAGCATCTCCGTCTTCCAACGGTATGAGGGAGTAGAAGTCGGTGAGTTTCGCCGGTTTGGGGATCGGACGTCTCTTCCTCGGCATCTCCAGGTTTCAAGTACACACTATGCGGGTGGAGAGTTCTGGTATAAGGCAGTCAGCCGGCCTCGCTTTATGTCGCTGGGTGCAGGAGCTCGTCTATCAGGCGTCCATCTCTCTCCACAGCCAAGCCACGCCCCCACAACCAGAAATTTTACTTAGTGGTGTCCCTGAGTTGCCTGTTGCTGCCTTCCTGCAATGCCCGGCAGATTCCCAGTACTTCTTTATCCAAATCAGCAGTCAGCGCCTGTAGTCACTCACACTATCAGTCACATAAGTAGAAAAATGTAGGATGGGGGCATGGGAGCCACCAAACCCCAGGCCAGACCTCAAAATATATATAGACCCCAAGCCAGACCATAAAATTAATACAGACCCCCAGACCAGACACGTAAATAAGTAGAACTCCAAACCAAACCACTAAATAAATAAGATCCCAGACTCCTAAAGAAATGGACACCTTAGACCAGAAATTCTAAATTAATGGAGACCTCAGACCAGACCTCCTAGTTAAATGGAGACCTCAGATCAGACCCCTAAATAAAATATAGAACCCAGACCAAAGCAAGAAAAAATAAAAAATTCAACCCCAGATAAGGCTGCACAATTTACATAATGTTCCCCCCTCAGTGTCAGGCTTTCCCCGGGTCAGTAGTTGAAAGAACCCGGGAGCAAGCAGTGGTAAGTGTTATCTATTGAATTGGATTTGCATCTTGTAAATCCAATCAAATAAATAATGGCCTATTTAAAAATAATAAGAAAACCTAAAAATCTGCAGGGTGTCTGGGAGGGGTGGGGAGTGGGGTGGTCCAGACCAATTACAACCCTCCCTCTCATGTGTAAACCCCTGATAAGGATTATATCATTTAGGCATTAGCAGCATTATGCCTATGCGTAAATTCCTCTAACGTTCAGATAAATATACAGTATTTGTCTGCAAATCTATATTGTCAGACATGCTGAAAATGAGGTAAAAGCGTATAACTAGGCTTCTAATGGCCACAAACCAACTAATGTACCTATTTTTTGTCATAACCTACAATAGTAATATACAATACTGATAAATCAACATAATGTTGTGTTGTATTAGTAGTCAGTAATGGATATACACAATGTGCATAGATATGGCACATTTAATTAATAACCAAAATATGTAACCTAAATAAAACAAAATGTCTAGACACAGCAGAGTATGTATAGTCAATAAGAAACATGGATGTAGCTCATTTTGCTATTTACTGTGTCCTTGTGTTAAATAGTCATAACAATGTTTGACAAATAGGAAGCTCAGCTTTGCAACATTGACAAACTTATCTTGTGTATGTGCTTATGTTTTTGTATGTGTTTTGTGCTCATTCAGTACCTTACTGCAAGGGGCATTGCTATAGGGGCTGCAGAGGTTACAGTTGCATCTGGGCTTTTGTGCCTGAGGGGTCTCAAATGCCTCTCTGCCACATAAGAAAACATGAGTATTTTAAATGTCACATGGTAGATAGGAGGAGCGCTGTAACAGATTTTAAATTGGGGCCCAAAATTGAGAGTCATGCCCCAAGCTGTTTTTTGTTTTTTTCTTGCTCGGTGCCACATTGTCAAATAGCATTCCTAAAGGAAACACAATAAATGTTGCTATTTATATTAAAACTTGCTGTACATTTAATGCTCCATTAAATGAGCATTATTGAGATAAAACTTCACAACAACATGGAGCTCTGATGAATGCTTTTGTTGGATAGTAGTGTGATATTGTTACCAAGGCTTTACCTAAAATCTGTTTATGGATTTCTTAAGATATCCCATGGTATCATAGGCAAAACAAACAAAAATAGAACGCAGACTGTCCGACTGCTCTACATCAGTGATACTATCTGCAAGGCTGCCAACGACGGACATCAGCATGTACCCTCGGCATAGTTTTGCATCCCCCAACCCCTTGTCTCTGCTCCTCTCCTAATTCTTTCCCATATATCATAGAGATTCATTCTACTCTATCCTGTTTTTTTGCTGGATTTTCTCGTGAACGGACCACAAATAGGGCATGTGCACATTTGCATAAAGTGGCCATTGCTTTAATATTCCTTGGTGTTTTGTTGTGGGCATTCTACAGCCTGTGGCTCACTGTTAAAGATTTTGGCTCCCATACAGCAGGTCTGGGGTTGAAAAGACCTGATTAAAGAAGAGGCAGTAGAATAGTTAAATATAATTAGAGGTTTCCCCTCCTCCAGAACTGTCAGAGTGTCATTAAGCAATGTGCTGTGTAGGTTATCCTACTATTCTGTGTGCACACATAAATTCAATAAACAGGAGGACGACGCTGCACACAGGTAAGATATCCATGGCCACGGCCATCGAGGTTTAAGTCAGAACGACAGGCAGTGGCCATAGACGTTACAGTATCCCCCCTCTTGCGCCCCCTCTTCTTGGGACCAGAGCAGGAGAGAAACTTCCTCACGAGGACAGGAGCATCGATGTTCTCCTCTGGCTCCCAAGACCCCCCTCCAATCCACTAAGTAAAATGTCCTTCCTCCTACCTTCTTGTTGGCCAGAATCTCCTTTACTTCGAAAGTCCCAGATGAGCCGCCAGGAACCACTGCGGAATTAGGAGTCCCGGAGTAGCAGTTCAGGACCACGGGTTTCTGCAAGGAGGCATGGAAGGAGTTAGGAATCTCATGGGTAGGGGGGAGCCGAAGCTAATAGGATACCGGGTTGATCTGTAGCAGGATTTCGAAGGGTCCAAGGAACCTAGGGGCAAATTTGCACGACTGCACCCTTAGCCGAATATTCCTAGAAGACAACCAGGCTTTAGTCCCAGGAAGGAACTGCGGAGGTGCCCGTCCTCTTGTATCTGCCTTTCTCTTCATGCGGTCCACCGCCAACAGGATAGAAGATCGAGTCTGTTGCCAAATCTGTAGAAAGTCCCTGAAGGACGAGTCGGCTGCACGAACCTGGGACATAGTAGAGACAGGAAGAGGTATACAAAGATGCTAACCGCAGACGATGAAGAATGGACTGGAAGTGGTCGACTCACTGGTGTGGTTATTATAAGAGAACTCTGCCCACGGGAGCAACTGCACCCATTCATCATGGCGCCTGGAAACAAAGTGACGTAGATAGTTCTCCATAATCTGGTTAACTCTCTCGACTTGCCAATTGGACTCGGGATGATAGGCCGAAGAGAAGTCCAATTTAACACCGAGGAGGCCGCAGAGTGCTCTCCAAAACTTTGAGGTGAACTGGACCCCTCGATCCAAGACAATATGCAGGGGCAAGCCGTGCAGACGGAAGAAGTGTTGGATGAAGAGGTCAGCCAATCGCGTAGCAGACGGAAGGCCGGTCAAGGGGATGAAATGAGCCCTCTTGGAAATCGATCCACCACCACCCAGATCACACTGCAACTCGCAGAAGAAGGAAGATCCGTGACAAAGTCCATAGCGACATGCAGTGGTACAGGCAGTGGTTGGCAGTGGCTGGAGCAGGCCAGCAGGTCTGGAGTGAGCAACTTTATTTGCTGCGCATACCGTGCATGAGGAGACAAAGTCCATAACGTCTTTGGGTAGTGTGGGCCACCAGAACTGATGGGTGATTAAATCTTGGGTCTTATGAGCACCTGCGTGACCTGCCAGCTTAGAACTGTGACCCCATCAAAGAATTCTTCCCCTTTCTGCCAGACGCACAAAAGTCCTTCCCGGAGGAATGTCTCTAACTTGCAGGGGATTCACAGAGAAGATGCAGGATGGGTCAATAATATTCTGTGGAGATTCCATAGTGTGCTCAGTTTCAAGAGATCTAGACAAGGCATCGGCCCTCACATTCTTGTCGGCGGGTCGGTAGTGGAGTTCGAACCGGAACCGAGCAAAGAACAACGACCGCATGAACCGCGTCCTCCAGTAGATGTTTCCACTCCTGCAGAGCCAGCTTGATGGCCAGTAACTCCCGGTCCCCAATCGAGTAGTTGTGCTCTGTGGAAGAAAACAGCTTGGAATAGTAGCCACATACCGCAGCCTTGCCTTTTGATCATCTCTGGTACAACAGTGCACCGGGAACCAACTGAGGAAGCATCCACCTCTAACGAAAAACTGCAGGGATACATCAGGATGGTGTAGAATGGAGGCAGACATGAAGGCTTTTTTTAAGGATTCAAATGCGGCTTCAGCCTCCGGAGTCAACATCTTGGCATTCATACCCTTCTTAGTGAGGGTGGAGATAGGAGCAGTCAAAGATGAGAAGTTGGGGATGAACAGCCGGTAGAAGTTGGCGAATCCTAGTAAGCGCTGTATGGCCCTTAAGCCTTGGAAGCGTGGCCACTACAGGACAGCCTTTACCTTCTGGGGGTCCATCTTGAGGCCCAGATTGGAGATGATATAGCCCAAGAAGGATAGAAACTTCTTCTCAAACACACACTTCTCCAGCTTGGCATAAAGGCGATTCTCTCTTTAACGGAGCAACACCTGGCGGACATGACTTTGATGAGTTACTGGATATGGGGAAAAAATCAAAATGTCATCGAGATACACCACGACACAAACATAAAGGAAATCACGAAAAATGTAATTGACAAATTCTTGAAATACTGTGGGAGCGTTACATAGGCCGAAGGGCATAACTAACTATTCGTAGTGCTCATCACGAGTATTACAGGTAGTCTTCCACTCGTCACCTCGACGAATCCGGATCAGATTGTAGGCCCCCCGCAGGTCCAGTTTAGAATTTTTTTTAGCCCCCCGTATGCGATCAAACAGTTTAGAGATCAAAGGCAGAGGGTACCTGTTCTTCACCGTGATATGATTTAGACATCGGTAGTCAAAGCAAAGTCGTAGCGATCCATCTTTTTTCTTAACAAAGAAAAACCCCGCTCCGGCCGGGGATGAGGATTTATGAATGAAACCCTTCTCCAGGTTCTCATTAATGTAGGCCAACATGGACTGTGTCTCTGGCAAGGTGAGAGGGTACACTCTACCATGAGGAGGAGACAATTCAGGAACCAGGTTGATCGGACAATCGTATGCCCGGTGTGGCAAAAAGGTCTCAGCCTCCTTTTTATTGAAGACATCGGAGAACATGGAGAAACAAGAAGGCAACCCTGTCAATGGCTGAAGAGGAGCAGGCTGTGTGGTGACTGGATATGGCCCAGACAGCGGTCAAGACACTTCGAACCCCACTGGAGAACCTCTCCAGAGTTCCAATCCAGGACGGGGGCGTGCAGATGGATCCAAGGCAAACCCAGCAGCACGGGGTTAACGGCCTTGTACAGGACGAACAGGGAGATGAGCTCAGCATGAAGAGCTCCCATTTGGAGTCTCAACGGCTTGGTTACGGACACAACTGGGTCAGGCAATGGCAGTCCATCCACCGAGGCAACGATCAACGACCTTTCAAACAGGATAGTAGGCAACTGAAGAAGATCCACAAGGTCTTGGCAGATGAAGTTGGCTGCAGAGCCGGAGTCCAGGTATGCAGAAACCGGATTGGACCTCTCACCAGCAATGATGGTTACGGGAATGAATAGTTTGGAAGAGAGTTCTCGATTCAATGTGTTGACGCCCAGGATTGTCTCTCCAACCAAACCTAGGCGCTGGGGTTTTTGGGCTTCTGAGGACACAGACGCACAACATGGCCAGCTAGGCCGCAATAGAAGCAAAGTCCAGAGGTGCGCCTGTGCTGTTTCTCCCGGACCGATAATTTTAGTCGGTCTACTTGCATCGGGACCTCAGGCAAAGCAATAGAAGCAGGCAAGAGGGGTTGCTGGAAGTTGAGCTCCAGTCTAGTACGCCGACGCTCCTGATGAACCTCGTGAGATCTCTCCATCAGCCTTATGTCTATCCGAGTGGCAAGCAGAATCAAGTCGTCCAAGGCAGAAGGCAGGTCTCGATCGCCAAGTTCGTCCTTGATCTCGGACGACAGGCCATGCCAAAAGTATGCCACCAGGGCCTCATTGTTCCAGGATAGCTCTCCTGCCAGAGTTCGGAACTGGATCGTATATTCGCCCACAGAGGTGTCCTCTTGGCGAAGGTTGAAGATAGCAGGGGCTGCCGATGAGACTCACCCTGGCTCTTCAAAAACAGTTAGTAATTTTTGCACGCACCCCTGGAAATCTTGGGTCTCGGGTCCCTGATGTTGCCAGATAGGATTAGCCCATGCCAGGGCCTTGCCAGTCAGGAGGGATATGATGAATGCAATCTTAGATCCGTCCAACGGAAATGCTCGGGAGTGCAGGGTAAAATGAACGTTGCATTGGTTCAGAAACCCCCGACATGCACTGGCATCTCCATCGAACCGAGAGGGAAATGGCAGCGAGAACCAAGGATCCGGACCGGAACTGCCAGGAGGAGTAACAGGAGGATCGGCTTGAGGAGATTGAATAGAGGCAGGTAGAGAAGCAACTAGCGTCCCTAGTCCACTATCACAAGGAGCTGATCCTGCCTAGCTCGGATATCCAGCAGGTCCGCCTGCATGGCTTGTGAGGGTGACATGCCTTTGAATTGACCAGCAGAATCCATGGCCAGAGCGTACTGTCACGAAGCGGGGTGTGGACTCACTGGGCCGTACTGCGTAGTGGGATGGCAGCTGGCCAAACAGGTAAAGTATAGAGTTCAATAGTTCAGTGAGGATACCTGAGGCAACGTAGACAGTAGCGAGGCAGGCACATCCAGGACCAGGCGACGGGAAGACGTCAGGTGAGGCGTAGCAAAACAAGCGTAGACTGCAGCACAGCTTGGCAACAGCACAGCACGGCACTAGAACTGGGTAACACGGAAACAGGATATGGGATACAGGAACAAGGCACACTGAGAAACTGGAAGACACCGGGAGACCATTTAGCACGACAAACTATGGGTAAAAACAACGCACTGGCAAAAAGCAAGGGGCAGAGCCCTTATTATAGCCCAAGGCTTCCTGGGCTGGATTGCAGACTTCCTGCAAAATGTGCGCACTGGCCCTTTAAGACCTTGCACACGGGAGCGCGCGCCCTCCGGAAACAGTCTCGATGTCTGGAAGTGAGTGCCGGCACCTCACAGAAGGATGACGCTGCACACAGGTAAATATGTCCATAGCCACGGCCGTTGAGGTTTAAGTCAGAACGACGGTCCGTGGCCATAGACGTTACACCCCCAGTGAAGTATTACATGCTGTCATTCATTGTTAGCTGCTTTGGCTAATAGAGAGGGGTATCCTCTCTCTCTTTGATAAAGGGTATATGGAAAGAGGTTGTGTTTATGAAAAAAACTAGAACTATAGCAACTATTTAATTTCTCAGATGCAGAAGTTGTTCCCGTAAATATATAATACATGATCTCCATAATGTTTGTCTTGTATTCAAGTGGTATGGAGTTGCATTCCCATATGAGTTTCTAGACTTGCTTTATTAGTTAAAGTAGCAAGGCCCTGGGGAAAAAGCTATAGAAATACGCAGAATAATGCATATTGTTGCCTAAAATACTTCTCAACTAAGAACCTCAGCCCAAGGTTAAAGGTTCTACTGGACATGTAAAAGGCTGGTTGCAGGCAGGGGATCTGCTAAAACAACATAATAAGTATTACCTTGTAAATCCCCCAACGTTCCGGTGCTCCCTGCCCAGGGCCGGTTCTAGCTTTTCTGCTGCCTGATGCAAAAATTTAAATGGCGCTCCCCAGATCTTGATTGACATCCCCCTGGCTGTTCTACATCACTAGCAGCCTCCTTCAACTCTTGCGGATGCGCCATTGCCTTGTAATCCCTGTGCCCAAGCAGTACAAGGCAATGTCACATCCAGGAAAGTTAGAGGAGGCTGCTAGTGATGTACAACAACCAGAACCAAGCTCAATACTTAGATGTAATACTAGAAACAAGCTCATACATACAGTGGCGTAACTACCGCTGTAGCAGCCATAAAATCTGCTATGGGGTCCGCAGCATGATGGGGCCTTTGCCGCAAGCCGGCAACGCCCCCGATGCCCTGAGGCTCTCATTGACGGTGCGGCCCTGTACCCGCCGCTATGTTTACTTTTACAGAAAGTGATGACGTCCCGTTCCATCCATGTGATGGCTGTAGTCAATCACTTGCCTAAGTGATGGTGTTGGAAAGAACGGCGCGTGATTTCTGAGGCCAGTGATTGGAATGGGATGTCATCACTTACTATTAAAGAGTCTGCTGGAGACCATGTGAGCAGCGCTGCTGGAGCAGCAGGGGATTTACCAGGTCATTTTTTATTTATTTAGTTATTTTAGCACATCCTCTGCCTGCAGTCTGTTTTATAAATGTTCCGAACAACCCCTTTAATAGTGGATTTCTTGTGATACAATATTAGTTATAACAGAAAAAAAGAAGCATTACATGAAAAATATTCGAATAGTCCAACTTTAATGGAATAGCCCTAGATTTCAACTACATTTTGATGTGGAATTGCCTGCAGAGCAATCAATAATAATAATAATAATAATAATAATAATAAATATAATTACATTGATTCCAAATTTATAAACCCACAAAAGTTCTACAATGTTCAATAACAAAGTAGCAAAGTGTGGAAGACCACCTATCACACAGTATTGTAGACAGATCACATTGGTGTACACCACCCAGTATAGCTATATGTATGAGGGAAGGGAAAAGGGAGAAAGTATGTGATCTGAATTAATATTTAACTTTTATTGATATGCATTAAATAAAGATAAATTGTAAAAATCCTTGGTGTAAGAGGTATGTGCGAGTGACCCCCAAACTCACATACCTAGGCTATATAAATTGGGATATAATGATTATGATTGTGTCAAAAGTGTTCATACGAAGAACACATAAAGTGCTGAGCTTGCAAATGAGAACTTTGGGTTCGGTAGCTTTCTCTGATACTGGTTCTTGCCCTAATATGCCCGTTCCATATATGATTACCGTATATGTGAGAAACATGTGTGCATATATTTATACTTATGTACTCTTTGTGTGATATTATAGTTTGAGGAATCTCTAACGATAAAATGATGTCTCTATAATATATATTAAAATACTTTTTTCGGAAACTTTTTTCAATACCTTCTCCCCACTTATTTAATTATTTATTTATTTTCTTTTTGTGCAAAAATTTCTTCTGGCCCCTTCCAGTATCCAGACTAATCTCATCTGGAGATCCGTTATGAGTCTTATTGTCTGAACTAATTGTGGGCATATTTATTTATTGCTCTTTATTCCAGTGGCTATTTATTTTCCATTGCATTCCTTTCCAGGCTTAGGATTGGCTAGCCTGGCTGTCAATCAATCTCTGCCCTATTTATAGGGCTGTGTAATGGCGGTCCCCCACCCCTAGAAGAAGCCAGAATGCTGGCGAAACGCGCGTCGGGTGCTCATTCCTTTTAACTGTCCTTGGTGTAACATATGGCTTGGGTTGCCTTCTCAGGCTAATTGATTGATATTTGCTATCGCTCTCCACAATATCTGGCTGACAGCTGATAGCCTACAGCGCGACTGTGCTGCTAGTGCGGCGCACCCAGCTGTCATAACACGAGCGGCTGGTTGTGTTATTTCTCCCAGCCGCCGCTCCTGTCTGACCGCCGGTGTAATTGCCGCGCGGCTCCCTCTATGCTGCCCACTCCGTTTCAATACGGGAACAGGGCTACATGCTTAATTCAGGTCCACCTACAGTGGACCTGTACTCTGGTATAGAGTCTGTGCAGCGTCTCAGCTGATAACTGGGCGCGGGCACATTCAGGGAACCACAGCTGATCTCCACGCTGCCGCCCTGATACACAGGGACAGCGGCGTGAGAGTGCAGCTGTATGCTGATCATTAACACGCACTGCGGCAGACATGCACGGAGGTGCGTTGGGATACTCACTCTGACTGACAACATGTCATGCTCTGCAGGAGACTGCAGGCACGAGTGGCTCTTATGTATCCAACCAGTGCAATCTAAATACAATATACCGCTACTTCACACTGTAACCACTGTTTGTTTATAATAAAATTGTTGCTTTTCAAACAGTTTGTTACACCATAACAATATTGTTGTGGTTTCCAGCACTTCATAGCAGTGCAGTCTCGGGCTGTGATTTGTGCTCTTGCTCCAGCGCAATAGACACACAGCTATAGTGCGCTGCTTGCAGGCTCTTGTTCACACTACACCGCAGTGCAGCCATATAGTGGTGCAGCAGGCTACCATTGTTTAATCCTGCGCTATCGCAACTTTATAATTTACAACCATTTTGCAAGCTCAGCACTTTATGTGTTCTTCGTATGAACACTTTTGACACAATCATAATCATTATATCCCAATTTATATAGCCTAGGTATGTGAGTTTGGGGGTCACTCGCACATACCTCTTACACCAAGCATTTTTACAATTTATCTTTATTTAATGCATATCAATAAAAGTTAAATATTAATTCAGATCACATACTTTCTCCCTTTTCCCTTCCCTCATACATATATCAATAACAAAGTACCATCATTGGATCATATGTAGCAAAATGCATACATTTCCAACATAGAAACATCAGAACCCTCGATGAATGTAATGGCCGCCACTCCCTGCTATTACCTGCTACTGGCATTCTAGCCCTAGCCACTTCTCTTCTAGCAAGCTCCTACACCGTCGACTTTCTGTTCTGGATCCTAATGTGCAGACCCTTGCTTTATTAAAAGGCCAGCACGCGACCGATTTCTAAGTGACCCATTATGAACCTTGCCATCTGTCCTGGCCTTTTGCTATATCTGACCCCGCTTACTTGCACTTCACATGTTACGTTGGCCTTCACCTAGGGAGACTGCTCTGGGATAAGCGACCTGCGGTTCTCCTGCAGCGAAGTCCAAAATCCTGTATAGGGGTAAAGGGTGAATACCAGGGGTTCCCTTAGACTCTGCCTTTTTGGTTTGACCCTACATCAAATCCCTTGGTAAAAATGTGGGTTCACACCACTCTCTGCTGGCCCCGTGAAATATTATCCCATGGGCCTTGTGACAATGAATCTTATCAGAATGTTGGTTTATTGGGTTTACTGAAGTGGATATTATGCATTTGAAATCTCAATACCTGAGAGATTTCTGAAGGGAAACCACTACATAAAAGTTGATTTCTCCATTTCTAATTATGCTGGAAATTCCAAAATGAACGATGCATACACAACTTAATTAGATCAGCAACACTTGAGGCTCCAGATAATTATAAGTGGTAAACAGTATATGAAAGTCTTACTGACTACAGGGTACTAGAATATACAGTCGTGTGCTTAATCCACCTTAATTAGCCTTGAGGATGAACATAGATGCCGGTGGATTGAAATATCACAATTAATGACAATTGCTAAAATGCCGTCGTGTATTAAGTAAGTATTTCAAGCCCTTTCATTAAATGTTGCATTATGTAGTGAATCCATTTGAAATTGGATGGATGTAATATAACTGGATGGCAAGAATACAGAATGACAATTGAAATTATGCCTATAAGTAGTTGACATGTTCTAACTTCACAACAGACCAGCTTCAAGAACAAGTGTAATTTTTGTATTGTTTTTTTTAACTGTAGCTAGGCTTTTCTTCAGCCTGGGGCAGTGTCCCTACCTCCCCCAGAACTTATCCAAACTTGATCCCCATAAAATGTGACATTTTATTTACATATATATATATATATATATATATATATATATATACTGTACATACATACATACACATATATATATATATATATATTATTTTTTTAATACATCAATTTTTTTTATGTATGTGATCTTTTTTAAATAAAATTAGCAGGCACTTTTTGTTAATCATGCTATTTACCATAGAACGTGAAACGACAGCAATATATATATATATAGTCAAAAATTGGAGCAGCACTGTGATAGAACGCCTAACTAGGCTGGTGCAAAGCTTCAAAAATAAAGGAGTGACCTCTCCTTATGTATAAGATATCCAAGAAAAGAGAACACGAAGCAGCACTCAAAAAAAGTAGATTTATTTATCCAACATCAGACCACAACGTTTCACCTTCTCTATGAAGGTATTTTCATAGAGAGGGTGAAACGTTGTGGTATGATGTTGGATAAATAAATCTACTTTTTTGAATGCTGCTTCATGTTTTCTTTTCCTATATATATATATATATATATATATATATATATAGATATATATATATATATATATATAGATATATATATATAGATATATATATATGTGTATATATATATATATATATATATATATATGTATGTATATATATATATATATATATATATGTATGTATATATATATATATGTATGTATATATATATATATATATATTTGTATATAGATATATATAGATATCTATATCTATATATCTATATATATAGATATATATATCTCTCTCTATATATATATATATATATATATATATATATATAGATATATATAGAGATATATATATATATAATCCAAAAATCAGGCAGCACTCCAAGGTATGAGCAAAGTAGAAAAAGGTGCTTTATTTGTCCATATACACACGACGTTTCAGCTCAACACAGGAGCCTTTCGCAAGTGAGAAAGGCTCCTATGTTGAGCTGAAACGTCGTGTGTATATGGACCAATAACGCACCTTTTTCTACTTTGCTTATACCTTGGAGTGCTGCCTGATTTTTGGATTCTACTACAGCAGGTATGTTAGCCCTGACCTGGGCAGGTCGGCACCCATCCATGATTCACAAGGCTGTGCGGCTGACCTTGTATTTGGACTATGATATATATAAAAAAGACTCTGGGGTACAACCAAATTCAACATCAGATTAGTTCAAAACGAGCACCCAATACCTGTAGTCCAGTAGTGTACAGAACATACTCACACATCAATGATAATGGCAACCTCATATTCTCCCCAAGTGCTGTGTTTAACACTTTAGACGCCATGGATAACAAAAGAGCTGGCATTCCTAAACCAGTCTGAACATTCTACTTCTAACCAAAGTAGCAGAAGCCAACCCTGCTTGTATTATAACCCTCTTGCTCTGGTCTTCTGATGTCAGCAGGGTGTTTTACTTGTCCCTATTTTTCACTACAACTCTGAGTTTAGACGGGGACATCATAGAATATAGCTCATTCAAGCCTCAAAGTTTCTTCTTTATATACAAAATATGCAATCTCTCCTGTTGTACTCCCATGAAATAAAGCAATCCATTCTCCATTAATGGTTACTTTTTGCTTTTCTCTGGCTTTGCACAATATCTGGTAGTCTCAGTGGTCTGCCAGGTGGTCCCTGTCGGATTGGGACCCTAAGGGCCAGCTCCACAGGGAAAAAAGGTGTTAAAGTTTTCCTCTTGAAAGTTTCTAATGGGCCGTGTATGGTATTGCAGTTTAGTCCCATTCGCTTGAATAGAGGATGAGCTGTAATACCCACCAGATCCAGCCATCGGAAAAGGATGGTGCTGTTTCTGAGAAAAAGGCAGACCTATTTTTCTAATCCAGAAACATCCCCTTTAAGCTTCACTGGAGGTGGAAATCCCCCTTTTTTTTAAAAACTATTTACTAGTTACGCATCTAAACATAGAAATTCGATTACAAGTCTATACACAATCTAATCTTCTGACAGGATGTTTGGTATTGACATGGCACCAGTCTAATCCAGGCATATCCCTGTAGTGTTGTGTGCAACTCCCCTGCCCCAAATGACGTATATATTATATATACACCTGTAAATGCAAGGGAGGTGCAAGACCCTGCAAGAGCAGGTGTCATGTCAGGCAAATTAATACCCAGTCCCTGAGATCTTGGAACTGGAACAATTCAAATATAAAAATAAAATAAATAAAATCTATAGAAGTATAGTAAGGAGACAAAAATACTGAATTCTGGCAGAAAAAAATGTAAAACAAATAATGTGTGCAGCGATGTAAAAGACAAAGTAGAAAATATCATCTATGCGTAATGTCTCAATATGGGCTTGTGCATTACACTGAAGTGCAGAAAAGTATTTGAAAATACAGCAGATTTGGAGGACAAGCCAATATTCTCCTAAACTATGACACACATTCTTCTAAACTATCACAACCCAAATTGTGAAAGTGAACACACAAGTCATGCAGTCTTACATAACAACCCATGTGTTACCAATGAAAAAGGAGATTTAAAGAGGACCTCTCACCCAGGGCTGAAAATTGAAATGGCGCCCCCCCAAATCTGGATTGACATCCTCCTGGCTGTTCTACATCACTAACAGCCTCCTCCAACTCTTTTTACGTTTGCACCGATGCCCCCCCCTGATATGCATGGAACAGTGATGAAATCGGGTAGAGTACACCTTGCTGCACAGTCTGTGCCCAAGGAGTACAAGGCAATGGCACATCCAATGAAGTTGAGGAGACTGGTAGAGATGTATAACAGCCAGGGGGATGTCAATCAAGCATGGAAAGGTGAGTTTGGAGGCAGGACTATGTGCCTTTTCAGGATAGCGGCACCGCCCCATGACCCTTTAATGAGTAATTAGCATACAGTGTGCGCCGTATAAAAGTTGATTTCATCGATTTTGCTGCATCTAAAAATAAACTTACAGGGAATGTTTGGAAATATTGTCAGGTCATGTATTACTGCATGGTGGCGGTTCAAGGGGCTAAAACTACCTGAGAGGTTCCCATTAAATATACTATGAATTGCAACAATTCCATCTGCACTGCAATTTTGATATTATAAAGATATCCTATATAATTACAGCTTCAGAACCAAGCTCAGTACATGAATACAGTACTAGAACCAAGCTCAGTACATATATACAATACCAGAACCAAGATCAGTACATAAATACAGCACCAGAACAAAGCTCAGTACATAAAAACAGCACCAGAACAAGGATCAGTACATAAATACAACACCAGAACCAAGCTCAGTACATAAGTACAATACCAAAACCAAGCTTAGAACATAAATACAGCTCCATGACTAAGCTCAGTAAATAAATACAACACCAGAACCAAGCTCCGTTCATAAATACAGTACTAGAACCCAGCTCAGTACATAAATACAGCACCAGAACTAAAGTCAGTACATAAATACAGCACCAGCACAAATACAGCTCAGTACAGAGATAACTTGCAAATTTAGTGCAACCCCTGCCGTATAGGTTTGTACGGCATAAAACTACAGCTCTCAGTATGGCCTGAACAATGGTAAGGATATACTGAGAGTTGCTGTTTCACAAAAAAAAAATCATACCATCCATCATCTCGCTGCAGATCATAGTGTCTACAGTACTGATTAGAGGCAGAATAAACATTTATATTGAGTGATTCACAGGTGACCACTTCTAAGATTAAGTAGTTCTTTTTCGCTTTTCTTCTACATTCGGTCCAGACTTCTATGATGATTTTTCCCGGCCACGGCATATTTCTGCAGTTTGCCACTCGGATGTTTTCAGCTTCTGACTTTTCAAACATTTCTGCACCTATAAACAAAGATAAATCTCTCGTGGTGTCACACACTACGCCCCTAAATATAATAGTGGCATGCACTGCACCTCTTATTATAATATCACCATACAATGTGTCCCTGATTATAATAGCACCATACACTGTGTCCCTGATTATAATAGCACCATACACTATGTCCCACACACACTGTGCCCCCTGTAAATAGTGTCCCCCATAAAGCCCCCTGTACACAGTGCCCCCATACAGCCTCCTGCAGATAGTGCTCCCTGTAGACAGCACCCCTCATAGAGCCCCCTCTAGTTAGTGCCCCACATAGAGACCCCCTGTAGTTAGTGCCCCACATACATAGTGCCCCCAAAGAGCCTCCTGTAGATACTGCCATCATAGTGCCCCCTTTAGATAGTGCCCCATAGAGCCCCTGTAGATAGTCCTCCCCATACAGACCCCTTTAGATAGTGCCCCCGATAGAGCCCCATGTAGATAGTGCCCTACAGAGATCCCTCTGTAGATAGTGCCCCCTGGAGATAGTGTCCTACATAGAAAACCCTGTAGATGGTGGCCCCAGTAGATAGTGCCCCACATACAGCCCCCTGTAGATAGTGCCCCACATATAGCCCCACGTAGATAGTGCCCCACATAGTGCCCCTCATATAGCTCTTTTAGGTAGTGCCCCACACTTAGCCCCCTGTAGATAGTGCCCCACATATAGGCCCCTTTAGATAGTGCCCCACGTATAGCCCCCTTTAGATAGTGCCCTACATATTGCCCCTTCAGATAATGCCCCACATGTAGCCCCTGTAGATAGTGCCCCATTTATAGCCCCTTGTAACTAGTGCTACTTTTAACTGTTTTCATACTTACCTGATCCCGTTCCCGCGCCATCCTCTAGCAATGCAGGTCTGCTCTCTTCTGAGAAGGTCTGATGGGGCTGAACGACGCAAGCCTCACAATGACATAATCGTGCCGCCTATGTCATTAAAATGCGTTGAATGGCAGGGCAAGGCAAATCAACGCTTGCATCGTTGAAAGGAGCTTAATGACAGGGTGCCTTGCCCGGCCATTCAGCTATGCAAGCAGCGCAATGACATCATCACGCCACTCGCGTCATTGAATGGCGCAGAATGGCAGGACATGGAACGTTATGCATGTAATTGTATTTGCATCCTATAGACAGAAATGCAGCTAAAGTGCAGGAGGGGGTGGTGGTGGCTGGTTTCAATGGGCCACTACCCCCTCAGAGAGGCCGCAGGCCACCAACTGAGGCGAAAAGGTCAACTCGCCTTATGGACGGTGTGGCCCTGCTGTCACCTCCCCTGACATGTCTTTTAGTACATTTTTGTATTTCTTATAAAATAACAATTCTGGAACATATTTTTCTTACAACTATGTGTTACCATTCCTATGTTATTCCTTCTAGAAATTTCTAGAAATATATAAATATATTGACAACTGGGTGTTACCTTTCCCCTTGTCAAAGGGGCGTTTCCCTACATACGCTCACTCTGTCAGCACTGATTGGACATTGTCAGTGTGTGTAGGGACACACCCCCAACTAACACCCAGTTATCAATTTATTCAGAAATGAAAGGCACGAAGCAGAGTTCTTAGAAAAGCTTCTCCAGAATTGTTATTATATGAGGAATACAAGTATTTAATAAAACAGACATGTCAGTAGAGGTGACAGGTCCTCTTTAAGTGAAACACCAAGCTCACCAATGCAACTGTCCAGCCCAGAGTCATTAGTAGTGGTGAATACAGAGTGGTTTCTGACATGTGACAACAATTCTAAAACCGCAAACTAAGATTGAATAAGCAGCCTTTCATTTCCTTTAGCATGGACTCCTACAATATATGGGTCAGTTCACACATTGCGAAAATCCGCAGCAAATGCAGTAGTAGCAAAGTGGATGAGATAAAACAAATCTCATCCACACGCTGTGTAAATACTGAGTGGCAAAACCGCTCAGAAATTGACTAGCAGTGCAGAATTTTATTCCACAGCATGTCAATTGTATTTGCGTAAATGCAGCTTATTTGTTGCTGGTTTTCCCTATTGAATTCAATGGGGAGGTAAATCCCGCAACAAATAGCAGTTGTGTTTCTTGCGACGAGTTTGCAGCGATTCCGCCGAAAAAAACGCAACTCAGAAAAAAAATAATCTCATACTTATCCAGAAGTCTGTGTTCCTCCCTCCAGCGCGACTTTCTTGGATGATGTTTCATCCCATGTGACCACTGCAGACAATCACAGGCTGTAGCGGCTGTCACATAGGATGAAACTTCATCCCAAGAGGCCAGCCTGCTAGCAGGCCGGCTAAGGGCTGCAGTTTTTCGCAACAGACATACCAGACGAAAAACTGCACTACAGTTTGGCGAGTTTTTTTGGCCGGTTGCGCTGCATGCTTTTTAGCCGCGTATCTGCCCCGTGTGATCTCAGCCTATAAAACACCAACACAACAAACACTGCCACATCATGAATCTTAAACTCTGGCTTCAACAATGGTTGGTTCAAAAACTGTTCTGCATCTTCTAAACTCATGCACTATTCTGTCCTGAAGACAGACAACGCTCCTCTGATCGCAATTTTGCCCCTGCGGTGGAACTTGGTAATATCCTGGCTGCTGAGACAAGACTGGTGCTGAGCTTGAATAAGGACGAGTGTGCACAAAATGGGTCATTGGATGTTGAACATATGCATAAGATATAGGAGTCTTCCACATGATGGGATATTGAGGTGCAGGTCTTGTCTGTACGTAGGTGAACACATTCTACTTCTGCTTCCGTACAGCTGGTCCAAGCTCCAGATTCCTACCACAAATGCTGATCAGTGGACTTACTATCCTCTAAGCATCAGCATATTATTATAGGACACAAAATGATATCCCATACATACACTTGTCTGATCAGTCAATTGTTTTACTTCTTACACATCTGAAAATTTGTCGCTGCAGTCATCTTTCATTTTCTTTTTTACTTCTCCACCTACCAAAAGCCATAAATTTTTTATTTTTCTATCGACATGTAATGTACCATACAAAAATTTTAGTATGGTAAAAAATTTTATTAAATAAACGAATTCCTCCGATGTTTATTGGGTTTCTTTTTTTACTGTGTTCACAGTGCAGAAAAAAAAAATCTTTAACCATATTCTTAGATCCATACATTATTTTTTTTTGTCAATGGAGCATGTGAGAGTTAGATTTTTTTGTAAGGTGAGCTGTAGTTTTTATTGGTACCATTTTGGGCACATACAAATTTTGAATCATTTTTTATTTCATTTTATTTGGAAGGTTAGGTCTTTTACGCCGTTCCCCATGCGGGATAAATAATGGTATATTGTCATAGTTATGACTTTTACGAATGTGGTCATAGCAATTATGTTTTTTTTCTTTTTGATATTACTTTAGAGAAAAGTTTTTTTTACTTTTAATATATATTTAATTTTTTTGTAAATTATTCAAAACTTTATTTAACTCTTTTGTATATTTTTTTTAGGCGACTTGAAAAAGTGGTGATTTGATCGCTGGTATAATACACTGCAATATCTATGTATTGTAGTATAGTGTGCTATTTGCTAGACTAGACTTAGTAGGGACAAAAATATGTCAGGCCAGGTTGCCATGGGTCCCATCAGCAGCCTGCTGTTGCAGTGGGGGGGGGGGTTTGTAATGGGTAATAGTGTGGTGGAGGATTCCCCCTCTAATGGCTTGGATTAAATGGCAGGGACCAGACATATCTCCGATACCGACCGTTGAAGTAAAGTATCTGTTCTATGTTACAGCCAACATCCGCTGAGTATGAAGTGGGCTCAGCCTGCGAGCCCGCTCTATACACCCCTTCTCGGCTATGTTGTAAATAAACGTCAAATGTCGGCAAGGAGCTAAATTCAATTTCATCCATCATTCTGTCACACCAACAACTTTTTGTGTATGTATTTTTTAACCAATTTTTTCATTACAATTTATTTAACTTTTTTTTTTATTTCACAAGGAATATCCTTGTAATGCCACAATGGCTATTGATCATGGTATCTCAAGGGTTGTACTGCCAAGATTTGAGTTAACCACTGTGCCTACGCGATCGTGGAGATGTGTGGCACTGGGCATTAAGTTCTGGTTCCAAGTACTGTATATTTATGGCGCAGGGTTGGAAGGAGTTAATTGAGCTTTTCTTTTTGGGGCCTGTACTTTGTTGCCTCATTTTATTTATTTTTTGGGAGAGGGGATTACATAAAGCTGTTTTCCAGTTTATAAAAGTTTTCAAGTTGGCTGGGATATATTTTTCTGTATGAAAAATTATTGTATGATAAATCTATTTGCTATTTTTTTGGGCTTTCAGACTATAAAACCCTTGACACAGCTGTATTCAATATAAAAAGCACAGTAGAACTAGCTTGTATACCTAGAAAGCAAATGTTAACAATTTTGCCATATAAATTGTAGGTATTTTAGAGCACATAACATTTTTATCCTCTTTCTTAACTGATATATTTTATCCATGACTCATTTTAAATGCAAAGTGCCAATATTACACATGCATTATAGGCAAAAATAATGAAAAGAACTGATCTCATAGTCACTGGGGATGACCCCACACCTAAGTGTACAATTACTACTAAACAAATAGGGCGCATTAAACAGATGGTCTTAAATGTGGCAACATATTTCTAACTGAATCACCATAGTACATTGGATTATGTAACACATGCTTATAGCACTCCATGTACTGTACACTAGATTTTATATTACAACGTCAATGATAACAGCACATCTTAACTCTACTGTAAGTCAATCAATGATGTGATGGTTATGTCACAACAGGTCATGTTTTTGCTTCATCCTATTTTGAAATTAATAAGGACAAAAAAAATTGAAAACTGACATTGTGCTTTAGGGCAGTCCTCGAACGACCACAGACAAAAGGAGCTCACAGGCCCTTGGTCAGTTAGAGCACTCATTAAAGTTTAACCCCTTCCCGCTGCAGCCATTTTTAGTATTTTTACTTTCGTCTTTTCCTCCCCACATTCCAAAAGCCATAACATATTTATGTTTCCGTTGATATAGCCGTATGAGGGCTTGTTTTTTTGCAGGACGAGTTATAGATTTTTACGGCAGCATTTATTGTACCATATAATGTATTTGGAACAAATATAATGGTGGTTTCTCTTGGCTAAAATACCCACAAAATCTCTCTCAGACCGGAGCAGGCAAAACTAAATTGGGTATGATCCAACAAATACCCTAAATAACATATATTAAGTATAGTGAAGTTTACCACTCAGACGGCACTGGTAACAGTCCAATATCATTCAGTATGGGCTCTCTCCCAGAAAAATGCAGTGGACAGTCCGCAATCCAATGAGGGTGTGGATGGTAATTCTTATCCTTGTAGTTCCACAAAGCTCCTTATCGTTTCTCTCCACATTCAAAGAACTACTGGTAGGAAAAGGATCTTATGTCTCTAATAGATGGAAAAAGGAAGACACATAGTGCAACACCCTCTGCAAAAAGATTGCTCCACGCCAAGTTTAATCCATACTCACAGAAGTAACAAGAAATAAAAGCATCAAGATAAGTAAAAATCTTTAACATTTCTAGGCGGCACGCCAAACACTCTCGCCCGACCCTGGGTTTCGCCCTTCCGGCTTCCTCTGGGGCAATCAGCGTCATACACTTCTCATTGTTCCAGCCGGCTTCTGTCACTGCACAATCACACTGGGCTTGAACAATGAGAAGTATGTGACACTGATTGATCAGCGTCATACACTCCTCTGCACAACGCCCAGTTGGTAAAATGTTGGTAAAAATTAAAAACACGCCCAGTTGTCTATTAAGAAACTAATTAGCATAAATCTAAAATTGATTATAACTTGCTAAAAAATTATAGTTTTTCAAAATAAAAACCACTGCTGATATCTACATTACAGCGCCGATCAAATTATGTAGGAGATAGGGCACTTATAATCTGGTGACAGAGCCTCTTTAACTTTATTTTGTGGGTCAGTAGGATTACGGCGATACCAAATTTATATATTTTTTTTTATGTTTTACTACTTTTACAAGGAAAAAACAGATTGTTACAAAAATAAAATTTGGGAGGAACCTAGTCTTTAAAAAAAATAATAATGTTTTTTTTTTAAAGAGACAGAGAGAGGGATGTTTGTGATAAAAGCAAGTGAGGGAGAAAGAAGTCAGTACATAGTCGGTGGATTTGCCGTCCATGGAGTCAGCCGCTGTTGGATAGCCGGGCAGGGCGAGAACTGCCAGATTGTATAGTCAGGCACGGCGAGAGTTGCCAGATTATATATCCGGACAGGGCGAGAGCTGCATGATTGTAATCTTTCTAAATGCTGTTGTGAATGCTTTGAGGGGTCTAGTTTCTAAAACGGGGTGTTTCATAGGGGTGTCTAATATATAGGTCCCTCAAAGCAACTTCAGAACGGAACTGGGACCTAAAAAAAAATAAAAATGAGGCAATACTTCGCTTCTCCTAATGAGCATTGCCTACTCCAAGATGACCCCAGTTTTGACCGTTAGTATAAACGGAGACCCCTATTAGACCGTTTCAGTGCCCGGTTTTCCCAAGCTTACACCCCCGAGAATTGTATTTATATTGATGAGTCCTTGGTACATTTTATAGGGAGGCTTCAATTCCGCCAGTACCTGCCGGGTAAGAGGGCAAGGTATGGCGTGAAGATGTATAAGCTGTGCGAGAGTGCGTCAGGGTATACCTACAAATTTAGGATATATGAAGGCAAGGATAGCAGTATTCAGCCTCCAGAATGCCCACCCTTACTGGGAGTTAATGCAAAAATTGTGTGGGATTTGGTGCACCCACTGCTGGACCAGGGTTACCACCTCTACCTGGATAATTTTTATACCAGCGTCCCATTCTTCAACTGCCTCGCTTCCAGAAGTCCTGCGGCATGCGGCACTGATAGAAGAAATCTGAGAGGCTTCCCTAAGACTCTGCTTGGGCAAACACTCAGAAGAGGTGAGAGCAGGGCACAATCTAGCAGCAACATATTGTGTGTCAAGTACAAGACTAGAGAGATGCCACACCAGTACCCATGTACCTGTACGAGGTACCAGTACAGAGACCCCCAAACCAGACTGCATCCTGGACTACAACAGGTACATGGGAGGGGTGGACTTGTCAGATCAAGTCCTGAAGCCCTACAGCGCCATGCGGAAATCGAGGGTGTGGTATAAGAAGCTGGCCATACACATCATACAGATGGCATTGTACAATGCGTACGTGCTACGTCTATGTGCAGGCCAGATGGGAACTTTCCTGGAATTTCAAAAGGTGGTTATCAAGAAACTAATTTTTAGGGACCAAGAAGGGGGGGCACCCAGTACTTCTGGAAGCGAGGCCACACGCATCGTACCAGGGGAACACTTTCCAGGAGAAGTTCTCCAAACTGGCAAGAAAGGAAAAAGTCAAAAGAGGTACAAAGTCTGCTATAAGAGGGGGATAAGGGAGGACACAATATATCAATGTGACATGTGTCTCGAAAAACTAAGGCTCCGTATGAAAGAGTGCTTCAAAATGTATCATATATCCCTTGATTTTTAATCTACCCCAGTTTTACTTACCCTGATGCACTCCGCACAGCTTATCCCCCTCATCTTTACCTTCTGAGCCCTGCTGTGTGCCCAGGCAGCTGATAACAGCCACATTGAGGGTATTGCCATACCCGTGAGAACCTACATTACAGTTTATGGGGTGTATGTCTCTGGTCAAAATGCTCACTACACCTCTAGATGAATGCCTTAAAGAGGCTCTGTCACCAGATTTTGCAACCCCTATCTGCTATTGCAGCAGATCGGCGCTGCAATGTAGATTACAGTAACGTTTTTATTTTTAAAAAACGAGCATTTTTGGCCAAGTTATGACCATTTTCGTATTTATGCAAATGAGGTTTGCAAAAGTACAACTGGGCGTGTTGAAAAGTAAAAGTACAACTGGGCGTGTATTATGTGCGTACATCGGGGCGTGTTTACTACTTTTACTAGCTGGGCTTTCTGACGAGAAGTATCATTCACTTCCCTTCAGAACGCCCAGCTTCTGGCAGTGCAGATCTGTGACGTCACTCACAGGTCCTGCATCGTGTCGGCACCAGAGGCTACAGTTGATTCTGCAGCAGCATCAGCGTTTGCAGGTAAGCAGCTACATCGACTTACCTGCAAACGCCGATGCTGCTGCAGAATCATCTGTAGCCTCTGGTGCCGGCTCGTCTGACACGATGCAGGACCTGTGAGTGACGTCACAGATCTGCACTGCCTGAAGCTGGGCGTTGTGAAGAGAAGTGGATGATACTTCTATGCACAACGCCCAGCTAGTAAAAGTAGTAAACACGCCCCGATGTACGCACATAATACACGCCCAGTTGTACTTTTACTTTTAAACACGCCCAGTTGTACTTTTGCAAGCCTCATTTGCATAAATACGAAAATGGTCATAACTTGGCCAAAAATGCTCGTTTTTTAAAAATAAAAACGTTACTGTAATCTACATTGCAGCGCCTATCTGCTACAATAGCAGATAGGGGTTGCAAAATCTGGTGACAGAGCCTCTTTAAGCGGTGTCGTTTTTAAAACTTCTTGGGGGTTTCAACTGTACTGGTACCTCAGGGGCTTCTGCATACATGACTTCGCACCAGAAAATCCCCAGTAAGCCAAATGTTGGTCCTTTCCTTCTGAGCTCTCCCATGGGCCCAAACGTCAGTTTATCACCACAAATTTGGCAGTTTATCACTCAGGACAAATTGGGCAACAAAATGGGGTATTTTGTTCCCTGTGAAAATAAGAGATTTTGATAAAAAATGACATCTTATTGGAAAAAATGAAATCTTTTTAATTTCACAGCCCAATTCAAATAAGTGCTGTGAAAAAACTGTGCGGTCAAAATGGTAACAACAACCATAAATCAATTCCTTGAGGGGTGTAGTTTCCGAAATGAGGTCACTTTTGGGGGATTCCTACTGTTTTGGCACCTCAACACCTCTTCAAACCTGGCATGCTGCCTAAAATATATTCTAATAAAAAAGAGGCCTCAAAATGCACTAGGTGCTTCTTGCTTCTGGGGCTTGTGTTTTATTCCACGAGCGCACTAGGGACACATGTGGGACATTTCTAAAAACTGCAGAATCTGAACAATACATATTTAGTAGTGTTTCTCTGGTAAAACCTTCTGTGTTACAGAAAAAAATTGAATACAATTGAAATTCGGCAAGAAAAATTAAATTTGCAAATTTCTCCTCTACGTTGCTTTAATTTCTGTGAAATGCCTGAAGGGTTAAATAAACTTTCTAAATGCTGTTTCGAATACTTTGAGGGGTCTAGTTTTTAAAATGGGGTGTTTTATGGTCATTTCTAATACATAGGCCCCTCAAAGCCATTTTGGAACTGAACAGGTACCTTAAAAAAAAGGCTTTTGAAATTTTCTTAAAAATATGAGAAATTGCTGTTTATGTTCTACGCCTTGTAACGTCCAAGAAAATTAAAAGAATGTTCATAAAACGATGCCAATCTAAAGTAGACATATGTGAAATGGGTAACTATTTTGGGTGGTATAACCGTCTGTTTTACAAGCAGATGCATTTAAATTCTGAAAAATGTTATTAAGTTTTCACCAATAAACACTGAATATATCATCCAAATTTTACAACTATCATAAAGCCCAATGTGTCACGAGAAAACAATCTCAGAATCGCTTGGATAGGTTTAAGCATTCCGACGTTATTACCACATAAAGTGAAATATGGCAGATTTGATAAATGGGCTCTGAGCCTTAAGGCCAAAACAAGGCTGCGTCCTTAAGAGGTTAAAATAATAAAAATAATAAAATTTGTGTTTTGTCGCCATAACTTTTACATCGATTGAGTGGTATAAGGGCTAATTTTTTGCAGGGCGAGCTGTAGTTTCTATTCGTACCAGTTTGGGGTACATGAGATGTTTTGTGTTTTATTCTATTTATTTTTTTACGACATTCACCGTGTGGATTAAATAATGTTATATTGTAATAGTTTGGACTTTTAGGCTGGGTTCACACTGAGTTTTTTGCAGGAGGAAAATCTGCCTCAAAATTCCGTTTGGAATTTTGAGGCAGATTTTCCTCTGCCTGCACGCCGATTTTTGCTGCGTTTTTCACATCGTTTTTTGCCTGCGGGCATAAAACACAGCAAAATATGCTTTCTCTGCCTCCCATTGATGTCAATGGGAGGTCAGAGGCGTTAAAGCCCGAAGTTAGGGCATGTCCCTTCTTTTTCCCGCGACCTGGTTTTTCCGATCGCGGGAAAAAAACGCCACTGGCATATTCGGCCGTTTTTTGGCACATTTTCCGGCTCGATTTCCACGTCAAAAAACTCACCAAAAAACTCAGTGTGAACTCCCCCTTACAGGGGTTTTGAACTTCTAATATGCTACATACTCCCCCACCCGACCGCCATATATATATATATATATATATATATATATACATATGACGAGAAGAGGTTGAGTACTAAAAAATATCAGTCCGTCCCTTTGATAATACAAATAAAATAAAAAAATATATATATACACCGTATTTTTCAGACTATAAGATGCACCTGACTATAAGACGCACCCAGGTTTTAGACAACAGAAAATAGGAAAAAAATATTACATATTTGACAACTTTTACAAAGAAAAAACTATTTGTTAAAGAAAAATTCTTCTATTTGACCACATTCTGAGAGCCATCATTTTTATATTTTTTCATTGATTGAGCGGTGTGAGGGCTTATTTTTTGCAGGACGAGCTGTCGTTTTTATTGGCGCCATTTTTTGGTACATGATTTTTTGATCACTTTTTATTTAATTTTTTTAGCGCTAAGTTGACAAAAAAAAAAGATTCTGGTGTTTGTTGTTTTTTACGTCGTTCACGATGCGAGTTAAATAATGATATATTGTAATAGTTTGGACTTTTATGGATGCAGCGATACTTTTTTTTTTTACACATTTTATTAGTTCACCTAGCGGACTTGAACCGGCGATCGTTAGATTGCTTGTACAATACACTGCATTACAAATGTATTGCAGTATATTGTCATTTTTACAGGCTTCTGCTAAGCCCTGCCGGAGGCACCTGGGCTGCCATGACAACCATTGGCGACCCCCAAACACCTTGCGGGGGGCCCACTGGGCTGTTGCATTGGGCCTACCCCTCCTAACGGTTTAACTGCTGTGGTCGCTATTGACTGTGGCATGAGGTTTTCCCATCAGGGACATTTAAGACATATCCCCAGGATATGTCATAAATGTCAGATAAATGCTGGTCCCATCATTGGGACCCGCACATATCTCTAGAACGGGGCCCCTTAAACCCTTTCTAGCATTTTGTGCTCACGCTGCCTCACGGCCACTTACTGATTACATGGTCGAGAGTTATGGAAACAGCTTAACTCGTTGAGCTATGCTGTTTCCATAACTCCCATAGAACTGAATAGTAGTTACGGAAACAGCGTAGCTTGCATGCTACGTTGCATCCGTAACTGCCATTCACTACTTTAGGGGTTGCGGAAACAGTGTAGCTCAGCGAGTTATGCTGTTTCTGTAACTCTCGTCCATTTAGTCAGTAAGTGTCCGGGATGTAGCGTGAGCAGAAAAAGCTAGAACCTGGTTTAGGGGGCCAGCACGTCATGGGTCGGGAAGGGGTTAAGGAATCGGTCAGGGGGGTCTGGCGCAGCCGGGCCCCTTGACTGCCAATTACAAGAAAAAGTATTCGGCACACAAAGTCGTGGGTTTTAATTTCTTTAAATTTATTGCATTAGATGCCAGGGGTTTGGTGCGTGCAACGTTTCGGTCAAAGGACCTTCGTCAGGCACTCGTTCCCACTGGTCGCAGGTGTGTGCAGATGTTCGGCGCTGTCATCAGTATGGCGGGTTTCCGCTTGATAATACATATAAAATAACAAAAAATTCAAAAGTATATTTCCATCTAAATAAACATTTTTTACATATACTCATTAAGGTTACTCTCTACACAGTGTGCCATATTTATCTTGCTAGAACACTGGTTGCCCATACAATACTGTAATTGAGGGCAAAAAGTTTCCGCCATAATCAGCAAAGTCAGTTATGGAGCCAAAGTCGTCTGGTCACGACATGCATGTATACACATACTCCCTGCACTTTGCTTCTCTTTTTCTCTATAGGCCTCTATATTTTAATTTCATAGTCATGTCCCTATAGGGCTATATTCAAATACGGCAGTGTCATTTCAGAAATTTGTGCGACTGAAAAGTCTATTCCATCAGGCCTGTTTCTGCAGCATGTGCAATGAATTCTGTTAGCCCAATTTAGATGATAAGGATATTTGCAGAAATTTCTGCAAAAAATCTGCAGCATATGAATCTACTCTAAGGCTAGGTTCCCACATAGCATAAATGCTGCGGAATTTCCGCAACGGAATTGTGTGCGGAAATTCCGCAGCTTTTACAGTAGCAGCAAATTGGATGAGATTTAGAAAAGCTCATGCCCGCGCTGCAGAAAAAATAATGCAGCGTAAAGGTTAATAAATTGACCTGTGGTGCGGAATTTAATACCTCAGCATGTCAATCTATGCTGCGTTTTTGTTGATGTTCTGTTGCGCGTTTTCCCCATTGAATTCAATGGAGATGCAAAACCCACAACAGAAAGCCAAGTGTTGCGATTTTGCAGAGTAATCGCAGGGATTACGTCTCAAAAATCCCAACTGCAGAAAAAAAAATCATACTTAATTAGAACACCCTCCTTCTTTCTGCAGTCCGGCCTCCTGGTATGATGTTTCATTCTATGCGACCGCTGCAGCTAATCACAGGCTGCAGCATCACATGGCCTGCAGCGTGATTGTAGGAGGCCGGACTACGCGCAAAGAAGACTGAGCGCTAACTTCTGCAGCTGAAATTCTGTTAGAATAACTGCACCACAACGTTGTGCAAATTTTTGGACGGAGTGCACTGCGGGTTCCAGGTCGGACACGCTGCATGATTTTTACGCAGTGTATCCAACCCGTAGGAACCCAGCCTAAGAGTGTTTGAACAAGTAGCTGAATATAATTTTTACCTCAGATAGACTGATGCACAAATTTGTATTTTATCTATCATCTATCTACACCGTGTTCCAAATTATTATGCACATTGGACTTAAGTGTCATAAACATTTAATTATTAGTTTTTCAATTAAACTCATGGATGGTATTGTGTCTTAGGGCTCTTTGGATCATTGTAATCAATCTCAGACACCTGTGATAATTAGTTTGCCAGGTGTGCCCAATCAAAGGAAAACTACTTAAGAAGGATGTTCCACATTATTAAGCAGGCCACAGGTTTCAAGCAATATGGGAAAGAAAAAGGATCTCTCTGCTGCCGAAAAGCGTGAAATAGTGCAATACCTTGGACAAGGTATGGCAACATTGGATATTTCAAGAAAACTTAAGAGTGATCATCGTACTGTGAAAAGATTTGTGCGAAGGATTTGCCTGACACAGCTTCTGTGTCGACGGCCGTGGTTAATCAGCCTGCATCTGTTCCTAGGTCTGCTAGAGTGACTCGATCTGCTACCACTCAGGCTGGTAGGCTGAGGAGTGGGAGAGCCTATCGCAGCCTGGCCAGATGGTTCTAGCTCCCACCCTTGGTCCACTTATACCTTCATTTGCTGTTTGTCCTTTGCCTGTGATTCTTTTGTTTCCAGGCTCTGCTGTTCCTGCTGATACCATTGACCTCTGCTTCATATTGACCCTGGCTTGACTGACTATTCGGCTGCTCTGCATTTGTTACCACGTACACTCCTGGTTGACTCGGCTCGTCCACTACTCTGTTGCTCATGGTTTTTCCATGGGCAACTGCTCCACATTCCTTGCTTTTGTGTTCCCCTGTCTTGTTTGTCTGTCGTGCACTTATTGAGCGTAGGGACTGTCGCCCAGTTGTACGCCGTCGCCTAGGACGGGCTGTGCAAGTAGCCAGGGACTGAGTGGCGGGTAGATTAAGGCTCACCTGTCTGTCTCCCTATCCTGACATTACAATTTGTGGCTGATTCAGAGCACAGACGGGTTCGTTCAGATAAAGGCATAATGAGGAAGGTTTCTGCCAGACAAATTAATAGGATTAGGAGAGCAGCTGCTAAAATGCCATTGCAAAGCAGCAAACAGGTATTTGAAGCCGCTGGTGCCTCTCGAGTCCCGCAAACCTCAAGGTGTAGGATCCTCCAGAGGTTTGCATGTGTGCATAAAGCTATTATTCAGCCACCCCTAAACAATGCTCACAAGCAGAAACGGTTGCAGTTGGCTCAGAAATACATGAAGACTAATTTTCAAACCGTGTTGTTTACTGATGAGTGCCGTGCAACCCTGGATGGTCCAGGTGGATGGAGTAGTGGATGGTTGGTGAATGGCCACCATGTCCCAACAAGGCTGCAACGTCAGCAAGGAGGTGGCGGAGTCATGTTTTAGGCTGGAGTCATGGGGAGAGAGCTGGTAGGCCCCTTTAGGGTCACTGACGGTGTGAAAATGACCTCTGCAAAGTACGTAGAGTTTATGACTGACCACTTTCTTCCGTGGTACAAAAAAAAGAACCGTACCTTCTGTAGCAAAATTATCTTCATGCATGACAATGCACCATCTCATGCTGCAAAAAAATACCTCTGTGTCATTGGCTGCTATGGGAATAAAAGGAGAGAAACTCATGGTGTGGCCCCATGTTCCCCTGACCTCAACCCTATTGAGAACCTTTGGAGCATCCTCAAGCAAAATATCTATGAGGGTGGGAGGCAGTTCACATCAAAACAGAAGCTCTGGGAGGCTATTCTGACATCCTGCAAAGATATTCAAGCAGAAACTGTCCAAATACTCACAAATTCAATGGATGCAAGAATTGTGAAGGTGATATCAAAGAAGGGGTCCTATGTTAACAAGTAACTTGGCCTGTTAAGTTTTTTTGACTGAAAGAGCTTTTGATTTCTGTAAATATGACCTCCTAATGCTGCAAATTCAACAAATTACCATTTTAGTTCTCTTTACAACCTTTAAAATGTTTTGATTTCTGTTGTGCATAA
Organism: Rhinoderma darwinii; assembly: GCF_050947455.1. Classification (NCBI taxonomy): domain Eukaryota; kingdom Metazoa; phylum Chordata; class Amphibia; order Anura; family Rhinodermatidae; genus Rhinoderma; species Rhinoderma darwinii. The sequence goes on along the minus strand of NC_134690.1, from coordinate 134,192,816 downwards.
TAATGTGAAACAGTGCATTTTGAGTTTTTTACTTCTAAAAAAAAAACCTGTTATCATTAGGAGATTTGTTCAAAAAAAATTTGCATTATACTCCAATGGTCGATTGCTTGAAGATTATACTGACTGTCATTTGCATCGACCATTTAGGAAAATCAGCGAAAAATAACATTTGCATAATAATTTGGAACGCGATCTATCTATCTATCTATCTATCTATCTATCTATCTATCTATCTATCTATCTATCTATCTATCTATCTATCTATCTATCTATCTATCTATCCTGAATGGCTACTTTATTAGAGACCTCCTCATCTTTAGAACCACTGGAATCTGTCGTGACATAGATTTACGTAGGTGTTGAAATCAATCAGAGGGAATATTGACCCATGCAGAGTTGCCGCTAAAGTGTCCTTCTGCCATAGGGTAAACAGCTGCCATGCATGGATGAACTTGGATGGCCACAATGCTTAGGTAAGCCCTACTGTTTCTACGTCCATCCGCAGGTATCAGGGGACCCAGGGTGTGCCAAAAAATCAATGCCCCACACCATTGCTTCACCTTCACCAGCCTGAACTGTTGACACCATACAGGAAGGGTTAATGGTTTCATGCTAATTATGCCTAATTCCGACCCTCCCAACAACATGGTACAACAGAATTCTGGATTCGTCTGACCAAGCAATGTTTTCCCACTGCTTGGTGATCCCACTTTGGAGCTCTTTTTCCCACTGGAGTCTTGCTTTTCTATTTCCCTTAGACTAGACAGCGAATGAACTCAAACTGGTCATCTGCTGTTATAGCCTGTTCGTGCTAAGGAATAACAAGTTGTATGTTTGTGTAGTTGAAGCACCAGTATTTACAGTATTTGGCTTCAATTTGCTTGATTATGTACTGCCTGTTCGTCAAAATGATTCTCTGCATCCTCCTTTGAATGATTTAATCGACGAGATGATGATGTCCACAGGATTCCCTTTGGCTAGAAGTTTTTCCTCCATCACACCAGTCTGAGTATTCTCTCATCACTATTACACGAGAAACCACTACAATGTTGGCAGTTTTTGAAATACTGGCCCGGCTAGTCTAGCACTGATGACCATGCCTCGTTCGAAGTTACTCAGATCTCTTGATTTTGCGGAAACGGATCAATAGAAAGCTTGCCCACTTGATTTTATGCTTCACTCTGAGGTCACATGTCTAATTTCCATACAGGGAAGATCCAATCGTGAAAGGGCAGGTGTTCTTAACCCCCTATGATGGCTATATCCATCATAAACGGGTGCTAGTTCACGCTCTCTGATTCGTATATTTGTCATTAGGATCTTATGGGTACTGCCACTGTACCACAAGATCAGCGACAGGTGCATGGCCTTTATACACACCTAACAAAGGCCCCCAGATCTGCCATCAGTAACTGCCTAATATGTTGCCTGTCAGTGATACACTGACTATCCAATACAAAGTATTCCAAAGCGTTATACAGGTGATCAAAGTATCGCTGCGGTTTACTGTAAAAGAAACCCTACATGTTCGGTATGCTTACAAAGGTAGTAACCGTTGGAACAAACATTACTTATTAGTTATACCGAACGGCGCATGGTGTAAAATAAATGGTACTAATCAGCATTTGCAGAATTACTGTTTTTATTTTGATTTGGTTTTTTCATTCCCTTAAAATTTATGAAAGCTAATCTATAAATTATATGTACCCCAAATAGGAGCCATTAAAAAATACAACTTGTCCTACAAAAAAAAAAGTTATTGCTCTTGTAATATGAGAATGCAAAAATTAAGTGTGGTCATTAAGGTCCAAACACATATAGAACACATGGACTTAACCAATTTCTGTATTGAGCTTTTGAGATTTATGTTGTTATATGTTATGTTATATGTAGTTATATCTATATAAAAGAGTGAAAAATTTGATTCCATTCCACCAGTTGCAGCATTCTTGCAATATTTCAACTATGGCATTATATGTGGGCATTACGGCACTGTCACTTTATATATGGGCACTGTGGCACTATATGGGCACAGTGACACTATCTAGAGTGGATACTGTGGTAGTATGTGGGCGCTGGAATTATCTATGTGGGCACTATCTACAGTGGGCACTGTGCCATTATCTACAGGGGCATTGCGGCACTGTCTAAATGGGCACTGTGTTATTTTCAGGGGTTTGGGACAAAATAACTTTGACAAATGAAATTGATAAAAAAAATTAATGGCCATGAAAAACAGATGGCAAACGGATGACAAACAGCCATTAAAAACGGAGAGATGGACTGGAAATTGATGAAAATTTGGAGACACACTGATGCAAAACTGTGAACAATGAAAAATTGACAGTTGATCAGTTTTTAATGGCCATTTTTTTCCACAGTAGTATGAATGTAGCCTAAGGCCCTATTCACATGACAGGGATAATCGGCAGGGTGACGGATGTTTTTTTAACGCCCTTCACGCGGCTGGTTTAAAATAAAATGCATCTCTATGGGGCTATTAACACAGCCATGTTTTTTTTTAACGGACCATGTGAACGGCCCAGGAAAAAATAGGACATGTCCTATTTTTGCCCTGTTTCTGGGATCCCTCAATAGACTCAAGTATATGAAGGATCCATGAAAACGGGTCCCACACAGGTGCAAATCGAACAAATCAGAATGAGCGTCTCATAGGAATGTATAGTGAAAGAGACTTCCGGTCCACACAGCAGATGCTGTATGAATCAGTCGGTTACAGTGCGGTCACGTGACCACATTTTGGCTAGCATATTTATATTTCGAAAACAAAGCGCCCAGTAAGAGAATGGCCTGCCCATTCTTTTACCGGGTGTACTGTACAAACGGTAGCAATAATTAAAAAAAACGGTGGAGTGTCTCTACAAATAAAGACAATAAAAACAAACAAACAAACACAGTGCGCAAGCACCAATAAAGTGCAGTACATATATCCGGCATTTTCTATCCATGCAGTTTCCATACAACACAAATGAAAAAAAAACATACAACACCCACACAGCAACCAAACAATACAAAAACACCCACAAAGCACATAAACAGAGTACAAAGAGCATACATACAGACTATGCAGCAGATTTATTAAAAGGTAACTGAACTTTTACAAAATTTTGATATGACATAGTGACATGTCAGAAGTTTTAATCAGTGGGAGTCCGAGCACTGAGACCCCACTGATCGCTAAAACGAAGCAGTAGAAGCACTCAGGTGAGTGTTCTGCCGCTTTGTTTCTGATCGGCTTTCCTTGAGAGATCAGTGTACGGGCTCATAGACTTTCTATTGAGCCAATACACTAGTCCGAGGAAAGCTGAACAAAAACAAAATGGCACAGCACTCACACTTCTGCTGCTTTGTTTTAGCAGTCGGTGGGGGTCTCCGTGCTTGGACCCCCACTGATGAAAACTTCTGACATGTCACTATAAGTTTGATTCCACTTTAAGCACTCTACACCAGATTTCTGGCATAGAAAAGTTGCAATTTGCGCAAAAATTTAGTTTTGCGAGGTTTGCCCTTTTACGTTACCTCCACCACTTTTCCAAAAAGTCGGTGGGGCTTAGAAAAAGCCAGTTGGGGCCCAACAAATTTACTATAATTTATGCTAGAAACTAGAATACATTATAGCAGAAAAATCTAAGTTATAGCTGGCGTAAATTTTCCATTTAGGTGCTCAGAAGGCCACAAATGCGTCTAATTTATTAAGAGGCAGGTGCCCAATTTATTAAGAGGTGTGCGTCTAATTTATTAAGATGAGTGTGCCTTTTAAAAAGTTAGGCATATCTTACTGTCCTCAAAACCATGGGTCCGTTGCGGTCTGTTGGACCGCAAAAAACACTTGTTGTGCATCTGTGTGTCCTCTGGACTAACAGAACCACAACAATTACTTTTCCTGAGTTTTTGCGGTTCAGAGTTGTTGCCCCTGTACGATCCGTTTAAATCACGGTCGTGTACATGGGGCCATAGAAAAGAATGGGTCCGTAATTTATCCACAAAAAATGAGGATAAATTGAAGCCGCAAATATAGGGTTGTGTGCATGAGGCCTAAGACTGGCGTATAAAATGCCAGTCAATAAATCTGCTCTATATCATTTGGCCATATAGTATGCTATAATACATTTGTCAGGTTTAAAATTGATCAAAGTGAACTATTAGCCACTGAAATTAAAAGCAATAAAAAATGATCTAAAAAGACAGTTGTATATGTGCACTTGTTAATGGTTAAGAGTCTTGGATATTGTCACGATGCGGGGTGTGGACCCACTGGGCCGTACCGCGTAGCGGGATGGCAGCTGGCCAAACAGGTAAGTATCGAGTTCAATTAGTTCAGCGAGGGTACCTGAGGCAATCGTAGGCAGTAGCGAGGCGGGTGCGTCCAGGACCAGGCGTCAGGTGAGGTGTAGCAGATCAAGTGTAGACTGTAGCACAGCACGGCAATAGCACTAGGTAGCACGGAAACAGGATACGGGATACAGGATACAAGAGCGAGGTACATTGGGAAACTGGAAGACACTGGGAGACCATAAGCACAACAAACAATGGGTAACGAACAACGCTCTGGCAAAGAGCAAGGAGGCAGAGCCCTTTTTATAGCCCAGGGTATCCTGGGCTAGATTGCAGAGTTCCTGCAAAAATGCGCGCCCGCCGGAGGCACTCTGAGTCCGGAAGTGAGTGCCTGCACCTGACAGGAGGACGACGCTGCAATGAGGTAAGCTGTCCATGGCCACAGACGTCGAGGTTAACGACCGAACAACGGACCGTGGCCATAGACGTTACAGATATGTAGTAGGCCAATAACAGGATCACATGACGGTTAAGCTTTATTTTATATTATTATAGAGAATGAATGGCAAGAGCATGCTGATTCATACTGGCACTTGTCATATCTTATAGACAGCTAGCAGATTGTAAATCTAGATCACCTGGTCAGACCTCAGTGCAGTCAGTAACTACTTTAAGTCTCTAAACAATCATGTGTATTCTGTCACAGAAATAACAAAGCAAGCAGATCCCTGAGGAAATTGGACAAAATGGAAAAAAAGGGATTCATTAGAGGGGTTATTGGATTATCTTGCTCTAAGGCTAGAGATGCATATTTGCTTATCTGTTCTTTATAGATTAGCTGCTTCTTATGTTCCAGTTTTTCAACACATAAATCTTAACTCTGGATTAGATATGTATTTGTCTTAGTTGGAGGGAAATAGTCAAAATCACTTCTGACATAAATCATACTAATTTACTGCAAGTATTTACTATTTTAAATTAGATCTGACATGAACCGTGACTCCCTAATGCCAACGCTTAAACACAACGAATTCCTAAATTGGATCTGACAGAAGCCATGACTATTAAGTATTAGTATTTATAATGATGCCATTGAGGCCTGAAAACACAAATACAAATGAATATTTTAAGCATGGCTTAGCAACATCAATTCTTGTTATGTTTCCTTCTTGTTCATCCATGCAAATGGCAAGCAATGTGCTCAAAATCTTGACATTCTGGTGTAAAATTCCCCAGGGATAGGTTGCAGTTAAAATCACATTGTACAATTAAACAAATGGACACATTTCCATGCTAGCTGTCTTTACAACAAACATTTTTGGTTGCAAATGTCTATGGATATTTCCACACTGCTTCACATTAGACACAATTTTAAGAAAAGAAGACAGTGTTTAATTTACTGTAGAAACAACACTTTAAACACTATTGTTCTGACATGTAAAATGTATAATAAAAAAAAAACAAGAGGGTGGAATGTTACAGATTTTGCATTTTGGGAACCATGATCTTCAAATGATATCTCTGGTTCAAGGTTCTTTTAACAGAGATTATTTACCTTTCATCTGTACTCACTATGATTTAGAGGGCTCAAAGATAAAGGTGCAAAATATCCCCGAGATCAACAAATACTGGAAGGTGAATGTTCCGCCCATTCTCCAGCCTCTAAGATGCTACCTGTATCCTTTACAACAGGCTGACTGACATTGACATTACAACTGCCCATCAGAATGTTCTTCAGACATTACATACCAAACACTGACCACCATGTATAATTAAACACCATGGAAAGGACAACAAATTTTTGATCGAATTAGAAATTTTATTTTCTAAATCAATAGACTTTAATTTACGCATTAGACATGTATGAGGGGCAATGTCAAATGTTTTTTCCAACAATACCATCCTCATAAAATGTAACTCATCTTATCAAATGATTGATTCATCTCATTGAGTTCATATATTTTATTTCATAATCATTTTTATATTATAATGATTTTGGATTTCTGCTCTACGTTATCAAGAACTAATTTTACAGAAGAGTTCATTAAGAAAACTATAATTCTTCTATAACAATAATATGCCTAAAATTCCTATAAATAAACGAATAATCTTCTTTATACAGCATATGGTAACTAAACCCACCCTACGGAAGAAGAAAAAGGAATAACAACCTAAAGCACACTTTGTGTTATTCTTTTATTTAACGGTAATACTTTCAGAAGTCAGAACTGACAGCTGATGCTCAGTTAATCAGTGAATTACATTAGGCTGAAGAGGAATCCTGCCAGCAGTCATTTAACTCCCGGAGTTTGCAGTAATATTGATGATACAGTGTTATATAAAAAAATATATGTTTTGTGTAATCCTACAAAATCCCTCTGGTGGAAAAAACCCAAAATATTGCTTTACTTTTGTCAGTCATTTTTTGCAAGGATTCGAGTAATATTCATGATAGAGACAATTTCTGGTCGTGAAAGATATTACATTTCTTCTTATGTCAAAACTTATTATATTGCAGTATTTTTTTAACACTAAGCTTTTGAGCATGATGGTAAACTGCAAAGGACTACAAAAGTGTAAAGCTGTCATACCAATCACATTTCCAAACTAAAGGCGAGTGCTAGAAGATACTGTACCCAGATGAAGCCTGACATCTCTTTCCCTGGGTTTCACAGTAAGCACATGTACTAAATCAATTTACCGCAGCTCAATAAGCGAGTCGCTGCAGGTTTCCAGTGTGTTCATAGGGCAGAGGTTGTTGGATTGTGTCAATCTGTGATCATGAGAGGTAGAAAATGAATTAAAGTACATCTCTATTATGCTTGGAACAATCTAAGCTATTTCCTAGGGAAGACGGTGAAGTTAACGATATAAAAGGGGAGATTGACAATGTAATTTCCAATATAATTGAGCCAATAGGAGAGCAAATCGGCTTTATACAGATGCCTCATTCAAACTAGAGGACTACACCAAAACACTATTTTTTTATTTATAAATTTACTATAGCATGTGAATATTATAATGGATGGAAGACTGACCTTATGTAAAAAGTCAAACAATTCAATGTTTTTCCAATTTTTTTAAGAAAACGCATCCATGTATTGCAGCTTATGTTTTTCAAGTCCACATGACCTTTAGTCACAGCATAGAAAAATACAAGTGCAATTTATATTAGGTAACAACCAATCCAAAGTTTGAAATAGTATACATGTAACCATTTACATTGCCAAATAATTATTCATAGTTAAAAAAAGCATAGCTATTATATCAATATATATTATAGCAATAAAGATTGTTAATGAAAATATAAAAAAAACACTGTGCATTTTTGTCCCACATTAGCACATTTTAAGCAGCACCCCTTTCCGGCAAGTCACGACCCTTTCCCGCTTAGCCACCCCCTTTTTCGGAAAACACTTTAAAAAGTGTCTACTGAGATGCAAACATGAAAATTTTTGAAAGAACCTGTTAGCTCTCCTAACGTGTCTGTTTTAGTAAGTACTTTAGTAAGTAAGAGAAATGGTACTGCCTAGCTGTCAATTTAGGTGCACATTTCCAGGAAGATTAACAGGGGGGGAGCACAATGAAGAGTTGTAAGAAAAGGTTCTCCGGAATTGTTTTTTCATATACATAATTATTAAAGCAGACATGTCAAAAGAGCGGTCAGGTGCTCTTTAAGGTAAACATAAAATTGTGCGCCATGCATATATCCAATTGGTAGTGGTGACTTCACGTGTAAATAATCCTAAACTTCAATTTTCTTATCACAGAACATTGAAATATTAATTAAAATGGCATGAAAGGTTTCCCAAATATACAAATATTCAAAAAAATAATAAACAAAAACCTATTAGCAATTATATACAGTATATATATATATATATATATATATATATATATATATATATATATACATTACCGTTCAAAAGTTTGGGGTCACCCAGACAATTTTGTGTTTTCCATGAAAACTCACACTTATATTTATCAGATGAGTTGCAAAATGACTAGAAAATATAGTCAAGACATTGACAAGGTTAGAAATAATGATTTTTATTTGAAATAATAATTTTCTCCTTCAAACTTTGCTTTCGTCAAAGAATGCTCCATTTGCAGCAATTACAGCATTGCGGACATTTGGCATTCTAGCTGTTAATTTGCTGAGGTAATCGGGAGAAATTTCACCCCATGCTTCCCGAAGCCCCTCCCACAAGTTGGATTGGCTTGATGGGCACTTCTTGCGTACCATACGGTCAAGCTGCTCCCACAACAGCTCTATGGGGTTGAGATGTGGTGACTGCGCTGGCCACTCCATTACAGATAGAATACTAGCTGCCTGCTTCTTCCCTAAATAGTTCTTGCAGAATTTGGAGGTGTGCTTTGGGTCATTGTCCTGTTGTAGGATGAAATTGGCTCCAATCAAGCGCTGTCCACAGGGTATGGCATGGCGTTGCAAAATGGAGTGATAGCCTTCCTTATTCAAAATCCCTTTTACCTTGTACAAATCTCCCACTTTACAAGCACCAAAGCAACCCCAGACCATCACATTACCTCCACCATGCTTGACAGATGGCGTCAGGCACTCTTCCAGCATCTTTTCAGTTGTTCTGTGTCTCAGAAATGTTCTTCTGTGTGATCCAAACACCTCAAACTTCGATTTGTCTGTCCATAACACTTTTTTTCCAATCTTCCTCTGTCCAATGTCTGTGTGCTTTTGCCCAATCTTTTCCTTTTATTAGCCAGTCTCAGATATGGCTTTTTCTTTGCCACTCTGCCCTGAAGGCCAGCATCCCGGAGTCGCCTCTTCACTGTAGACGTTGACACTGGCGTTTTGCGTGTACTATTTAATGAAGCTGCCAGTTGAGGACCTGTGAGGTGTCTATTTCTCAAACTAGAGACTCTAATGTACTTGTTTTCTTGCTCAGTTGTGCAGCGGGGCCTGCCACTTCTCTTTCTACTCTGGTTAGAGCCTGTTTGTGCTGTCCTCTGAAGGGAGTAGTACACACCGTTGTAGGAAATCTTTAGTTTCTTGGCAATTTCTCGCATGGAATAGCCTTCGTTTCTAAGAACAAGAATAGACTGTCGAATTTCACATGAAAGCTCTCTTTTTCTAGCCATTTTGAGAGTTTAATCGAACCCACAAATGTAATGCTCCAGATTCTCAACTAGCTCAAAGCAAGGTCAGTTTTATAGCTCCTCTAAACAGCAAAACTGTTTACAGCGGTGCTAACATAATTGCACAAGGGTTTTCAAGTGTTTTCTAATCATCCATTAGCCTTCTAACACAGTTAGCAAACACAATGTACCATTAGAACACTGGAGTGATGGTTGCTGGAAATGGGCCTCTATACACCTATGTAGATATTGCATTAAAAACCAGACGTTTGCAGCTAGAATAGTCATTTAGCACATTAACAATGTATAGAGTGTATTTCTGATTAATTTAATGTTATATTCATTGAAAAAAACTGTGCTTTTCTTTAAAAAATAAGGAAATTTCTAAGTGCCCCTAAACTTTTGAACGGTAGTGTGTATATATATATATATATATATATATATATATATATATATCTATATATCTATATATATATATCTATATATATATATATATATATATATATATATATATAGATGTAGATATATATATACAGTGGAGGAAATAAGTATTTGATCCCTTGCTGATTTTGTAAGTTTGCGCACTGTCAAAGTCATGAACAGTCTAGAATTTTTAGGCTAGGTTAATTTTACTAGTGAGAGATAGATTATATTAAAAAAAATAAAGAAAATCACATAGTCAAAATTATATATATTTATTTGCATTGTGCACAGAGAAATAAGTATTTGATCCCCTACCAACCATTAAGAGTTCAGCCTCCTCCAGACCAGTTACACGCTCCAAATCAACTGGGTGCCTGCATTAAAGACAGCTGTCTTACATGGTCACCTGTATAGAAGACTCCTGTCCACAGACTCAATTAATCAGTCTGACTCTAACCTCTACAACATGGGCAAGACCAAAGAGCTTTCTAAGGATGTCAGGGACAAGATCATAGACCTGCACAAGGCTGGAATGGGCTACAAAACCATAAGTAAGACGCTGGGTGAGAAGGAGACAACTGTTGGTGCAATAGTAAGAAAATGGAAGACATACAAAATGCCTGTCAATCGACATCGATCTGGGGCTCCATGCAAAATCTCACCTCGTGGGGTATCCTTGATCCTGAGGAAGGTGAGAGCTCAGCCAAAAACTACACGGGGGGGAACTTGTTAAAGATCTCAAGGCAGCTGGGACCACAGTCACCAAGAAAACCATTGGTAACACATTACGCCGTAATGGATTAAAATCCTGCAGTGCCCGCAAGGTCCCCCTGCTCAAGAAGGCACATGTACAGGCCCGTCTGAAGTTTGCAAATGAACATCTGGATGATTCTGAGAGTGATTGGGAGAAGGTGCTGTGGTCAGATGAGACTAAAATTGAGCTCTTTGGCATTAACTCAACTCGCCGTGTTTGGAGGAAGATAAATGCTGCCTATGACCCAAAGAACACCGTCCCCACTGTCAAGCATGGAGGTGGAAACATTATGTTTTTGGGGTGTTTCTCTGCTAAGGGCACAGGACTACTTCACCGCATCAATGGGAGAATGGATGGAGCCATGTACCGTCAAATCCTGAGTGACAACCTCCTTCCCTCCACCAGGACATTAAAAATGGCTCGTGGCTGTGTCTTCCAGCACGACAATGACCCGAAACATACAGCCAAGGCAACAAAGGAGTGGCTCAAAAAGAAGCACATTAAGGTCATGGAGTGGCCTAGCCAGTCTCCAGACCTTAATCCCATCGAAAACTTATTGAGGGAGCTGAAGATCCGAGTTGCCAAGCGACAGCCTCGAAATCTTAATGATTTACAGATGATCTGCAAAGAGGAGTGGGCCAAAATTCCATCTAACATGTGTGCAAAGCTCATCATAAACTACAAAAAAACATCTGACTGCTGTGCTTGCCAACAAGGGTTTTGCCACCAAGTATTAAGTCTTGTTTGCCAAAGGGATCAAATACTTATTTCTCTGTGCACAATGCAAATAAATATATATAATTTTGACAATGTGATTTTCTTTTTTTTTTTTTTATATAATCTATCTCTCACTGGTAAAATTAACCTAGCCTAAAAATTCTAGACTGCTCATGTCTTTGATAGTGGGCAAACTTACAAAATCAGCAAGAGATCAAATACTTATTTCCTTCACTGTATATATATATACATACAGGGTGGGCAATTTATATGGATACTCCTAAATAAAATGGGAATGGTTGGTGGTATTTACTTCCTGTTTGTGGCACATTAGTATATGGGAGGGGGGAAACTTTTCAAGCTGGGTGTTGACCGTGGCGGCCATTTTGAAGTCGGCCATTTTGTATCCAACTTTAGTTTTTTCAATGGGAAGAGGGTCATGTGACACATCAAACTTATCGAGAATTTCACAAGAAAAACAATGGTGTGCTTGGTTTTAACGGTACTTTATTCTTTCATGAGTTATTTACAAGTTTCTGACCATTTATAAAATGTGTTCAAAGTGCTGCCCATTGTGTTGGATTGTCAATGCAACCCTCTTCTCCCACTCTTCACACACTGATAGCAACACCGCAGAAGAAATGCTAGCACAGGCTTCCAGTATCCGTAGTTTCAGTTGCTGCACATCTCGTATCTTCACAGCATAGACAATTGCCTTCAGATGACCCCAAAGATAAAAGTCTAAGGGGGTCAGACCGGGAGTGTCACGGACACTGGGTTTGTGGACCCACTAGGCCGCTCCGCCGTAGCGGGGAGGCAGCTGACCAGGTCACAGTCTATGCGAAAGTAAAATGACAGACAGTAATGCTTAGGTACCTGAAATAGTCCGGGCAGTGGCTGTGGCTTCAGCACGGATGGAGGCAGGTGCGGCAAGTGGTGCCAGATGTGGCGGGCAGTATCCGATGAGCGGTAGACACTTGACGTGGCAGATGGCACTTGACGTGGCAGATGGCACTTGATGTGGCAGATGGCACTTGGCGTGGCAGAAGACACGACGTGGCAGATGGCACTTGACGTGGCAGATGGCACTTGACGTGGCAGAAGACACTTGACGTGGCAGAAGACACTTGACGTGGCAGATGGCACTTGACGTGGCAGAAGACACTTGACGTGGCAGATGGCACTTGCCGTGGCAGAAGACACCTGAACGCGGGTAGGCACAGGAACAATACGGAATACAGGAACGGTAACAGGGCATGGGTAACAGCTGGAATGGGAGACACTAAGGGACCATTTGCGAGACAGACTGGGAAAGACTAACAACGCTCAGGCAAGGATTAGAAGGCCAGGGGCCTTCTTATAGACCAGGAAATCGTGGCAGTTGATGATGATGATTTCCTAATTGCGCGCGCTGGCCCTTTAAGGCCGGGCGCGAGCGTGCGCGCGCACCCTACGGGACCCAGCTGGACGGAGCGGAAGTGAGCGCTGGCATCTCCTAGGAGGGAGATGGAGGCCAGCGCTCACAGATCCATGGCTGCGGGCGTCGGGAGGTGAGTAAACCCGACGGCCCGCGGCCATTGGCGCTACAGGGAGACCTAGGGGGACCTTCAACTGGCCCACGTCGACCAATCCACTTTCCAGGAAACTGTTCATCTAGGAATGCTCGGACCTGACACCCATAATAACATAAATAACTCATGAAAGAATAAAGTAACGTTAAAACCAAGCACACCATTGTTTTTCTTGTGAAATTCTCGATAAGTTTGATGTGTCACATGACCCTCTTCCCATTGAAAAAACTAAAGTTGGATACAAAATGGGCAACTTCAAAATGGCCGCCATGGTCAACACCCAGCTTGAAAAGTTTCCCCCCTCCCATATACTAATGTGCCACAAACAGGAAGTTAATATCACCAACCATTCCCATTTTATTTAGGTATATCCATATAAATGGCCCACCCTGTATATATATATATATATATATATATATATATACAAACACACACACACACACACACACACACACACACACACACACTCAGGCAGTGAAGTGGAACACTAAAAAAAAACCCTTTACGATCACTATTAAGAAACAATATATAATGTGGTTACAGCTCTACCAAGACTACTGTCTTGATAAAAGAGGGTAAACAAGATCTAGCCAAAAGTCATAAAACACTACTGCTCAGAAACAGTTGTCTTCCGAATCTGAGTCGGCTGAAAGCTACCCTGAATGTCTTCAAAAACTGACAGCTAGAATGCCAAATATCTGCAAAGCTTTAAATAATAAAAAATGGAAGATTATTTAAATGCAAAGTATGATGAATATCATTTCTGTTTTAATGTTGCGGTACCTTGTTAAAAAAAAGTTAAAATTTTTACAAATATAAATATAGTTCTTAGTGATTCCAAACTTTTTCACACTAGTTTTGATCACATGACTCCGGGACAAAGGACAATTGACAGGTGATTTATTGAGTAAGAGAGCTGAATAAACAAGACTATCCATCAATAAATTAGTGCTCACAAGAGCTTGGTGCCTTATTTTATTTACACAATAGTGTTTCTCCTGGTTAGCACTGGGGGACTTCATTCACAGAAAATATACGAGGCATAAGGATAAATTATTCCCTTCAGATAATATGCTATGAAAATACACAAACAAACAGTTGCCAGTACAATTTGTTGGCAGGATGTTCTTTCTTTCCAATGATATGATGTAATTCAAAGCTTAAGTAGTTGAAACAGTAAATGAAAAATGCCAGAGACTGTTACAACTTTATATAGTTCCAGAAGGCAGAAAATTAAAGTCGAACAGGTTTAACTTTTCAATACATGCAGAATGCATCAATACACTGGTATTGTATGACTGGTTAACCTAGTCACTAGCATTTACTAGCTCTAGTGGATTAGGAAAAGAATACTAGGAAACCAATAACCAAGAATCGTGACCCTGTTACATTTTAGGGTTCCAAGGCAATACCACGACAAGCAGGGGATTTCAAAATAGTAAAGATTCTGACAGAGTTTGATTTTTTTGGTATCTGTCCAAGTGTCCTTGCAACATTTTTACCTAATGGAAGACACAATTCATGATAATATCACTATTTTACAGCAAATTGCAGGTGACTGTGTTGCTGTTGAGCCCCAGCCTAGATAGTATACTTCAAGTATGTTCTTTATGCAATTACTATTTATAACAGTGTATAAACCCATTTATATACTGTACTTTCCAAATAACATTGTTAAATTTTAATTTTAATGGTTCCCAGTGTGCCTTAGAAGAAGCAACGGTGAAACGTGCATTGGGCATGTAGTAACTTTCTTGGTCTTTATGCCTATTTTTTTTTTTTTATATGTTTATGCCTTTGTTTCTTTGATCATGCATATTATTATATGTGATTACTATGTGGGCATGTTACTTTAAGTTCTTTGCATTTAATTTACTAAAATTTGCACTTTGGCACTGCAGTTTACTTACCATGAATTTCCTATAATTTAGGCATCCTTACCCTTGCTGTCATGGCGCGGGGTGAGGACCCACTGGGCCGTACCGTGTAGCGGGGTAGCAGCTGGCTAACAAGGTACAAAACAATGTCTGAAGTTCCAAATGGGTACCGGAGGCAATGTAGACAGTGGCAGGAACACGACTTGGCTTTCACAGCAGGCAACGCCGCGGATGCAGCGGGAAGACACGACTTGGCTTTCGCAGCAGGTGACACCGGGGATGCAGCGGAAGACACGACTTGGCTTTCACAGCAGGGGACGATAGTACGGAATGCAGGGTACAGGCAGCAGGAACGGGTAACACTGGGAAGTGGAAAACACTGGGAGACCTTTAGCAAGACAGACTAGGGTATACAATAATGCTCAGGCAAGGAAACAGTGGGCAGAGCCCCTTTTTATAATCCAGCAGCCATTTGGGCTAGTAATTGATTTTTGACAGCTGGACGCGTACTGGCCCTTTAAGGCCGTGCACGCACGGGCGCGCGCGGCCTGCAGGAAACAGCACGAGGACCCGGGAGAGAGTGCCGGCGTCTGCCAGGAGGAGGAAGATGGTGAGCAGAGAGGTGTCCATGGCCGGGATCGTCAGGGGGTGAGTTAGAACGGCGACCCCCGGCCATGGACGTAACAGTATCCCCCCTCTTACGCCCCCTCCTCTTGGGACCAGAGCAGGAAAGAAATTTCTTCACGAGGACAGGGGCATCGATAGTAAAATGTCCTGCCTCCTACTTTCTTGGTGGCCAGGATCTCCCTCACTTCGAAAGTTCCGGATGAACCGCCAGGAGCCACTGCGGAACTAGAAGTCCTGGAGTAGCGGTTCAGAACCACGGGTTTTAGCAAGGAGACGTGGAAGGAGTTAGGGATCTTGAGGGAAGGAGGCAGTCGAAGCTTGTATGACACAGGATTGATCTGCAGCAGAATCTCGAAGGGTCCAAGGAACCTGGGAGCAAACTTACAAGATGGCACCATCAGCCGGATATTCCTGGAAGACAGCCAGACTTTAGTACCTGGAAGAAACTGGGGAGGTTCTCGTCTTCTAGTGTCTGCCTTTCTCTTCATGCGGTCCACCGCCAGAAGAATAGCAGATCATGTCTGCTGCCATATTTGCAGAAAGTTCCTGAAGGTAGAATCGGCTGCAGGCACCTGACACATAGTAGAGCCGGGCAGGGGTATTCGAGGATGTTGGCCGTAGACTATGAAGAACGGACTGGTGGTGGTGGACTCACTGGTATGGTTATTATAAGAGAACTCCGCCCACGGGAGCAGCTGCAGCCAGTCATCATGTCTTCTGGAAACAAAGTGCCGCAGGTAGTTCTCCATAATTTGATTAATCCTCTCAACTTGCCCATTGGACTGAGGGTGGTAAGCTGAGGAGAAGTCCATCTTTACCCCGAGTAGGTCGCAGAGTGCTCTCCAGAAATTAGAAGTGTACTGGACCCCTCGATCCGTGACAATATGCAGAGGTAATCCATGCAGACGGATGATGTGTTGCATGAAGAGATCAGCCAGTCGAGCGGCAGAAGGCAGGCTAGTCAGGGGAACAAAATAAGCCATCTTTGAAAAACGATCCACCACCACCCAGATCACACTGCATCCCGCAGAGAGAGGCAGATCTGTAACAAAATCCATAGCAATATGCCGCCAGGGGGCCTCGGGCACAGGCAGTGGTTGGAGCAGACCGGCTGGTCTGGAATGGGCACCCTTGTTGGCTGCACACATAGTACAGGAGGAGACAAAGTCTATGACGTCTTTGGGCAGCATGGGCCACCAGAACTGACGGGCAATTAGGTCTCGGGTCTTACGGGCACCCGCATGTCCTGCCAGCTTGGAACTGTGACCCCTGCGAAGGATTCTTCCTCTGTCTGCCAGCCGTACGAAAGTTTTTCCTGGAGGAATGCCTTTAACCTGCAGTGGGTTGACAGAGTAGATGCAGGAAGGATCGATAATATTCTGTGGGGACTCCACAGTGTCCTCTGTTTCAAATGACCTGGACAAGGCATTGGCCCTCACATTCTTGTCGGCAGGTCGGTAGTGGAGTTCGAACCGGAACCGTGCAAAAAACAATGACCTTCTGGCTTGACGAGGGTTCAGTCGTTGAGCTGTCTGTAGGTAGGTCAAGTTCTTGTGGTCCGTGAAGACCAGAATAGGATGAGCTGTGCCTTCCAGTAGGTGTCTCCACTCCTGCAGAGCCAGCTTGATGGCCAGTAACTCCCGATCCCCTATCGAGTAGTTGCGATCTGCAGAAGAAAACAGCTTGGAGTAGTAACCACATACCACCGTCTTGCCTTTCGAACCCCTCTGGAACAATAGAGCACCGGCACCAATAGACGAGGCGTCCACCTCTAACGAAAACTGCAGGGACACATCAGGATGGTGCAGAATGGAGGCAGACGTGAAGGCTTTCTTTAAGGTTTCAAATGTGATCTCCGCCTCTGGAGTCCATACTTTGGCATTCATACCCTTCTTAGTGAGGGTGGAGATGGGGGCTGTCAGAGAAGAGAAGTTGGGGATGAACAGTCTGTAGAAGTTGGCGAATCCCAGGAAGCGTTATATGGCCCTTAAGCCTTGGGGACGTGGCCACTCCAGGACAGCTTTGACCTTTTCAGGGTCCATCTTGAGACCCTGATCAGAGATAATGTAGCCCAGGAAGGGTAGGGACTTCTCTTGGAACACACACTTCTCCAACTTGGCGTAGAGATGATTCTCTCTTAATCTAACCAACACCTGGCAGACATGGCCCTGATGAGTCACAAGATCTGGGGAAAAAAATCAAGATATCATCGAGATACACCACAACACACACATAGAGGAGGTCACAAAATATGTCATTCACAAATTCTTGAAATACTGCGGTAGCGTTACACAGGCCGAAGGGCATGACCAAATATTCGTGGTGTCCATCACGTGTGTTAAAGGCTGTCTTCCACTCGTCTCCTTGACGTATCCGGATTACATTGTAGGCCTCCCGCAGGTCAAGCTTGGAAAAAATTTTCACCCCCCGTATACGATCGAAGAGCTCAGAAATCAACGGCAAGGGGTACCTGTTCTTCACAGTGATCTGATTGAGACCCCAGTAGTCAATGCAGGGTCGAAGGGATCCATCCTTCTTTTTGACAAAGAAAAATCCGGCTCCGGCCAGGGATGAAGACTTTCGTATGAAGCCCCTCTCTAGATTCTCTTTAATGTAGGCCGATATAGACTGGGTCTCTGACAAGGATAGAGGGTATACTCTACCGCGAGGAGGAGAAGAGTTAGGAACTAAGTCGATAGGACAGTCGTATTCTCGATGTGGTGGCAATATTTCTGCCTCCTTTTTGTCGAAGACATCAGCGAACTGAGAATAACAAGGAGGTAGCCCTGTCAATGACTGAGGTGAAGAAGGCTGGGAAGGATGGACATGGCCCAGACAGCGGTCTAGACACTTGGGGCCCCACTGAAGAACCTCTCCAGAGTTCCAATCCAGGACTGGGGCGTGAAGACGGAGCCAAGGCAAACACAGCAGCACGGGGTTGACGGCCTTGGACAGGACATACAGAGAGATCAGCTCGGAATGAAGAGCTCCCACCTGGAGTCTCAACGGCTTGGTCACAGACAATACTGGGTCAGGCAAAGGCAGTCCATCTACCGAGGCAATGATCAATGGTCTCTCCAGCAAAACTGTAGGCAAATAAAGAAGATCCACAAGGTCCTGACAGATGAAATTGGCTGCGGAGCCAGAGTCCAGGTAGGCAGAGACTGGGTGAGGTCTCCCGCCAGCAACAATGGTCACAGGAATGAACAGCATGGACGAGAATTCTCTATCAATTGCAGTAGCGCCCAGGGTTGTCTCTCCAACCAATCCCAGACATTGGAGTTTCTTAGGCCTCTGGGGACACAGACGCACGACATGGCCAGTGAGGCCGCAATACAGACAGAGTCCAGAGTTGCGCCTGCGCTGTTTTTCCTGATCAGACAGTTTAAGCCGATCCACCTGCATCGGAACCTCGGGCGCAGCAGAAGAACAAGGCAAGAGGGGTTGCTGGAAGTTGGGCGCCAGTCTTGGAGGCCGTCTCTCCTGAAGAATCTCTTAGGATCTCTCTCTGAGCCTTATGTCCACATGGGTAGCCAGTAGAATCAGATCATCCAGGGCAGCTGGGAGATCTCGACCAGCCAGTTCGTCTTTGATCTCAGGCGATAGGCCATGCCAGAAGGATGCAACCAAGGCCTCATTGTTCCAAGACAATTCTCCTGCCAGAGTCCGGAACTGGATGGTGCATTCGCCCAGGGAGGCGTCCTCCTGACGCAGGTTAAAAATAACAGTGGCTACCGATTAGGCTCGTCCAGGCTCCTCAAATACGGAACAGAATAACCGCACAAACCCCAGGAAGTCTCTGGTCACGGGTCCCTGTCTTTCCCAGATTGGATTCGCCCATGCCAGGGCCTTGCTGGCGAGTAGGGATACAATAAAGGCGATCCTGGCTCCGTCCGAAGGAAATGCTTGGGCGTGCAGAGTGAAGTGGATTTGGCATTGGTTCAGGAACCTCCTGCACGAACTTGCGTCTCCATGAAACCGTGGTGGCAATGGCAGCGAGAACCGAGAGTCCGAACTGGAGCTGCGAGGAGGTGTAGCAGGAGGGTCGATCGGAGGAGTTTGACTAGGAGCGATGACGGAAGAAACTAGCGCACCAAGATGCTGCGCTATGGAGTCTACTGCCACAATGAGTTGATCCTGTCGCGCTTGCAGATCCTGCAGGTCCGCCTGCATGGCTTGGGAGGATGACAGGCTCTTGACTTGGCCAGCGGGGTCCATGGCCTGAGCGTACTGTCACGGCGCGGGGTGTGGACCCACTGGGCCGTACCGCGTAACGGGGTAGCAGCTGGCCAACAAGGTACAAAACAATGTCTATAGTTCCGAACGGGTACCTGAGGCAATGTAGACAGTGGCAGGAACACGACTTGGCTTTCACAGCAGGTGACGCCGCAGATCCAGCGGAAGACACGACTTGGCTTTCACAGCACGTGACGCCGCGGATGCAGCGGGAAGACATGACTTGGCTTTTGCAGCAGGTGACGCCGCAGATGCAGCGGAAGACACGACTTGGCTTTCGCAGCAGGTGACGCCGCGGATGCAGCGGAAGACACGACTTGGATTTCACAGCAGGGGACGATAGTACGGAATGCAGGGTACAG
The DNA here is from genome assembly GCF_050947455.1 of Rhinoderma darwinii. Lineage (NCBI taxonomy): Eukaryota > Metazoa > Chordata > Amphibia > Anura > Rhinodermatidae > Rhinoderma > Rhinoderma darwinii. The sequence goes on along the minus strand of NC_134690.1, from coordinate 134,172,841 downwards.
GCAGCAGGAACGGGTAACACTGGAAAGTGAAAAACACTGGGAGACCTTTAGCAAGACAGACTAGGGTATACAATAATGCTCAGGCAAGGAACCAGTGGGCAGAACCCCTTTTTATAGTCCAGCAGCCATTTGGGCTGATAATTGATTTTTGACAGCTGAACGCGTACTGGCCCTTTAAGGCCGTGCACGCGCGGGCGCGCGCGCCCTGCGGGAAACAGCACGAGGACCCGGGAGAGAGTGCCGGCGTCTGCCAGGAGGAGGAGGACGGTGAGCAGAGAGGTGTCCATGGCCGGGATCGTCAGGGGGTGAGTTAGAACGGCGACCCGCGGCCATGGACGTAACACTTGCTTTACCCTTGCTGCTACTACATTTAGTGTGTGCAACATCCTTCTAGTGTTTATTGTATGAGTTTATTATATATTAAACTAATAAAGTATGTGATTCTTTAAATGTAATTTAAGGGTGTGAGTGTAGGTTGAAACTGTGGTTCACAGTTTAGTTACAGATGGATGCATTTTAGTTATTACCAGACCACAACAATAATTGTTTTTGCTGTGTTAGTCACATGTATAAATCGATATCCTAAATAATAATTTTTAGTGAAATTTTAAAAATGCTACATTATCAGGGTATGTTCACACGGCAAACTAAAAATGGCCATAAAATACGAAGCTGCTTTAGAGGGAAAACAGCCCATGATTTTCAGCCGTCTTTAAAGCATCAAGCGTTTTTTGATGCGTTTTTTACGGTCGTTTTTGCAGCCGTTACTCTATTGAGACAAGGAAAAACGGCTCAAAATACGGCTCAAGAAGTGACATGCATTTCTTTTTACAGCGCAGTTTTTTCTAACGGCCGCGTTAAAAAATGACCCGTCGGAACGAAATGCCGTTTTTTCATTAAAATCAATGGGCAGATTTTAGAGACGTTCAGCTTCTGTTTTTTCAGCCACTTTTCGGGTTGTTTGCAGCCTGAAAAATGGCTAAAAATAAGCCGTGTGAACATACCCTAAAGGATCTTGATACATTCAAATGGTTGAAACACTTCATGCATTATAAGGGAAAAGCCACACGTGGCGGAATTGCTCTTGAATTCCTCTGCGGACACTCCGCAGCGTTAATCTGCAGCGGAGCCGTTTCTCCATTGACTTCCACTTCTATTTAGTAGGGTTCGTTTAGACGATGCGGAAAATTCCGCTGCGGAGCATAGGCTGCGGTGCGGAATTTGGTGTCCGCAGCATGCATTGGCTGTTGCGGAGGACTGGTTGCGGACTCATGGCGGAATTTCTCCATTGACTTCAATGGAGATTCTAAATTCCGCAATGAAGTCCGCAGCTGTCATGCACATGTTATGTGTGCTGCGGATGCGTCTTGCTTTTTTGACATGACATTTCTTCATTCTGGCTGGACCTATGTATTTCTAGGTCTACAGCCAGACTGAGGAAGTCAATGGGGCTCCCGTAATTACGGGAGCGTTGCTAGGAGACGTCAGTAAATAGTCACTGTCCAGGGTGCTGAAAGAGTTAAGCGATCGGCAGTAACTGTTTCTGCACCCTGGACAGTGACTACCGATCCCAATATACAGCAACCTGTAAAAAAAATAGAAGTTCATACTTACCGAGAACTCCCTGCTTCTGTCTCCAGTCCGGCTTCCCAGGATGACGTTTCAGTCTAAGTGACGGCTGCAGCCAATCACAGGCTGCAGCGGTCACATGGACTGCCGCGTCATCCAGGGAGGTCGGGCTGGATGCCGAAAGAGGGACGCGTCACCAAGACAACGGCCGGTAAGTATGAAATTCTTTTACTTTCACTAGGGAAAGTGCTGTTCCTTCTCTCTATCCTGCACTGATAGAGAGAAGGGAAGCACTTTTACCGCAGTCCGCAGCAGCTAGTCCGCATCAATTTACTGCACATTTTGGGCAGATCCGCCGCAGAATCTGCAACGCAAATTCTGTGCGGCATTGATGCGGACAGTTGCGGAGGAAATCCGCCACGTGTGGGCATGCCCTAAGGGTTGTCCAGTTTCAGCAAATTAATTGTATTTATTGTATGATTAAAGTGACACAATTTTCCAATAAACTTTCTGTATAAATCCCTTCAGGACGCAGACTGTTTTGGCCTTGTGTACGATTTTTTAAAATCTGACGTGTTACTTTATGTGGCAATAACTTTGGAATACTTTTACCTATCCAAGCGATTCTGAGAATGTGTTTTCTCGTGACATATTGTACTTTATGTTAGTGAAAAAAATGTGGTCAATAAATTAAATATTTATTTGTGAAAAACATTTGCATTTTTCTAAATGTAAATGTATCTGCTTAAATCAGACAATGTATCTACTAAAACAGCTAGTTATACCACACAAAATAGTGACTAGTTAACATTTCCCAAATGTCTACTTTATGTTTGCATAGTTTTTTAACGTCCTTCTAATTATCAAGGCTTAAAAGTTTAGCAGCAATTTCTCACATTTTCAAGAAAATATCAAAAGGCTATTTCTTTCAGGGACCAGTTCAGCTCTTAAGTGGCTTTGAGGGCCTTATATATTAGAAAGTTCCCATAAATCACCCCATTTAAAAACTGCACCCCTCAAAGTATTCAAAACAGCATTCAGAAAGTGTCTTAACCCTTTAGGCTTTTCACATTTTTTTCGGTAACACGGAAGGTTTTACCAGAGAAACACAGCTTAACCAGTTCAGGACCGGGCTATTTTGCGCCTTCAGGACCAGACACCGTTTAGCCATTTTTAGCACGTGTTAGTTAAATGGCTATAACTTTTTTATTTGTTGGGCTAATGACGTGATTTTTGCGAGGTTTTTTCCGTAGACAATGCAGGTTTCTTTTTTTTTATCGTTTTTATACACACCTTTTTTGCTATTTTAGAATTTTTATTCATAAAGTTTGAAAATAATAGTAAAAAAATAAGCTTTTTTTACGTTTCAGCTATTTTTTTTTGGTAGTAACATACTTTTACCCTAAAATAGACCTTTTATTTGTGATTGTCATTGTCTACCGTAAATTTTATATATTATATGTCTATATTAGGGTAATTGGGTCAGCGCTAGCGTTCCAACAATGATTGGCGGGGGGGAAAGTTTTTTTTTGGGGTGGATATTTTATGTTTATTATTTAATTTTTTTTTGCACTTTACTTTACTATTTTTTAATTACTATGGTCTGTCCCTCAAAGGTCAAAAAAGACCTTTGGGGAACTTTATATATATTTTTTCTTCTTTTACACCATGTTTTTCCACTGTAAATCAGCCCTCTCATTGTGACGATTGTCACTAACTGGGCTGTGATGGGTCTAGTAAGACCCAGCAGCAGTCTGTCAATAATGGCATCCGGCGATCATGTGACCAGTCACATGATCACCGGGAGGAATAGAGACAGCGCCGCTGCTGCTGCTTCTATTCATATACACAGCGTTCATTGAGCGCTGTGTAAAAAGACATCGGAGAAGACAGAAGCAACAAAAGCTGCTTCTATCCTCTCCTCAGTGTCCCCGGCAGTCACTGACAGCCGGAGACCCGATATTCAGCTGCCCGATCGCATGGGCAGCAAGTTAAAACCCGAGCCGTAAAAAGTCTATGGCTCGGGTTTTAAGGACCCTGACCGCTGGCCGTAAAAATACAGCCAGCGGTCGAGAACCAGTTAATATTTATTTCCCAGAGTCTTCAGTTTTTAGAAATATCCCACATGTGGCCCTAGTGTGCTAATCGACTGAAACACAGGCCTCAGAAGCAAAAAAACACCTAGTAGATTTTGGGGCCTCCTCTTTAAAAAAAATATATTTTAGGCACCCTGTCCGGTTTGAGGAGGTCTTTAAACCCCCCAAAAGTGACCCCATTTGGGAAAGTACACTCCTCAAGGAATTTATTTACGGGTATAGGTAGCATTTTGACTCCACAGTTTTTTTTGCTAAATTTATTGGAATTATTCAGTGAAAATGAAATTCTACTTTTTTTCTGAAAAAACATACACATTTTTTATTTTTACAAGGAATAAAGGAAAAAAAGCACCGCAGAATTTGTAAAGGAATTTCTCCTGATTATGGCAATACTCCATAGGTAGTAATTAACTGCTGTTTGGACCCACGGCAGGGCTTCGAAGAGAAGGAGCGCTTTTTGGAGCACAGATTTTGCTGGAACGGTTTTCAGGTGCCATGTCGCGTTTGCAGAGCTCCTGAGGTACTAATACAGTGGAAACCCCCAAGAATTGACCCCATTTTGGAAACTGCACACATCACAGAATTTTTTTTGAAGATAATACACATTTATTATAATATTAAGTATTAATCTAGGAGTATAATAAGAATTTTTAGTGTTGTTATAGGGTTTTTTAGAGTGTCCAATTTTAAAAATGGGTAAAAGACCAGAATGATAAAGGAAGGGGGTGGGGGATTTAAAAGGAACACATTTTTAATCCAGGTAGATTCGGAAGCAGTCTTTGATGCAGGGTTTGGAAGCACAAGTGTCGCACTGATATATGGTATCCTTTCGGATACCCCTTTCTTGTGCAGACAAGGCAACTTTTTTGTGCCCTGCCCAGGAACTATACGGCAAACACTACTTGCACCAACAGAAGTTTCCCCCACCTCGTCTTTAAGAAAAATACATTTTAGAATTTTTTCTTAGTACTACAAGTATGTACTTGGGTGGCCAGCTTTTCGAAAAATTAAAAATTAACTATATTGTGCCATCTGGACAAGGTGCACTGCCAATTTCTTGTACCAGATGTTGCTTTTCCTCATGGCATTATATGGATTTAAAACCTGATCATTCAGGTCACCTCCACCCCCCATGAACTTATTATATATATAGGCTGGATGATGTGAAACCACATGTGGGGACAGGGGTGCAGTTGGCGTCATGCATAGATGTCAACATGCAGACATCTTTTTTGTCTCTACATTTCAGACACAGGCTCCCATCTTGTAGCAATGCCCTGCTTTCTCCAATTTGTAGGGATTGGCCGATGAGGTTCTTGGGAAGGTGCCTCTGTTTTTTTCGGACCGTCCTACACGGCACTGTTTTTTTGTCTAGAAGGCATTTGAACGGGGGTACATTTGTGTATTAATTGTCTAAGTACAAGTTGTACCCCTGATCTAACAGTGGGTGAAGGATTTCAACACACTGTATTCCCACTGGTTCTCATGCAGGGTAGACAGTCTGAGGGCTGTATTGTCCTGTCCTTCCCCTCATAAATACGGAGTGTGTGTATGTATCCGGTCACACATTCACACAGCTTGTAGACCTTGATCCCGTACCTGGCCCACTTGTTGGGAAAATATTGGCGAAATTTCAGCCTGCCCTTGAAGTGCACCAGGGAATCATCAATTCAAATTTTTTTTATGAAGGTGTATATTTCTGAAAAAATTTGTGAAAAAATATTAACGAGGGGCCTAATTTTAAAAAGTTTGTTGGAATTGGGGTAATTCTGGGAGGGGGCATTGGGAGTTGTCACTAAAGTGCAAAAATGTATGAAGGGCCTTAAAGCGGGTCTGGACATTGGGTTTCAGTACAGCGGACAATGATACAAAATGTCAGTGGACCAGTAGGATCTCTCTTTGGGCTTTTTAGTGAGACCCATTTTGAGGTCTAACCCCCAATACTTCTGCATTTCTGCACAATTGGTTGGTTGCCACCGATTGGGCTGGGCATATAAGGAGTTAGGGTGTTCAGAAATAAATTGGTGGGCTTAAATGTTGGTTTGGTCCACCATAAGCTGGATCAAATTGTCTGTGAAGAAAAATTTGAATAAGCCCATTATAGGCAGCCCTTCCGTCTGCACATGAATTCCTGCCACAGCAGTAAAATTCTTGGATTTGGGGTGTGTAATTGGTTGGGGGTGACCAATCAATGCTGGCAGTTCTAGGGTCAGGCAGAACCTGGGCACGAACGCTCCTGCGACTACGAGGAGGTTCCTCACTGTCACTGGAGGAGTAGTAGGACGAGGGAATAAACTCTGGTTCCTCATCGCTCGCTGAGTCTGTATCAGACGCGATAATGGCATACACCTCTCCTCTTCATCGGTGTAACGTCTCGCTGCCATTTCATAAATGTGTATATATATATATATATATATATATATATATTTATATATATATATTTTTATATATATATATATATATATATATGTATGTACTGTATATACACACGTAGCTCACTGAACTGTAATACAGTTGTATATCAATGATTTTTTAGTTTTTTTCACACAACAATAAAAAAACTAACGCTAATACTGAACACATTAAGTTGTTTTTTTTAGTTCTTTTGCGCAAAACACTAAACACTAAGCATATGTGTATGCAGTGTTTTCAGGCGTATTTCGGGGCGTAAACGCCTCAAAATAAGTTTTGAAAAATGCTAGTGAAACGCCGACTAACAGCTTCCCATTGTAATCAATAGGAAAAACGGCGTTAAGTTCAGACGGGGCGTTTTTTTACACCGCTGTTTTACAAAACTGCGCGTAAAAAGACGCCGTGTATAAAGAAGGAGCATGTCACTTCTTGAGCCATTGTTGGAGCTGTTTTTCATAGGGTCAATTGAAAAACAGCTCCAAAAACATAACAAAACAGCCACAAAAAATGTTTTCTGCTTCAAAAACGGTTGAAACAGCTCTGTAATTTTAAGCCATTTTTAACTGTGCATGTGAACATACACTAAGGGCCTGTTCACATCAGCATTCGCTTCCGTTCCGGGGTTCCGTCGGAGGTTTCCGTCGGGTGAACCCTGCAACGGAAAGTGAAAGTGAAACCACAGCTTCCGTTTCAGTCACCATTGATATCAATGGTGACGGAAACATCGCTAATGGTTTCCGTTCGTCACCATTATGGCAGGTTTCCGGTTTTCTGACGGAATCAATAGCGCAGTCTACTCCGCTATTGATTCAGTCGGAAAACAGGAAACCTGTCGAACCCCAGAACGGAAAGCGAATGCTGATGTGAACAGGCCCTTACACTGACAAACACAATTTTTTTTTTATAACACTTAGTAACACTTACTGACACTTACTAACTGACAAGTGATGCGACTGACAGTGATGGATTGACGCTGATTAACTGACAAGTGTCGAGACTGACAGTGACGGATTAATGTTGACTAATGGACAAGTAAAGTGACGGACGCTACAGATTGACACTGACACAACGGATTGACGCTGACAAACTCACGCGACGGATTGATGCTGACTAACTGACAACTAACGCAACTAATTGACGTAGAAGAGCTAGACAATTAAATCTATTTATTCATTTTAGTGCATTATGATGAAAAAATAAAATAAAAAAGAAAATCTCCCTTATACACTGGGAGGTGGTAGGGTCCCACACTGGGAACAGGGGAGCTGGAAACGAGGGGTTATTCTCTTTTTTTAACAATGAGGGGCACACAACACAGGCTCTGATATCTCCAACTTCTCATTCACCTACTTAGAGATAAGAGCCTGTGTCCGGTATTTTTCACCCGCCCTGGGTGAAAACGCACTGTGATTGGTGGGTCTGAAGACCCACCAATAGACGGCAATGAACCGCTGAGATTGGTCCATTGCTAGTCACATGGGACATGGAGCAGTGGGGGGGGGGGGGGCATAGTTACCATTCCCTTACTTAACTACAAGTACCGGGAACGGTTTTTAACACTTTAGACTTTGATGCAATGTAATTGTTGGATCCGTACAGATCCACCGATCACATCGATCGCTGGCATTGGACCGCTATTACAGGTCCATTGATGGGGACAGCTGCTCCCCCGGCTGATGCAAACAGTCACTGTATGTCCTGGTGTGCGAAGTAACCTCCTGCTAGGACATACAGTTGCGTCTTGGTGCACCTAGGGGTTAATTCCTCGCAGTTTTCAAGATCTCTGCTTGTTGTTAATCCGTAGGAACATTCATTGTCATGAACAATCCATGGTCATGTGATGGGCACACAGGTGCTAGGATCATTAGAAGACACAGCTCTGATACACATACTGTAACTGTAATGAGCCATGCACCTGTGTGTCCATCACATAACCATGGACAGAATTGTATTCACTGGAAGTAAAGAATGAATTTTCCTGCTGGATAACAACAAGCAGAGATATTGAAAACCATGAGGCATTAATACAGAAAGTTTATTGGAAAGTTCTAGAATTTTCAATTATACAAAAAACTAGCATTAAATTTGCTGAAATCGGACAATCCCTTTAATGGTCATTTAAGGCAGACAATTAACCCCTCCCTGACAGAGCCTCATTTTTCAAATCTGACATGTTTCACCTTATGTGCTAATAACTTCGGAATTCTTTTACCTATCAAAGCGATTCTGAGTTTATTTTCTGGTGACACATTGGACTTTATGTTACTGGAAAAATTTGGTCGATACATTAAGTATTTAATTGTGAAAAACACCAAAATTTAGCAAAAAATTAAAAAAATTAGCATTTTTCGAAATTTAAATGTATCTGCTTGTAAGACAGACAGTTATACCACACACAATTGTTGCTAATTAACATATCCCATATGTCTACTTTAGATTGGCATAGTTTTTTGAACATCCTTTTATTTTTCTCGGATGGTACAAGGCTTAAAACTTTAGCAGCAATTTCTCACATTTTCAAGAACATTTCAAAAGGCTATTTTTACAGGGAGCAGCTTAGATGTGAAGTGGCTTTGAGGGCCTTATATTTTAGAAACTCCCAATAAGTCACCCCATTTTAAAAACTTCACTCCTCAAAGTATTCTAAACAACTTTTAGAAAGTTTCTTAACCCTTTAGACGTTTCACAGGAGTTAAAGCAAAGTAGAGGTGAAATTTACAAATGTAATTTTTTTTTGCAGAAATTCATTTTTAATCCATTTTTTTTTGTAACACAGAAGATTTTACCAGAGAAACGCAACTCAATATTTATTACCAAGGTTCTTCCGTTTTAGCAAATATCCCACATGTGGCCCTAGTCTGTTTATGGACTGAAGCACATGCCTCAGAAGCAAAGGAGCACCTAGTGGATTTTGGGCTTCTTTTTTTATTAGAATATATTTTAGGCACCATGTCAGGTTTGAAGGGCTCTTGCCAGGGGCGTAGCAGCTGCTACGGGGCTCGTAGTGTCAGAGGGGCACACTATGTCCTGATGTCAGCATCCTGACGTTGTATGTAGCAGAAGCGCGTAGTTGGAAGGGAGCTGGAAGCCACTGACTTTCAGGTAAATACAAGTGAATAGAGGATGTGCAGCATTCCTCCGTAGTCCTTGAACGATCTCCTCCCCTCTCTGCACTGTGTACAGCAACATCCGAAGCTTCCTCCAGCGGTCGGGTCGGAGAAGAAGGAGGAGGCAGGCTCACAAGTCACAGCAGTCTTAGATAAACAGCACGTCAGGACAAGAGGAAATGTTGTCTTTTCTGTGTTGTTCCTCTCCTCCGTGATTTCTGCAGCTGGTTATCAGCTGCTTTTTTTTATCAATGCTCCTGACCCTTTTCACGGGTGTCCTGGGGTGGGGGAAGTGTAAAAGGATCCCATCTGCGAACCTGGACTGCCTACATGACAGATCTTTCATAAAAGGTTAGGTCATATATGAGTCTGTATAAGTGCACATGTATTTATGTGTATGTGTAGGTATGTATATATATATATACATATATATATATATATATATATATATATATATATATATATATAGCAAACAAGAAGGCAGCAGCACTCACATAAGAATAATCGACCAGGTGCCTAGCAAAACGTCCCGATCCTCGGACGTATAATCATATATAGAAGAAGAAAATTTGCAGCACTCCAACATGAAAAAAGTGGTGGTTTATTCAATCCAAAACAACAGCAACGTTTCAATCCTACAATAGGATCTTTATCAAGCCTTGATAAAGATCCTATTGTAGGATTGAAACGTTGCTTTTGTTTTGGATTGAATAAACCACCACTTTTTTCATGTTGGAGTGCTGCAAATTTTCTTCTTCTATATATATATATATATATATATATATATATATATATATATATATATATAGTTAAGGTGTGTGTGTGTATATACATATATGTGTGTGTGTGTGTGTGTGTGTGTGTCTGTGTATATTTGTTAATTATATTTGTATGATACTGCAATTGTAACGAGAAATGTATATATATATATATATATATATATATATATATATATTAATGTATATATATTCCCCAGCCCAGAAAATATTAAAGGGTACCTCCAATGTTGCTATGTTCCTGGCATTCTTTAAATGTAAAATTTTTTGGCAGTTCCGGTAGTATTGCTGCAACCATATGACAGTCAATATTGTAGATAAGCTTTAGTGAATCATACTGTTGCCTTGTCAATAGTACTGCCCGATCTGCCAGCTGAATCTTCCGTTGTGGCTGCTACGGGGCTCGCAACATGATGGGGCCTGTGCCATTAATGTATATATATTCCCCAGCCCAGAAAATATTAAAGGGTACCTCCAATGTTGCTATGTTCCTGGCATTCTTTAAATGTAACATTTTTTGGCAGTTCCGGTAGTATTGCTGCAACCATATGACAGTCAATATTGTAGATAAGCTTTAGTGAATCATACTGTTGCCTTGTCAATAGTACTGCCCGATCTGCCAGCTGAATCTTCCGTTGTGGCTGCTACGGGGCTCGCAACATGATGGGGCCTGTGCCACCTGGTCGGACACATAACATTATGTGCTGGGCTACATGGCATGGGCCCCCTCATTCCCGGTGGCGTCGCTAGCAGCGGGCAGCCGGGGCCCCTGGCGACTACCACGTTTAATTGTATCTGTGTCCTTAGGACGAGGATACAATTGAACACTATTGCAGAGCAGGGAGATAGCTCCCTGCTCTGCCGTTTACTAGACTACAAGCCATGTTAGGCCCACAGCCTATAAGGCGCAGGGACAGGATCACTGCACAGGCCAGCGTGGTGACGTGATCATTAAGCCGGCCTATGCAAGGATCCCGTCTCAGACTGCTGAGGATCTGAGGCTACAATTCGTCGCGGGAAAAGGGCTGAGCATACGTTTTTTTAATTTGTTTGGGGTGGCACGATCTACAAGTGGGGGCTCCTTGGGCTATGCGGCACTATCTACAATGGGGGCTGTGTGGCACTATCTACAGGGGTGTGTCCCGGTGCTTTAAGTTTTGGGTCAGTTATTTTTCAGCTATTACTGCTATGAAAGAACATAATCACGTGATAACAGATGTTATAATATCAGTGCTAAACTGTTTATTACAATTTTTGTAACCCTGTAACTAAAGATTAATAAGATTACACTAGTGGCCTAGCTGTATTTTTACATTGCCCACAAAACTGATAAATGTTCATTGTCGGAGGGGCTGGAAGATGTGGGGTGGGGGGTTGTTTGTTGCAGGGGAGGAGGGGCCCAGTCAAAAGTTTGCTATGGGCCCAGTCTTTCCTAGTTACGCCCCTGGCTCCTGCGGTGCCAAAACTGTGGAAATCCCCCAAAAGTGACCCCATTTGGGAAACTACACCCCTCAAGGAAATTATCTAGGGGTATAGTGAGCATTTTGACCCCACAGATTTATTGCAGAAATTATTGGAAGTAGGCAGTGAAAATTCATTTCCACAAGGACAAAAGAACAAAAAGCACTGCAACATTTGTAAAGCAATTTCTTCAGAGTAAAACAATTCCCTATTTGTGGTCATAAACTGTGGTTTGGACACACAGCAGGTCTTAGAAGGAAAAGAGCATTATTTGGCTTTTGGAGCCAAATTTGACAGGAATGGTTTGCGGAGGCCATGTCGCATTTGCAAAGCACCTGAGGGGACAAAACAGTGGAATCCCCCCCCCACAAGTGAGCCCATTTTGGAAACTACACCCCTTGAGGAAATTATCTATGGGTATAGTGAGCATCTTGACCCCACAGTTTTTTTGCAGAAATTATTGGAAGTAGGCCGTGAAAATGAAAATCTAATTTTTTTTCAAAGAAAATGTAGGTTTAGCTAGTTTTTTTTTTCATTTCCACAAGGACTAAAGGAGAAAAAGCACTGCAAAATTTGTAAAGTAATTTCTCCCGAGTAAAATAATACCCCACATGTGGTCATAAACGGCTGTTTGGACACACAGCAGGGCTTAGAAGGGAAAGAGCGCCATTTGGCTTTTGAAGCACCAATTTAGCAGGAATGGTTTCCGGAGGCCATGTCACATTTGCAAAGCTCCTGAGGGATCAAAAAAGTGAAAACGCCTAAAAAGTGACTCCATTTAGGAGCTAAACCCCTTGAGGAATTCATCTAAAGGTTTAGTGAGCATTTTGACCACACAGGTGTTTCATAGATTTTATTATAATTGGGCAGTAAAAATAAAAACAATCCTTTTTCTTAAATAGGACATAGCTTTAGCTCAAAATGTTTCATTTTCTCAACAAGGAAAAAAAGATCCCCAATATTTGTAAAGCAACTTTTCTGGAGTACGGAAATACCCCATATATGGTCAAAAACTGTTGTTTGGGCACACGGCAAAGATCAGAACAGATGGAGCGCAATCTGGCTTTTTGAGCACAAATTTTCTGGATTGGTTTCTTGACACCATGTTGCTTTTGCAAAGCCCCTTAGGCTATGTTCACACGGGGTATTTTGCCGAGTTTTTTGATGCGGAAACCGCGTCGCAAAACTCGGCAAAAACGGCTTGAAAATGCCTCCCATTGATTTCAATGGGAGGCGTCTTTTTCCCGCGAGCAGTAAAACTGCCTCGCGGGAAAAAGAAGCGACATGCCCTATCTTCGGGCGCTTCCGCCTCTGACCTCCCATTGACTTCAATGGGAGGCAGAGAAAGCGTATTTCGCGCTGTTTTATGCCCGCGGCGCTCAATATCCGTGGGCGAAAAACGGCTCGAAAAACTCCGCGAAAATCGGCGTGCAGGGAGAGGAATATCTGCCTCAAACTTCCAAACTGAATTTTGAGGCAGATATTCCTCCTGCAAAATACCCCGTGTGAACATAGCCTAAGGTACCAGTACAGTGGAAACTACCCAAAAGTGACTCCATTCACAAAATGTGAATTTTGTGAGCATTTTGACCACCACAGGTGTTTGGAGTGAGCATGTTAACCCCGCAGGTGTTTTGCAGAAATTAGTGTGCACTCGATTTTGCAGAGTGAAAATTAGATTTTTTTTCCATAGATATGCCAATATGTGGTGCACAGCTTGTGCCACCATAACAAAACAAACAAGACTCTCTAATTATTATGCTGTGTTTCCCGGTTTTAGAATCACCCTACATGTGGCCCTAATCTTTTGCCTGGACATTCCGGGTGTGGCATGAAAGGCTTCTGTACTAGGCATACCGGGAGGCTAGAGTTAGGCCTCCGGTTGCCTGTGCAGCCACCGGCAGCCCCCCAATTTCATTGCTGGGGTGCCAATGAGCTGCAAACCACGTAAATGCAGCAATTGCTTTCGATCGCTGCATCTAAGGGGTTAATGGCAGGAATCGGAGCTAGCTCCAGTTCCTGCCGTTACAGGTGGATGTCAGCTGTAATATAGAGCTGACATCCACCGCTGATGACACTGGCTCAGCACCTGAGCCGGCGCCATCTTGTCGGGGGCTACAGAAGCCTTTTAGGCCCCACCTCGGGGCAGGGCCTGAAATACATTTGTACTAGGCATACCGGGAGGCTAGTGTTAAGCCTCCGATTGCCTTTGCAGCCACCGGGCACCCCGGCAATTAAATTGCTGGGGTGCCGATGAGCTGCAAACCCCTTAAGAGATAGTTTTTGACCGCTGCATTTAAGGCGTTAATGGCGGGATTCGGAGCAAACTTCGGTCCTCCGCCATTACCCCAGGGTGTTAGCTGTAACTTACAACTGACATCCGGGGATGATGACACGAACTCAGCTTCTGAGCCCGTGTATCCATCATGTCGTATTCATACGGCAAAATCAGGGAAGCACAAGCTTTCCATGACGTATCCATACGACAAATGTCGGGAAGGGGTTAAAATTAATAACTATAGATACGAATATATGTTTGCATGTAATAAAAACAAATGTGCTCATTTTTAAAATTCTTTGGAATGCTGGAAAACTTCCAACTTTGCCACTACTATAACACCTTAAAGAGGCTCTGTCACTAGTTTAGTAATGCCCTATCTCTTAATCTAAGCTAATCTAATAAGCGCTGTCACACTGATAATGCAAGTGAAAATTGTGTCCAAAAAGTTTATTTTTAAAGTTATGAGCTTTTATCTAAATATGCAAAAATGAGGCTGTACTAGACAAGTGGGTGTCAACACCAGCAATTCTCCTGAGGTGGAGCTACCTCACAGCCTGTAGTTATCAGCATCATAGTGCCTATTAGATGAGTTAGGAGATAGGGAATTAATGAACTGGTGACAGATACAATTTAATGCAAATTGAACTTAAAGGTGTTTTCCCATCTTGGACATTTATGGCATATCCACGGGATATGCCATAAGAGTCCGATAGATGCGGGTCCCACCTCTGGGACCCGCACCTATCTCTAGAACGGGGCCCCCTAAACCCCGTTCTAGCTTACTGGGCTCCATCACATCCCGGCCACTTTATGGTTAGGTGGTCGGGAGTTACGGAAACAGCCGAGTGTTCGATGAGTTACGCAGTTTCTGGATCTCAGTACCTACGAAAACAGCATAGCTCACCGTGTTTTGCTGTTTCCGTAGCTCCCATTCGCTTCTATGGGAGTTACGGAAACAGTGTAGCTCAGTAAGCTAGGCTGTTTCCGTAACGCCCGACCACCTAACCAGGATGTGGCCGGGAGACAGCGGGAGCCGAGTAAGCTAGAACGGGGTATAGGGGGCCCCGTTCTAGAGATAGGTGCGGGTCCCAGAGTTGGGGCCTGCATCTATTGGACTTTCATGGCAAATCCTGTCCAGGATGAGAAAATGAGAAAACCCAGTTAATGAAGTTGTTATATATATATATATATATATATATATATATATATATATATATATATATATATATATGTTCATACATACACATACATGCTAGTCCTTCTCAATTAATTAGAATATCATTAAAAGGTTAATTTATCTCAGTAATTCAATTCAAAAAGTGAAACTCAATTACCTTCCTCCATATCACATCAGATGACCCGTATTAGACAATAGAAGACCTTTATTCTTAGCCTCACTTACATACACACAGTTTTAGACCAGGTTTCCATAAGAACCAAGCAATTTTTCTTTTATCGACATGTTACTCGCTGTGAAAGTACCTATACCTATACTACACTGTACCTATAGTAGGTTTCAGCATTCTCATAAATTGAAACCCTTTCATACCAGTCATGCCTCCAAAAAGGAACCCTGCACTTGGCAAAGTACTTGGCTGCTGTAAAGGATCTGCCAGACACAGCTTCTGTGTCGACGCCCGTGGTTAATCAGTCTGCATCTGCTCCTAGGTCTGATAGAGTGACTCGATCTGCTACCACTCAGGTTGGTAGGCTGAGGAGTGGGAGAACCTATCACAGCCTGGCCAGACGGAGCTAGCTCCTGTCCTCGGTCTATTTATACCTTCATTTCCTGCTCTTCCTTTGCCTGTGATTCTGTCTGGTTTCCTGGCTCTGCTGTTCCTGCTCGTACTATTGACCTCTGCTTCAAATTGACCCTGGCTTTACTGACTACTCTCCTGCTCTGCGTTTGGTACCTCGTACACTCCTGGTTTGACTCGGCTCATTCACTACTCTTGTTGCTCACGGTGTTGCCGTGGACAACTGCCCCATTTCCCTTAGCTTCTGTGTACCCTTGTCTGTTTGTCTGTCGTTCACTTATTGAGCGTAGGGACCGTCGCCCAGTTGTACGCCGTCGCCTAGGATGGGCCGTGCAAGTAGGCAGGGACAGAGTGGCGGGTAGATTAGGGCTCCCCTGTCTGTCTCCCTACCCCAACATTACATAATCACAGGCCCATATACATTTTCTACCCTGGTTCCTACACAACTATGGACCCCCTTGAGACCCTGGCTCAGCAAATGCAGGGTCTCTCTCTACAGGTCCAAGCCCTGGCTCAGAGGTGCAACCAGCGTGATGCTAACCAGGTAGGGCCCACCACCTCACCTCTTGAACCCCACCTCAAGTTGCCTGACCGGTTCTCAGGGGACCGGAATTCTTTTTTCTCCTTTCGGGAGAGTTGTAGGCTCTATTTCCGATTAAGACCCCACTCCTCAGGTTCTGAGAGCCAGCAAGTGGGTATAATTATGTCCCGGCTCCAGGATAGCCCCCAAGAATGGGCCTTCTCCTTGGCTCCTGATGCCCCTGAACTTTCCTCTGTTGACCTTTTTTTTCTACTCTCAGGCTCATCTATGACGAGACTGACAAGACTGCCTTTGCCGAGAGTCAGCAGGTGACCTTACGTCAGGGTAAGAGACCCGTTGAGGAGTACTGTTCTGACTTTAGGAAGTGGTGCGTAGCTTCTCGGTGGAATGACCCTGCCTTGAGGTGCCAGTTTAGATTGGGTCTGTTGAACGCCCTGAAAGACCTATTAGTTAGCTATCCCTCTTCTGACTATCTAGATCAGGTTATGGCTTTAGCGGTACGTCTCGACCGACGTCTCAGGGAACGACGACTTGAACGTTTTTGTGCCTTCTCCTCTGTCTTCTCATGATGGCTCCCGAGGTTCCGTTGCTT
Source organism: Rhinoderma darwinii (assembly GCF_050947455.1). Lineage (NCBI taxonomy): Eukaryota > Metazoa > Chordata > Amphibia > Anura > Rhinodermatidae > Rhinoderma > Rhinoderma darwinii. The sequence goes on along the minus strand of NC_134690.1, from coordinate 134,156,249 downwards.
CGTTCTTCCACGGGAATCTCGGATGAACCAATGCAACTCGGGGCCTCCGTGTCTCCCCAACAAAGTAGAGAGCTCCGCAGGAAGAATGGTCTCTGCTTCTACTGTGGGGATGACAAGCATCAAGTGAACAACTGTCCAAGGCGTAAGAATCAGCAGCAGGAAAACTTCCGCGCCTAAGTGACCATCGGAGAGGTCGCTTGGGCGCACCGGTATTTCCCGTAAATATGAAACCTAATAAGATCTTGCTTCCCTTTCAGGTCTCTTTTGAGAGTAAGTCTGCCACCGGCAGTGCCTTCGTGGATTCAGGGTCTTCTGCTAATATTATGTCTGTGGAATTTGCTATGTCTCTAGCTATGCCATTGATTGATTTGCCTAAACCTGTCCCGGTGGTGGGTATCGACTCCACTCCACTTGCTAATTGTTATTTTACGCAGAATACCCCTGTTTTTGAACTCCTTCTTGGCTCCATTCATTTGGAGCAGTGCTCTTTACTGGCGATGCAGGGATTATCGTCCGATTTGGTTTTAGGCCTTCCCTGGTTGCAGATGCATAATCCCACGTTTAACTGGAATACTGGGTATCTTACCAAATGGGGTAATGAATGCATGACGTCCTGTTTTTCTGTTAATTTTATTTCTCTCCCTGAGGAGGTAAACACTCTACCTGAGTTTATTCAGGACTTCGCTAATGTTTTTTCTAAAAAGGCCTCCAAAGTGTTACCTCCTCATAGAGAATACGATTGCGCAATCGATTTAGTACCAGGAGCTAAGCTCCCTAAGGGTAGGATTTTTTAATCTCTCTTGTCCCGAACGTGAGGCCATGAGAGAATATATCCAGGAAAGCCTGGCCAAGGGTTACATTCGCCCCTCTACTTCTCCGGTAGGTGCTGGCTTCTTCTTCGTAGGGAAGAAGGATGGTGGTCTTAGGCCGTGCATCGATTACCGAAACTTGAATAAGGTCACTGTAAGGAACCAGTATCCCCTTCCTTTGATTCCTGATTTCTTCAATCAGGTTCAGGGGGCCCAATGGTTCTCTAAGTTTGATCTTCGGGGGGGGGCTTATAATCTTATCCGAATCAGAGAAGGGGATGAGTGGAAGACTGCGTTTAACACGTCCGAAGGTCATTTCGAATACCTCATCATGCTCTTTGGGTTGTGTAATGCTCCCGCGGTATTCCAGAATTTCATAAATGAGATTTTAAGAGACTACCTGGGGGTATTTCTTGTAGTGTACCTTGATGACATACTTGTGTTTTCCAAGGACTGGTCCTCCCACGTTGAGCATGTCAGGAAGGTGCTCCAGGCCCTTCAGGAAAACAAACTCTTTGCTAAATCCGAAACATGTGTGTTTGGGGTGCAGGAGATACCATTTTTGGGTCAAATCCTCACTCCTAATGAATTCCGCATGGACCCTGCCAAGGTTCAGGCTGTGGCTGAATGGGTCCAACCTGCCTCCCTGAAGGCATTACAGTGCTTCCTGGCATTTGCTATTTATTACAGGAGATTTATTGCTAACTTCTCGGTCATCGCTAAGCCTCTTACGGATCTTACTCGCAAAGGTGCTGATCTCCTCCACTGACCTCCGGAGGCGGTCCAGGCTTTTGAGATCCTTAAGAAGTGCTTTATCTCTGCCCCAGTGCTGATTCAGCCTAACCAAATGGAGCCATTCATCGTGGAGGTTGACGCCTCCAAGGTGGGAGTGGGTGCTGTCTTGTCCCAGGGTACCACGTCCCTCACCCATCTCCGTCCCTGTGCCTACTTCTCCAGGAAGTTCTCGCCCACTGAGAGTAACTAGGACTTGGGCAACCGCAAACTCTTGGCCATTAAATGGGCATTTGAAGAGTGGCGCCACTTCTTGGAGGGGGCTAGGCACCAGGTAACTGTCCTTACCGACCACAAGAATCTGGTTTTCCTAGAATCTGCCCGGAGGCTTAACCCGAGACAAGCTCGATGGGCGTTGTTTTTTACTAGATTTAACTTTGTGGTCACCTATAGGGCTGGGTCTAAAAATATTAAAGCTGATACACTGTCGCGTAGCTTCATGGCCAGCCCTCCTTTGGAGGAAGATCCTGCTTGTGTTTTGCCCCCAGGTATAATCATATCCTCTGTTGATTCTGACTTAGTCTCCGAAATTGCGGCCGATCAAGGTTCAGCTCCCGGGAACCTTCCTGAGAACAAGCTGTTTGTTCCCCTGCAATTCCGGCTAAGGGTACTCAGGGAAAATCATGACTCTGCACTATCTGGCCACCCAGGCATCCTGGGTACCAAGCACCTCATTGCTAGAAACTATTGGTGGCCTGTGTTGCCTAAAGACGTTAAGGCCTACGTCGCCGCTTGCGAAATTTGTGCTAGGTCCAAGACTCCCAGGTCTCGACCAGCAGGCTTACTATGTTCTTTGCCCATTCCCCAGAGAGCTTGGACCCATATCTCCATGGATTTTATCATCAATCTGCCTCCATCTCAAGGCAAGTCGGTGGTGTGGGTTGTAATAGACTGCTTCAGTAAGATGTGCCACTTTGTGCCCCTCAAGAAACTACCCAATGCCAAGACGTTAGCAACCTTGTTTGTCAAACACATCCTGCGTCTCCATGGGGTTCCTGACAATATTGTTTCTGGCAGAGGGGTACAATTTGTTTCATTGTTTTGGAGAGCTTTCTGTAAAAAGTTGTAGATTGATCTGTCCTTCTCCTCGGCCTTCCATCCTGAAACTAATGGCCAAACTGAGAGGACTAATCAGTCTTTAGAACAATATTTAAGGTGTTTTATCTCCGACTGTCAATATGATTGGGTCTCCTTCATTCCCCTCGCCTAATTTTCCCTTAATAACCGGGTCAGTAACTCGCCAGGGGTCTCCCCCTTTTTCTGTAATTTTGAATTTAATCCACGGTTCTCCTCCGTTTCACCTGGTGGTTCCAACAATCCCGAGGTAGATGTAGTTCATCGGGAACTGTGCAAGGTCTCGGCCCAGGTTCAGAAGAACCAAAAGGCATCCCAGAGCATATAAAAGACTTAGGCAGATAGAAGACGTTCTACTAACCCCTTGTTTGTGGTCGGGGATCTGGTGTGGATATCTTCAAAAAATTTGCGTCTTAAAGTTCCGTCCAAAAAATTTGCTCCCCGGTATATAGGGCCGTACAAGGTCATTGAGGTCCTTAACCCTGTCTCCTTCCGGCTGGAGTTACCCCCATCTTTTCAAATACATGACGTGTTTCATGCCTCCCTCCTGAAACGCTGCTCCCCGTCCTTGGCTACCTCGAGGAAACCTCCGATCCCTGTTCTCACCCCTAAAGGGGTAAAATTCGAGGTGGCCAAGATTGTGGATAGCAGGATGGTCCAAGGCTCCCTCCAGTACCTGGTCCATTGGAGAGGATACGGGCCTGAGGAGAGGACTTGGGTACCCGCCCGGGATGTTCACGCTGGGGTTTTGCTCAGGAGGTTCCATCTTCGGTTCTTCAATAAGCCTGGTCCACCTAGGAAGGGTCCAGTGGCCCCTCATAAAAGGGGGGGGGGTACTGTAAAGAATCTGCCAGAAACAGCTTCTGTGTCGACACCCATGGTTAATCAGTCTGCATCTGTTCCTAGGTCTGATAGAGTACCTCGATCTGTTACCACTCAGGCTGGTAGGCTGAGGAGTGGGAGAACCTATCACAGCCTGGCCAGACGGAGCTAGCTCCCGCCCTCGGTCTATTTATACCTTCATTTTCTGCTCTTCCTTTGCCTGTGATTCTGTCTGGTTTCCTGGCTCTGCTGTTCCTGCTAGTACTATTGACCTCTGCTTCAAATTGACCCTGGCTTTGCTGACTACTCTCCTGCTCTGCGTTTGGTACCTCGTACACTCCTTGTTTGACTCGGCTCGTTCACTACTCTTGTTGCTCACGGTGTTGCCGTGGGCAACTGCCCCATTTCCCTTAGCTTCTGTGTACCCTTGTCTGTTTGTCTGTTTGTCTTATTGAGCGTGGGGACCGTCACCCAGTTGTACGCCGTCGCCTAGGACGGGCCGTGCAAGTAGGCAGGGACTGAGTGGCGGGTAGATTAGGGCTCCCCTGGTTGTCTCCCTACCCCGACATTACATAATCACAGGCCCATATACCTTTTCTACCCTGGTTCCTACACAACTATGGACCCCCTTGAGACCCTGGCTCAGCAAATGCAGGGTCTCTCCCTACAGGTTCAAGCCCTGGCTCAGAGGTGCAACCAGCGTGATGCTAACCAGGTAGGGCCCTCCACCTCACCTCTTGAACTCCACTTCAATTTGCCTGACCGGTTCTCAGGGGACCGGAAGACTTTTTTCTCCTTTCGGGAGAGTTGTAGGCTCTATTTACGATTAAGATCCCACTCCTCAGGTTCTGAGAGCCAGCGAGTGGGTATAGTTATGTCCCGGCTCCAGGACAGCCCCCAAGAATGGGCCTTCTCCTTGGCTCCTGACTCCCCTGAACTTTCCTCTGTTGACGATTTTTTTTTCTGCTCTCAGGCTCATCTATGACGAGACTGACAAGACTGCTTTTGCCGACAGTCAGCTGGTGACCTTACGTCAGGGTAAGAGACCCGTTGAGGAGTACTGTTCCGACCAGGTGTGATATGATAATCGACAAACTACTTCCTGGGCTGATCAACGTTCAAGATCCAGGGGCAAGTCTAGCACACGATCGGATCTCTATTGCCACCATTTAACGAAGACAATCCGTAAGCATCGCCATTATATCTTCAGGTTTTATTCATAGGTGACAGCACTACAAATGTAGATGCCCATCAAAGAAACAATCCCCTCACTATGCCGCACATTGTCCGCATGTTGCAAAACATGTTTCATCGGCACAATCCATACCAGTAGCAAACACATTTTTAAATCACATACAAACAACAAACGAAATAGACCCGTGCGAAGCCGGGGTATTTCTGCTAGTATATACAGTGAAGGAAATAAGTATTTGATCCCTTGCTGATTTTGTAAGTTTTCCCACTGTCAAAGACATGAGCAGTCTAGAATTTTTAGGCTATGTTAATTTTACCAGTGAGAGATAGATTATATTTTAAAAAAAAGAAGAAAATCACATAGTCAAAATTATATATATTTATTTGCATTGTGCACAGAGAAATAAGTATTTGATCCCCTACCAACCATTAAGAGTTCAGCCTCCTCCAGACCAGTTACACGCTCCAAATCAACTGGGTGCCTGCATTAAAGACAGCTGTCTTAAATGGTCACCTGTATAAAAGACTCCTGTCCACAGACTCAATTAATCAGTCTGACTCTAACCTCTACAACATGGGCAAGACCAAAGAGCTTTCTAAGGATGTCAGGGACAAGATCATAGACCTGCACAAGGCTGGAATGGGCTAGAAAACCATAAGTAAGACGCTGGGTGAGAAGGAGACAACTGTTGGTGCAATAGTAAGAAAATGGAAGACATACAAAATGACTGTCAATCGACATCGATCTGGGGCTCCATGCAAAATCTCACCTCGTGGGGTATCCTTGATCCTGAGGAAGGTGGGAGCTCAGCCGAAAACTACACGGGGGGAACTTGTAATGATCTCAAAGCAGCTGGGACCACAGTCACCAAGAAAACCATTGGTAACACATTACGCCGTAATGGATTAAAATCCTGCAGTGCCCGCAAAAACCCCCTGCTCAAGAAGGCACATGTACAGGCCCATCTGAAGTTTGCAAATGAACATCTGGATGATTCTGAGAGTGATTGGGAGAAGGTGCTGTGGTCAGATGAGACTAAAATTTAGCTCTTTGGCATTAACTCAACTCGCCGTGTTTGGAGGAAGAGAAATGCTGCCTATGACCCAAAGAACACCGTCCCCACTGTCAAGCATGGAGGTGGAAACATTATGTTTTGGGGGTGTTTCTCTGCTAAGGGCACAGGACTACTTCACCGCATCAATGGGAGAATGGATGGAGCCATGTACCGTCAAATCCTGAGTGACAACCTCCTTCCCTCCACCAGGACATTAAAAATGGCTCGTGGCTGGGTCTTCCAGCACGACAATGACCCAAAACATACAGCCAAGGCAACAAAGGAGTGGCTCAAAAAGAAGCACATTAAGGTCATGGAGTGGCCTAGCCAGTCTCCAGACCTTAATCCCATCGAAAAATTATGGAGGGGGCTGAAGATCCAAGTTGCCAAGTGACAGCCTTGAAATCTTAATGATTTACAGATGATCTGCAAAGAGGAGTGGGCCAAAATTCCATCTAACATGTGTGCAAACCTCATTATCAACTACAAAAAACGTCTGACTGCTGTGCTTGCCAACAAGGGTTTTGCCACCAAGTATTAAGTCTTGTTTGCCAAAGGGATCAAATACTTATTTCTCTGTGCACAATGCAAATAAATATATATAATTTTGACTATGTGATTTTCTGTTTTTTTTCTTATATAATCTATGGCCCACTGGTAAAATTAACCTAGCCTAAAAATTCTAGACTGTCATGTATTTGACAGTGGGCAAACTTACAAAATCAGCAAGGGATCAAATACTTATTTCCTTCAATGTACATAGCTTCAGAAAGATTCTGTGCTGAACCGAAACTTCCCTTATTTGAAGTGAATAAAGCAATCATTTTCATCTTCATTGAAGTCCTGGTGCCGTTCCATTGTCCTATGTTTATATATATATATATACATATATATATATATATATATATATATATATATATATATATATATATATATATATATATATATATATAAAATCGTCTTCAATCCTTATGACCTACTACTTTTATTTTTATTTATTTCTTTATTCTATTTTTCTTTCATGCATTTTCAACAATCAAAAGTTAAGGTTGGATTGATGTAACTGCTATTTTGTACCAGTGTACATGTTACATTACAGTATATCAGAAAACAAAATAAAAAATTATTGAAACAGAAATGGTAGAGAAACTTTATTCATTAATGGTCGACAAATAAATGGTCTCCTAGGAATCAGACTTTAACAATACAGAACAATAACTAATGTTAGAGACGGAGCACATAGTAGTTTCTTCTTCTCGTCCAGTTGTTTGGAAACTGATCATAGGACTTTCTTAATGCAAGCACGTTAACATTGTTAATTAATTAGAGAATTGCTCCAGAAATACTGCTACAGGCCACTATCTAATGATTTATTTTTCCTTTGAGAATCCACATTTCCATATATGCATTAAATCTTGACAAATGCAATTTTGCAAAACCAACAAATGAGCTTTTTATGTGTATGCAACCAATTAGTCATGGGCTAGTTTATAAAACAGCCCATAGACCTCTGTGGGTGCGTCCGTGCTGCAATTGCATGCAAGAATAGGATAGAATTTTCTATTTTTTGCGGATCATTTCTACGGCCTGGACACATATAGAAACATATGGAAAGGTGTGGCCTATAGAATTAAATGGATCCGCAGATTATCTGTAATTACTAATTCGTAATTCTGGAATAAAACTACGTCGCATGGGGCCTAACACAGTATTTTTGGACATATAAATGCTGTCCATTTACTATGCCTGCAATAGATTTATATTGACCGTGCACTGCTAAATTTTTGTGGGTTACCTATTTCCTTTTTGCATGTATTTGAAAAAACTTATTATTCAGTAAAGATTCTTATAATATTTTTTTTAATATTATTTTGTCCTATGTGTATATTGGTGCTCTCTGTTATGTTTAGACTGATCATGTTCACTGTATAGAACTCAATGTACAGCTAAACAAATATTTTATGTATAGCTATATGATAATGCCTTAAATAAGCACGCCCAGAAAACCTTTTTGTAGCTCCCCCCATTTGTAATTGTGATGGCATTAACAAAATCGTGATTAAAAAGCATACTAAGTCATTTATTCATGTATTTTCATCCTCTGTTTGGTCGTTCCATTAGGCCATAACCCCCGATCTGACACTTTCCGATTTTTACAGCGTTTGCTGTGTGGACCAAAAGTTTGTTTCTCTATTCATTCCTATGAGACTGACTTTGGGTATCTCATAGTAATGAATAGAGGAACTGACTTCCAGTCGCTGTGGGAATCAGAGAGTCAGATGGGGGCTGAAAATACCTGAATAAATGGCTTAGTAAGTTTAACCACACTTTTATTTATGCCATCACAATTACAAACGGGGGAAACATTTTTTTGTAGGGGAGGGTTTCTTTAAAGGAATTGAATATGCTATAAGAAGATATTTTTACTCATTTAAAATAGTACCCATTTTTTACTGATACATTCTTAACGCACTAAAAGTAGCTGGTTCTTGCAATTTTTAACTAATTAGCTTTGCAATGACAAGATATATATCAAAAAGCCATGCATCGTATGCCAATCACTTTCCAAGATGATTAATTCCAATATATAGCAGCCAACTTTACACATATGAGAACCTAAGAGCTTAATTCTAATCACTTGGGTGCAGTAAAAACTACTTATGCGTGATGTAACAACTGACTTGGCTACAAATATAATATATGACAGATTACTTTACACGTTATCATAGTAGTTTCAGATGGTCCTATAAATGGCACGATCAAAGATGATATTGTTTATTGTGAAGATGTTTTTTTTAATGTAAATCTTAGACAATTACAAAATTTTTTCCTTTGTAGTTTAGTTAAAAAAGCTAAACGGACATTTTTCTAAGCTATATATTAACACATTATAGATTTAATTTAAGAAAAAAAAAACTGGCAAAATGTAACACATTTAACACGATTTTCTTATCAACAGCTACCCAGATGCTAGAACTGTCAGTTATGCCATGCCAGTGACTGGTAACATGCCAACTTAATACGACTTGGTTCCACTTACCACCCTTTCAATTTCTCAGCTGGCCTCAATTTTGTATGGCATATTAATATTATCAGAGTAATCTTTAAGATATGTTTTGCTTCCTTTTAAATCAGCTTTCATGTTTCATAGAAATTCATAATCAAACATGAAGGAGATTAAAATAGAAAAAAAGTAAATGGCCTTTACGACTAATTGTCAGCAATTTTACAACCATTGTTCTATAAGAAATGCATTCATCCGCCTAACACTGATTACTGTTAATAAATCATAATGTTTCTTTGCCTTAGTCTGCTATTCAGATTCATTATAATACACTATTGTCAAACTTTACAGAAAAAAAAGACATTGAATGTTCCCCTAATTGCTTCATTTGCAGAGATGTAACATATCAAATTGCCATCTAATACATGGCAGTTTCCCCAACATTTTTCAGCTCTATGTTGCTCACTTACATGGTTCCAAATTTTGATTGGCGATTATCATAACAGCCAATGTATAGTTAATGGCAGTAGTGACCAAACAGTAAATTTACATATAACTCTCAGAGCAAAGACAATGAGATCCTGGGGATAAATCACCCATGTACCAAGAATTTGCTAAAGTGGTAAAACAGATAGTGGCGTAATGATCGCGGTCGAGTGTTGCTCTCAACTGAATCTGCTTCCTCTGGGCATATGGCTTCCAAGCATAGAATACCCAAGGAGTACACTCCTCTTTAGTGACAGTCGAGTTTCATGGCAAGATAAACCGAGACAGCGGTATTGTAATGTCTATAGGGTGCTAATAACTTTTCATGTATACTAGAGATGTGTCCCCCTTTACCTTTGCTTCAATTTGGTGTGGGACTCCTATTTCTTATGAAACCATTTCAATACAATATCGGGTCATGCTAGCAAAAACCTTGACAGGCTGCAATTCACATCACAACCACTGGGTGGCAACACATAGACGCATATAGCATAGACACCTCGTGACAGAGTATCGTGAGATAAAATATTTTTATTTATTTTTTTAAGCCTTTCATATCGTGCCACACATCCCAGAATATGTTCAGATAAGAGGAAAGGTAAGGAATGTCGCATCGGTTTATAACAATATACATGCAAGTTAGCATGGAGGGCAGCATGTGTTTGCTTAAATGGTAAGCTGTTTTACTAAGAGCAAGCTGATATCATAATGAAAAAACCTCAAATGTCACTCAGTAACACTCTGGTCCAGTCTGTTTCATTGTAGATTATTCCTCATCATTTCAATATTCTGTAAATATGATTTGCTGGTAATGCAAATAAAATACTAAAGAAACAATAAAAAATGTATAATGATTATTACACATCTGGTCCATTATCTCCATTACCTACAAAAAAAATTATGTATAGTAGTTTCAGGAAACGTCTTTGATTCTTTTTTATTATCTATCCAGATAAAACCAGAACAGCATATTTTTTTGATGGCAATAAAAAAATAAGCTATTATACCTATTAAAAATAAATAGTGAGCTAGCACCTATTCTGCGATAGTCCTTGTGATATTATATATTATAAAAGAACAATATTTAATTAGGAGAATGCGTGCCTGTGCAGATTTTGTATCCCTTGGTTTTGGCTTAAGCCCAGCTTGATAAATTAGATCCCATGACATTACTTGAATAAGCTATGCAAAGTAAAATACCTACTTTTTCCTGGGCACATTGAAATTAACTTTTGGAAAAACCATCCTTGCAGTATCCTCAAGTACTTTTCAAGTGCTCCCAACTATAAACACACAAGTCATCATTTAACGTCTCATTTATGAATAATTATTAGAATAAAATAACAGCATTTACATTTCATTAGCTGAATACTTGATCGCATTTGCAATTATTTTGTAAATGACAAGACAAAGCATTTAGCTGGGAAAGTATTATGATGTAGCTGATCTAAAGGGGGTGAGCAATAATTAAATTGTAGCTACACTTGGCATCTCTGGCAGTGTGACAATCACTTTACTGTATATACGATGTCAGAGCTGAATAGTAATATTCAGTATTACACCTCCCCCCCCACACACGATCGCTCTAGCTGCTGTTAGCCTCTGTTAGCTGTTGGGATGCCAGTGGTAGTCATGATGACTTTGAGACTACTGCTTTTCAATGGCAATATAGTGAAAGAAGAAGTCTAAGACTTTATTTTTTAATTATTAATATGATAATATGATATAAGGCTGATATTCAGGTCTGGATATAACTGATATAGATTAAACCCCTAGCAACAGGCAGCCAAGAAGAACAGAAGAATACTGGTATACAATATGTTTTGTAATAATAATGATATTAACAAAAACCTTTATTAATATGGTGCCAACATATTCCACAGCACTCTACAATCAAGGAAGCGACTAACAAGTAAAATTACAAGTAATGAGAACAAGAGAGGATCAAACAATAAGACGACTTCAGGGCCGTATTTACCTAGAAAAACAGTCGGACGTCTAGGCAAGAATGTAAGTGATGTATGTTAAGATGTTAATGTGGTGCTCACAGCACTGAGGGGGTTAAAGAAATACATACAAGTATTGACAAGCAGATGACAGCAGAGAGTAGTAGACAATCTTTCTCTCAGTTTTCTGCTTAATGTAAATTGAAAAGAAGGGCATTCAGCATAGGCAATCCAGAAGGAAAAGGTTCAGCACTCCTTGTGGAATATGAAAAAATCTTCTTTATTGGTTAAAATAGATAGCCAGTGGAAGACTGAACAGGAAACAGTGGACAAGAAACATAAAACATACGTTCCCTCTGACGCATTTCTAGCTCTCAAGAGCCATTACTCATAGATAGGGGAAGGAATGAGAATGTGTGGCTAAAATAGCAGCCAAGACAAAAAACACCCACTTTGATCAGGTGTATGCAATTATCACAGAGGTGGATGACATGTGAAACATACAAAATTGTATAAAATGCAACTATAAAGTCTCAAGCCAAACACAAAAATACAAAAACACAAAATGTGCAAAATTATATAAAATATTAGTAGTTCAGAATAAGATCATTTCTCACATTTAGACCATTAAGGACTATAGTATTCAACATGAGAATCCAGTAACCCTCACGATTTAAAAGTGCTCTCCTATGATCACTACCTCGTACTGGTCTATTAACTCTTTCAATTCCTGAAAAGTCAAAGCTACTGGTATCGCCTTGGTGCATAAGACGAAAATGTTTGGATGCATTGGAAGGATTTCTAACTCCAGGATTAGTAGCTCCATTGAGATGTTCTCTAATTCTAACCTTAAGGGAGCGACTAGTGCACCCAACATACGATAAATGACAAAGAGTACAATTTATTTGGTAAACTACATGCCGTGTGTTGCAATTGATGAATTGTTTAATTTTATGTATAGATCCATCAATGGCTGAGATAACTTCTTTAGTTTGGTGTGCATAATTGCAACACATACATATATTTGCTCCACAAGGATAAAAACCCTTTGACGACAGCCACGAATTCAGTTTGGATGAAAATTGCGTTAAACTAGGTGAAAGCATAGAACCCAAAGTAGGCGCTCTCCGAGAGGAAAATTTACAACCTGTCTCTAATATCTTGCGAAAGCCCTCATCTTGAAAGAGGACTGGTAAATATTTGGACACTATAGATCGTATCGTATGATATTCTTTACTGTTCGATGTAACAAACGCAAGAGATCAATTTTTGTTCTTTTTATATGTATGCTTTCTTTGTAGTAAATCACAAAGTTTTCTGTCCTCACCCAAATGAATAGCCCTATCCAGAGTCCATTGAGGATAACCTTGATTTTTTAAACGATTACAAATTTTATTAGTTTCTTCCTTATATACCTGTTCAGACGAGCAGTTTCTTTTAGCTCGTAAAATTTCTCCAACCGGAACACCCTTGATGGTGTGCTACAGGTGGCAGGACTTGTCATGCAAAATTGCATTACTAGCAGTAGGCTTGCGATAGGTGCCAGTCTGAACAGTCTCTAGGCTGGAAATACCACTTAGAGTGAGATCCAGGAACGTAATTTTTTGACAATCATAAGCATAGGTGAATGTCAAACCAAATGGATTATTATTTATGTAGTTGATGAAGATTGGTATGGTCGCCACATCTGAGGACCAGATAATGATCATGTCATCAATGTAACGACCATACCAGACCAGATCAAAAGCAAAAGGATTGCTTTCAGTGAATAGAAAGCACTCCTCTCACCATGCTACATATAAATTGGTAGCTCCCATAGCTGCGCCTGTTTTTTGAATATAATAGCAACCATGAAACATGAAATAGTTAGAGGAGAGAAGATACTCTATTGCCATAATAATAACTTTTTTAGATCTAGAGAGTATTTGGAATATCTATCTAAATGGTATAGAACTGCCTTTAAAGCCAATTGATGAGTGATGCATGTATACAATGCTTCAATGTCGCAAGTTGTCCATACAAAATTATCCTGCCATTTGATACTTTCTACGCACGATAGCACATGTTTTGTATCCTGGAGAAACCCATAGCGACGTGTAACTAAAGGTTGCAGTAATGTATCTACCCACTCGCTAAGTTTCTCATTCAAGGAACCAATACCTGCCACAATAGGTCTCATAGGGGGCGGAAAGCGATTCTTATGGATTTTAGGCAGAGAGTTACAAACATATACTGGATCCAAGCAATTTGAGGAGCTAGACAATCGTCTAAAAACCACTATTTCAGAGTTGGAATCTGCAATTACAAAAAGTAAAAAAATCTAAATTTCAAAGAGATCCTTTCGATTGCATTTGTTGGGTGAATAAACTTCACTTTTTTTTGTGAGCGCTGCTTCCATGCTCTTGTCTTTTTGTTATATATATACATATATATATATATATATATATATATATATATATATATATATATATATATATATATATGTATATATATATATATATAAGTAAACAAATGTATCCAGCAGCACCGGCGAACAGTGGGTGCAAATCCTCAGGAACAGACCACGTTCCAAACTCGATAGTATTCAAAAAATAGGCAGCACGCCGCAATAAATGTGAAAAAAAGGGTACTTTTATTGCCCCCTGTGCAACGTTTCAGCTCTGTCCTCTAGAGCCTTTCTCAAGCAAATAACATGTGATACATTCCAAGTATATAACATAGTGACAATCAAATAAGTGTAATCAAGTATAATCAGATAAAAAGTATATAACAGCATCACAAAAGTAATACAATAAATAAGTAGTAAAAAGTGACATATCAGAATTAAACAGGTAGTGACAAAGTAAGATGGATAAACAACAGTCACTGTGCATATATATCACAATACAGTTAAAGTATCCAATTAAGAGTAGTGTTCACATGTGTGTGAATCATGAGTGTGACTTAAAAATGAATTAAAATCGAAAATGACCTCATAGGACGTGGTATCCCGGCGCCGCCATAGCGGTTAGCGAAAAAGACGCTACTGCGCATGCGTGGAATATTGCCATGTTCCAAATACTACGGATATCCGGTATGCATTCGCGCATGCGCAATGAAGCGCAGACGCGATGCGGCCATCTTTGAATAGGGAAAAGTTACGTTCCTTAAGGGATATCTTAATAAGGTATGTATATAATTATCAAAAAGCCAAACTATGCCATAATGGGGACTATATGGCTCCCAATCAGAGGTAAGGCCTAATCAAAAGAGAGTGAAAATACATTGCAGTGCCTATACAGGCAAATGTCCATACAAGGCATCCAAAAGGAGAGAGGCATAAACGCAGCGGTACAGCCTTATTCACATCAGAGTTTAGATTCTGTTATTAAAAACGGAGTTCAAAGGGTGGCCGGTGGCCATTCTATAAATGCCCATCCCCACTCAAATAGTAGGTAAACAAACGCAATATAGACATATAATATGCCCTTTTGCCGTATTGTTCCCCCTAGCTCCTATATACGTATATTGTGGAATCAAAGAAAATGCAGCTAAATAGTGACGCATATACGTCTTTACCTCTCAATCCTATAGACACTATTAATCTGCATGTTATACACCCTCTAGAGATATAATGGCCTAATAAATGTTCCAATATATTTTAATCAAAAAATTATATATATATGTATATATATATATATATATATATACACACACACACACACACACACACACACACACACACACACACACACACACACACACACACACACACACACAATGCTCCCTGTAGATAGTGCCCCCCATAGAGCCCACTGTAGATACTGCGCCCATAGAGCTCCTGTAGATAGTGCTGCACATATAGCCCCCACCCCCTGTAGATAGTGCTCCACAGTTAGCCCCCACCACCTGTAGATAGTGCTCCACATATAGCCCTCACCCCTTGTGAATAGTGCTGCACATATAGCCCCCCTGTAGATAGTGCTCCTCATATAGCCCCCACATACAGCCCTACCCCCTGTAGATAGTGCTGCACATATAACCCCCACATACAGCCCTACCATCTGTAGATAGTACTGCACATATAGCCCCAACATACAGCCCTACCCCTGTAGAAAGTGCTGCACATAGAGCCCCCCACATACAGCCATACCTCCTGTAGATAGTGCTGCAGATATAGCCACCACATACAGTCCTATCCCCTGTAGATAGTGCTGCACATATAGCCCCCCACATACAGCCCTACCCCAGTGTATATAGTTTTGCACATATAGCCCCTACATAGAACCCTACCACCTGTAGAAAGTGCTGCACATATAGTACCCCACATACAGCCTTATCCCCCATAGATAGTGCTGCACATATAGCCCCCACATACAGCCGTACTCCCTGTAGATAGTGCTGCAAATATAGCCCCCACATACATCCCTACCCCCTGCAGATAGTGCTGCACATATAGCCACCTACATGCAGCCTTACCGCCTGTACATAGTGCTGCACATATAGCCCCCCACATACAGCCCTACCCCCCTGTAGATAGTGCTGCACATATAGCCCCCCACATACAGCTATACCCCTGTAGATAGTGCTGCACATATAGCCGCCCACATACAGCCCTGCCCCCTGTACATAGTGCTGCACATATAGCCCCCCCACATACAGCCCTACCCCGTGTAGATAGTGCTGCACATATAGCCCCCACATACAGCCCTACTCCTGTAGATAGTAGATAGTGCTGCACATATAGCCCCCCACATACAGCCCTACCCCCTGTAGATAGTGGTGAACATATAGCTCCTCACACATTTAGCAAAAAAAAAACAACTTTACATACTTCCCTAAACCCATTCCCGTGCAGTCTTCTTGCAATGCAGGTCTGCTGGGGCTGAACGACCCAGCGCTGAGTGGCAGGGCGAGTCATTCTGCCAGGCCAATCAGTGCCTGTCAACGTTTCGTCATTGAAAGCCCCTTATTGGCAGGCTGCCCTGTCATGCAACGACACAAGCGGCGCGACAACATCGCTCCGCTTACGTCAGTGAAAGGCGCTGAATAGCGGGGCATGAAACGTGTCCTGCCATTCAGCACTTATGCATGTAATTGTATCTGAGTCCTATAGACGCAGGTACAATTATAGTGCAGGAGGGGGTGGCGGCGGCTGGTTTCAGTTGGGCTGCCGCCCCCTCACAGAGGCAGCAGGGCGCCGCTTGAGGCGAGATGCTCATCTCACCTCATGGACGGTGCGGCCCTGCTGCTGTGTAAAAACACCTTAAAGAGGCTCTGTTACCAGATTATAAATGCCCTATCTCCCACATAATCTGATTGGCGCTGTAATGTAGATAACAACAGTGGTTTTAATTTTTAAAAACAATCATTTTTGAGCAAGTTATGAACAATTTCAGATTTATGCTAATTAGTTTCTTAATAGACAACTGGGCGTTTTTTTTTTTACTTTTTACCAAGTGGGAGTTGTAAAGAGAAGTGTATGACGCTGACCAATCAGCGTCATACACTTGTCTACATTTAGCTGTACTCACGGCACAGCGTGATCTTGCCTCCAGCCAGGATGTGATGTCTATTCACACTTCTCACACTTCGGTAAAGTTTTCGTGGGACTTACTCACAGCACAGCGTGATCTTGCGAGATCACGCTGTGCTGTGAGTAAGTCCCACAGAAACGTTACCGAAGTGTCGGGAGTGCGAATAGACATCGTATTCTGGCTGGAGGCGATGTCTATTCACTCTCAAGACACTTCGGTAAAGTTAATGTGGGAGTGACAGCACAGCGTGTTCTCACGAGATCACGCTGTGCAGCGAAACAAGCTGGGCTGGAATGAAGAGAAGTGTATGACACTGATTTGTCAGCGTTATGCACTTCTCTTTACAACGCCCACTTGGTAGAAATTTTAAAAACGCCCATTTGTCTATTAAGAAACTAATTAGCATCAATCTAAAATTGTTCAGAACTTGATCAGAAATGATTGTTTTTTAAAATAAAAACTACTGTTGTTATCTACATTACAGCCAGATCAGATTATGTAGGAGATAGGGCACTTATAATCTGGCGACAGAGCCTCTTTAAAGAGGCTCTGTCACCAGATTTTGCAACCATTATCTCCTATTGCAGCAGATCGGCGCTGCAGTGTAGATAAGAGTAACGTTTTGTTTTTTTTTAAAAACTAGCATTTTTGGCCAAGTTATGACCATTTTTATATTTATGCAAATGAGGCTTTCTAAAGTACAACTGGGCGTGTTTAAAGTTAAAGTACAACTGGGCGTGTATTGTTATTTAACCAAACAAGAAAAGGACGATGGAGTCTAGAAGTCAAAAAATATTTATAATCTTTTTATTACACAACAATATTATACTGGTTACACATATGTGTTTCTAAAAATGAATCACAAATAAAAGCATGGCTGCCAAGCAAGAGTCAAATGTTCAACAAATGAAATCATGTGAATATGAGCTTGTTAGAATATACCTCAAAACAAATGCATATAGCATAGTATGAATGTAGTAGGGTACACTAGTTACAAATAATGTGTTCTGCTGTTTAAGGATAAATAGGAAGGATGTTATAACATACACTGAAGATTAGGTAACCAACGGACCAATAGAGAGTATTATATCCAAAGATATATTCATACATATGTGAATGCTAAATGCAATTTGTATATATATCTTCCGAGCAACAAGAACAACAAGCAATGGATAACAAAGTACTAACCCATGTGGCTGAGACTCAAAGAATGGCGACCGGCGTGTATTGTGTGTGTACATCTGGGCGTTTTTACTTCTTTTACTAGCTGGGCGTTGTGAATAGAAGTGTATGATGCTGTCGATGTAGCTACTTACCTGCAAACGCTGATGCTGCTGCAGAATCAAATGCAGCCTCTGGTGCCGATGTGTCCTCACTCGTCCGACACGATGCAGGACCTGGGGCAGGAAGTGAGTGACGTCACAGCGTGATCTCTCGAGAACACGCTGTGTGTCTGTGCACTGCCAGAAGCTGGGTGGTAACGAAGAGAAGTGGATGATGCTGATTCGTCAGCATCATACACTTCTATTCACAACGCCCAGCTAGTAAAAGAAGTAAAAACGCCCATATGTACATACACAATACACGCCCACTTGTACTTTAACTTTAAACACGCCCAGTTGTACTTTAGAAAGCCTCATTTGCATAACTATAAAAATGGTCATAACTTGGTCAAAAATGCTTGTTTTTAAAAAAAACTAAACGTTACTCTTATCTACATTGCAGTGCCGATCTGCTGCAATAGGAGATAGGGGTTGCAAAATCTGGTGACAGAGCCTCTTTAAGGCACCACTCATTCTACAGGCTCCAAAGATTACAAATCTTAGTCTTCAATGTAAATTAAGTGGAAGGAGTGACACAATAGGTACATAGTGCTAATTTTGTCCAGGGGTGCAGCTCAATATATTGGCAATACGGAATATAAATAAAGCTGCATGAACCAGTCACAGAGCCAGTATGTAAAACCAACAGGTTGCAATCAGGTAAGCAAGTTAAAGACACAGAAGATTGAAGTTAAGTTATATCTGTGAACAGGTCAGGTTGAGTATGGGTCATGGACTATGTTCTGTAATATAAACATTAAAGCATAGCTCTAGTTAAAATTGAAAAACTACTATAGTGCAAAATGTTGCCATATTATGGGGTCATTGACTATGTAGCAGGTTCTTTTTTGGGGGCACATGAAAAATAAATATAGGCTTGACCATCTTACCCAGATACAAAAACTATGCGGTATGCAAAGAATCATAACTACTGTTTGTGTCTGCTCCATTTGTTGCCCAACACCTTATAATAACGTTTTATTTTACTAGGACAAAATTAATCATACTAAAAAGGAAAACATATTTACTAATAATTCTTTTAAAGGCTAGGTAAACCTTTGCACTTTTTTTTTTTAAATAAAACAACTTATTATAGAATTTTAAACAACTTTTTAATTGGTTCTTATTAAAAAAAACAACATTTTTTTTAACTTTTTGAGATATAGCTTTTATGTATCTAGGATATGTAGAAGCTTAATCTTGCTCTCAAAGCGAAATCCGACATGCAGAATCCACCTGTTATCGATCACTTCTAAGTTCATGAACTTAGATGTGATCAATAACAGGTGGCTCCTGCGTGTCAGAGAGCCGCAGGATCCGCTGTCACCAATAACGTCAGTGCCGCTGACCTGATGGATTCAGCTTTGAGAGCAAGATACAGCTTTTATGTTTCCAAGATACATAGAAGCTATATCTCAAAAAGTAAAAAAATGTTTTCAATAAAAAAACAATGAAAAAGTTATTTCAAATACCATAATACGTGTGCAAAGATTTACATAGTCCTTAACTTTCTTTATTTGAAAAATAAAAAAAATGTGACATTTTGGAATGACATTAAAGAGGCTCTGTCACCAGATTTTGCAACCCCTATCTGCTATTGCAGCAGATAGGCGCTGCAATGTAGATTACAGTAACGTTTTTATTTTTTAAAAACGAGCATTTTTGGTCAAGTTATGACCATTTTTGTAGTTATGCAAATGAGGCTTGCAAAAGTCCAAGTGGGTGTGTTTAAAAGTAAAAGTCCAAGTGGGCGTGTATTATGTGCGTACATCGTGTTGGAAGCTCATAGACAGTTGAGTGATACAGATATTTACAAATTATTAAGAACTGACCCTAGGTGTGATATTGAGAAAAAGATAAGTAATTTTCTGACATTAGCAGTTGATGAGGGTATTATCGACTCTGCATTATATACCTTCTTGCTTATAGATCATCCAAACACTCCTTGTCTTTATTTACTTCCCAAGATTCACAAGGGATTAGTGAATCCGCCAGGTCGCCCGATTGTATCTGGTAGGGGTTCTCTTTTAAATAATATCTCGATTTTTGTAGATAAGGCATTGAGACAATTTGCAACAGACACTAGATCCTATATTAGGGACACCACAGATTTCCTTCAGAAATTAAAACAGATAAAACCTCCAGCAGGGGCTCTGCTGGTGTCTTTTGATGTTGTCTCCCTCTATACCTCTATAGGACATG
Source organism: Rhinoderma darwinii (assembly GCF_050947455.1). Lineage (NCBI taxonomy): Eukaryota > Metazoa > Chordata > Amphibia > Anura > Rhinodermatidae > Rhinoderma > Rhinoderma darwinii. The sequence continues at coordinate 134,136,027 of NC_134690.1, read as the reverse complement.
ATAGAGGTATGGAGGCAGTGAGACGTAAACTAATGGATTCTGACTATGATAACCCGTGTAGGGAATTCATCATGTCTCTCCTAGAACTTATTTTGACTAATAATTACTTCATGTTCAACGACAAATTTTACATCCAATTGAAGGGGACGGCGATGGGGTCCAATATGGCCCCTACTTACGCTAATATTTTCATGGACATGATGGAGGAGACATGCGTCTATGTGTCCCACCACTTCACTCATGTACTGGGGTGGTGGAGATACATAGACGATGTCTTCCTCATCTGGACGGATACTGTAGCAAACTTGGAGTCTTTTCACCAGTTTCTGAATCAGATTGATCAAAATATCCAATTTACTATGACCTATTCTAATGAAATGGTACAGTTTTTGGATGTCAATGTAATACTGAGGGATAATGTCCTAACTACTAAGCTATATACGAAAGATACAGATCGTAATACCCTTTTACAGTTTGAGAGCTGCCACCCTAAGAACATGATACGGTCCCTGCCATTGAGTCAGATGATGAGAGCAAAACGGATTGTAGATGATCCGAATGATTTAGATATGTCCCTAGATCTCATGATCGCTAATTTTGTACAAAGGGGATACCCTAAACATTTATTACATGCTCACAAGATGAGGATTAAGAGTATTCCGAGGGAAACATTGACTAAACCGTATAAACACATTAAAAGCAAAAGATTACCATTTATATCTACATATAATGTGTTGAGTGGCAATATATCTAGCATTTTGAATAGACATTGGCCTATTATCAAAAATAGCTATAATCATATTTGTGAACTAAACAATCCACCCTTAATGTCTTACCGTAGATCTAAGAATCTACGGGACAATCTTGTTAGAACCAGAGTTGGTGAACAACAGTTAAAAGGGACACAAGCGCTATTAAGGGCTTTAAGACCAGGTAATTTCCCATGCCATAGATGCATTAATTGCAATCTTATGCAGAGGGGTAATACTTTTGATCATCCTGTGACACATAAGCTATTTAAGATTAAACATCATGTAACTTGTGATACAGACTGGGTCATTTATGTACTTTGGTGCCCCTGCCATCTTTTGTATGTAGGGGAAACTACATGTGATTTTAAAACAAGATTGAATAACCATCGGTACTCAATTAGAAAAAAGAAATGTGACTTACCTGTTGCAAAACATTTTACTGATCATGGCCATACTGAAAAAGATCTTAAATTTATGATCCTTGACCATATCCCTGTATCCTATAAGGGGGGTGATCGACATAGGGCACTTCATAAATGTGAACTTCAATGGATTTTCCAATTGAATACCTTGCGACCTAATGGTCTTAACGTTGAATTTAATGTAGCCAGAGTTGCTTCTTGAGACCGTTACCTCCTGTTGTGTCTTGACTTCTGGTGATGTTCTCCTCCATAAAAATGTGCAAAAATGTGTGATACATATATAAAAATTTTTTGACATATTTTTAATAATCATTTTTCTATTATAGATAAACATGGGACTGCAGGACCACTTCAGATCAACTTTATTGATATTACGATAACCAATACTAGTGATATCTCCGATTGAAAAGTGGTTGAAATGTTCTCTTGCTCAATGTGTCTGTTTTTCAGCATATTAGATTTTTCATTAGTTTCTTTCTTTCCCATGGCTGGGTGATATTTACGGCACATCTTTTCTCTCCTTTTTATATTTATGTTTATTATTTTTAATTTAGTGAGTCCGTTACACGTGTTATAGGTGATATGGTTGGGACCGCGCACACGATGTTGTGTGCGTTTCTTTCCATGAACCTGATTGACGGAGACCGCCGCCCACGGAATGTGGTCGGGATCCCGTCTTCCTCGTGTGGATTCTATCTGTTGATTTACATATCATTATGAATGAGATTCTGTCATCGTAATTAAGATGTGTGGTAAATAGCCTATTCGCATGTAGGATTTATATTTGGGTATATTTACCCGGTTGGTGCTGTATAAAGACAAGAAGAGCAATAGATTCTTTTAGTTAATTCATATTTTCTATCTGCACTGTATGTTATGGCCTTTTCGGAGGATCGATATGTTTAAATGCTTGAAGCAATGTGTCATTTCTGGGTATACGGATCGACTACATACTATTGAATATTACGAGTACTTTTGTTTATCAACGATCGGTATCCTAGTTACTACAGCGAGACGTCATATCCGGTCCGGACTGATCCGACGCATGCGTAGTGGAGCTGGACAGATTCTGGCTGTGAATGACAAGTGTTATACGTCTTACAACAATACCTGCGTTCTGATTGGTCAAGTGGTCGTGCAGTCTCTGAATCTCACCCAGCTGGTGAATATTGCGATTTAAAGAATGTTTTGTTTTCTTGCATAAGAAATGTATGTTTTATGTTGTTTTTAACATCAACGTATTGTTTTCACTATTTGTATCGATTGATGTCGTTTCGATACTCTTACTTTGTTGTATCACGTTATTTTGAGATGTATATATCAACCTCATTATTTTAATGAGATTGATGACACTGATTGTATACACACTATATAAATCACTGAACCTGTATGTATCACTATGCTTGAGAAAGGTCCCAAGGTGGGACGGAAACGTTGCATTGCCATGTTGGCTCAATAAACTTCACTTTTTTACTTGGATCTTTGGAGTGCTGCTGAACTTTCTTTTTGGATGTACGTATGGTCTTTGGATCGGGACTATCAGCTGGCACCCTGTATTACTGGAATCTATATACTGAATCAGAGTGCTGCCGTTTTTTCTACTGGTGTGTATTGGATCCTATCAGCTGGCACCTATTTTTGGAATTTACTAAATTGTTTTCACAATGGAACGAAATGATGTTAATAATGAAATATCGTCTGCCAACACTGCTGTTGTTTTTACGGAGGAGGATATCGCCAGGATTCTGAACGGAGCAGAAGGTGATGTGTCCTTTTTGAGTACACCCTCATTACCGGATGTTAAGCGGAATTTGGAGTTTGAGTCCAAGAAATTGATCAATGTCGATTTACATTTATTAACACTTGGTCAGTATTATAAGAATAAAATGGTTCCACGTGGGATGCGCCCACAGATGAAACCTACTATGCATGTACAACATGAAGAATTTAGATCTAAATATGAGCAACTATCAAATAATTACGCTCTTGATACGATATTATTAAACATGGATTTCCTACATCGAGACCAAATTAACTTAAAGAAAAAAGTTCAAGAATTGAGTGATATATTACGTACCCTTATGTCTATTGAGGAATTTGGATTGCACATGGAAAAACTACAGGTCACTCTCTCTAAAACACGAGTTGAAACAGAGGAAGTCAAAAAACGCAAATGGTACAGAGATCAACTTGATTATAAAACAGGTCAAATATTTACATGGGACCGGGCTTATGATCGAGTGATGGATCCACCAAGGAGGGAACAAAGAGGACGTGGTCTTAAGAATTACATCAGTGGAGAAAATCGATATCAGGAACATCGACTTAAGGAAAATGGTCAATACCGATATGATAATCAGACCAATGATTTTTTAGGAGGAACAAGGATGGAGCACAGAAGTCAAAACCCACCAGGAGGGCTGGACATAAAAGAAACCGAGGAAGGAAGAACCCGCTCACAAAAGCAGCAGCGTCAAGTGAATCAGAGGACTGTGTACAACAACCAAAAAATGAATGTAGTGAAACCGTGGTAAATATTTCTTCCCATATATTGTCTGATGCACAATTGCAATTGTTAGCCAGGGGCTTGTCTTTCTGTCCGAGTCAACGTCTAGATTGGTTTCAATTAGAACTTGATTTATATAATTTTATTAGATCAATTAAACTGAAAGTGTGGTTTGACTCTAAGCCCCACGACAATATAGTGGAGACTGAACCTAAACCAATTTGTCTTAAAGACTTTGGTTTATTTAATAAGAGTGGCTTTCAGCCGCCTGTGATATCGAATTCTATTGAAACATATGTGGAGTTAGTCAAGAAAGATCTGTCTAAATTACGTGTACAGAACCATGATTGTCTTAATCACCCTAATGTCACTACTGCAGAAATGACGGCTATGCATGAGTTGATCCATAACCACGACCTCACCATCAAACCCGCTGACAAAGGGGGTGCGGTCGTGGTTATGGATACCGCAACATATTTGTTGGAAGCTCATAGACAGTTGAGTGATACAGATATTTACAAATTATTAAGAACTGACCCTAGGTGTGATATTGAGAAAAAGATAAGTAATTTTCTGACATTAGCAGTTGATGAGGGTATTATCGACTCTGCATTATATACCTTCTTGCTTATAGATCATCCAAACACTCCTTGTCTTTATTTACTTCCCAAGATTCACAAGGGATTAGTGAATCCGCCAGGTCGCCCGATTGTATCTGGTAGGGGTTCTCTTTTAAATAATATCTCGATTTTTGTAGATAAGGCATTGAGACAATTTGCAACAGACACTAGATCCTATATTAGGGACACCACAGATTTCCTTCAGAAATTAAAACAGATAAAACCTCCAGCAGGGGCTCTGCTGGTGTCTTTTGATGTTGTCTCCCTCTATACCTCTATAGGACATGATAGAGGTATGGAGGCAGTGAGACGTAAACTAATGGATTCTGACTATGATAACCCGTGTAGGGAATTCATCATGTCTCTCCTAGAACTTATTTTGACTAATAATTACTTCATGTTCAACGACAAATTTTACATCCAATTGAAGGGGACGGCGATGGGGTCCAATATGGCCCCTACTTACGCTAATATTTTCATGGACATGATGGAGGAGACATGCGTCTATGTGTCCCACCACTTCACTCATGTACTGGGGTGGTGGAGATACATAGACGATGTCTTCCTCATCTGGACGGATACTGTAGCAAACTTGGAGTCTTTTCACCAGTTTCTGAATCAGATTGATCAAAATATCCAATTTACTATGACCTATTCTAATGAAATGGTACAGTTTTTGGATGTCAATGTAATACTGAGGGATAATGTCCTAACTACTAAGCTATATACGAAAGATACAGATCGTAATACCCTTTTACAGTTTGAGAGCTGCCACCCTAAGAACATGATACGGTCCCTGCCATTGAGTCAGATGATGAGAGCAAAACGGATTGTAGATGATCCGAATGATTTAGATATGTCCCTAGATCTCATGATCGCTAATTTTGTACAAAGGGGATACCCTAAACATTTATTACATGCTCACAAGATGAGGATTAAGAGTATTCCGAGGGAAACATTGACTAAACCGTATAAACACATTAAAAGCAAAAGATTACCATTTATATCTACATATAATGTGTTGAGTGGCAATATATCTAGCATTTTGAATAGACATTGGCCTATTATCAAAAATAGCTATAATCATATTTGTGAACTAAACAATCCACCCTTAATGTCTTACCGTAGATCTAAGAATCTACGGGACAATCTTGTTAGAACCAGAGTTGGTGAACAACAGTTAAAAGGGACACAAGCGCTATTAAGGGCTTTAAGACCAGGTAATTTCCCATGCCATAGATGCATTAATTGCAATCTTATGCAGAGGGGTAATACTTTTGATCATCCTGTGACACATAAGCTATTTAAGATTAAACATCATGTAACTTGTGATACAGACTGGGTCATTTATGTACTTTGGTGCCCCTGCCATCTTTTGTATGTAGGGGAAACTACATGTGATTTTAAAACAAGATTGAATAACCATCGGTACTCAATTAGAAAAAAGAAATGTGACTTACCTGTTGCAAAACATTTTACTGATCATGGCCATACTGAAAAAGATCTTAAATTTATGATCCTTGACCATATCCCTGTATCCTATAAGGGGGGTGATCGACATAGGGCACTTCATAAATGTGAACTTCAATGGATTTTCCAATTGAATACCTTGCGACCTAATGGTCTTAACGTTGAATTTAATGTAGCCAGAGTTGCTTCTTGAGACCGTTACCTCCTGTTGTGTCTTGACTTCTGGTGATGTTCTCCTCCATAAAAATGTGCAAAAATGTGTGATACATATATAAAAATTTTTTGACATATTTTTAATAATCATTTTTATATTATAGATAAACATGGGACTGCAGGACCACTTCAGATCAACTTTATTGATATTACGATAACCAATACTAGTGATATCTCCGATTGAAAAGTGGTTGAAATGTTCTCTTGCTCAATGTGTCTGTTTTTCAGCATATTAGATTTTTCATTAGTTTCTTTCTTTCCCATGGCTGGGTGATATTTACGGCACATCTTTTCTCTCCTTTTTATATTTATGTTTATTATTTTTAATTTAGTGAGTCCGTTACACGTGTTATAGGTGATATGGTTGGGACCGCGCACACGATGTTGTGTGCGTTTCTTTCCATGAACCTGATTGACGGAGACCGCCGCCCACGGAATGTGGTCGGGATCCCGTCTTCCTCGTGTGGATTCTATCTGTTGATTTACATATCATTATGAATGAGATTCTGTCATCGTAATTAAGATGTGTGGTAAATAGCCTATTCGCATGTAGGATTTATATTTGGGTATATTTACCCGGTTGGTGCTGTATAAAGACAAGAAGAGCAATAGATTCTTTTAGTTAATTCGTATTTTCTATCTGCACTGTATGTTATGGCCTTTTCGGAGGATCGATATGTTTAAATGCTTGAAGCAATGTGTCATTTCTGGGTATACGGATCGACTACATACTATTGAATATTACGAGTACTTTTGTTTATCAACGATCGGTATCCTAGTTACTACAGCGAGACGTCATATCCGGTCCGGACTGATCCGACGCATGCGTAGTGGAGCTGGACAGATTCTGGCTGTGAATGACAAGTGTTATACGTCTTACAACAATACCTGCGTTCTGATTGGTCAAGTGGTCGTGCAGTCTCTGAATCTCACCCAGCTGGTGAATATTGCGATTTAAAGAATGTTTTGTTTTCTTGCATAAGAAATGTATGTTTTATGTTGTTTTTAACATCAACGTATTGTTTTCACTATTTGTATCGATTGATGTCGTTTCGATACTCTTACTTTGTTGTATCACGTTATTTTGAGATGTATATATCAACCTCATTATTTTAATGAGATTGATGACACTGATTGTATACACACTATATAAATCACTGAACCTGTATGTATCACTATGCTTGAGAAAGGTCCCAAGGTGGGACGGAAACGTTGCATTGCCATGTTGGCTCAATAAACTTCACTTTTTTACTTGGATCTTTGGAGTGCTGCTGAACTTTCTTTTTGGATGTACGTATGGTCTTTGGATCGGGACTATCAGCTGGCACCCTGTATTACTGGAATCTATATACTGAATCAGAGTGCTGCCGTTTTTTCTACTGGTGTATATATATATATATATATATATATATATATATACATATATATATATATACCGTATTTTTTGGACTATAAGACGCACCTGACTATAAGGGCAGATTCACATGAACGTGAATCGTGTCCGTGCAGGCCGTGTGGTTTTCACGCGGCACACATGGACCAATAGAAGTCTATGGGGCAGTACAGACAGTCCGTGCTTTTTGCGCAGCGTTTGTCCGCTGCGTAAAAAGTGCGACACGTTCAATATCTCGGCGTATTTCGTGAACTGCCTGTTTCGCGCAACAGCTGTCAAAAGGATGAATGTAAACAGAAAAGCACCACGTGCTTTTCTGTTTACAAACATCCAAATGGCGTGTCATAATGATGGCAGCTGCGCGAAAAGCGCGCAGCCGCGCATCATATGATGCTGCCTCACAGAGCAGGTAAGTGGCTTTTGCGCAGACAAAACGCCGCGTGTTTTGCGTGCGCAAAAACGCCATGTTCGTCTGAATCAGGCCTAAGGCACACTCAGGTTTTAGACAACAGAAAATAGGAAAAAATTTCAAATTTTACTACTTTTACAAAGAGAAAACTATTTGATAAATAAAATAATTTGTTCTTTTTCATCACATTCTGAAAGCCATAACTTTTATATTTTTTTCATCGATTGAGCGCTGTGAGGGCTTATTTTTTTTTCAGGACGAGCTGTGGTTTTTATTGGCACCATTTTTTGGTACATAAGATTGTTTTTATCACTTTTTAGTTAATTTTTTTTAGCGCTTAGGTGACCAACGATTCTGAGGTTTTACTTTTTTTTTTATGTTGTTCACCATGCGAGTCAAATAATGCTATATTGTAATAGTTTGGACTTTTACGGACGCAGCGATATTATTATTTTTTTTATTTTTTACACTGTGCTTGGGGAAAAGCGGAAAAGGTTTTTTTAAAACTTTTATTATTTTTTTACACTTTTCTTTTACACATTTTTTTTACTTCCCCTAGCGGACTTGAACCTCGTTGAGCTACGCTGTTTCCGTAACTCCCATAGTAGTGAATGGCAGTTACAGAAGCAGCATAGCATGCGAGCTACGCTGTTTCCATAACTACTATTCAGTTCTATGGGAGTTACGGAAACAGCGTAGCTCAGCGAGTTACGCTATTTCCATACCTCCACCATGTACGCTGTTTCCGTAACTCGAACATGTACGCTGTTTTCGTAGCTACCGAGTTCTGGAAACAGCATAACTCCCATTCAATTCAATGGGAGTTACGGAAACAGCATAGCTCAGCGAGCACTCGGCTGTTACCATAACTCTCAACCACCTAACCAGGCAATGGCTTGGAGACAGAGTAGCCTTGTAAGATAGAACGGGGCTTAGTGAGCCCCATTCTAGAGATAGGTGCTGGACATGTTATAAATGTCCATCATGGCAAAACCCATATAAATGGCGCGATCGCTGTTCCTGGCTGTTAGAGCAGCGTGTCAGCTGTAAAACCCAGCTGACATCTGCAGTGTATGGAGCAGGCTCATTGCGTGAACCCGCTCCGCTCCAAACATCATCCCCTACGCGCTCCATGAAGTGCCGACATATCACGGGTCGGGAAGGGGTTAAGTAAGGAAGCGGTCAGGCTGTCAGGGGGGCCGTCTATAAGACTCAGGGACTTTTTTGCAAGACTTATTCTTGCTAAAAACTGCGTCTCATAGTCCGAAAAATACGGTACTTGTGCTTTTCTTGTGGGCTCTTATATATATGTGTATGTTTGTATATTGTCACGGCGTGGGATGTGGACCCACTGGGCCGTACCGTGTAGCGGGATAACAGCTGGCCAAACAGGTACAATACATTGTCTATAGTCCAGATTTTGCAACCCCTATCTGCTATTGCAGCAGATAGGCGCTGCAATGTAGATTACAGTAACGTTTTTATTTTTAAAAAACGAGCATTTTTGGCCAAGTTATGACCATTTTTGTATTTATGCAAATGAGGCTTGCAAAAGTACAACTGGGCGTGTTTACAGTAAAAGTACAACTGGGCGTGTATTATGTGTGTACATCGGGGCGTTTTTACTTATTTTACTAGCTGGGCGTTAGGAATGGGAGTGTATGATGCTGACGAATCAGCATCATCCACTTCTGTTCGTTAACACCCAGCTTCTGGCAGTGCAGACACACAGCGTGTTCTCGAGAGATCACGCTGTGACGTCACTCACTTCCTGCCCCAGGTCCTGCATCGTGTCGGCCACATCGGCACAAGAGGCTACAGTTGATTCTGCAGCAGCATCAGCGTTTGCAGGTAAGTAGCTACATCGACTTACCTGCAAACGCCGATGCTGCTGCAGAATCAACTGTAGCCTCTGGTGCCGATGTGTCCTCGCTCGTCCGACACGATGCAGGACCTGGGACAGGAAGTGAGTGACGACTCAGCGTGATCTCTCGAGAACACGCTGTGTCTGCACTGCCAGAAGCTGGGCGTTCTGAAGAGAAGTGGATGATACTTCTCGTCAGAACGCCCAGCTAGTAAAAGAAGTAAACACGCCCAGATGTACATACACAATACACGCCCAGTTGGACTTTTACTTTAAACATGCCCAGTTGGACTTTAGCAAGCCTCATTGGCTGAAATACAAAAATGGTCATAACTTCGCCAAAAATTCTAGTTTTTTAAAAATAAAAACGTTACTCTTATCTACATTGCAGCGCCGATCTGCTGCAATAGCAGATAGGGGTTGCAAAATCTGGTGACAGAGCCTCTTTAAGCAAACTTCGGGCGGTGCTCAGCATAAAAACAGACGGTCTTGTAGTATAATATAGATGAAAGAAATGAAAATGCGGCACTCACCCGTTTGCAAATCTTCTTAACTTTATTGTGTCACCTTGGCGAGGGTAAAAGCATTACAGGGAGGACAGCTAGTTTCTTACTATACATATCTGATCACCTCTGATTGCTAAAACCAACTTAAAACTGACACACCTGGTCTGAGCAACAAGGTTCTTTGGATCCTGTTCATGTTTTGAAGGAACAGGATTATTTCCTGATTTCCTTGAGATTGCTGCATGCTCTGATCTGTATCTGTCTTATCATGTTGCATGAACTCTCCTAGCCATGACCTCAAGTTTGTATGACCTCGCTTATGTTAATCAATTATCGATACTTTTCTTAGAAAATACCTCCTTTAAGCCATCAGTGGTTGCTTTTGGAGACTACTCCAGTGACACGACCTGGAAATTCCCTGTACAAACCCGTGAAAATCATTTTTAGGTAAAGTTTGTAAAATCCCTTAAAATCTGCAGCTGAGGTCCGGCTGTAGATCCCTTAAATTTGCAGCTGCAAAGTCGGTCCCAAGGCCTGACTTTGACCATATACACAGAGGTATAACTTGAAGCTCCTGGGCCCCAATGAAAAGTATGTAACAGGGCCTCCACCTCCAATGTACTATTCATAATATTGGTGTCTTCCTAAGTGGAAGATAGGTCGTTGGGCCCTCTGAGTGTACATAGTAGGTAAAATGTCCTTATAGACCCTTTCTTTAACCTGTTGCGGACCTGCTCCGCAATAGTATGGCATACGCCGCTTATTGAAGCACACCTGCGCCATACTAATGCGGAGCAGGAATAAACGGTCGCTATGTGAAATCACACACTGATAACACAGCGACGGCAGCTGTCGTTGACAGCCGACCATCTCTGTTAACGGGCTAGGGACCAATCAGCAGCCCACCATACCGGCGATTGCTGTGATTTACAGCATTTACAGCCGTCTATGATGTCGTCTACAGGAGAAAGCTCCTGTCGCCATCTCTGATCTCCTCATTTCTGTGAGATCTGTGAGGAGATCAGAGAGAGACCTACAAGTGAAAAGGTTTTTATTAACCCCCTCCCGCAAATGGGCGTACAGTAACTCCCTGAGGATGAAGCGGGCACAGGAGCTGTGCTCGCTTCATCTTCAGCGGGTTTCAGCTGTAATATACAGCCGACATCCCACTGCAATGGCGGCGATCACAGTTCTTTAACCTTTAAATGCTGCTGTCAATAGCGACAGTGGCATTTAAGTGATTGACACAGAGGTAGGGGGCTCCCTCTGTACCCCATTGCTCCCTGCCAAAAATGCTACGGCAACCAGGAAGCCTAGCAAAGACTTTCTGGTCGGCCATGTACGAAAGCCTTTTAGGTCCTGCCATAAATAAATAAAAGTTTTATCTAATAAAAACAATAATCACCCTGTTTCCCTGATCAAGTCCTTTATAATTAGAAAAAAGTGAAAAAAAACCAAAAACTAACTATACATAATCGGTATTGCCGCGTTCGTATCGGCCTGAACCATAAAAATATCGGCCTGAACCATAAAAATATCATATTATTTATCCCGCACGGTGAACTCCATAAAAAAATTAATTAAAAAACAATGGCAGAAATTCCTTTTTTGGTCACGTTGTTTCCAAAAAAACTGAATAGAATATGATCAAAAAGTCGCAAGTACCACAAAAAACAGGCAATCACTTCGCTCCGTGGACAAAAAAAATTAAAAAGTTATAGCTCTTAGGATATGGTGACACTAAAACATTATTTTATTTAGTAAAAAGTGTTTTTATTGTGTAAAAGTAGTAAAACATTTAAAAACTATATAAATTTGGTATTGCCATAATCGTATTGAATAAAGTAAACATGTTGCTTAAACTGCACAGAGAACGCCGTTAAAAATTTATAAAAAACAGTGAGAGAATTTCTGTTTTATGGTTTCATCACCTCCCAAAAAATGGAATAAAAACTGATCAAAAAAAATTGCATTTACCCCAAAATGATACTAATAAAAACTACAGCTCGTCCCATGAAAATCACGCACTCACAAAGCTCATCAACGGAAAAATAAAAAGTTATGACTCCCAGAATGCAATAATGCAAAACAACAGCCCAGACTAATTTATATGTGCAGCAGTTCTTCATCTAAAACCCCACGTCATCATTTGCTAACCCCCTCTGGTAGACCCTGTAAATGCAGCGAAAACTATGACATATTGGGGTCTGTGCTACATATGGGGCTAGTGAAGAAGTCAAAGATTAGGCAATGCTGGAGTGCAGATGTTTTGTACAATACCACGAACACCCTTTAGAAGTGCGACTCCTGCACCCAAAAAACTGACCAGTGCATAAAGGATTGGTTCAAAGCGTACATCACTATCCATGGATACTTAATTTTATTATGCATTTACCGCATTATTACATCATCCTATTATGACCTGATGCACTCCTCCCAGCTTAAATATGCCCTGATGCACTCCGCCCTGTTTACATATACCCTGATGTACTCCGCACAGCTTACATATACCCTGATGTACTCCGCACAGCTTACATATACCCTGATGTACTCCGCACAGCTTACATATACCCTGATGTACTCTGCACAGATTACATATGCCCCCTCATTATAAACTGAAACACCAGTAAAACACTAAACAAAACTACTACCAAGCAAAATCTGCTCTCCAAAAGCCAAATGGCGCTCCTTCTAGGCCTGGCAGAGTGCCCAAACAGCAGTGTATGACCACGTATGGGGTATTACTGTACTCTGGAAAACCTGCTTAACAATTTATGGGGTGTGTGTCTCCAGTGATAAAAGCTGGGAGCAACACATTGGGCACTGAAATAGCATATCTGTGGAAAAATGGCAATTTTCAATCTGCAACATCTATTGTGTACCAATATCTGCAAAACCTGTGTGGTCAAAATGCTCACTACACCTCATGATAAATTCCTTAAAGGGGGGTAGTTTCACAAATGGGGTAACATCTCAGGGGTTTTCACTGTACTGGTACCTCAAATGCAACTTGGCGTCAAAAAAATTTTTTGTAAAATCTCCCCTCCAAAAACAAAATTGCGCTTTTTCCCTTTAGACCAGACATGGGCAAACTACGGCCCGCGGGCCACACACGGCCCGTTAGGCTTTTTAATCCGGCCCGCCGAACTTGTCCAAGATATATCCGTCCTCAGCAGCTGCTAGTTCGCGCAGGAGGACGGATATATCCGTCCTGTGATCGCGCGGGTACTGACAGTTTACCCACGCGATCAGCGGCAGGAGCACGGCTGTTATACACAGCCTGGCTCCTGCTGCAACTGCCGGAATCGAAGCACGCGCCGATTCCGGCAGTTTAACCCATTAAATGCCGCTGTCAACAGTGACAGCGGCATTTAATGTGTTTGACAGAGGGGGGAACTCCCTCTGTCTCCCGATCGGCGCCCCCGCAAACAAATCGCGGGTCGCCGTCGGGTTTCCATGACAGCCGGGGGTCTAACAAAGACCCCCAGGTCTGTCTTCAGCATCTGCCTGTTAGGCGATGCCGGAGGCATGACCTAACAGGTTGCCTGTCAGTTTTACACTGACAGGCAATAATGCTTTGGTATACGAAGTATACCAAAGCATTATATATGCGATCTGCACATCGCATAGTGAAGTCCCCTGGTGGGACTAAAAAAAAAAAAGTAAAACCGTTAAATAAAGTTTGTGAAAAAAAAAATAAAAAAAATTACAGTCAAAGTCAAATAAAACTACTTTTTTGCCCCAAAAAGTGGTTTTATTTAATAAAACGGTCAAAACAAATCACACATACACATATATGGTATCCCCGCGATCATAACAACTTGACCAATAAAATGAACACATTAATTAAACCGCCGGATGAACGGCGTCCAAAGAAAACGCAAAAAACAACGGCAAAATTCTCTCTTTTCTCCCATTCCCCCCATAAAAAATAAAATAAAAGTTCATCTATAAGTCCTATGTACCCCAAAATAGTACTAATGAAAACTACACATTGTCCCGCAAAAATCAATCCCACGTACGGCCACATCGACGGAAAAATAAAAAAATTACGCCTCTTGGAACGCGGCGATGCAAAAACAAGTAATTTTTTTCTAAAAGGGTTTTTATTGTGCAAACGTAGAAAAAACATATAAAACCTTTACACATTTGGTATCCCTGTAATCGTGCCGACCCATAGAATAAAGTTAACATGTTATTTACGCTGCATAGTAAACGGCGTAAATTTATAACGTGAAAATTAATGCTGGAATAGCTGCTTATTTTCAATTCTCTCCTAAAATAAAGTTAATAAAAGTTAATCAATATGTTATAAGCATCTAAAAATGGTACAATTACAAAATACAACTCGTCCCGGAAAAAAACAAGCCCTTATACGGCTATGTCGACGGCATAAAAAAAGAGTTACGACTCTTGGAATGCGACCGTGGAAAAACAAAAAATAATCCTTGGTCATTAACGTGCAAAATGGCCCGGTCATTAAGGGGTTAATGTGGCGCGTATTTCTCTTTATTTCACTTTAATTTTCACTTCGTTTCACGTCACCATTAAGCCCTTCGGTTTTCAAAGAGTACAATATCAGCCGTCACTTTGCCACGAAGCATGCAAACTATGCTAGCAAGCAGTCAACACAAGAACGGGCGGCTACTGCTCAGAGGTTGGCAGCTAATTTACAGAGTCAACAGAACTTTTTTCTTGATAAATCACAGTGCGTATGTTATTTTAATCTATTTACATTTCCTCCTCCCAGTATCTGCGAAATAGTATGTAAATGCCATATCTTGCATATTCCTTGAGACAAATTTATTAACTGATAAGGGCTATTTTTCACATTTGAAAGACAGTTAATAAATTGGGTTGTAGTGTTCTTACTGTGCTATGAGGTTTGCACACACTACATTTAATGCTTTAGTATATCCGGCCCAAACACTCCCTCCAAATGCTCCTGGCCCGGCCCCTCTGTCAAATTTTAGAACCCATTGTGGCCCGCGAGTCAAAAAGTTTGCCCACCCCTGCTTTAGACCCTTGCCGTGTGTCCAAATAGCAGTTTACAACAATATATGGGGTATTACATTACTCAGGAGAAATCGTGTAACAAAATTTGGGGTGTCTTTTCTCCTGTATTCCTTGTGAAAATTAAGAATTATGAGCTAAATCTACATATTATTGGAAAAAATATATTTTTTCATTTTCACTTCCCAGTTTTAATAAAATCTATAAAACACTTGAGGGATCAAAATGCTCACTATACCTCTAATTTAATTCTTTAGAGGGGTATAGTCTCTAAAATGGGATCACACCTGGGGAATTTATACTGTACCGGTACTCCAGGGGCTCTGCAAATGCGACATGGCCCCCAGAAAACAAATTCATCAAAATCTGCGCTGCAAAATCCAAATGTGGCTCCTTCTCTTGTGAGCCCTGCCGTGGGTCCAAACAGCAGTTTATTACCACAAATGGGGTATTGACGTAATCAGGAGAAATTGCTTTACAAATGTTGGGGTGCTTTTTCTCCTTTATTCCTTGTAATAATTAGAAAAGTCTATGTTTTTTCAGAGAAAAATAAAAGGACGTTCAAAGAATGATGCCAACATAAAGCAGACATATTAAATATGTGAAATAGTAACTTTTTTGTGTGGTATTACTATCTGTCAGACAAGCAGATACATTTAAAATTAGAAAAATCATAATTTTTGCAAATTTTTCTCAAAATTTTGGTGTTTTTCACGAATAAGCAATACATTTATTGACCAAATTTCTCCACTAACATAAAGTACTATATGTCATGAGAAAACAATCTTAGAATCGCTTGGATAGGTAAAAGCATTCCCAAGTTATTACCACATAAAGTGACACGTCATATTTGAAAAAATGGCGCTGGTCATGAAGGCCAAAATGAGCTTGTCCTTGTCACGAAGCGGGTTAGTGGACCCACTAGGCCGTACCGCCGTAGCGGGAAGACAGCTGGCCAAACAACAGGACACCCCAGAAATACAATGTCCCGCACAAGGGTACCTGAATAGTCCAGATGGTGGCCGCAGCTCTGGCACAGATGAGATGGGTGCAGCAGATGGTGCCAAACGTGGCGGATAACACAGGAGCCGCAAGTTGCGCCAGACGTGGCGGATTCCTCCGGACGTGGCAGATAACACAGGACGTGGCGGATTCCTCCGGACGTGGCAGATGACACAGGACGTGGCGGATTCCTCCGGACGTGGCAGATGACACAGGACGTGGCGGATTCCTCCGGACGTGGCAGATGACACAGGACGTGGCGGATTCCTCCAGACGTTGCAGATTCCTCTGGACGTGGCAGATGACACAGGACGCGGCAGATTCCTCTGGACGTGACAGATGACACAGGACGTGGCACGACTAGATACTAGGGCAAAGCACGGGAAACAAGGTACGGGTAACAACAGGAACGGGAAACACTAAGGGACCATTTGCAAGACAGACTGGGAAAACTAACAACGCTCAGGCATCGCACTAGGGGGCTGGACCCCTCTTATAGGCCAGGGTACTCACGGGTCAAAGGTCGTTCAAGATGTCCGGTGTGCGCGCTGCCCCTTTAAGAGCGGGGACGAGCGTGTGCACGCACCCTGCGGGCTCCGGCGGAGGTGAGTGGATGCAAGCGCTGGCGTCTCCTGAGGAGGAGGGTGGGGCCAGCGCTTGCCGACTCGTGGCTGCGGCTGTCAGCGGGAGGCTGGAGCTGACAGCCCGCAGCCACGGACATTACAGTATCCCCCCTCTTACGCCCCCTCTTCTTGGGACCGGAGCGAGAGAGAAACTTCTTTAGAAGAGTAGGGGCATTGAGGTTCTCCTCTGGCTCCCAGGACCTCTCTTCGGGACCAAACTCCCTCCAATCCACCAAATACAAGGTCTTTCCTCTCACTCTCTTGGTGTCCAAGATCTCCTTTACCTCAAAGATGTTCAAGGAGCCGCTGGGAGCAACCGCAGGGCTGGGAGTCTTGGAATAGCGGTTTAGGATCACAGGCTTCAGGAGGGAGACGTGGAAGGAGTTGGGAATCCTGAGGGTAGGAGGCAGCCGAAGCTTGTAGTCGACAGGGTTGATCTGCTGCAGGACCTCGAATGGTCCAAGGAACCTGGGAGCGAACTTGTATGAAGGCACCTTCAAGCGAATGTTCAGAGAGGACAGCCAGACTTTAGTCCCCAGAAGATACTGAGGCGGCTCTTTTCTCTTAATATCTGCCTTTCACTTCATGCGATCTACTGCCAGCAAATTAGAGGACCGGGTCTGTTGCCAGATTTGCAGGAAGTCCCCATATGCAGAGTCAGCAGCGGGAACCTGAGATGAAGTCGACACAGGAAGAGGGACTCTGGGATGTTGACTGTACACGATGTGAAACGGAGTGGAAGTGGTGGACTCACTTGTGTGGTTGTTGTAAGAAAATTCGGCCCATGGTAGAAGCTGTACCCAGTTATCGTGCTGTGAAGAGATGAAATGGCGGAGATAATTTTCCATGATCTGGTTGATCCTCTCAACTTGCCCATTGGATTGGGGGTGATAGGCAGAGGAAAAGTCCAATCTCACGTCCAGGAGTTTACAGAGGGCTCTCCAGAACTTAGAGGTAAACTGAACCCCCCAGTCGGACACAATGTGAAGAGGCAAGCCATGCAAGCGGAAGATGTGCTGAATGAAGAGACTTGCCAGACGAGGAGCAGAAGGTAGGCCGGTCAGCGGGATAAAATGAGCCATCTTAGAGAACCGGTCCACCACCACCCAGACAGTGTTACATCCTGCAGAGGGGGGAAGCTCTGTGACGAAGTCCATCGCAATGTGCTGCCAGGGGGCATTGGGTACGGGCAGAGGTTGAAGCAGGCCGGCAGGCTTGGAGTGAGTCACTCTGTTAGAGGCACACACCGTGCAAGCAGAGACAAAGTCCAGAACATCCTTAGGTAGCGTGGACCACCAAAAGTGACGAAAAATCAGGTCTCGGGTTTTACGGATACCGGCGTGCCCAGCAAGTTTAGAACTATGTCCCCAGCGGAGAATTCTTCTCCTGTCCGCCAACCGAACAAAAGTCCTCCCAGGGGGGATGTCTCTAACCTGCAGAGGATTAGCAGTGACGATGCAGGACGGGTCTATGATGGTCTGGAGGGACTCCACCGTGTCTTCCGTCTCAAACGATCTTGGCAGGGCATCGGCCCTCACATTCTTGTCCGCGGGACGGTAGTGGAGCGCAAACAGAAAACGGGTGAAGAACAGCGACCACCTGGCTTGACGAGGATTAAGTCTTTGAGCGGACTGAAGGTAAGTGAGGTTCTTGTGGTCAGTGAAGATCAGGATGGGGTGAGCAGCGCCCTCCAGAAGATGTCTCCACTCCTCCAGAGCCAATTTGATGGCCAGCAGCTCCCGATCTCCAATGGGGTAATTACGCTCAGCAGAAGAAAACAGTCTAGAGTAGTAGGTAGTAGCCGCATACTACTGCCTTTCCTTTGGAGCTCCTCTGGAACAGAAGTGCACCTGCACCGACAGAGGAAGCGTCCACTTCCAGTGAGAACTGCCGAGATACGTCGGGATGATGGAGGATCGAGGCTGAAGTGAAGGCACTCTTCAGGCTATTAAATGCAGACTCTCCTCTGGAGTCCACACTTTGGCGTTCACACCCTTCTTGGTAAGGGTCGAGATGGGAGACGTCAGAGAAGAGAAGTTAGGAATAAACTGCCGGTAGAAATTGGCGAATCCCAGGAACCACTGTATAGCCCTTAAGCCTTGGGGACGTGGCCACTCCAGAACAGCCTTCACTTTCTCAGGATCCATCTTGAGGCCTTGATCCAAGATGATGTAGCCCAGGAAGGGCAGAGAACTCTTCTCAAAGACGCACTTCTCCAGCTTGGCGTATAAATGATGCTCCCTCAATCATAGTAGAACCTGATGAACATGCCTCCGATGAGTCGTCTGATCTGGGGAGAAAATCAAAATATCATCGAGATAAACAACAACACAGACATAGAGTAGATCTCGGAAGATGTCGTTAACGAACTCCTGAAACACTGCGGGAGCGTTACACAGTCCGAAGGGCATCACCAGGTATTCATAGTGCCCGTCCCGGGTGTTAAATGCCGTCTTCCATTCGTCACCCCGGCGAATCCGGACTAGATTGTAAGCCCCACGCAGATCTAGCTTAGAAAAATTTTTGGCCCCTCGTATGCGATCAAATAGCTCAGAGATGAGTGGCAACGGGTATTTGTTCTTGACTGTGATCAGGTTGAGGCCCCTGTAGTCAATGCAGGGACGAAGGGATCCATCCTTCTTTTTAACGAAGAAGAATCCAGCCCCGGCCGGGGAGAATGATTTTCGTATAAAACCCCTCTCCAGATTCTCCTTTATATAGGCCGACATGGATAGAGACTCAGGCAAGGAGAGAGGATATACCCGTCCACGGGGAAGAGAGGCATTAGGAACCAGTTCAATGGGGCAGTCATAGGTGCGATGTGGAGGCAGCGTCTCAGCCTCCTTTTTTCTGAAAACATCTGCATACTGAGCAAAATGAGGAGGCAGTCCCGACAGCGACTGAGGCAGAGAAGGCTTGACAGGATGGATCTGCAACAGACAACGACCATGGCACTTGGAGCCCCATTGGAGAACCTCTCCAGAATTCCAGTCCAGGACTGGGGCATGTAGTCGAAGCCAAGGCAGGCCCAGCAGAACAGGATTGATGGCCTTGGGTAAAACAAGGAACAAAATAAATTCAGAATGAAGTACTCCAACCTGGAGCTTCAACGGCTTGGTTTTAGAGATAATGGGATCAGGCAGAGGCAGTCCATTAACAGAGGCAACAGACAAAGATGTCTCCAGGGGAACTGTGGGCAGCTGAAGATGATCCACAAGCTCTTTCTGGATAAAATTTGCAGCAGAGCCAGAGTCAAGATAGGCAGAGACTTGATGTGTCCTGTCGCCGGATACCAGGGTCACAGGAATAGTCAGTTTGGAAGCGAATCCTCTGTTAGATTCTGTTCCACCTAGTGTTGTCTCTCCAACCAATCCCAGGCAATGGGGTCTCTCCGGCCTCTGGGGGCACAGACGCACAATATGGCCTCCATGGCCGCAATACAAACAAAGTCCAGAAGTGCGTCTGCGTTGTTTCTCCTGGGTAGACAATTTAACATAATTACTCTGCATCGGGTACTCTGGTGGGACGACTGAGGAGGATTGCGGGTCAGCAGAATCCAACCTGGGAAGTTCTATCCCCCGGAGAACCTCTTGGGAACGTTCCCGGGTCCTCATGTCGACACGGGAGGGGAGTAGGATAAGATCGTCCAGGGTAGATGGCAGATCGCGAGCAGCCAGCTCGTCCTTGCTCCCTGAAGACAGTCCCTGCCAGAATGTAGCCACCAAAGCCTCGTTGTTCCAGGTCAATTCAGCAGCCAGGATACGGAACTGAATGGCATACTCGCCCACGGAGAGGTCTCCCTGGTGTAGGGTCAGCAAGGATGCAGCAGCCGAAGAAACTCTCCCAGATTTCTCAAAGATCGAGCGGAAGGTCTGTAAGAAGCACTGCAAGTCCCGGGTCTCTGGTCCCTGATGTTCCCACAGAGGATTGGCCCATGCCAGGGCTTTGCTGGTAAGGAGAGAGATGATAAAGGCGATCCTGACGTCATCCGAACAGAAGGACCTGGCATGTAGTCTGAAATGGATCAGGCACTGATTCAAAAATACCCTGCAGGACCTCAGATCTCCGTCATAGCGTGGAGGTAGCGGCAAGAAACACAGGGGGTTGGTACCGGTACAGACAGGAAGTGTAGCAGGCGGAACCGCAGGAACGGGTGCTGTGATGACTGTGGACGGAGCAAGCAGCCGATGGGCTATGGCGTTCACCGACAGGAGGAGCTGGTCTTGTCGTGACTGGAGATCCTCCATCTCAGCCAGCATGGCTTGTGTAGTCAACGTCTCAGGTTGACCAGCGGGGTCCATGGCCTGAGCGTACTGTCACGAAGCGGGTTAGTGAACCCACTAGGCCGTACCGCCATAGCGGGAAGGCAGCTGGCCAAACAACAGGACACCCCAGAAATACAATGTCCCGCACAAGGGTACCTGAATAGTCCAGATGGTGGCCGCAGCTCTGGCACAGATGAGATGGGTGCAGCAGATGGCGCCAAATGTGGCGGATGACACAGGAGCCGCAAGTTGCGCCAGACGTGGCGGATTCCTCCGGAAGTGGCAGATGACACAGGACGTGGCGGATTCCTCCGGACGTGGCAGATGACACAGGACGTGGCGGATTCCTCCGGACGTGGCAGATGACACAGGACGTGGCGGATTCCTCAGGACGTGGCAGCTGACACAGGACGTGGCGGATTCCTCCAGACGTGGCAGATTCCTCTGGATGTGGCCGATGACACAGGACGTGGCAGATTCCTCTGGACGTGGCAGATGACACAGGACGTGGCACGACTAGATACTAGGGCAAAGCACGGGAAACAAGGTAGGGTAACAACAGGAACGGGAAACACTAAGGGACCATTTGCAAGACAGACTGGGAAAACGAACAACGCTCAGGCATCGAACAAGGGGGCTGGACCCCTCTTATAGTCCAGGGTACTCACGGGTCAAAGGTCGTTCAAGATGTCCGGTGCGTGCGCTGCCCCTTTAAGAGCGGGGACGAGCGTGCGCGCGCACCCTGCGGGCTCCGGCGGAGGTGAGTGGATGCAAGCGCTGGCGTCTCCTGAGGAGGAGGCTGGGGCCAGCGCTTGCCGACTCGTGGCTGCGGCTGTCAGCAGGAGGCTGGAGCTGACAGCCCGCAGCCACGGACATTACAGTCCTGAAGGGGTTAAAACACTACAAATACTGTACAAGGACAGGCAAACAACATCTACAAATATTGTCAATTTATGACCCTTTTTTACTTTTTATATTTGTTTAGCTGAAAATACATTTTTATGTTTGAATAAATGGTATATTTCTGTTAAAAATGCAGAAACAAATTGAATACTTTCATACGGTGGCAGTGTGACATCTCACAGACTTAAATGATTACAAATTCTGCCAGAGTTCTTAGTACAATCATGCAATTTCTCAAAACATGAGTGCACAGCTTGCTACCACTGGTAGCCCACTGATTAAGGCCATTAGTAATGTAGCCTTGCCAAATCAACATAATGATGTCTGCTGGCCTCACATTAGTAAGCAATTGTAAAAAAAACAATTAGGTAAAATGATGCTCTCCATGGAAATGGTTTCCTTTAATAAAACATGCTTAGCTACAAGCAGCATATTTCTGAGAACAATGTTGTGTTTGAACAGGTAGAACATTTTTGAATGTTTATATAATAAAATTATCTCAGTTTGAAACATAGAAACTTTATGTCCCAATGTTTTTTTTTTTTCGTATTTTACCTATAGACCTGATTTAGTCATTACCATCCCAGCAATATAGCATTT
Source organism: Rhinoderma darwinii (assembly GCF_050947455.1). Taxonomy (NCBI): domain Eukaryota; kingdom Metazoa; phylum Chordata; class Amphibia; order Anura; family Rhinodermatidae; genus Rhinoderma; species Rhinoderma darwinii. The sequence goes on along the minus strand of NC_134690.1, from coordinate 134,113,466 downwards.
CTTGAAGGCCTTTCTCACTTATGAAACACCAACTCTGTGAGCTAGAAACTTCGATTGGAGCAATCTCCTTTCTAGTTTATCCCAGAGGAGTTCAATAGGGTATCGGTCAGGGCTCTGTGCAGACTAGTCAAGTTCTTTCACACCAAACTCACCCAACAATACCTTTAGGGACCTTGCTTTTTGCACTGGGGCACAGTCATGCTGGAACAAAAAAAAGCCTTTCCCAAACTGTCACACAAAGTTGGAAGCAAACAATTGTCCAAAATGTCTTGGTATACTGAAGACTCAAGATTTCCCTTCACTGGAACTAAGGGGCCAACCCATGAAAATCAACACCTATAGCATTATCTCACCCCTAATCCACATTCACCTTACATTCTCTCCCAATTTATCTTAATAATTGTGATGGAAACACAACTTCAGTCACTTAGACAAGAGCCAACAATCTAAGACATCAGATGTAGATTGCGGCAACATGAATTATCAGCCTATGCCGACCAGGCATACTTTAACCATAAGGCAAACAGTGAACTTGCACTGGGCCCTCTGTCAGTCGGGCCCCCTGGCAGCGGCACAATTTTAAACTTTATGCACATCTGCAAGATGCGAATACAGTTGAAAACTATGGTGGACCAGGGAGCCGTCGGCTTCCTACTGTAACGGCGTAGGGTGTGGACCCACTGTGCCGTACCGCGTAGCGGGATAGCAGCTGGCCTAACAGGTACAATGAAATTTCTATAGTCCAGAAGGGGTACCTGAGGCAATGTAGACAGTAGCGATGGATTCAATCTAAGATGAGGCTCCGATAGTAGACAGACTCCTGGCGGGGTGCGACACACTAGATGCAGCGGAGGATAAAACACGACTCCAACTCTTGACGGCACAGAGGCACGGTAGCATGGGACACAGTGTACAGGCAGCAGGAACGGGTAACACTGGGAACTGGAAAACACTAGGAGACCATTTGCAAAGAGAAATTTTAGGTAACACAACAATGCTCAGGCAAGGATCAAGAGGGCAGAGCTCCTTATATAGTCCAGCAGCATTCTGGGCTGATTGCAGATATTCTGCAACTGTGCATGCACTGGCCCTTTAAGGGCATGTGCGCACCCTGCGGGAGACAGTTTCTGAACCAGGAAGCGAGTGCCGTTGTCTCTCAGGAGGGAGATGCCGCCGAGCAGCTGTCTGGTTGCCTAGCCATTCGTCAGGACACGGTGCTGGAAATATCATGTCAGCTGTCAGCTCCTTCCTCTACTATTCACTTTGTGACGCCAGCTGTGAGCGGCTTGGCACAAAAAGGCTCAATGCAGCAATGTCATGGCATCTGCATAAGCCAAGTAACAGACAGTACAAACCGAAGGAGACCAGAAGTGGGATCTCCTCCATTCATCATGTAAACAGGGCTAGGTGAGTATTTATTTCATTATTTTTACCAGGCACTATGGGGGCACTTAACTGTGTGGGGGCACTATGGTAGCATGATATTGTGTGAGGGGGCACTAAGGGGCATTATACTGTGTGCAGAGGCACTATTGGAGCTTTATACTGTGTGGAAGTACTATGGGAGCATTATACTGTGTGGGGGCTCTATGAGGGCACTATATTGTGTGTGTGGGCATTGTGGGGGCATTGTACTGTGTGGGGGGCTCAATGGGGGCATTATTTTACCCCTTGCCTGAAAAGGGTGTGAACTGATGACATCTTTGCACTAGGCCCACCAATGTCTTAGGCCCCATGCACAGATCCATAAAAATCGTCCATAATTACAGTCGGCAATTACGGACCCATTCACTTCTATTGTCCATGGACACTTTCCTGTTTATTTACAGGAAGGTGTCCGGGCCGCAGAAGTGTACCGCAAAAGATGGGACATGTCCTTTTTCAGGCCGTTTTACGGGCCGTGCGCCTGCCGAGTATGCGGGCGGTTGTCTGACAGCATATTTGATCAAGTTCCTCAGCATTCATATTTCTCACTATTTACCGACTACAGTATTTCCACGACTAATATACCTACTTAGTTATATAACCCTACATACTTCCATACCTCTTATCCTGAAATTCTAGTTGCCATCCTATATATCCTTTATTGGCTTGAAAAAACATTCTAAATGTGCTCATCACTCCCAAGGTCATTTACCTACAACAGGCACTCCCAATCCAATTGACTAGTAAATTATTTCACCAATTAACTGGTTGCCGACACAGGACGAGAATGCTCGTCCTTAGCGGCGAGTACTTCAAGCATTAGGACAAGCATTCTCGTCCTGTGTGACAGCCCCGTCTCTGCGCACGATCGAGAGCGGGGCAATGGCTGTATTACACAGCCAAGGCCCCGCTCTGACAGCGGAGAGAAGAGAAACATCTTCTCTCCGCCGTTAACCCTTTGAACGCCGCAATGAAAGCTGATCGCGGCGTTCAAGGAGAGGGGACTGCACATTGATCGCGTCACAAAAGATAACTGTGACACGATCAAAGCCCACAACTCATATGTCCAGACAGCCCAGGGTCCATTGAAGAACCCCAGGGCTGTCTGAACATATTTCCTGTTGTTAGAGCATACTGAGGTATGCCCTAACAACTGCCTGTGTACAATCAGTACACAGGCTAATGTACTGGCATATAGATCTATGCCAGTACATTGCAGTTACAAAATAAAAATCAAAATGATAAATCCCTTTATGGGATTAAAAAAAAAGTGAAATGAATGTAAAAAATTTTTTTATGATAAATAAATAAATAAAAAGTAAAAAAATACACAGAAACACACATTTTTTTTATAATAAATAAACTTTTTAAAATATAAGTCCCAAAACATGAAATAATATAGACATATCTGGTATCGACACGACCGTGACAACCTGTACAACAAATGTATAACATTATATATGATGATCGGTGTATGGTGTAAAAAAAAAATATTAAAACTGCTGCGGAACTGCTTTTTTTCTGCAATTTCGTAAAAATAAAAATGTATAGAAATTAAACGATAATGTATTTGTACCAAAAAATGGTACCTACATAAAGTACAACTCGTCCCGCAAAAAACTAAGTCTCATACAACTACGTCGTACAAAAAATAAAAGAGTTATGAGCGTCGGGATGCAAAGAGGGAAATCTAAAAAAATTGCTCTGTCCTCAAGGCCAAAATTGGCCGTGTCCTTAAGGGGTTAAGGAAAATCTGTTTAGATCACATTTAGGGTGGCACCAAACCCAGGATCACACGCAAAATACTCCAACACGCTACAGATGAAGGAGGTGTAAAGGATTTGCCAGACACAGGTTCTGTGTCGACGCCCGTGGGCAATCAGTCTGCACCTGCTCCTATGTCTGTGAGACTGACTCCATCTTCCACCACTCAGGATGGCAGGCTTAGGAGTGGGAGACAAATGGCACACCAGGACAAGACTGTTTACAAAAAAATCTTCCTTATTGTACAGGAGATGTAGAGCACTACATCTCCTGTACAATAAGGAAGATTTTTTTGTAAATAGTCTTGTCCTGGTGTGCCATTTGTTTTACACACTTTTTAAATATGTTACAAGTAAAAGTTACATTTTAAACGAAACTCTAGTCCTATTCCAGTGATTTAATTATAAATTCTTGTAGAGTACACAAAATATCAAGTCCTGCAGTGGAAGGCTTCAAATATACCACTAACACCTTAAATTAGGAGTGGGAGAGCCTATCACAGCCTGGCCAGACGGAGCTAGTTCCCGCCCACTGTCTATTTATACCTGCCTTTCCTGTTCCTCCTTTGCCTGTGATTCTTCTATGCTTGTTTCCTGGCTTGCTGCTGCTGCTTGTACTACTGATCCTCTGCTTGTTATTGACCTTGGCTTTCTGACCACTCTCCTGCTCAGCGTTTTGTACCTCGCTGGGTAGCTGCCCCGTTTCCCTAGCTTCTGTGTACCCCTGTCTGTTTTGTCTATCTTGCACTTACTGAGTGTAGGGACGTCGCCCAGTTGTACCCCGTCGCTTAGGACGGGTCGTTGCAAGTAGGCAGGGACTGAGTGGCGGGTAGATTAGGGCTCATCTGTCTGTCTCCCTACCCCGTCATTACAGGAGGAATCTGTTTCCCCATGATAACTAAATACAACAAAGCTCTACACCTAAACAGAATTGTTGATTGGATCAGATTCCTGTAACTTAAACTATGGATAGACATAGAAGAAACTTTTGCACAAGTACCTTTAATCCTTTCCTTGCCAAGGACGTATCTGATATGTTCTGACAGGAAGACATTTCAGTAGCCAATGACTTATCTGATATGTTCTTGCAACTAATGGCTAGGTTGCAGTTTCTTTTAAAATATTGTAAAGAGAATTCCACACACCATATTATGGTAATGACACATCATGATATTCGCGCTAAGCAGAATTCCCTATTGGGAGAAATAGAGCGAGTCATCAAGCCGCGACTAGTGGTCTTGAGTGAATGATGCAATCTGCAACTGCTTTATGTAAACTACCCTATCTCACAAGGTACTGAATAAAAAAGGATCGCTACTTCATCAGTGGGTATCAGCCTGAATGTTAGTGATGACACAACCTCAAACCACTCTATATGATATTATAGAGAATATAAATAGTAATTTCTGATACTGAAAGTGAAAAATTGAAAGGCAAGTTAAAGTGTATGTTCACAAATGCCAGAAGTCTAGCAAGCAAAATGGGGGAGCTGGAGGCCTTGATACTGGAGAAACATATAGATATAGTTGGTGTTGAGGAAACATGGCCGGACTCTTCTCATGACTGGGCTGTAAATCTACAGGGTTTTACACTGTTTCGGAAAGACAAGACAAATAGGAAAGGCAGTGGTGTATGTCTTTAAGTGAGAAGTGATATGAAGGTGAATGTGAAAGAGATATTAGTGGGTGAAGATTGTGAGGAGGTTGAAACGTTGTGGGTGGAATTACAAAGGGAGGTAAAGACTGAAAAAATTGCTTTTGGTTTAATCTATAAACCCCCCAATATAACTGAAGAGATAGAAGGTCAAATATATAAACAAATGGAGCGGGCTGAATAGTCTGGTACTGTAGTAATAATAGGAGATTTTAATTACAGGGATATTAATTGGGGTCATGGTTCGGCTTCAACTGCTAAGGGGAGAAATTTCCTCAACCTGTTGCAGGAAAATTTTATGGGCCAGTTTGTGGAAGACCCGACTAGAGGTGAAGCTTTGTGGGATCTGGTCATTTCTAATAATACAGAGCTTGTTGGGAATGTCAATGTTCGTATAAACCTCGGTAACAGTGATCCCAATATAATTACATTTTACCTATACTGTAAAAAACAAACCCAGGCTGGGAGGGCAAAATCACTTAATTTTAAGAAGGCCAATATCCCCAGAATGAGGGCTGCAACTCAGGATATAGACTGGGAAGAACTAATGTCAAATAATGGTACAAATGATAAATGGGAGATCTTAAATTCTACTTTGGGTAATTGTAGTGCAAAATGTATTCCTATAGATAACAAGTATAAACGACTAAAAATAAACCCCACATGACTTACACCTTCTGTAAAAAGGGCAATACATGACAAAAAAAGGGCATTTGAAAAATACAAATCTGAGGGTACAGCTATAGCCTTTTTAAATGATAAAGAGCTTAATAAAATCTGTAAAAAGTTAATAAAATCAACAAAATTACAAAATGAAAGGCAGGTGGCCAAGGATAGTAAAATGGAAACATGTAATCGATGAATGCCCTCTCACAATTAATTTAAATATTTAGAGCAGAGAGAACCACACTAGGTATACACCACCAAGGTAAATATAGTAAAACACATCCCAAAAAATTCTTCAAGTATATAAATGCAAAAAAGCCAAGGTCTGAACGTGTAGGACACCCTAAATAGTGGTAATGGGGAGTTGGTCACAGGGGATCAAGATAAGGCAGAGCTAATAAATGGGTTCTGTAGCTCTGTGTATAAAACAGAAGAAAGAGCAGCTGATGTAGCCGGTGCAAGTGCTGTTAATATATCAGTTAATATAATAAATTGGCTGAATAAATGTACACAAGGCCCCGGGACCAGATGGGCTACACCCTAGAGTTCTTAAAGAGCTTAGTTCAGTTATTTCTGTCCCCCTCTTCATAATATTTAGAGATTCTCTAGTGACTGGTATAGTGCCAAGGGACTGGTGCAGGGCAAATGTGGTGGAGCTACACTGGGGGAGTCAGGATCTGGGTGCACTTGTAGATCATAAACAAAATAACAGAATGCAATGTCAATCAGATGCTTCAAAGGCCAGCAAGATATTGTGATGTATTAAAAGAGGCATGGACTCGCGGGACAGGGATATAATATTACCACTTTACAAAGCATTAGTAAGGCCTCATCTAGAATATGCAGTTCAGTTCTGGGCTCCAGTTCATAGAAAAGATGCCCTGGAGTTGGAAAAATACAAAGAAGAGCAACAAAGCTAATAAGGGGCATGGAGAATCTAAGTTATGACTTATAACTTAGAAAAGAACTAAACCTTTTTAGCCTTGAAAAAAGACGACTAAGGGGGGACATGATTAAATTATATAAATATATTAATGGCACATTCAAAAAATATGGTGAAATCTTGTTCCATGTAAAACCCCCTCAAAAAACAAGGGGGTAGGAGGAAAAAAGGTTCAAACTGTAGAGGCGACAAGCCTTCTTTACTATGAGTACTGTGAGTCTATGTAATAGTCTACCGGTCACAGCAGGGACAGTAGAAGGATTTAAAAAAGGTTTAGATTATTTCCTAGAACAAAAAAATATTAGCTCCTATGTGCAGAAATGTTTTCCCTTTTCCCATCCAGTGGTTGAACATGATGGACATGTGTCTTTTTTCAACCGTACTAACTCTATAACTATGTAACTATGTAGGATCTGATACATTTCCCCCCAAAATCTCTCCTTTTGTTGTTGTATTTTATAAAATCTATAAACATTTAGAGACATGGGTAGGTTACGGGTCTATTTTGAAACTGTAATACTGTACCTTTCACCGTGTTTCCATTCCTTCCCCCCTCCCCCTTCAGCCACCGATCATGTTCTCCCCTTTTGCCACCCCCCTCAACCTCTTTCACACCATCCTCATTTACCATCAGAGATGGGATTTGAGCCCCTCTCCTTTTTCGCCCAGCTGTTAACTGGACACCACGATGCTCTTTATGTGCTGAAGGGTGTCTTGATCTCTAGCCGGACTGAGGGACGTCGCAGCCACTAAGATATGGAGTCATGCGTCTATGGACTGCGTTGCCAAGGTCACACATGGGCCAGTGAGTAACTGACACGTGACCACCGGGGGTGGAGCTACGGGCGCTTAGCATCACATGGCAGGGGAGACGTCAATCCCCATGGAGGGTGCACACTATGTGCCACCTTGGGGGGATACGTCCTGCTTATTAGTGGGGTGGGTTTTTTGGCACGCATGGGTGACTGCCTTGGTGGCTGGATGGCCTGATCTGGCTGTTTGGCGGACGTGGCACTCACGCATACACTAGTACGGGTGTCCGTCTGCCTCCGGGTAAATCACGGCATCCCAGGTAGCACACAAACCGTATGTCAAGGGGGGTGGGTTACAGGAAGGGGGGATACCAGCATATAAAAGGAAGGGGAATTCATTCGGCTCACTGACATCAGACACTGGACACAGGCGTCGCTCCGTGACACTGAACAACCAATAGGTCAGCAAAGCTCTCCTGCCACTGCAGGACGCTTCAAAGCTCTTGAGACAGCTCCAATTATTTTTACAGCACCTATAGATTATAGGTAAATGCTAGAGATGAGCGAACCGGGACAACTGAACCCGGTTTCGGTCCGAACTTCCGGAAAAGTTCGGTTCGCAGGGAATCCGAACTTCACCGGTTTCGGCCGAACCCGTTTTGACCGAACCCGGTCAAAAATATTATACAAATCGGCAGCCACTTGTCTCTATCAATCACTGATAGAGAAAAGAGGCTGCTGATTAAAAATAAAATAAAAAGCATTTCATACATACCTGGTTGTTGTCTTGGTGACGAGTCCCTCTTCTTCCTCTAGTCCGACCTTCTTTTCTGACGCTGCAGCCTGTGATTGGCTGCAGAGGCCTCTGCAGCCTGTGATTGGCTGCAGCGCTCACATGGGCTGCATCGTCATCAATGATTGTCGGGCCGGATGTCGAGAGGGACGCGTCACCAAGGCAACGGCCAGGAGACCGGACTGGAGGAAGCAGGGAGTTCCCGGTAAGTATGAACGACTTTTTTTTTTACAAGTTACTCTATATTGTGATCGGTAGTCACTGTCCAGGGTGCTGAAACAGTTACTGCCGATCAGTTAACTCTTTCAGCACCCTGGACAGTGACTATTTACTGACGTCGCCTAGCAACGCTGCCGTAATGACGGGTGCACACATGTAGCCACCCGTCATTACGGGGCCTCATGCACACGACCGTAAAAACACCCGTTATTACGTGTCGTAATTACGACCCGAAATAGCGGGCCCATAGACTTCTGTTAGCCACGAGTACCTTCCCGTTTTCTCACGGGAAGGTGCCCGTGCCATTAAAAAGATAGAACATGTTCTATTTTTTTATTTTACGGGCCGTGCTCATAATTACGAGCACGGCCGGGCACAGCCGGCTACGGGCAGCCGGCCGCTTTTGCGAGCCGTGCTGTCATTATAAGGGTATGTTCACACGACACCATCCGTAACGGCTGAAATTACGGGGATGTTTCCACCTGAAAACATCCCCGTAATTTCAGCCGTAATGACATGTGCAGGCGCTTGAACGCCGCGTCCATTACGGATGTAATTGGCGCTGCTATTCATTGGAGTCAATGAATAACGGCTCCAATTACGGCCAAAGAAGTGACAGGTCACTTCTTTGACGCGGGCGTCTAGTTACGCACCGTCATTTGACAGCGGCGCATAAATATACGCCTTGTGTGAACAGACAAACGTCTGCTCATTGCTTTCAATGGGCAGATGTTTGTCAACGCTATTGAGGCGCTATTTTCGGACGTAATATGGGGCAAAAACGCCCAATTTACGTCCGTAATTAGTGCGTGTGAACATACCCTAATTATAGCAGCACGGCCCGTAAAATAGAAAAATAGAACATGTTCTATTTTTTTAACGGCACGGGCACCTTCCCGTGATAAAACGGGAAGGTACCCGTGGGTAACAGCATTAAAAGAAACAGCATCCTGACCTGTCCACAGAGTTTAAGGCAGCACAGAGTATTTCAGGAGATGAGCGTGCAGATTCAGTGCTGCTGTGAACTCTGCTCTTACCATTACGTAGCTCTCAGTCTGTTACCTCTCCTCCACTACTGTCCTCAATAACACCTTCATGATTGGCAAGTCACCACGTAACGGTAAGAGCAGAGTTCACAGCAGCACAGAGTATTTCAGGAGATGAGCGTGCGGATCTTGTGCGCAGTGGTGACTTGCCAATCATGTGAAGGTGTTATTGAGGACAGGAGTGGAGGAGAGGTAATAGACTGAGTTACGTAATGGTAAGAACAGAGTTCACAGCAGCACAGAGTATTTCAGGAGAGGAGCGTGCAGATTCAGAGCTGCTGTGAACTCTGCTCTTACCATTATGTAGCTCTCAGTTTGTTACCTCTCCTCCACTCCTGTCCTTAATAACACCTTCACATGATTGGCAAGTCACCACGTAATGGTAAGAGCAGAGTTCACAGCAGCACAGAGTATTTCAGGAGATGAGCGTGCGGATCTTGTGCAGGGTGGTGACTTGCCAATCATGTGAAGGTGTTCTTGAGGACAGGAGTGGAGGAAAGGTAACAGACTGAGAGCTACGTAATGGTAAGAGCAGAGTTCACAGCAGCACAGAATATTTCAGGAGAGGAGCATGCAGATTCTTGTGTGTGTGTGTGTGTATATCTTGTTGTGTTTGTGTATATATGTGTGTGTTTGTGAATGGTTGTTTTTTTGTGTGTGTGTGTATATATGTGTGTAGGTGAGTAGAAGTATTGGTATTGTTCACATTGATAACTGTTTTTTTATGTTGTTGCAGATTTTGATGTACCGATTGGACTACATCTTCGATTCGTTGGACTACTGCGTAGATCTAAGTTTTTTCAAATTTTAATAAAATGGTTATTGAGGGTTTTGTTGGGGATTTCTTATTTCAATAAAAAAGAATTGTCTTTGTGGTTTTTTTTAAACTTTATTAGTGCCTAGATAATGTCAGTTGGCTGATTGACAGCGTCCATTATTAAGGCGGTACTTAGTGTTAGCCGGTGCAGAGGCTAGCACTAACCACCCATTATTACCCCGGTACCCACCACCACCAGGGGTGCCGGGAAGAGCTTGGTACGATCCAGTACCCGACCATCTGTTGTGATGGTCGGGTACTGGGGCGGCCATAGGCTGGTATTATGAGGCTGGGAAGGGCCAAAAACAGTGGTTCTTCCCACCCTTGTAATGCTAGGCTGCTGCTGCTGTGTTGTATCGGGCTGGTTATAAAAATGGGGGGGACCCCCACGTCGTTTTTTTTTTTTATTTAACAAATTTAACAATAGACGGGTCCCCCACATTTTTAATAACCAGCCATATACAAGGCCGCAGCAGTCTGGCATTACATGGGTGGGAAGGGCCACTGGTTCAGTGCATTCCCAGGCTAATAACACTGTGTTGTATGTGGCTGGTTATGATAAATTGGGTGGAACCCCATGTCTTTTTAAAAAAAAAAAATAATAATAATTAAAAAAAAATTACGTGGGGTCCCCCCCACTTTTCTAACCAGCCAGATACAACACAGCAGCAACAGCCTAGCATTACAATGGTGGGAAGGTCCACTGTTTTTGGCCCTTCCCAGCCTCGTAATACCAGCCTGCGGCCGCCCCAGGGCCCGACCATCACAACAGATGGTCGGGTACTGGATCGTACCTGACTCTTCCCGGCACCCCTGGTGGTGGTGGGTACCGGGGTAATAATGGTGGTTAGTGTTAGCCTCTGCACCGGCTAACACTAAGCCTCGCCATAGTAATGGATGTTGTCACTCAGACAGCGCCCATTACTAAAGTGGTAGTAATAAAATTTGAAAAGAAAAAGACAAAGATATAGATAAAATATTTTATTGAAATAAAGCACCCCCAACACTACCCTCATTAACCATTTTATTGTAGAAAAAAAAACCATAATCTAAGTAGTCCTCGAAACCGACTTAGTCCAAACACCAAACCTGTAAAAAAATAAATAAAAAAAAAATGAAATAAAACATGTCGTAGGCTTAGATTCAGTTTAATGTGTGATACTGACTGTTCTACCATGTATAGAAGCCTGCCGCGAACTTGACTTAGATACAGGGCGCCAGCAGACAGTATCATACATGGCCATACATACAGACATATATACAAACAAACATACATGCAAACATACATACATACATATATACAAACATACATACATACATATATAGAAGCATGCACATATATGCATGCAAATATACATACATGCAAACATACACACATATATACATATATACATGCAAACTATCATACATACATACATACACACACACATGAAAACATACATACATACAAACAAACATGCAAAGATACATACATACATATATACAAGCATGCACAAATATACATGCAAACATAAATACATGCAAACATAATTACATACATGCACATATATATAAACATACATGCAAACATACATGCAAAAATAAAAACATGCAAACATACATACATGCACATATATACATACATAACATACATACATACATACATACATGCAAACATACATACATGCAAACATACATACATGCAAACATACATACATGCAAACATACAAACATGCAAACATACACACATGCAAACATACATACATACATGCAAATATATACATGCAAATATACATGCACATATATACATACATATATACATGACAACATACATACATACATGACAACATACATACATGCAAACATACATACAAACATACATTCATGCAAACATACATACATGCAAACATACATACATACATGCAAATATATACATGCAAATATACATACACACATGCACATATATACATACATGCCAACATACATGCAAACATACATACATACATGACAACATACATACATGCATACATGACAACATACATACATGCAAACATAAATACAAACATACATACATACATGCAAACATACACACATGCAAACATACATACACACATATATATACATGCAAATATACATACAAACATGCACATATATACATACATGCAAACATACATGCACATATATACATACATACATACATACATGCAAACATACATACATACACACATACATTCAAGCAAACATACATACATACATGCACATATATACATACATGCCAACATACATGCAAACATACATGCACATATATACATACATACATGACAACATACATACATGACAACATACATACATGCCAAAAAATAATAATAATACGTTCATACTTACTTTCCTCCTGTCCGGCCACCAGCGATGACGTTTCATCCATGTCACCGCTGCAGCCTGTGATTGGCTGCAGAGGCGGTCACGTGGGATGAAGCATCATCCTGACGTGCGTGACCTCCACTACAGCCTGTGATTGGCTGCAGCGTCGAAAGGGATGAAACGTCATCGCTGGAGGCCGGACAGGAGGAAAGTAAGTACGAATGTATTATTTTTATTTTTTTATTACATTAAAATTTTATTTTCCGCGCGCCGAGCATGTACTGTCAAGGTTGCTGAAAGAGTTAGTGCATCCCATTAACTCTATCAGCACCCTGGACAGTAGCATGCTCGGCGCACGGAAGTGACAGGTTCTGTCCGAACTAGTTCGGTCCGAATCAAACTTTTTTGTGAAATTCGTCGAACTAGCCGAACCGAACTTTTGATAAGTTCGCTCATCTCTAGTAAATGCTATAGGGCTAAAACTCCCCTGAAGAATCTATTTTGCCAAGAAGAAACACGTTGAGAGAACTAAAGCAAATATATCCAAAAAGAGGTTCCCCGATCCCCTTGTCACAAAAGGAATTGTCCGCACTTGACACCAGAACTGGTAGGGGTTCAAAAAAAAACAACAATTTTCTTATCATTTCCTGACAAGGAGTATTTATGGGACAACTTTGTATCTAGACACGCGGTGTTGATACTAATATTAACAGCGTATTTAGATACCAGGAGCTTGTAAAATCTGCACCATCATACAAAACCTCATCAATATGTGGTATTATATGTGCAGCATCTGTTGACATAGTATAATCTATTCGAAATTCATTACTAGATTATTGTGAAACACAAATCTATTAAGCTTGGATTTACTATGATTACATAATTATTTGTCAAAAAATTGTTCTTGTAAATGACAAAGTAAAAGTTATATGTTATCAAAAACTCCGGATTCATCATATTTTTTCTGCTATTGATTTCAATAGAGAGCTTAATCAAATGTTTTTTGATGCGTTTTTCGGAGCGTAAAATGCGGCAAAATATGCATCGCATACAAGTTGTGGCAACAGGGCCTTAACGTTGTTACCACATTTAAAACATGGTAAAAATTGGGAACCAAGTTCTGGAACATTTAGCTGTGCTTTTCCCAAAAGATTCCAGGAACTCATAATGTGTCTGTAGTCATATGGTTAAAATATTTGGATGAACGGAAAACATCCACTCTACTTGTCAGCTCTGACATTCGAACCTGGGCTATTAATGTTAGAGATGTCAGTGATGTCAGTGAATGTCTGATATTACTCGTAAGCATGACTCCTTTGTCACTGGAACATTTACTAATCTCTAAACTCTCTCTAATTGTGATTTTGGAAGTGACAATTATATGGCTCCTGGGTTGGCACTGGAGAATAAAAGTAAGTTATTGTGATCTGTACTTTTAGTATAGAGGTTGGTGAAGAGGGTACCTTTGGCGACCTTGTACACCATGGTATCGAGAAAACATATTTTCTCTTGGTTGTGGTGTATGGTGAACTGGAGTTCTGGCCAAACTGAATTTAAGTCGGTATGGAATTGGAGTAGGGTCTACAATGTGACCGCTCATATGCAAAATACACCATCAATAGGCCTTTTCCAGACTTCTGCATGTCTGATAAAAAAAGCATTATAGTACAAGATAATGGTCCAGAATACTCACAATTTTAGATTATGTAAGATTCAGTGGGTCAAATGGTAACCATATACCTGATGCTCACTTGTTTTAAAGCTAAGATTCCTGACTTTCAAACAAGAAAGCAGCTCTAACTGTGACCTAGTCCGAGTTAGAACAGGCTCAAGTAGGAGTTTCATTTACTTGAGCAGAAGGAGGAGGGGGCAACGTGGGATGTGCTGGCAACGTGCAGGGTGAGGAGAATGTGCAAAATACAACATCAATAGGATGATAAAAAAAGCATTATAGTAAATGCAAGTTTCTTCCAATTTCGCCACGCACAAAATTGCTTATGGGGGGCCCCATTTGACACCATTGTAGTCCGCCTCCTGTGAATGAAAGAGAAAGTAATTCTTAATCAAGACTAATTGCAATTACTCCATGTAGAAGCCATACCTGAGGACTCTAGCACTCTTTAGTGACTTATAGAGATATAAAGACTATTTACCGGTAAGTCAAATGTTACCAGCCATGCCTGGCCATCAACATCCTGTATACCTTTTAACCATTGGAGAAATGTGGAGGTGTCAAGGAGAAAATATCTTGTTTGCTTAATCATATGTATCAATACCTTCTTCAGGAAAGGAGTGATAATACTGAATCTGTAGATGCCACGATTGGTCTACCTGGGTTTTTTTTAAAGACTTTTTTGAATCTTTGGTAATATTTATATTACCGAAATCATAGGAAATTTCTATTGTAGAAAATCATATACTGTTTAGTCGATCACCCCTGTTACAATATAATGGTCCAGAATACTCACAATTTTAGATTATGTTAGATTGAGTGGGTCAAATGGTAACCATATACCTGATGCTCTCTTGTTTTAACCCGTTAGTGACCGGCCCATAGTCTTTTTACCATCGTCACTAACGGGCCTTATTCCGATGCCATAGACTTTTTACGTTGCGGCATCGGAATAAGTAAACAGAGCAGGGAGCTGTGAAATCTCCCTGCTCTCAGCTGCCAGAGGTAGCTGAGGGCTGGGGGCGTCCCTGCTCTGCCGGGTGAGATCGATATTAGTATCGATCTCACCCGTTTAACCCCTCAGATGCGGTGCTCGATAGCGAGCACCGCATCTGAGTGGTTTTGGAGAGAGGGAGGGAGCTCCCTCTCTCTCCCACTGACACCCGAAAAACCCACTTTTTCCCCTTACAAATGAAAAAATGAAAAACCCACTTTTTCCCCTTACAAATTGCTTTAGCATTAAAAAACCAAAATAAAGTAAAAAAGTTACACATATTTGGTATCACCGCATCCGTAACGACCCCGACTATAAAGCTATTACATTACTTAACCCGCACGGTGAACGCCGTAAAAAATTTAATAAAAAAAGATGGAAAAATTGCTGTTTTCTGTGAATCATAAAAAGTGATCAAAAAGTCGCATCTACTCCAAAATGGTACCACTAAAATCTACAAGTCGTCCCGCAAAAAAAAAGCCCTCATACAACTGCATCGGCGAAAAAATAAAGACGTTACGGCTCTTCCAATATGGAGACACAAAAACAAATAATTTTGAAAAAAAAGCGTTTCTACTGTGTAAAAGTAGTAAAATATACAAAAACTATACATGGTATCGTTGCAATCGTAACAACCCGCTGAATAAAGTTATTGTGTTATTTATAGCACACGGTAAACGGCGTAGATTTAGGACGCAAAAAAGAGTGGCAAAATTTCAGATTTTTTTCTATTCCCCCCCCCCCCAAAAAGTTAATAAAAGTTAATCAATAAATAATATGTACCTCAAAATGGTGCTATTAAAAAATACAACTTGTCCCGCAAAAAACAAGACCTTATACAGCTAGGTAGACGCAAAAATAAAAAAGTTATAGCTCTTGGAATGCGACGATGGAAAAACTTAAAAAATAGCTTGGTCATTAACGTCTAAAATAGGCTGGTCATTAAGGGGTTAAAGCTAAGATTCCTGATTTTCAAACAAGAAAGCAGCTCTAACTGTGACCTAGTCTGAGTTAGAACAGGCTCAAGTAGGAGTTTCATATACTTGAGCAGAAGGAGGAGGGGGCAACGTGGGATGTGCTGGCAACGTGCAGGGTGAGGAGAATGTGTGATCCTCCTCCTGTCCCTGTATGATTTTAGATGACACCCAGGTGAGGGATAACATGAACTTTTGTTTATGTTATCATCCTCCCCTAATTGATCAGAGAGCATACTTGCACTCCGTCACATATGGGGAGTGTTTTTTTATTTATGGAAAAGGAAAAAGATCTAATCACCCCATTGGCCTTTTATGGACTGCACGACCTGGACATTTACTGGCGTTCAGATTGCAACATTAAATAAGTTGCACCAAGTACTTGCAACACACACAAACATCAATACATTTTGTACATTTTACACTGTAAATCACTAACTGCTTATCTATAACCATTACACACTACAGTCATAGTAATAATGATTATCAGTAGAGAGAAATGTCTGATATATTCTGATGGATGTGAAAGATTTTCATCAGTCAGAAGAGACATTTTTATCCACTGACGCCATAAACAATAGTTTCCTACTAGTTACACTAAAAAAAAAACACACTTTTAGTCAAAAATATAAATTTTTATAAAAAAAATTATGAAAAATTGTACTTTCATATAAAATTACATGAAGGTTACTGTGTGTATGAAGTGCTGAGTGGCATTTTGACAAAGTGCCAGTTGACTGCTTTCATAAAAAATTAAAGTATGGGGGTTTAAAATTATTATTTATTTTGTCATTTAGGTTTTATTTGTCAAAAATGTGAAATTGTCCTGGCTATCAAAAGGTGCAAAATGTCCAAAAAAACCCTGGCAGGGAAAGGGTTAAAGGGAGTCTGTCACCAGATGTCCGTATTGAACTACCAGGCTATTATAGCCTAGACTAGTGCCGATTAGAACGATGAGCATAAAGATTACACTGCGCATGCGCCAATTAGGATAAGGCGCATGCTCATTGCAAACTTTAAGTCACCCTACTAATCGGCACTACTGTGCATGCGCCGTATACGATGTAGGGACGGGCACGCGCGGTCACTACGGGGCAAGGCGTGAACTCGCCTAGTACACTGCTTGGCCCCTGTCAATCAAAGGAAGCAGAAAGGGAGGGGGGTTGAACTGGGGAATGATGAGGGAGCATTTTGAAGCAACGGTAACACCCTCATTGCTCCAAAATGCTCATTTTCGTAAATGTAATAAAAGCTTTTTCTCTTCAAAGGGGGCACTCTGTGGAAAAACATAATAAACGTCAGAATCAGGTTAGCCTAATCTATAATAGCCTGTTGGAAGTTCAATACGGACATCTGGTGACAGACTCCCTTCAAGGCAGCTTATACTATCTAGCTTAGATCAAAACTTTCCACTATTTTGTTACTGCCTCCTAACACAACCTACTCTTCAATTATGGAAAGAGGCCTCTAGCTGCAACATGGGCTTTCCCTTTACATTGCCATTATTAGGCTGAGCTCACACTGGGCGGATACTCTGTGTAATAGAATGCAGCGTATCTGCCCTGTGTGCCGCAGGGATTTCCGGGAAAAAAATGCTGCTCCTGTGCTTGCCTTTAAAAACTGAATAAGAAACTGCACGAAAGTGCATGTGTAAGTTTAGCCATATTGATGTTTTGGGACAGGTTGAACTTACCGTGAACATTTAGATAAGGTTTCTTTTTTTACTTCCAGCTCTACAAAGCTATAGAGATATTATGTTCTGTATGCAACTTGTTTATGTTGCCAATTTAAAGAGCCCAAGCACAATCATACAAGGAATAGTGTATTTGGTGAAGAGTTACCATCTAATTGTATTTTGTTAGGAAATGTAGAAGTTGGAAACCAGAGAGAGAAAAATGGTCCAATTAATGTCAGATGTGTTCTCACAGAGCTGAGTGAGTTGGGAGAATGGTATAGCCTGCTCCTCTCCAGTCCTTGTTTATCACTGTACCAATTTGAGCATTAGACACTGATAGGCTGATCTAATCTATAGAGCAGGGTTAAGTCAAGCGCTGTCACAGTGTGGGAGCATGGAAGCAGGCAAGCGACAGGTAGACACCAGTAAATAGGCATTTTGTTAAAAATCAGGTCACAAAACCTTGTACTATATATTATGCTTCTGGATCACCAGAAATGAAACTGTACGTCACCGGGAATAACATACTATACTATGGCTAGGAATGGCTTTTGCTACTCGATAAGCAATGCCCAGGTAAGACTTCGTTCACATCTGCGTCAGGGCTCCGTTTATGGGCTCCGTCGGTGCTTTCCATCAGGGGTACCCATGAACTAAACCCTGACAAACAAACGGAAATCATAGGTTTCCGTTTGCATCACCATTGATTTTAATGGTGACGGATGCTGTGCAAATGGTTTCCATTTGTCACCATTGTTTAAGGGTTCCGTTGGTTTGATGGAATCAATACCATAGTCGACTGCGCTATTCATCCCGTCAAAACGATGGAACCCTTAAACAATGGTGACAAACGAAAACCATTTGCAACAGATTTGTCACCATTCAAATCAATGGTGATTCAAACGGAAACCTATAGTTTCCATTTGTTTCAGTCAGGGTTCCGTTCATGGGTTCCCCTGACAGAAAGCGCCGATGGAACCCATAAACGGAGCCTTGACGTAGATGTGAATGAAGCCTAATATAACTTTTGGTTACAAGGAGAACATATTACTAGCTATGTCACAGCATGGCAGCAGGAATGTAAAGGCCCTTTTACAGTGGCCGTTAGGCGGCCAGTGCAGCGAGCACTGATCAACGAGACATCGTTGATCGGCGCTTGTTTGCTCCTGAGACACGGAGCTATGGATGGGGACGAGCGGTCGTTACTCCGCTCGCTCGTCCCCATACATTATTATCATGTCGACAGCGCATCTCCCTATTTACACAGGTAGATGTGCTGCCGACAACGATAATATTTCACTTTTTAAAATGATACGACCAGCAGATGACCGAGCGTTTGCTCGTTCATCTGCTGATCATTCCCCTGTTTACACAGGGCAATTATTGACAACGAGCGTTCTATGAACGAGCGTTTGCCCAATAATTGCCCAGTGTAAAACCCCTTAAGACAAGAAAAAACACACAAATGCAGTGGGACACAATAGACACAAGCTGTGACTAATTAATTATAATATACAATGAACATTATACTATTGTGTCACTGCAGTCTGAACACTATGCTTGTTTCACTGGACACAGTGCGACTGGGCCATCAGGAATTTAATATTCTGCCATTGGATTTCGAGATACTGGACATCATATTACTTGATGACAAAAGAATTGAGTAAATAGAACTGAATAATAAGGAACTAAGCATAGTGTGTCCTACTAAATCAATATTCATTTCACATCACTGAGAATCGGGCATAGGGTGGTTTTACACGGCCAGATTTCCTGCCCGTTAACATGCGCCGATCAACAATATAGCATGTCGATCACTCCATTTACATGGAGCAATGGTTGAAATGTATAGTGATGAATGATTGTTAATATGATAGGTCGTCCCCATACATTTGCATCTTGTCGGCAGGTCGTCCCCATACATTTGCATCTTGTCGGCAGGTCGTCCCCATACATTTGCATCTTGTCGGCAGTACATCCCATGAGTTTTGGCCGCATTAAAAATGGAATTAGCTAATGAACGAGCATTTACTAGTTCGTTGGCTGATCGCTGCCCTGTATAGGCAGGCAATGATCAGGAATGAGCGTTCATACGAGTGCTCATTCGCCCGATTATTGGCCCGTGTAAAAGGGCTTTAAAAACCCAGTCCAGTAAGCACAAGTATGGTATAAATTATTATATGTATAAAAGACACAATAGTCCTGATGTATCAGGTTTCTTAAAATATTCTGGGAATAAGCCTTTTCGGCTATAGGACTTTGTTACCTTCGACATATGTTGTTTCTGGTACTGTGTTAGCCCAGAGACATGGTTTTATCCAGACTTCTTCTTTGAATATATTTTAGCGTAAAGGACCAGATGGAAGTACCCTAACTAAAGCAGATGGTTGTAGCAACAGGAGTCACAGGGCGGGTCCAAATGGTACATACGTAGCAGACAGGGTTGTCATCAGTAACAGGAAATAGTTGACACCAGACGATAGCAAGGCACAAAATTATCAGGCAAAGGTGTAACAAAATACAGGCAAATGGACAGAAATGAACAGTCACTGGGGAATAAGGCAGTGTACTCAAGGCAGGCTGGGTCAAAATTGAAGGCAAAAGTTCAGGGAAATGCAGCAAGATCTAAAAAATGCATTATTTTCAGTTGCACGGTATAAATAGAATTGCAGGTGCAAAATGGCAAAAAAGTTTTTTTTGTAAATTTACTTTAAATAGGCTCTGTCACCACATTATAAGTGCCCTATCTTCTACATAATGTGATCAGCCCTGTAATGTAGATTACAGTAGTGTTTTTTTATTTAGAAAAACGATCAATTTTGACCAAGTTATGACCTATTTTAGAATTATGCTAATGACTTTCTTAATAGACAACTGGGCGTGTTTTTACTTTTTGACCAAGTGGGTGTTGTAAAGAAGTGTATGACGCTGACCAATCAGTGACCAATCTGCGTCATATACTTAAACGCGTAAACTGTGATTGGTCAGCGTCATACACTTAAACACGTAAACTGTGATTGGTCAGCGTCATACTCTTCTCTCCACAACGCCCACTTGGTAAAAAAGTAAAAACACGTCCAGTTGTCTATTAACCCCTTAAGGACGCAGCCCTGTTTGGGCCTTAAGGCTCAGAGCCCATTTTTCAAAACTGACATATTTCACTTTATGTGGTAATAACGTCGGAATGCTTAAACCTATCCAAGCGATTCTGAGATTGTTTTCTCGTGAGACATTGGGCTTCATGTTAGTGGTAAAATTTGGTCGATATATTCAGTGTATATTGGTGAAAAATTGCAAAATGTAGAGAAATTTTTTAAAAAATAGCATTTTTCTGAACTTAAATGCATCTGCTTGTAAAACAGATGGTTATACCCCCCAAAATAGTTACTAGTTCACATTTCCCATATGTCTACTTTAGATTAGCATCATTTTTTTGAACATTTTTTATTTTTCTTGGACGTTACAAGATTTAGAACATAAACAGCAATTTCTCATATTTTTAAGAAAATTTCAAAAGCCTTTTTTTTAAGGTACCTGTTTAGTTCTTAAGTGGCTTTGAGGGGCTTATGTATTAGAAATCCCCATAAAACACCCCATTTTAAAAACTAGACCCCTCAAAGTATTCAAAACAGCATTTAGAAAGTTTTTTAACCCTTCACAGGAATTAAAGCAAAGTGGAGGTGAAATTTGCACATTTCATTTTTCTTGCTGAATTTAAATTGTATTCCATTTTTTTTCTGTAACACAGAAGGTTTTACCAGAGAAACACTACTAAATATGTATTGTCCAGATTCTGCAGTTTTTAGAAATGTCCCACATGTGGCTCTAGTGCGCTCGTGGACTAAAACACAAGCCCCAGTAGCAAAGAAGCACCTAGTACATTTTGGGGCCTCTTTTATATTAGAATATATTTTAGGCAGTATGCCAGGTTTGAAGAGGTGTTGAGGTGCCAAAACAGTAGGAATCCCCCAAAAGTGACCTCATTTCGGAAACTACACCCCTCAAGGAATTGATTTATGGTTGTTGTTACCATTTTGACCACACAGTTTTTTCACAGCACGTATTTGAATTGGGCTGTGAAATTTAAAAAATGAAATGTTTTCCAATAAGATGTCATTTTTGATAAAATTTCTTATTTTCACAAGAAATAAAATACCCCATTTTGTTCCCCAATTTGTCCTGAGTGCGGCAATACCCCATTTGTGGTAAAAAAAAAACTCCTTCTGAGCCCTCCCATGGTCCCAAACGGCAAAGTAGCGCTATGTGTTTGTTGGAGTCCAGATTTTGCTGGATTGGTTTTCGAGTGCCATGTCGCATTTGCAGAGCCCCAGAGGTATCAAAGCAATGGAAACCCACCAGAATTGACCCCATTTTGGAAACTACACCCCTCAAGGAATTGATTTATGGTTGCTGTGACCATTTTGACTGCACAGTTTTTTCACAGCACGTATTTGAATTGGGCTGTGAAATTAAAAAAAAAAATCATTTTTTCCAGTAAGATGTCATTTTTGATCAAAATTTCTTATTTTCACAGGGAACAAAATACCCCATTTTATTGCCCAATTTCTCCTGAGTGCAGCAATACCTCATTTGTGGTGATAAACTGCAGTTTGGGCCCATGGGAGGGCTCAGAACAAAAACACCACCATTTGGCCTACTGGAGCGTTTCTGCTGCTAAGTCATGTATGCAGAAGCCCCTGAGGTACCAGTACAGTTGAAACCCCCGAGAAGTGACCCCATTTTAAAATGACACCCCTTAAGACATTCATCTAGAGGTGTAGTGAGCATTTTGACCCCACAGGTATTGTGTAAAAGATAATGCGCAGCAGATGGTGCAGTGTGAGATTTGCAATTTTCTATATAGCTATGCCATTTCAGTGTCCGATATAGTGTGCCCAGCATGTGCCACCGGAGATATACACCCCATAAACTGTAATGTGGGTTCTCCCAGGTATGGCAATACCCCACATGTGGCTGTTATTAGCTGTCTGGGCACACAGCAGGGCTCAGAAGGGAAAGATGAGGGGGATAAGCTGTGCGGAGTGCATCAGGGTGGATGAAAAATCTAAGGGATCTATGATACATTTTAAAACACTTTCATACAGAGCCCTGGTTTTTCGGGACATGTGTCACATTGATATATTGTGTACTCCCTTTTCTCCCTCTTATAGCAGACTTTGCACCTCTTTTGACTTTTTCCCTTCTTGCCAATTTTGGGGAACTTCTTCTGGAAAGTGTTGCCCTGGTACGATGCGTGTGGCCTCACTTCCAGAAGTACTGGGTGCCCCCTTCTAGGTCCCTAAAGATTAGGTTCTTGATAATGATGTGCACGGCCAGCTTCTTATACCACACCGCATGGCGCTGTAGGGCTTCAGGACTTGATCTGACAAGTCCACCCCTCCCATGTACCTATTGTAGTCCAGGATGCAGTCTGGTTTGGGGGTCTCTGTACTGGTACCTCGTACAGGTACATGGGTACTGGTGTGGGCATGTATTGTTGTCAATACAAGGACATCTCTCTTGTCTTGTACTTGACACACAATATGTTGCTGCTAGATTGTGCCCTGCTCTCACCCCTTCTTGTTTGCCCAAGCAGTGTCTTAGGGAGGCCTCTCAGACTTCTTCTAGCAGTGCCGCATTCTGGGGGCTGAATACTGCTGTCCTTCCCTTCATATATCCTAAATTTGTAGGTATACCCTGATGCACTCGCACAGCTTATACATCTTCACGCCATACCTTGCCTTCTTACCCGGCAGGTACTTGCGGAATTGAAGCCTCCCTTTAAAATCTACCAAGGACTCATCAATAGAAATACACTTCTTGGGGTGTATGCTTGGGCAAACCGGGCACTGAAACGGTCTGATAGGGGTCTCCGTTTATACAAACGTTCAAAACTGAGGCCATCTCGTGGGTGGGCACAGCTCATTATCAGCATAATGTTAGAAGCAAAGTATTGCCTAATTTAGGTTTTTTTAGGTTCCAGTTCAGTTCTGAAGTTTCTTTGAGGGGCCTATATATTAGAAACCCCTATCAAACACCCCATTTTAGAAACTAGAGCCCTCAAAGTATTCACAACAGCATTTAGAAAGTTTATGAACCCTTTAGGTGTTTCACAGGAACTTAGAGCAAAGTAGAGGTGAAATTTACTTCTTTTTTTTGTCAGAAAATCCTTTTTATACCATTTTTTTCTATAACACAAAAGGTTTTACCAGAGAAACGCAACTCAATACTTATTGCCCAGATTCTGTAGTTTTGATAAATATCCCACATGTGGCCCTAGTGCGGTAATGGACTGAAGTACCGCCTCCGAAGCAAAGGAGCACATAGCGGATTATGAGACCTCCTTTTTATTAGGCACCATGTCTGGTTTGAAGAGGTCTTGTGGTGCCAAAAGAGTGGAAACACCCCAACAGTGACCCCATTTTGGAAACTAGACCCCTTGTGGAATTCATTGCAGTTTTCATGGGGTGCATGCGACTTTTTGATCCGTTTTTATTCTATTTTTAAGTGGCGTGGTGACTAAAAAACAGCAATTCTACTATTGTTTTTTATTCTATTTTTTTTACAGCGTTCACCGTGCGCTATAAATGACATATTCACTTTATTGTGCGGGGCGATACAATTACGGCGATACCGGATGTTTATAGTTTTTTTTATGTCTTATGGCGTTTGCACAATAAAATACATTTTGTAAAAAATCATTAACTTTTTGTGTTACCATATTCTAAGCGCCAGAACTTTTTTATTTTTCCATCAATAAAGCCGTGCGAGGACTTATTTTTTTGCGTAACGAACTGTAGTTTCGATCAGGACCATTTTTAGGTACATGCGACTTTTTGATTTCATTTTATTAAATTTTTTGGGAGGTGAAGTGACCAAACAATTGTGATTCTGGTACGGTTTATTATTATTTTCTTTTACGGCGTTCACCGCGCGGGATAAATAACAAAATACATTTGTAGTTCAGGCCGTTACGGACGTGGCAATGCCAATTATGTATAGTTTATTTGTTTATTTATTTATTTTTTATTAATAATAAAGGACTGATAAGGGAAAAAGGGGGCTTTTTACTTTGATCACTTTTAAAACTTTTATTTTCTTATTTTTACACATCTTTTTTTAACTTTTTTTTTACTCTATTACTTTGTCCCACTAGGGGACTTGAGGGCAGGTGGTCCTGATCGCTATTCTAATACACTGCACTACATGCGTAGTGCAGTGTATTAGAACTATCAGCTACTCACTGACAGCAAGCATAGTGGGTCCTGACTTCGTCAGGACCCACTAGGCTTCCGTCGATGGCATAGCCGGATTCAATTGTTTGGTGTCCGGTTGCCATAGTCACCATCGCTGGCCGCTATCGTGTAGCAGGCCGGCGATGGTGGCTTAACCCCTAAAAAGCCGCGATCTCTATTGAATGCGGCTTTTAAGGGGTTAATCAGCGGGGACACAGCGATCGGTCCCCGCTGTAGGAGCTGCGGCAGCTGCTGTACGAGACAGCAGCAGTCACAGCTCCTCTATGTGTCGGGAGGTCGGCCGAAATGGCCGTTACTCCCGTGACGTACTATTCTGTCATGGAGCGCGAACGGGGCGGTTTCCATGATGGAATAGTACGTCACTGAGCGTTAAGGGGTTAAGAAAGTAATTAGCATAAATCTAAAATAGGTCATAACTCCATCAAAATTGATCGTTTTTCTAAATAAAAAACACTGTTGTTATCCACATTACAGCGCCGATCACATTATGTAGAAGATAGGCCACTTATGATGTGGTGACAAAGCCTCTTTAAGTCCTTGTGCATGACTGAGTTAGGTCATTTTAGTCCCAAAAACCTTTAATGATGTTGCTTTTTTCTGAACACCCCATCTTACCACTAGCTGAAGAATGCAGGCTGAGGGGCATCAAATCACAGTAAGTGTATGTGCACACACACTAATTACGTCCGTAATTGGCGGACGTATTTCGGCCGCAAGTAGTGGACCGAACACAGTGCAGAGAGCCGGGCTCCTAGCATCATACTTATGTACGATGCTAGGAGTCCCTGCATCGCTGCAGGACAACTGTCTCGTACTGTAATCATGTTTTCAGTACGGGACAGTAGTTCCACGGAGAGGCAGGGACTCCTAACATCGTACATAAGTATGATGCTAGGAGCCCGGCTCCCTGCACTGTGTTCGGTCCACTACTTGCGGCCGAAATACGTCCGTCAATTACGGACGTAATTAGTGTGTGTGCACATACCCTTAGGGTATGTTCACACGCTTAACAAAAAACGTCTGAAAAATACTGAGCTGATTTCAGAGAAAACAGCCTCTGATTTTCAGGCGTTTTTGAAGCTGAGGGTATGTGCACACGATGAGGGTATGTTCACACGGCAGCGTCCGTAACGGCCGAAATGACGGGGCTGTTTCCAGGAGAAAACAGCCCCGTCATTTCAGCCGTAGCGGCATGTGCAGGCGCTTGAACGCCGCGTCCATTACGGACGTATTTGGCACTGCTTTTCATTGGAGTCAATGAATAACGGCTCCAATTACGCCCCAAGGAGTGACAGGTCACTTCTTTGACGCGGGCGTCTATTTACGCGCCGTCTTTTGACAGCGGCGCGTAAATATACGCCTCGTGTGAACAGACAAACGTCAGCCCATTGCTTTCAATGGGCAGATGTTTGTCAACGCTTTCAAGCCGCATTTTTCGGACGTAATTCGGGGAAAAAACGCCCGAATTACGTCCGTCATTAGTGTGTGTGAACATACCCTAAGCGTATGTTCACATGGCTTATTTTCAGCCATTTTTTGGGCCGTAAACGGCCTCCAAACGGCTGAAAAATCGGAAGCAGAAAGCCTCCAATCATCTCCCGATTGATTTCAATGGGAAAAACAGCGTTCTGTTCCGACACGCCTTTATTTTACACGGCCGTTCTAAAAAACAGCTACGTAAAAAATGGCCGCAAAAAAGAAGTGCATGTCAATTCTTGACCTGTTTTTGGAGCCGTTTTTCATTGACTCTATAGAAAAACAGCTCCAAAATCATCCGTAAAAAACGCAGCGAAAAACGCGAATTGCTAAAAAAAAGTCTGAAAATCAGGAGCTGTTTTCCCTTGAAAACAGCTCCGTATTTTCAGACGTTTTTTAGTAAGGGTATGTGCACGAACAAAATAAAAAACGTCTAAAAATACGGAGCTTTTCAAGGGAAAACAGATCCTGATTTTCAGACGTTTGTTAATTAAAGTCGCGTTTTTCGCTGTGTTTTTAACGGCTGTTTTTGGAGCTGTTTTTCTATAGAGTCAATGAAAAACGGCTCCAAAAACGGCTGAAGAAGTGCCAAGCACTTCTTTTTTGCATCCGTTTTTTTACGCGATCATTTTGAAAAACAGCCGCATTAAAAGCTCCCCATCGGAACAGAACGCCGTTTTCCCATTGAAATCAATGGGCAGATGTTTGGAAGTGTTCTGCTTCCGATTTTTCAGCCGTTTCTCAGGACGTTTATGGCCCGAAAAGAGGCTGAAGACACTTTGTGTGAACATACCCTGAGGGTATGTTCGCACGATTAACAAAATACGTCTGAAAATACGGAGCTGTT
Source organism: Rhinoderma darwinii (assembly GCF_050947455.1). NCBI lineage: Eukaryota > Metazoa > Chordata > Amphibia > Anura > Rhinodermatidae > Rhinoderma > Rhinoderma darwinii. The sequence continues at coordinate 134,086,155 of NC_134690.1, read as the reverse complement.
TTCAAGAGAAAACAGCTCCTGATTTTCAGATGTTTTTTGAGCAACTCACGTTTTTCGCTGCGTTTTTAGCTGCATTTTCGCTGCATTTTTTAGGGCCATTTTTGGAGCTGTTTTCAATAGAGTCTATGAGAAAACAGCTCCAAAAACGTCCCAAGAAGTGTCCTGCACTTCTTTTGACGAGCCGACTTTTTACGCACCGTATTTTCACAGTGACGCGTAAAATGACAGCTCGTCTGCACAGAACATCGTAAGAGCCATTGCAAGCAATGTTAATTGTATTTGCATAATTGCTGCTTATTTCTTTCTGGTTTTCCTCATTGAATTCAATGGGGAGGTAAAACCCACAGAAAATAGCAGATGTTGCAGTTTTTTGCGGCGGAAAAGCAAAAAAAATCTTATACTTACACAGAATTCACTGTTTCTTCGTGCGGGCCGGCCTCCTGGGATGACGTTTCATTCCATGTGACCGCTGCAGCCAATCATAGGAAGGCGGGCTGCAGGACGGCGGAGGGACGCGTCGCCATGGCTACGTAAGCGTCAAACATTTTTATTTATGTGCAGCTTTCAGCAGCGGACATTCCGGATGACAATTTGGTGCGTTGTTTCAGTTGGAATTCCCTACAGCACACAGGGCGGATACGCGGTGTGCTTTTACTCAGCGTATTCGCCCTGTGTGAACATAGCCTTAGTGTTAGAATATAGCTGTAAACAGTTACCACTAGAATGCGATAAGTTCAGTACCAGCAGCAAAATGGTTCCAGAAGTGGATTTACACATGAGGGCTGGGAGCCCTGAGGTTGCACTGTTCCACTTCATGCTTTTTAATCAATTAATCAAGTAAATACATGAATAACAGTGTAGTCATTTCGAACAAACTAGTTTAGACGACTTAAAAGTTTTAGATACCCCACCAATGTTTGCTTCATTAAGTACAACTCATTTTCTTGCTGATGTTTGCCCTGCTGATGTATGTTTACACACTTTGATAGAGGATTAAAGCAGACTGTCTATGCCAGCATTTTTACTTGCTCTACATCTTGCTTAATCTCTAAATGACATCCTGATTTAGTAACTGTGATATAATGGAAATAGTCTTTTTGCCAAATTCAGTGGCTCTATGGTGCATAGTGTGTGCTAATGATTTCTGATATACTCAATGGAACTATTGTAACAAAACATTAAAAGGTTGAGATTTGCTGAAGGCACAAAATATAATAAAATAAGGTACGGAAACATTTTCAAACACTGTGCACATTCAATTGAGCTGAAGCAGTTTCTTAATAGATCGTGGTGACAGATGTACCGTTATAAAATGACCTCTCCTGTCTTATAGCATGAAGATGTATATTCTTTTTTCTGGTACTTTATATATTAAGTTATTCATTTTAGATGATTTATGAACCAAGCCAATGGGACTTTAGCAAGGAAAATGACTTTGGACCTTCTATCTATTTTGACCATTCATGACTGTGCTCAAATGAACTCTGAGCTTCTCCCAATAAAACTTCTGAACATTTCCTCTATTAAACCTGAATCCTACGGAATCCATTCTGAATACCAATGACTGGTCTTAGAGCTTCCTTCTGTTTTCATTTAAAACTTTTTATTTGTTCTTTGTAGTTTTCCTGTCTGCTTCCTTCACACACACCTCTTGTATGGCATTTTTTTTTTACCATAAAAAAGCATCGAAAAAATTTTTTTGTTGTTAAATTGGTACATGTGTTTTTTGGTGGCAGTTTTTGCTAGAGTGTGTTTTATTACCTTCATTCTTTTAGTTGGTGTTTTTACACTGCTAATAATGTGATTCATAGATCATGTGATGCAAAGATTTGAAAGAATGCCACCAAAGACTACATTAAAAAAAACACAAAAAAACCACAACACTCATTGACACTTGCGATTTTTTGAAAAGGCAAAAAAAACCTATGGGAGAAAAATGGCACTATATTCCTAAAACATTGCCAAAGCCAGCCTTGTCGCGGTTTTGAAAAAATACCACGGACCCAAAAAACGCAAGACAATAGAGAAAAAAGCCACCTAAAAAAACGCAGTGTTTGTAGTGCATTCTATATTTCCTCATTGACTTCCAGATAATATATCTTTTCGCAGTGGTTTTTGCTTCAAAAAACATGCTGAAAAGAACGCCAGGAAAATGCCATAAAAAGTGGCATTTTTCCTAAAATTGTTGCATGTGAAGCCCCCCTTAAAGGGGTTGTACACCTTCTGACAACTGATGACCTAGTATCAGTATATCATCAATGCGGGTCTGACACCTGGACCCTGCACCGATAAGCTGCTCCGGTGGCCTGCGGGCACCAAATGTTGTAGCACATAATGCTATGTACGGAGCCCCGAAGCAGTTAGCTCCGAACATAGCATAGTGGCCGTGTTGCAGAACTGCAGGTCCACTCCTATTTACTTGAATATAGACTTTAAAGCGGATTGGTCAGATATTTATGCTGCCCTATCCGACCTAGAAGTAAGGCCTAATTCACACGAGCGTGTTCGGTCCGTGATATACGGTTCATATGTCGGCCGCATTTCCCGGACCGAACACACTGCAGGGAGTTGGGCTCTTAGCATCATAGTTATCTAAGACGCTAGGTGTCACTGCCTCACTGCAGGAAAACTGTCCTGTACTGTAATCATGTTTTCAGTACGGGAAAGTAGTTCCGCGGAGAGGCAGTGACACCTAGCGTCATAGATAACTATGATGCTAGGAGCCCGGCTCCCTGCAGTGCGTTCGGTCCGGGAAATGCGGCCGACATACGGACCGTATATCACGGACCAAACACGCTCGTGTGAATTATGCCTGTGTGTGCGTGTTCACCTGCTGGCCAGCAACTCTTAGTCTCTCTCCACTATTATTTCTACAAATAAACTCATTCAGCTTTCCCCACTAACACACAGTATTACCTGCATATTACCTGCATGTGACTAAACCTGAATGGAGGGTGTGCTGGGTTTCTATAGAATGCACTTGATTAATGGCAGGTTAGTATATGTATCTTCCTTTGATATGATTTGAATAGGCTGTGTTCACATTAGCGTTGCTTTTCCGTTCATGGGTTCCAGTGCAGCTTTCCGTCGGAGGAACCCATGAACGGAAAGCCAAATGGAAACTAAACCTTCCGTTTGCATTACCATTGATTTCAACGGTAATGCTTCTGTCACAAATAATTTCCGTTTGTTTCCGTTTCGTAAAGTTCCCGTTTGTTTCAGTTTCGTAAAGTTTCAGTTCTTTTAGTGGAAATAATAACGTAGTCGAATTTTACCTAAACACCCCAAAAAAACAACATTGTGAAAATTGCAGCAAAATGCTGTGAGTGCCCATGCTCAATGCGGCTGAATTGTAGTATATTGCTGTGCAGTCGAGAACCGATGATGGTTTTTATGTGCTTTCCCTGTACTTCAATTCACAGCAAATTGTATGTGGTTCTTGCCGCGTTTTGTCGGACGTGCAGCATTTACCGCCGGCTCAGCTTATTGTGCACGGGCACTCTACAATGCTGGAAAATCCACATACTGCCTGGTGACTATCAATTAACTTCTTAGCTCATCATAAATTACTCAAACCCTGGATAATGATTGTTTTCTGTTTACATTACTAAAGGGGAAATGTATTCATGGTGTGACTGGGAATTTACAGAAAGTGAATCACAGTGGTCAAATGATTAGCCAGGCGTTCACAGCTGCTTCCTGTGTGTCATCATTGGTGATTAATTAGCATGATGTTCTTATTTGCGATCGCACATCACGTCTTGAGTAACACATATTTGGATGGAGGTTATTTGCTTAGATTTTCCAGTCGGTACTGGTGAGAGCTCCTGCAAGCTTTAAAGCCTATCTACAACTTTTATATTGATTTTTCTTAATTTTTTTTTAAGTTTTAAGATACAGCTTTTATGTATTCTGTATACATAGAAGATGTATCATTCTGTCAAAGACGATTTGTCAGATCAGCTGAACTAACGGCTCGGTTGAAAGCTGGTCCTGTTTGTCTCTGACACGCAGAATCCAGCTTATAACAATCACGTCTAAATAAATTGATTAACTTAGATGTGATGGTTATTAGCTGGATCCTGCACGTCTCTTTCAGCCGAGCCATCAGTTCAGCTGACCTAACTAAATTGGCTTTAACGGAAGAATACAGCTTCTATGTATACAGGATACATAGAAGCTGTATCTTAAAAAGTAAAACACAAAATGAATAAAAGTATATTTAAAAGTTGTTTTTAATCACTTATAACATTGATTTAATAAAAAATAAAAAAATAAATAATAATAAGAAGAAAAATTTTGACCGTTGGAGTGGACACAAAAGAAGGGAAATTCATCAGTCCCTTCTTTATATTTCTCCTTTTTTTTGTATCCCCTTTTAGCTTTGGCTAAAAAAAAAAAAAGGTGTGTGTATGTGATCCTAACTTAAAGCTTATTTTTCAGTCAAATGGAAAAAACATGTGTTCTCGCTTTCAATTCTGTTGATTCACTACACAGAAAAAACATACCATGAACCTGAAAGTGTTATTTAATCAGTATACAGAAATGAAAAATAATTTATTGTACAGATTCTCATAAAGTATCTTTAGAATAGAACATTTAGAAGAGAATGCACAGTAAGGCTACGAAGCTGTTTTCAAGGAACAGCCTCTGACCTTCAGCCGTTTTTTAAGCAACTCGCGTTTTTTGCAGTGTTTTTTTACGGCCGTTTGTGGAGCTGTTTTTCTATTGAGTCAATGAAAAACGGCTCAAAAACGGCTCAAGAAGTGACATGCACTTCTTTTTACGAAGTGTTTTTATTACGTGGCCGTTTTTTCCCATTGAAATAAATGGACAGATGTTTGGAGGCGTTCAGCCCCTGCATCTTTGGCCGTTTTTCAGGGTGTTTACGGCCCGAAAAGCGGCTGAAAATAGGCCGTGTGAACATACCCTAAGGATAACTTTTATAGAGTGAACATTTAGGGTAAGAACACACATAGGGTGTTCAGGGAAAATACGCTGCGTCAAGCTACACAGCGAATCCACCCTGAACACCGCAGGGAATGCCGTCCGAAAAACCGCACCACCATAATCGTGGTGCGTTTTTTCGGGCAGAATTTCCACTGCAGAAAGCAGCGCCGGAAAAAAATCAAAAACGTTCATACTTACCCCCTCCCTCTCTTCTGTGTGTGGTCCAGCCTCCTGGGATGACGTTGCAGGCCATTTGACCGCTGCAGCCTGTGATTGGCTGCAGCGGTCACATGGAATGAAACTTCATCCCAGGTGGCTGGACTGGAGAAAAAGCAGGGAACTCTGGGTATGTATAACTTATTTATTTTCTTACTTGCGATTTTTGCATCTGAATCGCTGCGATTCCGCCGCAAATGTTGCAACACACACCACTTTGTTGCGGGTTTAAGCACCCTATTGACTTCAATGGGGAAAACCCACAACACATGAGCAGCAGTTCCGCAGCATTAATTGACATTCTGCGGCTGAAGAAACCGCACCACAGGTCAATTTATGTGCATTTTTTTCAGCTGATTTTTTCCGCTGTGTGGGGATGAGATTTGTTGAAATCTCACCCATACTGCTGCTACTGTATTACACTGCGGATTTTCCGCAATTAAATAGTTGCGAAAAATCCATAGTGTTTATGCCATGTGTTCCTACCCTAAAAGAGGCTCTGTCAGGTCTTCTGTGTTGTCATAACTGAGGGTAGTTTATAGGTTTAAAACAGACATAAGTCCATCTAGTTTAACTTATTCTCCTGCAATGTTAGGGTATGTTCACACAACATGTTCACTATTTTCAGACATAATTCGGGCTGTTTACGCCTAAAATTACGCCTGAAAAGATGGCTCCATTATGCCTGCAATCATCTGCCCATTGCTTGCAATGGGTTTTACGATGGGTTTTAAGATGGCGCATAATAAGACGCCCGCGTCAAAGAAGTGCATGTCACTTCTTGGGCTGTTTTTGGAGCCGTTTTTCATTGACTCCATTGAAAAACAGCTCCAAATACGTCCGTAATAGACGCCGAGAAAAACGCGAGTACGAACAAAAATATCTGAAACTCAGGGGCTGTTTTCGCCTGAAAACAGCTCCATAATTTCAGACGTAATTTGCTGCTGCGTGTGAACATACCCTAAATATGATAAAGGGGAAGACATTGAGCTCAGGAACATATATGATTTAAATGCTCATGGAGAAAGCCATTAGTAGTTTCAGCTGATTTGAAGTTCACTCATGCAAGTGGAAGTTGTCCATCACATAATATTTCCAGTTGTGGTTGAAATAACTATACACAAGTCAGGGGCGTAGCTAGGGGGGCAGGCGGGGCATGTGCCCCGGGCGCAATTTAGAGGGGGCGCCAGCACCGCACAGTCCATGATGCAGCAGTCTGCCTGGAGAGAGGGAGCAGACACACCGGAGCAGAGCACTGCAGAGGACAGGAAAACACAGGACAGTGGTGAGTACAGTGTAAACAATTTAGTGCCTGGGAACACTAGCGTTTCTAAAATCATAAAATAAATTACATTAGTTTATGATTTTATAAACTCTTGTGTCTCCAGGCACATTCTATTTGCGGCTGCCGCGACCCCTCCTCGCGACCCCCCCTCACCTCCTCGCGACCCCCCTCACGGGACTGCTGGGAGGAGAGGGAGAATAGTAGTAGTGGTGGTAATACAAATACACATTTCTCCATTAAACATCTATCTATCTATCTATCTATCTATCTATCTATCTATCTATCTATCTATCTATCTATCTATCTATCTATCTAATCTGTCTGTCTGTCTGTCTGTCTGTCTGTCTGTCTGTCTGTCTGTCTGTCTGTCTGTCTGTCTATCTATCCATCTCATATCTATCTAATATCTATCTTATACCTCCCAACCGTCTCAGATTCAGCCGGACAGTCCCGTATTCCGGGTGGTGTCCCATTGTCCCGGGCGGCCGGGGGTATATCCCGCTGATTGACAGGGAAAGTCATTCTGCCCTTCCAATCAGCGCCTTTCATACACGCAAGCATCGCAATCATGTAATTGTGCTGCTTGCGTAGTTCAACCGCAGGAGACCTGCGCAGAAGAGAGCAGGTCTCCATTGCTGCCGGACGGTGCTGGAAGAAGTTTAAGGTGAGTTTGTTTAGTTTGTTTTTTTATCCTAATAAAAAAGTGTGTGTCATTATCTACGAGGGGGGCTTTAGCTACAGGGGGGGCTTTATCTACAGGGGGGCTTTATCTATGGGGGGCTCTATCTATAGGGGGGCTATATACAGGGGAGGGGTATATGTGGAGCACTATATACAGGGGTGGGCTACATGTGAAGCACTATATACTGGGGTGGGCTATATACAGGGGTGGGCTATCTGTGGAGCACTATATACAGGGGTGGGCTATATGTGGAGCACTATATACAGTGGTCGGCTATATCTACAGGGGGCTATATACAGGGGTGGGCTATCTGTGGAACACTATAAGGGGAGCTATATGTGGAACACTATATACAGAGGTGAGCAATATGGGGGGCACTATCTGCAGGGGGCTCCATGGGTGGCACTATCTATAGGGGGCTCTATGGCAGGCACCATCTACAGGGGGCATGGTGTATGTGAGGGAAACAGTGTATGGTGCTATTATAATTGGAGGTGCAGTGTATGGCACTATTATATTTAGGGGCGTAGTGTGAGGTATAATGAGAACTTTATTTTTGTTTATAGGTGTAGAAATGTTTGAAAAGTGAAAAGCTGAAGGCATCTGAGCGGCAAACTGCAGAAATGAACTGTGGCCGGGAGAAGTCTTAGAGGTCTGGACCGGATGGAGAAAAATAACTAGAATCTGAGACGTCACCGGTGAGTCACTTAAAGAGGCTATGTCACCCCATTATAAGTGCCCTATCTCCTACATAAGGAGATGGGCGCTGTAATGTAGGTGACAGCAGTGTTTTTTATTTAGAAAAACTATGTATTTTTACCACGTTATGAGCGATTTTAGCTTTATGCTAATTCGTTTCTTAATGCCCAACTGGGCGTGTTTTTACTTTAGACCAAGTGAGCGTTGTAAAGAAAAGTGTATGACGCTGACAAATCAGTGACCAATCAGCGTCATACACTTCTCTCCATTAATTTACTCCGCGCATAGTGACACTGCGTTGTTCACGCTGTGCTGTCTTATACTGACACATTAACTTTACTAAAGTGTATAGACATTCCTTCCAGCCAAGACGGGATGTCTATTCACAATCCTGACACTTCGGTAACGTTTGTTTGGGACTTACAGCAGAGCAAGCATAATCTCGCTGTAATCTGTCATTTACAGCGTGATCTCGCGAGATTACGCTTGCTCTGCTATAAGTCCCACACAAACGTTACTGAAGTGTCAGGATTGTGACTAAAGGAATAAAAGCAAAGTTTGGTATCTTAGTTTGGTATTTACGAATTTGTATAGCAAAATAGACAAACTGAATAAAATGAGCAAAAGGAGTATCTATCTTTAATATTACGTCCAGAAATAACGATTACTAGAATGGTACTCCACCTGTAGCCCGAGTTTTCTTTAGGACAATTATATTCAGGAAATGAACTAACATAGACTCTAAAATAGTCAGAAAGGAAGCTATGTTTTAAGCTTTCCCCTTTTTAAATCATTCCTCTTTTTACAAATACCCTTTTAACCCTATTAAATTTTAAACTTATTTATAATACATACATTTTAAAATAATACAATTATATATGTGCATTTTTTTGGTATATATGTATACGTTCAATCCCGTTTAATACAGGATGTTTTCAACAGCTGGACATATTCCAAGCATAACACACAGAAATGAATCATCTTTCATTGGACATTTGTACATAGTTCATATATATCATATATTTTATATATTTTTTTTTACTTTGACTGTAATCATATGTACACTCTGATATGTAATTTGAGTTGGTGTTTTTATATGTGTATCTGACCCGGTAGTTCTTGTTTTTAATTGACCTTTCACTTGGTTATTTAACCGACACCCCACCCTTTCATTTACATACTACCTGAGGAAGAAACCGGTCCGGTTTCGAAACTGTTCATTGTTAAACAGTTGTGTTTTTATATCTTCTTGTATCAATAAATCCTTTCAACACCGACTATACCGTTATCCTTGAGGAACTTGGAATACACGTCCTTTGGAAGATCCTATTGATCAATAGCGCATAGAAGACACCCGTTTTTTTGGCTTTTTTGCTTTTATTCCTTCATTCATTATTGAGACTTTGTACTTCAAGTTCTCAAACCGGGTCCTATGCTGCAAGCTGATCCTGCCACCAATCTACCGTGGAGGCTACCTAAGTGGAATTTGTTACATTGGATGTTATGCTCCCAGCATAACCCCACCAGGTGAGCGTATTTAGAACCTTGTTCACACGTGTAAAATCACAGTGTCACGCACTATTGTGCGCTTTGTGTTTTTTCTACCTTTCTCCAGGATTGTGACTAGACATCCCGTCCTGGCAGGAAGGAATGTCTATTCACTGTGAAGACACTTCAGTAACGTTAATGTGTCAGTATAAGACAGCACATACTGATCTAACAGGATCTCTGTGCTGAGGAAATGAATGGAGAGAAGTGTATGACACTGATTGGTCCCTGATTGGTCAGCGTCATACACTCCTCTGTACAACGCCCACTTGGTCTAAAGTAAAAACACGCCCAGTTAGGCATTACGAAATTAATTAGTATAAAACTAAAATCGCTAATAACGTGGTAAAAATAGAACATTTTTCTAAATAAAAAGCACTGCTGTCACCTACATTACAGCGCCCATCTCCTTATGTAGGAGATAGGGCACTTATAATGTGGTGACAGATTCTCTTTAATGTAAATGTTTATTCTGCCTCTAATCAGTACTGTAGTCACCTTATAATCTGGAGCGAGATGAAGGGTAATATGATTATGATATAATTATATTTATTTTTTTTGAGACAGCAACTTCCAGCATATCCTTACCATTGTTTGGGCCATGCTGGGAGCTGGAAACAATTTTGTGCAAACCTATACGGCAGGGGTTGCACTAAATTGAGCTGTATTTGTGCTGGTGTTGTATATATATATATATATATATATAATGAGCTGGGTTCTGGAGCTGTATTTATGTATTCAAGCTTTGTTATGGTGCTGTATATATGTAATGAGCTGTGTTCTGGTGCTGTATGTATGTAATGAGCTTTGTTCTGGTGCTGTATATATGTACAGAGCTTGGTACTGGAGCTGTATATATGTACTGAACTTGGTTCTGGGGATGTATTTATGTATTGAGCTTGGTTCTGAGGCTGTATTTATGTACTGAGCTTTGTTCTGGTGCTGTATATATGCAATGAGCTCGTGAGAACTATATTGCTTGTAAAATGTACAAATGTTTTTATGCTTGAGTTACATAAAACGTGGAAAAGAAATGACACGTCATTGATTGGTAGGGAAAACAAACATGGCGAGGGGGAAGGAGATGTCTGGAAAGAGGTTGGGGGGGGGGGGGGCGCCAAACTGAATTGTTGCCCCGGGTGCTGGAGAACCTAGCTACCCCTCTGCACAAGTGGAAAGATAATCAGAATAGAAGATGGATTTTCAGATTTATGTAATTTCCACCTGATGCCTGGTTGGGTAGATATGTTCCTGTTCTAATTTATCCGACTGTCTATTGGATGGATCTATACAGATGGTATTTTATTAGAGCTGTACGCCTTGAATGTAGTAAATTGTGTCACAGCATAATGGAGTATAGAACTCCTCACACAAGCACTATATAGTTGTGCTGAAAACACTTCTAGAAATAATACACCCATGCAGTGCCCAAATAACAGTATTATGCAGTGTACATTAAAAGGAACACATCACATTAAAAATGCAGTCCAATCTCCATGCAGCATGTTAAAGAGTAGGAGTAGGTGAGCAGGTTGATGTATATTTTTGTAGCAAAAGATTAAATATAACTTGTGATTTAAACCTCTGCTTATTCTAGACTTGAGATTCCAGTAAACAGTCCTTGACAGTGATGTATAGCCTTCCATGTATGAATGTGAATACAATGAGAGCTGTCAATCAGGGATTAGTATCACCCATTGGACTCCTAAGTCCAAAATAAGCAGAGGTTTAAATGAATTAAACACAATGTTTTGCTACAAAAATATAAACGTAAATCTGCTCAGATATCTCTGCTCGATAACCTGCCTGCAGATTGGTTTGCATGTTCAATGGGACAGGTTCCTATTAATAACTGTAACCTACAGATGTTAAATCAGCAACTCATTTTGGCCAGGTTAAAGCCTACATCGGTGTTTGCATTTTTTCTGCTCCGTCAAAGGGTATCACCGGGTTTCCGCTAGGGTGTCCATGGTTTTACCAGAAACAATAGTGTAGTATGCTGCGCTATTGTTTCAGTATTTTTGTTTTGGTATTTTTGGCCGGATCTGTGACGGAGGCCCCTAACCGAGCTTCCAATGCAGATGTGAACAGGTCCTTATCTACAGAACTAGTAGGGCCAGTCTTCATCAACTCCCAAGTCAGGAATTCCCTACTGTCCTAACTCTACCTTTGCTACTTGGTCCCTACAGTTGGAAACAAATCTGGAAAGTGTCCAAAATAGAAAATAGAATTAGAAAATAGAAATTAGGATCCTTTTTATTCCCCTCCCTTGCATTTTGCCCTTTATCTGACTTGCAAAAGTTGAAGATGAGTTTGTGGAAGACTGGCATAAATGCCATTTTTGCCGTTCCTGTTTACGGACTAATAATGTGAATGGGATCCATTGCAAAATATAGTATAGCAGTATATAAAAGCAGTACAGAGTTTGTCACCATTCATAGCCCCAATGGGGCTCACAATCTAATTTCCCTATCTCACACACACTAGGGACAATTTCATAGGAAACCGATTGACCTGTAAGCATAGTTTTTTTGGGGAGTGTGGGGAGAAAACCAGAGTACCAGGTGGAAAACTGACACAAACACTGGATGTATATGTAAGGTGGATATGCCATACAACAATCAAAAATGGCCCCTTGTGTGCCTGCTGTCTGTAGTTATGGGGTTTATGTGCCCTCACATCTGTTTCCCCTGTCAATGCATGTCCCTCCCCTATGTGTGTGTCCTGTCTGTGTTTAACATTAATGGTGTGGGCGAACTGAAAGAGGAGGAGTTATAGGGAGGCTGGCTCTGGAGCCAATGGTAAATGATGAGGCGCCATTTTGAATGATAAGCAGCTCCTTCTAACACAGTGATGGAGGAATCCCTGAGTGAAATTGTTTTTTTCCTGGCAGAAACATTGATTTATGGCTCCTTATAGTGTATGGGAATCCCAGAGTCCTTGACAACATGATATAAAGACAAATTGTGCTGTGACTGCATAGGAGAAGTGTCCTTCCTGTTGTTGCGGTATACTGTAAAGTCTCATTAAGATTCTCTGTGGAGACTACAGATAGGTAACCTGTCTTGCGACCAGTGACCGCTGAGGGGATCTGGGAAGAAGGTAGTGGCAGGTATCGCAAAAACCCATATTCTGCCAAGATAGTGGGTGGCCCACAGTGACCCGCAGAGGCACAAGCAGAAGGAGACCAAGAGTGACATGCTCACACATAATACATAGATCGAGGTTTACTTTCTATAGAAAAAACAGCTCCATAAACGGCCGTAAACAAACACCGCAAAAAAACGTTTAAAAAACATCTGAAAATCAGGAGCTGTTTTCCCTTAAAAACAGCTCCGTATTTTCAGATGTTTTTGATTTTGCGTGTGCACATACCCTTAGAAGTTAGAATAAAATCAGGTACCTTCAAGATAAACAACAATCAAAACAATGTGAAAAGGTGCAGAAACAAAAGAGATTGTAAGATATATGCTATATGTGTAGAGAGAAGGGGGACTTTTTTGAGATATACAGATGTGTAATTTGTAGCTCCAATTTGGGCTCCAATGCAAAATAATCAACACATACCTGCCATGTGCTATTCAGATAACTTCTTTTTATGTGGCAAAAGGTCCTTTGGGCCCCCTTTGATACCAGGGCCCTAGTGTTGTCAGGTCCGTATTTCACACTGAATAACCACCTCTGTAAATTGAAAGCTGAAGGCATGCCTGGAGAGAAGTACACCACACAAATGTCTGAGGTACAGCTTCAATGTCAGCCAGGAGGAACTGAACTTTATTCAGAACAAAGAAACACACACAGAGAAGACACATGCCCCTCCCTATAGATGTGGGACTTGCTTGAATTCCATTGGCTCTTCTGCTGTAAGTCTTCCTATACATTCTTCTGCACACTCCTCTTTGCATTCCAGGGGGCGGTGTCTTCCATAGGTGTGTCCGACATGAACAAAGAACTTGTTATATATATCAGTATATTACACAAAGAACTGAAATGTATATACATATGTGTGAGGATAATATTTTTCAAACAATATACATAGTATTGATCCCTCACAGTCCCCCCTAAAATTATTATTACTCTATCCCTGAGTCTTGCCTAGCAACCTACCACTGACCACTCGAACCAGGCGGGTAGGGGTTTTGGATTTCTTCACCAGCTTGAGACGAGCTACTCCTGATGAGTAACCCCCCTTTGTACCTGGACTTCCAAGGTGTCGGAGTGGTCCTAACTTTCCCTATTCTCCTCTGGATACAGGATGGTTGTCTTGATATAATCTACAAACCGCTGCTGGTTGTAATATATATATATAATTAATCCGGTCTACATTTTTATTAACAGTAATTGTCGCACTGTCACTTACTGTCCTAATGGGACTTTACCCCTGCAGATATGACAGGTCATGGGCAGCACAGTGACCTTCACCTCACACCTCCACATAAAACTCCTCAGATTGTAATTTGCAGCACCGTGGCATATTTACACACATACATTATAATTATAAACCTCAGACATTCTAAACAATAGGACCTCAACTAATAATCATAATGCTATCACCCTCAGGTTTCGGGTCCCATCAGTTAATTGCCAGTCCTGTACACCATCGTCTTCTTCTTCTCCTGTCTTCTGCTCTTCACTGACTGTCACCCTCAGGGTAACCCACACAATTGTGGAGTCAGACTACGTTGGTGTCCAGTGGGGGAGTTATTATTACCCCCTCCTAGCCACTTACTTATCAAAACACTTGATCCTGCTGACGGATTCACTCAGGTCTTTGGTCTTTACTTTGATCTTTGCTTACGTCATCAGGACTTGGTTTGGTCCTTCTCATCTGTCCGACACCGTCTCCTTTGGTTTACGTCATCAGGCTGTACATAGCACCTCATGTTGTGAGCCTGGGGTGAGATCCCACGTAGGCGGATTAGTGGAGTTGTATTGTGACTATCAAACCCTCCGCATCTGTACTCTTCCTCTGGCAAGTTACTTGTCTGGGCGGCCGCTTAGAATTGTGACACTGCCGTCAGTTCATGATAAACGCGTTGTACTGGCTCAGGCTGTGCCTGCCGCATCTCAGTGATGGAGTTTATCGTGTTAAAAGTCTTTTAGTTCATATTTACTGGCACTTGCTGGGGACCCCCAACTCTTGTCAATTGTTAAAATAAATACTAATCTGGTGATAACATCATCCGCATACACTATAAACGTTGTTCTAAGTACATACAATAATGTCAGGCCCCTAAATGACATCAAACACCTTTATATAAGGAAAAACTTCTCTGTTACAATGGACAGGGCACCTAGAAGATGTGTAACTTATTGGGTACATTTCATTTGCACTTGGTGATACCCTTTCAGCAGGATTTGTACCTTGATCTCAGCTGATTGCCTGGAACATCTCCACCTCACAGAAAGATACACAGATTCCACATGTTTATCTGACAAGCGTCTTAAACCTATTTTTCTTACTCTAATCTGGTTCGTTCTACCTGGGAAGGCCTCTCAAGGTCGGTTCTCTTCGTGGGAGGCGGGTATGATAAGGTTGGCACCGGTCTGCCAGGACTGTTCTGTAGGCAAATCAAACAGCTCAAACAGAATTTAGCAGCGACAGCTGTAAAACCTGGGACATACCAATTAGATCTTACCAAATCGATCCTTGCAGTCTTGGGGCATATGTGAGGTCATACACCATCAATGCAAAAGCCATCAAGAGTGCCTTGGGTGGTACCGGTTTACCTTCCTTTATCCATCCACATTCTGTCAGAATCTGGTTCTCACGCCTTCCGCTCCCAGTTGGACTCTTCCTGTGGAGAACAAGCTTTTTCATTGTATAAACATTAATTGATCTTAATCAAATAATTAATTTGAAGAAAAACATTAACAAATAGCATCTTTACATCAAACGTTCACACTGGTCAGTAACTAAAACTTACAAATTGATTCTTCTTCTTTATATACATATCTATACATACACATATACACTGCACAGAATTCTCTGCTCTAAAATTTCCCTTTCACAAAAAAAATAAAAAATAAACAAATAAAAATGTTTTCTAATGGGAATATTCCACTTCTGTACCTTTTATCTGACGCATGACTCTAATAGTCCAATGCTAAGGCTGGTCCAGAACTTTACATAAAACTTAACCTCAGTATTTAATATTCCCACAACCCTTCTTAAATACAGTTATTAAACAAACTAACCTTGGGACAATGTCTAGAGAACTGCTGATATCTTATCATTGTACAAACACCAGTTCAATACTTGGGATAACATTGTTCCCCCCGTCACTTACACACAAGGTCTGCAGTGGGAAAAATACAGGCCGGGCTTCAGGCCCCCCCTGAGAACAGGTCTACACACATGAGCACTTTGTCATACACTTCTACCTCGGGTAGTTGTATGTTCTGCAGTCGCTGGGACGGGTAATCTGGCCGGGCTTCACTTTTCACAGGTACCTTTGCTGTTTTACCTATGTCATGCCGTGCGCACATCATGCCGGCTGCTACAAACCTAGCGGTGGCATTATTGTATACAGGGACAAGCCAATTTACTGACACCTGGCCGCACATACTCCTGTTGTCAGGTCTGTCTTCTCTCGCTCTCTCAATTGGCTTACCCGATGATCCAATAAAGTTCCTACTACCAATGGGCCCATAATTGTGGGCGATGCCAAAAGCGTACCTAGAGTCAGTGTAAATGTCGGCCGTCTTACCTTCTGCCAGGTTACAAGCCTCAGCGAGCACTTCCAGCTCCGCTCCTTGAGATGAACAAAAAGGTGAGAGTGGTTTCTGGGTAATTTACCTGGTGCCTCGTATCCTGTCTTGTACATATTGTATAATAAAATATCTCTTTATTACAAATTTACATTAAAAACCCATGTCACATATAGATAGAACATCTCAAAGGGGTGGCGTCTTCATTCTCTAAAATAAAACCAAATGTTATACACTTCTCCACACTCATCTGATAATCACGAGCACTTTGAGAATCTCACTTTTATCAGGTTCTGCAAATACTTGATTAATACAAAAACAAATAAAAAGAAAACATTCCTAAAAACTTTACATCAAATTAACAATGTCCAGACAATTTTTGTTTGCCTTCTCCCTCATCTAAATCCATAAAGACTCGTGTGAGTGACGTCACCTCGGCCTCCTGTGTAAATTTGCTGGAGGGGGATGGTCTCTTACACAACCATCTACACAAACCTCAAAATGTAGGTTACTCTCATACACATTTAATCTGGATTACTCATTGGGGTCTCTTACACATTTTTAGATCTTCTGAAACCAAGTTAATTAACTCAAAACAAACCAAAATTGTACCTGATCAAACCAAAATTGTACCTGATCAGTTCCTTCACCCTTCCCCCCTTTGTGGACTCTGCGAAAGTAATGTAGCAGAGTTCAAAACTACATCTCAACATAACACTAATTTAACCCCCTGTAATGTGCAACAGCCTGAAACAAAAATGACTTTTTCCTTTACGAAAATACATTTGATCTTTACAATGACATAACTCATGTGTGAAATCAAAAACAAAACAATTGTAGTTAGTTATTCAATAAAACAAAAAATATTATCTCTGATAACATTAATTACTGCAAACCAATAAACTGTATATATAAATAGGGAACGGTGGGGGCACATACATTTTAAAAACCCCGTGTCTCACAGTATCTAAAGTTTAATACATCTGAATTAACATCAAAACACATGAAATCTGATCACATCAGAACACATAAATATCATAACTTTTATAAACAACAGCGCATGCGCAAAAGAGAAGAAATTTATTTAGGTTTGTACACATTACTGATATATATATATATATCTAAAAGCAGTGCATATTTAAATCCTTTGTCTCATCAGCCCTGCAGACTGCACCCAGTCAGCCCCCCTCCTCCTCCCAAACACAGCACACTACAGGGGAGAGGGAGGGGGGTCACACACTCATTTCTCACAACTTCTAGTCTCACAATCTTAACACTTTCAATGCCGGCAAAACAACATACGTATCTGCAATCATTCATCACACCATTGTATAGGAATTATCTACGTTCAAAACATCAACCACATAATCTTTAACAATACAATCTGTCGGCCACCATCTCTATATTATGATGACGTGTTGTTTCATCAGTAAACTAGACTGGAACTTCTGTAAATAGAAAAAACACTACAAATGACAAAATTAAGAAGGTTATTATTTCATACTGATTTGGTTGGGCCGGGCGTGGCTACATCAGGGGCAGGGGGGGGCAGCCTCTCCCATTGGAAACACAGTGCACAGCTGTGAAGGGGGGGTGGTTTCCCACCAACAATGAGGACACACTCAACATGAGGTACGGAAGCCATTACCGGGCGTCGGCTGGTCCTGTTTTCTAATACATACAATACCTTTCTTATTCCTAACTTCCTCTTCTCTTCGCTTCATTAAATCATATGCCTAACAGTCTATATTATACACGTAATTTATACAACAATTTTCGGTCAACGACTCCAAGGCCTCGCCGGAAATATTAAAATTCCTCAGTCTACAGCCCCCGGTCTGCCGAAATATAATTTTATTTTAAACTCTCCGGCTACGCTGGAAATATTAAAATTTCACAGTCGATAACTCTCCGGTCGCTTATATAATCTTTATTTCGATTCTCCGGCTACGCTGGAAATATTAAAATTTCACAGTCGATAACTCTCCGATCGCTTATATAATCTTTATTTCGATTCTCCGGCTACGCTGGAAATATTAAAATTTCACAGTCGATAACTCTCCGATCGCTTATATAATCTTTATTTAGTCCCTAATTACCCAGAGGATGGTTAGTCGGGCGCGACTAAGGTCTCACAGTTTTTTTTACCTCACAGCGGAAAATATCACCTCTGTCGCCTGAGATAATCCAGGAAATCAACAAAAGGGTTCTACAGATCGCCACAAGACTGCCCACTAACACAGATAAGACGAAGATTTATAAAATCAATTTGCTTACCGTGTTATTGCGGAGGTGATCAAATTCCTTCAGTGGGCAACTTTGAGTCCTCTGTTTCACCCTGTGATTGTCGACTGTCCGGATTTTGATTTTTCCTCGAGTGAGGTCCCTGTTCGGGCGCCAAATGTCAGGTCCGTATTTCACACCGAATAACCACCTCTGTAAATTGAAAGCTGAAGGCATGCCTGGAGAGAAGTACACCACACAAATGTCTGAGGTACAGCTTCAATGTCAGCCAGGAGGAACTGAACTTTATTCAGAACAAAGAAACACACACAGAGAAGACACATGCCCCTCCCTATAGATGTGGGACTTGCTTGAATTCCATTGGCTCTTCTGCTGTAAGTCTTCCTATACATTCTTCTGCACACTCCTCTTTGCATTCCAGGGGGCGGTGTCTTCCATAGGTGTGTCCGACATGAACAAAGAACTTGTTATATATATCAGTATATTACACAAAGAACTGAAATGTATATACATATGTGTGAGGATAATATTTTTCAAACAATATACATAGTATTGATCCCTCACAGTGTAATTGCTGGAGCTATGTCCCTGATTGTATAGCAGATGGAGATAGGCTTTAAATGGTAGTATATTGAAAGGGTTGGTCTTATTTAACCTCTTAACGCCGAAGGGCGGATATATCCGTCCTCAGCAGCTGCTAGTTCGCGCAGGACGATTGATATATCCGTCCTGTGATGGCGCGGGTACTGCCAGTGTACCCACGCGATCAGCGGCAGGAGCACGGCTGTTATACACAGCCTGGCTCCTGCTGCAACTCAATAGTGACAGCGGCATCTAATGTGTTTGACAGGGGGAGGGAGCTCCCTCTGTCACCCTATCGGCGCCCCCGCAAAGAAATCGCGGGTCGCCGTCGGGTTTCTATGGCAGCGGGGGTCTAACAAAGACCCCAGGTCTGTCTTCAGCATCTGCCTATTAGGCGATGCCGGAGGCATGACCTAACAGATTGCCTGTCAGTTTTACACTGACAGGCAATAATGCTTTGTTATACTAAGTATACCAAAGCATTATATATGCGATCAGCAGATTGCATAGTGAAGTCCCCTGGTGGGACTAAAAAAAAAATGTCAATCAGTTAAATAAAGTTGGTGAAAAAAATAAATAAAATTACAGTGAAAATCAAATAAAACTACTTTTTTTGCCCAAAAACTGGTTTTATTTAGTAAAAGTGTCAAAACAAATAACACATATACATATATGGTATCCCCGCGATCGTAACATCTTGACAATAAAATTAACACATTAATTAAACCGCCGGATGAACGGCGTCCCAAAAAAACGCAAAAAACTACGGCAAAATTCGCTCTTTTCTCCCATTCCCCCCATAAATTTTTTTATTAAATCTATAAGTCCTGTGTACCCCAAAATAGTTCTAATGAAAACTACACATTGGCCTGCAAAAATCAAGCCCACATACGGCCACATCGACGGAAAAATAAAAACGTTACGGCTCTTGGAATGCGGCGATGCAAAAACAAGTAATTTTTTTCTAAAAGGCTTTTTATTGTGCAAACGTAGGAAAACATATAAAACCTTTACATATTTGGTATCCCCGTAATCGTGCCAACCCATAGAATAAAGTTAACATGTTATTTACGCTGCATAGTAAACGGCGTAAATTTATAACGTGAAAATCAATGCTGGAATAGCTGCTTATTTTCAATACTCTCCTAAAATAAAGTTAATAAAAGTTAATCAATATATTATAAGCATCTAAAAATGGTACAATTACAAAATACACCTCGTCCCGCAAAAAACAAGCCCTTATACAGCTATGTCGACGGAATAAAAAAAAAGTTACGACTCTTGGAATGCGAGCATGAAAAAACAAGAAATAATCCTTGGTCATTAACGTGCAAAATGGCCCGGTCATTAAGGGGTTAAACATTTCCTTCCCATATGCCCTCTATGAGCCAAAGCATATTCCCTCTATGAGCCAGAACGGAGAGCTGCTCTGGCAGACTCAACATGGTCACACATCCATTTTAATCAGCACCATGTAACACTACATTTCTGCATCGTTCTGTGTCAAAAGGGGTAAAACAGATAGGACAAGCCATTTAAACTCAGTATTCTGCTAATATGCAAAGGCAGAAAATATATTTGCCCATTGCAAGGTATATAACTGTTCATATGCAGTTATATATGTTCAAGACGAAGAAACTTGGTGTGCATTGTAAATAGTGTGCTTATTCACATTAAAATAAATCAAGTAGGAATACATTGGAGCTTTATAACTGAAATGCTAGTAGTAAAAAAGGGAGAGTTCTCATGAGAAAGCAATTATATATAACATTTATCTTCCATTGTTCTTGTCATATGTTAACCAGGAGTCAGTCTCTGAAGAACATCAGGACAGATTTGGTAGCTGCTGGTCTCTAATCACGGGTGCACTGGTGACATGTATTTAAGGGAGGCTGTCAGTATAGTACAGATAGTATCTCAAATTGGGGACACAGGAAACTTAACTGTATCTCTGTGTGAGAAAGTTGAGAAAAAAGCTTGTAAAATATTTCTGTTTACAGTTTGCTGTGTGAAAATCTAGTTCTTCAGTTGAAAAACCAGGCAGTCTGTTAGATTCTACTATTAGTTCAAGTACTTCAGCTAACATGAAAGAAGGTAGCCTATACGAAAAAGCACATCACCATATTACGGCTCCATACAGCCTCAGAGTTGTACAGATACGTACTACAGTACCCATTTTACTTCTTGTGTCCCCCATATTTCCTCATAGATTATAAGCTCTGTGAGCAGGGCCCTCACTCATCTTATTTAAACTAATAATTAGTTGTCACTATGTAATGTCTGATTTTTTTTGCACCCTCTGAAATGTAAAGTGTTGCGGAATATGTTGGCGCATTATAAATAAAGATTATTATTCTGGCAGTCTATGCAATACTACTGTACCTGTAGTTTTTTCTGCTGGATTAAAAAATAAATAAATAGTGTGTGCCATTGAATGCCATATTAGGTACAGTGGATATTCTCTCATTGAAGCATTGCTTCAGAGGCACCATACGACGGCACATGAAGTGCCTATGGCCCCACAGTAGAAAGCTGCAGGAACTACGTGTACCTCTGCACTTGCTGTGTGCACACAGAGGTCTTAAACTCTATGTACAGTGAAGGAAATAAGTATTTGATCCCTTGCTGATTTTGTAAGTTTGCCCACTGTCAAAGACATGAACAGTCTAGAATTTTTAGGCTAGGTTAATTTTACCAGTGAGAGATAGATTATCTTTAAAAAAAACCTGAAAATCACATAGTCAAAATTATATATACACTGCATTGTGCACAGAGAAATAAGTATTTGATCCCTTTGGCAAACAAGACTTAATACTTGGTGGCAAAACCCTTGTTGGCAAGCACAGCAGTCAGACGTTTTTTGTAGTTGATGATGAAGTTTGCACACATGTTAGATGGAATTTTGGCCCACTCCTCTTTGCAGATCATCTGTAAATCATTAAGATTTCGAGGCTGTCGCTTGGCAACTCGGATCTTCAGCTCCCTCCATAAGTTTTCGATGGGATTAAGGTCTGGAGACTGGCTAGGCCACTCCATGACCTTAATGTGCTTCTTTTTGAGCCACTCCTTTGTTGCCTTGGCTGTATGTTTCGGGTCATTGTCGTGCTGGAAGACCCAGCCACGAGCCATTTTTAATGTCCTGGTGGAGGGAAGGAGGTTGTCACTCAGGATTTGACGGTACATGGCTCCATCCATTCTCCCATTGATGCGGAGTAGTCCTGTGCCCTTAGCAGAGAAACACCCCCAAAACATAATGTTTCCACCCCCATGCTTGACAGTGGGGATGGTGTTCTTTGGGTCATAGGCAGCATTTCTCTTCCTCCAAACACGGCGAGTTGAGTTAATGCCAAAGAGCTCAATTTTAGTCTCATCTGACCACAGCACCTTCTCCCAATCACTCTCAGAATCATCCAGATGTTCATTTGCAAACTTCAGACGGGCCTGTACATGTGCCTTCTTGAGCAGGGGGACCTTGCGGGCACTGCAGGATTTTAATCCATTACGGCGTAATGTGTTACCAATGGTTTTCTTGGTGACTGTGGTTCCAGCTGCCTTGAGATCATTAACAAGTTCCCCCCGTGTAGTTTTCGGCTGAGCTCTCACCTTCCTCAGGATCAAGGATACCCCACGAGGTGAGATTTTGCATGGAGCCCCAGATCGATGTCGATTGACAGTCATTTTGTATGTCTTCCATTTTCTTACTATTGCACCAACAGTTGTCTCCTTCTCACCCAGCGTCTTACTTATGGTTTTGTAGCCCATTCCAGCCTTGTGCAGGTCTATGATCTTGTCCCTGACATCCTTAGAAAGGTCTTTGGTCTTGCTCATGTTGTAGAGCTTAGAGTCAGACTGATTAATTGAGTCTGTGGACAGGAGTCTTTTATACAGGTGACCATTTAAGACAGCTGTTTAATGCAGGCACCAAGTTGATTTGGAGCGTGTAACTGGTCTGGAGGAGGCTGAACTCTTAATGGTTGGTAGGGGATCAAATACTTATTTCTCTGTGCACAATGCAAATAAATATATATAATTTTGACAATGTGATTTTCTGTTTTGTTTTTTATATAATCTATCTCTCACTGGTAAA
The DNA here is from genome assembly GCF_050947455.1 of Rhinoderma darwinii. NCBI lineage: Eukaryota > Metazoa > Chordata > Amphibia > Anura > Rhinodermatidae > Rhinoderma > Rhinoderma darwinii. The sequence continues at coordinate 134,063,151 of NC_134690.1, read as the reverse complement.
ATTAACCTAGCCTAAAAATTCTAGACTGTTCATGTCTTTGACAGTGGGCAAACTTACAAAATCAGCAAGGGGTCAAATACTTATTTCCTTCACTGTAAGTGCTTTATGTACTATATATTTAATTTGAAGTGGAGTATACTGATCAGGATGTATAAAAGGGTTTTGTATGCTTAGTAAGGGTGCACTCACGTGGCACATATGCTCTGAATTTCCGCAGCATAAACATTCGCTGTGGAAAACTACAATGAATACCTATGGGAAAAATATTCTGCAACTCAGGCAGATTTCTCTAGTACTTGTGTTGCTGAATATTTTTCCCACAGGCATACATTGTATATTTTTCCATGTATAGCAAGTATGCCACGTGAGACTGCACCCTTATATCCTTAAACGTGTATGCTTTATTATATGTGTATTGATATTAAACAGGTCAATGAAACACCATATTCTGTATGTAGTAGAATGTACAAAGCTATATCTGAACTTTTTTGTATCAAGAAGTGAGGTTTTAGAAATACCTTTCTTGACTGTGAATTCTCTGTAAAAAAAAAAAAAAAAGCAGTAAAAGCTTCAACCAAAGAGAATAAAGTGAAAATTTTTTTTGGGGTTGTTTTAGTTGATCCCTCGACTGGGATCTGTTCCGATAGGAGGTTAAAAATAGAAGAAAAAAAACAGCTCATACACAACCTTTTCCAGTTTTGGTAAATCAAATGAAAGAACCTATTATACATAACATGCATAAGCCTATGCTGTGGAAAACGTTACAATGTACGTTTGGGCAAAAATATTCCGCAATGCAAGAACTAAAGACATTTTTTTCATAGGCATACATTGTAGTTTCCGAAGCATATTTTTACGCTGCGGAAATACAATGCAAGTATGCCACTCGTGAGTGTACCCCTTGGTTCTGATTAGCCAATGTTAATGGCCACAAATTCCAAACAGGGGTGTAACTATAGCAATTGCATCTGGGCCATGCAGCATAAAGGAGCACAAAAGGTCCCTCTGCAATCAAAAAGTTTATACTAGAGACTACTGCCCGAAACTCTCACAGCTTGAGCTATAATTTGACCCTAACTCGCAGGAGCACTCACCCTTTTTGACATAGCCACCTATAGGCACACGTCTCTTTTGCATAATAAAATCTGATGTTTGTAGCCATGGTTAGTGCACTAATTCCCAAGTTTGATGTCTGGCAGTGCAGTGCAAAAAGACGCAAACGCTTAACTGTTAACAGGGTAAATGACCTTGAAAATGTGGTGGTTAATCCCTTTAAGTGTCAATCAAATCAGTTAAAAGTAATACATTTTGTGGCGGGCAATGTAGTAGGTACTACAAGAACTTTAATCTTTTAGTAGCTAATACATGGCACGCCAGGAATATTACTTTTAACATATTTGCAAAACCCATTTTAAACTACAGGAATATAGTTATTATCTCAAGGTCTTCATATTCCAAATCATTTTCTCTCAGCTCACAATATTAATTTTCTACAGTTCATGTTACTGTTGCGCGCTCAAACCGTGTCTTTTTTAAAGCATAATTCACTGCATATTTGCCCTTCGGAGTTGATACACAGCTGCTTACCTGTATTAGACTCTGGTGAAACCTGAATTTTGACGAATTCTTAAGGAAACCACTGATAATTGACTCTAGTTCAGACAAATTTTAACTTCTTTTAGGATATGTAGTTTATTATAAATAAATAATGAGTCTTATACTATTATTTTCTCAGCATAGTTTATGAAGATATAATGCACTCCTGCATGCAAAGTCGACCACTTTTGCTGATACCAATAACTGTGTTAAAAGACAGATTCAATTAGGTATTAAAACAAAGCAGAGACTAAAGGATTTTGTACTAAGCTATAATGGAACTCACTATCTTGATCAAAGGTAATACATGATATTTTTGTGGGACCTCTCACAATGATCATTGATGATGCAATTGAAAGTAAATTAGTTTTTAAATTAATAGGATATTTCTACGAGTATTGAAGATATTGTACACTATTTTTTTCTCCACTGGACTATATGCAGAACCGCTGAGGAAGATGGCCACTCCACTCTATACTATTTCTACTGTTACTCACCTACAGTATCCTGGACTCCAGCGACAAGTCCTAGCAAACATCCACGTTCAAGTCGACAACCTAGCAACTGCTATAACGCTGTGGCTTCATCCTTCTATCCACCAGCTGCATGGGGTTGCCATGACTACTGACAGCCACTGATGCCGTCAGGTCTAGCGGCCTATTTAAAGGAGAGGCTTCCTTGGATCCCTTGCCTGCAGACCCCGGTACATCCTGTGGATTGCTATTGTTTCTATTGCTGTTTCCTGACTTCTGGTGGCCTTGTATATAAATGTCCACTCTCAGACTCTGTTCACGCGGCCGAATTTACATGCTGATTCCGACGTGTTTTCCATGGCACAATCAGCGTAAAGTACTGTTATTAAAAAAACTCCCATTACTTTGCATGGAAAACTGTCCCGTTTTAAACGGGGTGGAATTTTCAGCGGGTGGAATTGCAAACCGCCTCACTGCAAAAAAGAAAGTGACGTTAAGTCTTGATGCGGTTTTCATGGCGTATTCCACCACGACAAAACGTGTAGAGGAAACAACGAGTGAAACGTAAGACGTATATCCACATACAGCAATTGAAATGCTAATATATAATCTATTTAAAGGGGTTGTGTCATTAAAATAACCTATGTCTATATTCCCTATATGTACTTGAGCTGTCCATGTATTACATGGATGCCAATCATCTGAAGGTCTTCCGGTCGCAGCTTCCCCAACAAAATCGGCTGATTACCAAGGGTGACACGAGACGGGCACACAGTGATCAGCTGATTGCTGCATCAGCTCCAAAGTGAAAAGTGTTTTTGTTGATGAAACAAACCCTTCAATTATTTAATATTTTTTTAATTTTGTAGTACTGTTTTATTAATACATTTAGTACAAAATCTATGAGCACAATACATCTTTCACTTCTTTCCTTTATCCTCACTTACTTCTTCCTCCTATCCTCCCTATTTGCTTTTAATTCCTTCCTCTTTGATTCCATTCTTTCTTTTTGCTTCCATCCTTCTTTCCTCTTTGCTACCTTCTTTTCTCTTAGCTCAGATTGGCATTAAAGCGGGGTACAGAAGCCACTACTGTTGACGGCCTTAGACATTCAAAAGAAGCAGAGAGAGTTGTGTACTATGTTTTGATTGGCTAAGAGTGCAAAATGGGAGTGTCAGGTGAGGTTGAAATTTAAATTTCAACATGGTCTATTTTCGAGAAGGATGTGTGGCGCTTTGGTGGTTTCAGGGCTTAAATAGGTAGTCTCACGACAGACATTTATGACATATCCAAGTTACGGAAACAGTTTGGCTCTGAAGATGAGCAAAATTTCTGTGAATCCCAAGTGTCCCGATTGCCCTGTCTGACTCTCTGTTGTCTTCTAGGACTGTAGCCAAGTTTCATACAGGCCTAGAAGACAAAGAGTTAGGTCTCATACACACGACTGTAGCCATGTGCACAGCCGTGATTTTCGGGTTGGCTTGCAGCAGAGTGTCACCCGCGAGCCACCCGCAAATTGCGGGCCGTTCACTTGGCCGCGTCAATTATTTCCTATGAGCCTGGACCACAGAACACGGCCGTAATAAAACATGCCAATTCTTTCTGTGGTCCGGGCTCCTGGGCCATGCACGGGCCATGGAAACCACGGTCGTGTGCATGGCCCAATAGGAATGAATGGGGCCGCAATTCTCCCATGTATTTTCGGGGGAATTGTGGCCGCAAAAGCACGTTGGTGTGCATGGGGCCTTAGACATTTAATCATGGGAACTTACGATTCTACACCTAAGATAAAAAAAATACCATACTCACCACCCTCCCCTGGTCTTTCATAGAAATGCGCCCGTCGATCTCCTGAGGTGATGTTGTTTTGTACCACTGCAGCCTGTTATTGGTTTCCTACAGTCACATGGGACAAAACAATGTCATCTCAGAAGGCCAGAGGGATGCGTCGCTTTATAAAACCAGGGGAGTTGTTGAGTGACATTTTTTTTTTAAATGTCCTCCTATTTTTTTTTTTCCTAATCTGTGAAATGGCAGGAGGTTCTTGCCGGCACCATTTGTGTGCTGCAAACCCCAAAAGTTTCAGATTTAAGTCAATCTCAAACTTTTGGGAAATTTGGACTGGATTGAATTTGTGCCAATCGGTTAGCTCATCCCAATGTGGCTTGCTGTGGTACGTGGTTTCCGTAACACCCATTCACTTCTATGAGAGTTATAGAAACTATGTTGCTCAGTGACCTTGGCTGTATCTGGAATAAGCGGCCACCTCTGCAATGAGTCTCAGAATGAATATGGTGGCCCTAAGCCACCCCACCAGGTGGGAAAGGGTTGCAGGATTGGGTCCCAGAGGTGGGACCTGCATCTACAAATGTCTTTTTCCTTAACTTTCCTTATGTATTATCTTATCCTGAGATGTGTGGTGCAAGATGACTAGCTTTGAAAAGAAACATGATTTCATGATACTCTGTCACGAGAAGTCTATGCTATATGTGTCTATGTGTGGCCGTCCAGTGGTTGTGATGTTAAGTGGCAGCCTGTCAAGGGTTTTGCTAGCATGTCGCGATATTGTATTGAATTTATTTAATTGGAATCATTAACACAATTTAAGAAAAAGGTAAGGGTGGACACATCTGTAGCAGACATTTATGTCATATCCTGTGGATGTGCCATAAATATCTGTTGTGAGACAACCCCTTTGAATGTTAAGAGAAAAACAACCCAACTGACTTTCTAATTAAAATAATTTTATCAGACAGGGGCATTTTTATCCCTATTGTAGAGAAATAAGAAATGGTCTATAAGGTGAATTCAACTATGTGATAGTTGATAGTGATAGTTCCAGAGAGTTTAACTTCCAGTGTATGTGAATGTGGATCAGTTGCTCTATTAGATGTAGCCCAAGGACAAGAGCTGCACTGTTTCTGAAAAAAGCTGACACTTTTTTCCCAATCTCATATAACCCTTTAAAACAAAAGGGTGTAATGAGGTGAAATTCAATTCTATAGATGCTTCAACGACTTGAAGAACAATAATAAAATACAAAGATCAGTACAATTCTAGAGTTTGAATTTCACCTCATTTTTATTTATTGTTAATATAATATGCATATAGTAGGCCTACTTACTCGCACTAACACTTCCTTTGGCCTCAAACAAGAAGAAACTGTCGACTGAGCAATTGTTCGGTCAACAACTGAAAACCATTCAGTTTAAAGATAACTAAACACGTCTAAAATACTAATATCTTTTTTTTTCCATTTTTAACAGGTAATTAAAAAACATTTTAATTAGTTCATACTTAGACAAAAACAAAATACACTGCTCAACATTGAAATTGCAACACCAAGAAGGGCAAGCTGTAAGGTTATGCAAATCGAGGTATAAGCAAGTGCCGCTAAGACCTGCAAATTATCACATTTTCAAGCACCTAGCTCCAATCTGTGGCATGTGGGAGGGACATAAAAGCCAGACTGAAACCAAAGTGTTTTTAGCCACATAAAAAATCAAAAATCGGATCAAGTGGTGTGGAATGATGCCTCCTGCTCGTCGACATGCCAGTTATTGCCACTGGTCGCAAACTGAGAGGGACAGAATCCTTGAACTCAGAGACCTCGGTTTATCACACCAGCAGATCGCTACGCGCCTAGGCCAAGATGTCAGCACTGTTCAATGTTGCGGGCCCCTTCCAGCTACAGGTGTTTCATTAACCACACGCCACCGCCCTCAAAGGCTATTATGGTCTATCCTCTTCAGCGATGAGTCCCGCTTTTGTCTTGGATTCAATGATAGCCGGTGATTGGTCTGGAGACCACGTGGGCAAAGGCATGAAGAGGCCTTCACAGGGGAATGTCACACTGGTCCTATTACCGTAATTATGGTGTGGGGTGACATAATGTACGATAGGCGGACCCCTCTAGTCTTCATTTCAGGTACACTAATATCTCGGTGTAACATTGATTTGGTCGTAGTACCAGCGGTACGGCCATTTCTCCAAAGTGTCCCAGAAACCGTTTTTCAACAGGGCAACGCCAAGCCGCATGCTGCTCGTGCTACAGTGAGAAGCCTGTGTGGCCTTAACGTGCTACCATTGCCTGAAGCCAGGTCCATATTTGGAGTTGGTGCTGCCCTAGGCACTTTTAGTGCTGACTCCCCCGATAACACAGCTGTTCCGGCGCAAAAATCGCAACATCGCGTACACCATTTTTCAAGTACAGAATAGCGTAGCAGACTACCCTTTTCGGTACTTTCAAAAAACAGTAAAAACATAGACCAAACGGATGCTATTTTGGTCTATGTTTGACCCATTATAGTCTATGTATACGCCGAGGTATACGTTTCAATACTTTTTTAGTGTTTAAAAACGTATACACTCAGCGGATAACACAGATGTGATGTGAATGGGGCCTAAGTGTAATAGTTTTTATTTATTTTTACATGTAATGGTCAAATATTGTATATTATATGTTGCAGTATGGGAATCACTTTAACCTTTTTTTATATATATCTTGGAAAAATCCTTTAAAATGACAGTTTTTCTCTACTTTTCCTAAAGTCATCCCAAAAAGAAGGATGTTGGAAATAGTAATTCAAATTCTAGAAGAATCATGTTTTGAAAATTGGTCACTTTGGAGCAAGGCACTGTAGTATTTTTCCATTTATTTCTATTTTGACATGCAATAAAAGACATGAAAAAGTATTTTTCATTATTTATTTTTGACAAGCTGTAAAGTATTTTTTCATGTATCCTTAAAATGTGGTATTGTTAAACAGAAGCAGTTCTTTATGTCTGTGTATTACATTTAGCAGTGATCAGCTACAGTGATTTCAAGGAAACCTTGTAAATTAAAAAGGAGTTGTCCAAGAAGTACAGCCTCTTAAAAACACAAACATTTATTGATGCCATTATAGCATTTTTTTCATGTGTTGTAGTGGCGCTCATGTCTGAAACCAGTCTTAACTGTTAATAGTTTTATGATCTATTCTTGCGTTAAGCCCTACCTGTCTAGTACATGGTGTATAACACTGAATTGCTATTATCTTGTGCAACCAACATTTAACCCCTTAAGGACGCAGCCACTTTTGGACCAAATGACACAGCCTCATTTTTTAAATCTGACATGTGTCACTTTATGTGGTAATAACTCCGGAATGCTTTTACCTATCCAAGCGATTCCGAGATTGTTTTCTCGTGACATATTGGACTTTATGTTAGTGAAAAAATTTGGTCGATAAAATCAATATTTTTTGTGAAAAACACCAAAATTTTGAGAAAATTTGCAAAAATTAGCATCTTTGAGGGCCTTATATATTAGGAACCCCCACAAACCACCCCATTTTAAAAACTGCACCCCTTAAAGTATTCAAAACAGCATTTAGAAAGTTTCTTAACCCTTTATTCGTTTTCACAGGAATTTAAAACAAAGTGGAAGGGAAATTTGCAAAATTAATTTTTTTTGCAGAAATTCCATTTTAATCCATTTTTCCAGTAATACTGAAGGATTTTACCAGAGAAACACAACTGAATATTTATTGCCCTGATTCCACAGTTTTTAGAAATATCCCACATGTGGCCCTAGTGTGCTACGGACCTGAAACAAAGGCCCCAGAAGCAAAGGAGCACCTAGTGGATTTTTCGGCCTTCCTGTTCTTAAATTATATTTTAGGCACCATGTCAGGTTAGAAGACGTCTTGTGGTGCAAAAACAATGGAAACCCCCCAAAACTGACTCCATTTGGAAAACTACACCCCTAGAGGAATTCATCTAGGGGTGTAGTGAGCATTTTGACCACGCAGGTATTTCATAGATTTCATTAGAATTGGGCAGTGAAAATGAAAAATTACAATATTTTCCAATAAGATGTAGCTTTACCTCAGTATTTTTAATTTTTTCAACAAATAAATGAGGAAAAGCACCCCAACATTTTTAAAGCAACTTCTCCAGAGTACGGAAATACCAAACATGTGGTCATAAATTGCTGTTTGGGCAAGCGGCAGGACTCGGAAGGGAAGGCACGCCATTTACCTTTTGGAGTATAGATTTTGCTGGTTTGATTTCTCAGCACCATGTCGTATTTGTAAAGCTCCTAAGGTACCAGTACAGTGGAAACCCCCCAAAGTGTCTCCATTTGGGAAACTAAACCTCAGGAGGAATTCATCTAGGGGTGTAGTGAGCATTTTGACCACCCAGGTGTTTTATAGATTTCATTAGAATTGGGTAGTAAAAATGAAAAATTAAAATTAAAATTAAAGACGTAGCTTTAGGTCAAAATGTTTCATTTTCTCATCAAATAAAGGAGAAAAAGCACCATAACATTGGTAAAGAAACTTCTCCAGAGTACGGAAATACCCCATATGTGATAATAAACCATTGTATGAATACACATCAGGGCTCAGAAGGGAAGGAGCGCCATTTAGCTTTTGAAGTGCAGATGTAAAGGATCTGCCAGACACAGCTTCTGTGTCGACGCCCGTGGGTAATCAGTCTGCACCTGCTCCTAAGTCTGAGAGAGTGACACGATCTTCTACCAGTCAGGCTGGGAGGCTGAGGAGTGGGAGAGCCTATCACAGCCTGGCCAGACGGAGCTAGCTCCCGCCCTCTGTCTATTTATACCTGCATTTCCTGCTCCTCCTTTGCCTGTGATTCTTTTCTGTTTCCTGGCTCTGCTGCTCCTGCTATGATTATTGACCTTGCTTCATTTTTGACCCTGGCTTTACTGACTACGCTCCGGCTCTGCGATTTGTACCTCGTGCACTCCTGGTTTGACTCGGCTCGTTCAATACTCTTGTTGCTCACTGTGTTGCCGTGGGCAACTGCCCCATTTCCCTTAGCTTCTGTTTACCCTTGTCTGCTTTTCTGTCGTGCACTTATTGAGCGTAGGGACCGTCGCCCAGTTGTACGCCGTCGCCTAGGACGGGCCAATGCAAGTAGGCAGGGACTGAGTGGCGGGTAGATTAGGGCTCACCTGTCTGTCTCCCTACCCCGTCATTACAACAGATTTTGCTGGTTTGATTTCTCGGCTCCATATCGCATTTGTAAAGCTCCTAAGGTACCAGTACAGTGGAAACCCCCCAAAAGTGACTCCATTTGGGAAACTACACCCCTAGAGGAATTCAACTAGGGGTGTAGTGAGCATTTTTACCCCCCAGGTGTTTCATAGATTTCATTAGAATTGGGCAGTAAAAATGAAAAATTTAATATTTTTTCCATTAAGACGTAGCATTAGTTCAAAATTTTTCATTTTCTCAACAATTAAAGGAGAAAAAGCACCGTAACATTTGTAAAGCAATTCCTTCAGAGTAGGGAAATACCCCACATGTGGTCAGTCATAAACTGCTATTTGGACACACAGCAAGGCTCTAAAGGGAAGGAGTGCCATTTAGTATTTGGAGTTGAGATTTTACAAGATTCGTTTTTTGACACCATGTTGCATTGAGCTATAGTACCAGTACAGTGGTACCCCCCGAAATATTACCCCATTTAGGAAACAAGATCCCTGAAAGAATTTATCTAGGGGTGTAGTGAGCATTTTGACCCCACAAGTGTTTTGCAAAAATGAGTAAACATTAGATGTTGCAGATTGAAAATTGCCATTTTCCACAGATATGCCATTTCAGTGCCCAATGTGTTGTGCCCAGCTTGTACCACCGTAGACACAAATCCCATAAAAAATGCTGTCATTGTTTTTTATTAAAAAAATTGACGGTGTTCACCGTGCGGTAAAAATAAGGTGATATTTTTATAGATCAGGCCGTTCCGAACGCGGCGATACCTATTATGTATAGTTTTTTTTTTGTGATTTCATTTTTTCTCTAATAATAAAGGAGTTGATCAGGGAAACAGGGTGACTGTTGTTTTTATTAGTTAAAACTTTTATTTATTTATTTTTCTTTCCCATTTTTTTTCCTTTTTCACTTTTTTTTTTACACTGACCTGGGGACTTGAAGATCTGGTCTTCTGATCCCCGGTACAATACACTGCACTATTTATGTAGAGCAGTGTATCGTAACTGTCATTCTTCATTTGACAGTTAGCGTATTACGTCATGCGTCTGGCAGGACCTAATAGGCTACCGTACCTGGGCAACCAGGAAGTATAGCAACGGCTTCCTAATTGCCATAGCAACCACCGCATTGAAGGGGTTAAATGGCTGCGATCGGCGATAACGGTTATCGCAGCCGTTGCAGCGGGATGTCAGCTGTGTATGACAGCTGACAGCCGCTGAAGATGAAGCGCGCACAGCTCCTGTGCCGGCTTCATCTACAGGGCGTGACTGTACGCCCGAGTGCAGGAACGCACTTTGATTTTGGACGTACAGTCACGCCCAAAAGCGGGAAGGGGTTAAATCTTTACATAATTCTGTTTCTCTCGCTACTATTTGTTTATATTCTTAATCTGACAGCAGAACATACTCTGATAATACAGTGGTCCCTTAGCCTACAACGGCCTCAGGTTAAAATATTTTAAACTTACACTGCCCTTTCCTGGGAGCCCATAAACTGAAATCATACTCAACTTACAATGCCACAAACAGTGCTGATCTGTGGCACAGGCGATTGGCTGGAATTCAAACAGCTAGATTCAATCAGCATGTGCATTTAACTGGCAAAATGCCACAGACATTCAGTGCTTGACATTGGGGGACAAGCAGATCAGGGGTATAACTAGGAAAGACTGGTCCCCATAGCAAACTTTTGACTGAATCCGCCTCTCCCACAAGCAACGCCATCCCGACATGATCATTTATTAGTTCTGTGTGCAATATAAAAATAAAGCTAGGACGCCAAGTTGTACCATCTACCCCACCCTATTTTATGAGATCCCATTAATAATAATCCCACAGTCCTCCTGTATATAGTGCCACACAACCCCCCTTGTAGATAATGTCACACCCCCCTTTGAATATAGTGCCACACAGCTCCCCCTTGTAGATAGTGCCCCCCACCTTTCCCTTGTAGATAGTGACACACTGATTCCCCTTGATGATCGTTTTACACTGACCTCCCCTACCCTAGTAGATAGTGCCACACAGCCCCCCTTGTAGATAGTGCCACACAGCCCTCCTTGTAGATAGTGCCACACAGCCCCCCCACCTCCCCCTTGTACATAGACCCACACAGCCCCCCCCCACTTCCATCATAGATAGTGCCCCTTAGACAAATTTCAAAAAAATAATGTACTCACAACAAATCAATCTGCTTCACAGCTTCCTCAGCAGCTTATGAGACACCGGGATTGGACCCTTGCATAAGCTGGCATGATCCAGTGGCTTTATCGTGCTGGCCTGGGCAGGGATCCTGTCCTAATAGACGCCTTATAGACTGCAGGCCTAACGTGGCCTGTAGCCTAGTGAATGACAGAGAAGGGAGCTAGCTCCCTGCTCTGCCATAGTATTCAATTGTATCCTGAGGACGCCGATACAATACAATTGATTGCAACAGTTACCCCGGATGCCAGGCGCTAGCGATGCCACCGGGCATGAGGGGGCCATGCTGCCTAGCTGGGCACATAAACGTGTTGTATGCCAGGTGGCATGGGTTACCTCACGCTGCGGGCCCCGTAGCAGCCGCTATGGCTGCTATAGCGGAAGTTCCGCCACTGAAGCCGATCCAATCAGTGGGCACTGTATTACTGAATAGCATGTGGTGATCTGCTGTCTAGTAACATCTCCCTGCAGTACAATACAACTGTACTAGTATCTGCCAAGAATCGGTCAAGTTGCTCATTCGGACACTGTGTAGGTTGTTTCATGCTATTATTTATATATATATATATATATATATATATATATATATATATATATAATGAGAAAAAGAATAAGAATAAAGCAGCACAGCAACAGCAGTGGGTGCAGGCCTCTTAGGTAAAGGCTAGGGACTCTTGTTAATTAAATCCAAAAAGAATGAAGAGGCAGCACTCCAAGGCAATTGGTGAAAAAAAGTGGTGTGTTTGTTCACCCCAGGCAGGCAATGTTTCGATCCGTCTCTATGGAATCTTTGTCAAGCCTTGACAAAGATCCCATAGAGACGGATCGAAACGTTGCCTGCCTGGGGTGAATAAACACACCACTTTTATTTCACCAATTTCCTTGGAATGCTGCCTCTTCATTTTTTTGGATCTTATATATATATATATATATATATATATATATATATGTATATATATATGCAGTGCCGGAATTAGGTTGGATGGCTCCCAGTGCGGGACTCTCTATTGCTGCCCTCCACAAACCAAAAATTAACCACATATATAGACACGCACCTACTGGTATATATATACTGTACATACATAAAGACAGATATTTAGACTTACAGGCAAATATACACACATACACATAGGTAAATATATAGACACCCAGGCACGTATATATACACACATACTGGAACATATACAAATACATAAAATGCACACAAACACACACACACACACACATACACACACACAAACACATGCACACACACCGATATGTACCCACACAGGCACACATATACACAGTAAAGATAATGTAGTAGATGTTACCTGCAGTCCTATACAACACCACACATAACACACAGTGATTAATCCCTGAGTACAGATAATGTAGTAGTGTTATCTGCAGTTCTATGTAACACCACAGATAACACACTCTGTTAACTATACCCACATAGGCACACAAACATAGATATATGTACAGAGACAAATACACAGATAGGCACTTACCATCTCTCCTTGCTGGCAATCTCACAGGCTTCTTGCAGGATGGGCTGTGGGCGGAGCTTCCTCTTCTGCTCAGTCTGCCCAGTGGCGCCCCATACATGCGGGTAGGCTGCAGTGCCCTGTGCATTCGCACAGGTTGCACACCCTTAAGGCCGGCCCTGTATATATGTATGTATATATATATATATACACGGACATACTTTATCTGTATAATATATCATACAAACTCTGATTCTGAGTTGTTGCACTGTCTAGGACATACGGTAGATGGATTGAATAAATTCAGGGGAAAATCTATAAAATAAGTGAAATGCTTTAATGTGCGGCACTATTTCTGCCCTTTTTTTTGTTCAACAGGTCTTTCTCCATTGAAATATGTACACAGCTTCCAGAATATAATTATCAAATGTTTTATATCAGTAAGTACTGGACTATTCACTGTGGGATCTGTAACTGCATATCCCACTGTGTGTAGCATATATTCTGCTTTATGTCACAATGAGTTCTTGAACTGTTACGTTAAATGCAAGGAGAGGATACAGCTGTCCTAAGCATGTATTGTAATTGGACAAATTATATTGGAGCCAGGGTCTAAGTAAACAAAAAGTACCAGTATCAATCATCTACAGGGCTAAACTGAAGGCATATAGAAAAATAACTCTCCCTGAGTCAACTAATTGCACACGTATTAGGAATGTGAGCGCAAGAATAGAATCAAGCACATGACTAATTATCTTGTTAATTGTTCACATTATTTTTCCAAGGCATGTTGCTTCCTGTATCCATATTACCGTACATGCACTGTATACATTTGTATATATCCAGCACAGAATAGAAGCCCTACTGTGGGTAATCATTAGCTGAGTTTCTAAAGCTTATTCTTTCCCATGTGTTCTGACGCTCAGTGACTCTAACTACTTACTATCTAGCAGCCCTCGGACCCCTGCTGCTTCTTTGTATGGCTGCTGATCTTCCTAGAAGATTGTCTCCTCTGGTACACCTTTCACGTGGACATCTCTCTAGGTATTAGCTAGGACAATGAGAGCACTTCAATTTGCTGAAAACGCCATCTATACTGATGCCATCTTGCTTTTTTAATAAAAGTGGACAAAGTAGAGTAGTATCAAATAAGAAGCTGAAAGCCATTGTTGACATCCTGTAGGAGATGTTATCTGAATAGATCATTTGGCGTTCATTCAAAATCCATTAACCTTAGAGGAGCAGTTTGTGATTCTGAAATGTTTTAGCTAAGCAAAATATACCTTGTAATAAAGGCCTCAGATTGCTGTAATGGGTGGTTAATGTATAAATATGTCTAAGTGCTTTGCTCCAAAAGACGGAAAGTTCACAACAGCTCCGCGTGCTCTGTTTAAAAGATCAAATTTGTTTCCAATTATGTTGTTGTAAGCAAAAAGTGAAACTCATTTTGCTTATAACTTGAACCATAAAAGCAGTGAAACATAATGAGTACAATTTATCATAAAAGCTATGTACAGCGACAGTGGACACTATATGTATAGTGGCACTGTTTAAATGAGAGCCCTCATTCGCCTCCTCATCATTACTATCTGGCTTTGATAACCTAGAATGAAAATTGCCTTAAACCCAAGGGTCTCCTGTATCTTGCTGATATAAATGTTTATGAAAAACATACCTAAGTAGCACAGAGCAGCAATGGCACTGGCAGGTTGACTACAATTATAAATCCTTAAAAAAGCTACAATAACAAAAAAAAACCTTATAATAAAATATTTACTGAAATTTCCAACCATTTATTTGGTGATCTCAGTACGGCAAGAACTGCAGTTTGGATCCATTTAGTCTTCACTATCTTCCGAAGCAGACACTGCGGCTGTCTCCTAACAAGGAACAAATCTAAACTTTCTATCTTTTATTATGAGAAGGATTTTCACAGATTTGCAAACCCTTACTGCAGACAACAGGCTTTCTGTCAAAATCCGTCAATAGCTCTATACCAATTACTGCACATATTATTTACTGTGATAGATGGAAGTTTTAAACCATCTTCACATTAGGTCTGAGCTATGTAGTCTGGGAAAGGAGAAAACTGTGTTTTATTCTAAAATGTCAATTGTATATTTAATTGTAAGCACAAAGGCTTATCAGTTTATATATTAGCATACCGATAAGGAATTTATTTAATCATGATCAATAATCAATTAATCCCATAAAATACAAAATATAATCTGTATAAACTATATCTGTATATGCCTTACTAAAATGTTACTATCATAAGGTCTCACATTAGATCAATAAAAAAAAATTACCTGCAGCTTAAGGGGTTTTCTAAGGGCTCATTCAGACAAGCGTGTATCACGTCTGTGTGATGGTCGTTTAAACAACGGCCATCACACGGACTCATGTATTTCAATGGGGCCGTCCACATGACAGTTGTTTCAACGGAACGTGTAGAGGGTCCGTGAAAAAAATCTGACTATTTTTTTGCACTTCACGCATCCCTCCATAGACTCTAGTCTATGGGGCTTGCGTGATAACGCATCATGCACGGGTGCACCTCGGATGTGAAAAACTGCAATTTTTCACGTCCGAGATTGGCCACGTTCGTGTGAATGTAGCCTAACTAAAAAAAGTGATGGCGCATTGCTAGGATTTGCCTTCAGTACCTTATTGGTTAGGGTACATCTGCCAGGACGCCCACCAATCCTCAGAAGGAGCTCAGAATCTCTTTCACTGATTTTCCGAGCACTCCTGCCCATCCTCTGTGCAGGGAATTACGACAATTAAGTCCCATTCCCTGCACTACTGTGTAGAAGGATTGCAGAAGGGATCGCTGTCCCTTTGTTTTCTAGATTGGTTAGAGTCTCAAAGGTCAGAGCCCCAATAATCTGAATAGTATGGAATAACCTATCAATATACTAAACATTTGATGATGGGAATACCACTTTAAACCATAAATTTGCCACTATCAGCAGCAATATTTTTACTTAAATAATTAGTTCTAGGAAATATTGATAGAACTTTTAAAATTACAATAGTTGAACTGCATGTAAAGTTCAGGGTTTTTGCATGCAGTTTCTCCAGCATGTGTTATGAACTGAATGGTGTATAATATATCTAAAAAATGCCAAATGCAGGTCATGCTGAACGCCCTAGAAACCACATGGCTCTTTACTGCATTTTTATATCCATCAAACACATGAAGACAACTCGGTGTAAAGGTAGCTTTTAAGGATTGCTTTCATCTATTGATTCCAAAACTAGAGGACTATTGCTATTACAATTGGAAGTATAATATTGTCCTTTGTACTTAACCTTTGACCAAAATTTTTACTCAATCAAACAGGAAGCAATAAACTATTTTGCTAGAACATACATTTACCGTCAAATTGCATAAATCATTTTCCAATTACTTGATTCATCGAGCAATCACTAAACAATAATGGTGATACTTATCACTGGCCTTGACTTTAGGAGCTGGTGGGGATTAGAAATCAATGACATGAAGTTCATGGTATATGGATCATTTCATTTTTCATATAAATTACAAGCACTTCAGAGTGACATACAGTAAAATGATTGTCCTTACTTCATTTCTAGAATCAGAGTGAATGAAAAGTCTTAAAACTGTCTTATCTCCTTTCTTCTTGATTTTGATTCATTGTAATTGTGTAAACATTTCAAATCACTGGCAAGTGTGACAATTTAACACATATACAGTTGCAAGAACAATTTATAGTGTAACAATTATAGACACAATGTAACTAAACTAATAACACAGTAGAAAGTGTTACGCACACCAATAGGGATAATTTTGCAGGTAAAATCTTTAATCTCTCATACCAGGGCGCAACGTTTCGGTCCTAGCACAGACCTTTCTCAAGCACTTCTATATACTGGTAGGATGGCGTGACAGCCCAAGGTAAAGCAGTTTACCGGATGCTTAGTAGGGCTTAAAACATAGTGGAGGGTAAATCACGTAAAAAATATGATAATAATATGGATAGAACAATTAGTAACAGCAAAGATAAGGATGTAAGGATAAATAATGACAATAACTGGAAACCAACATTTGTTACACAGTATAGTGTAGAGTTGATTTAATCAAAAGCGTAAAAAAAGATACTTACCTGTAATAGCAGAAGATGATAAATTGAAAAACATATGCAGGGATGGCTGTCGGATGTCAGCGGGTAAGGCACCAAACTTGAGCTCTAGTCCCCAAAATGACATGTCTACAGAGCAGGGTTTCTTTAACTACAGAGCCAATAAATGTAAATTATGCAAATATGTTGTCCCTACAAAAATGTTTCAGGGTATAACATGAGACAAGATATATCCGATAAAGAATTCCATTAATTGCAACAGTGACTGTCATTTATTTAGTATCCTGCTCTAGATTGCAAGATGTAATATATAGGTTGCACCATACGCAAACTAAAACTCAGAATACTCAAAAATATTAATGATATGTCCAACAGACAAACTAGAAAGCATGGGGGTTCATTAAAAAGATACACAATATCTGGCATAGAGATCGTTAAAATCCCTACTCGGGGAGGAGACTGTAGAAGAAACCTACTAGATAGGGAAGCATGTTGGATTATTTGCCTGAATACAAGATTTTCCATAGATCTTAATCTAAGAAGGAAGCTAATGTAACATTGCTAAGGAAGCGAAGGCAACATTTTGTTTAACGTTTAGCGTAGAAAGGAGATTCCTTTTTGCTGTGCCCTCCACTATGTTCTGTGGTTCCACACAGAGACATTTCTCCCTTTTTTCCCATGATTTTCCCTGTTATCTTGCCTCCCAAAATATTTTGTCCCTGAGGGGATTAGGCAGACGGTAAACCATCAAATGAGTTTGTGTATTAGAATGGCAAACATCAAGGTCTATATCACATAACCAATACATCAAGTGTAGTCATGTACCGGTTAGTGGAGCAGCAACAACAACTACGATGAATCAATGTATAGCACTAATGAAATACATACATGAAATTACATGTATACAGCAGACTTGAAATCCTTATGTAACAAAGTTTTTGGATCTCTTTTTATGATTGGGACAAGCTACAACTTAACTTGTATAATGTATGCAGTGTCCATTGGACAAATGGCCCCATTGGGAATAACCGACGTGGAAACTGCGGAGCACTACGTGCCATTGATGTGAGAGGTGAACATTGGCTACGAAGGGCCGAATGACACGCTACAGTGGAGAAGCTCACCATGAAAATCAGCCAGGGGACTACCATTCTAAAGTGTGTCTAGAATAACAGTTTAGTGAACTTTACTGCGCATGGGGCTCCTAAGCAGACAAATGGTCACTGCTCTTATGCTAACAAAGGTCCATCAGAAAAAAAGGCTCAATTTGCAGAGCAGTATCGAAATTGGACCACCGATGATTGGCAAAGGGTTGCCTTCTCTAATAAATCACATTTTCTGCTTCATCGAACGGATGGACGTTGGCGTTTCAGGTGAGAAACATCAGAGAACAAACACCCTGCAAACGTTGCTGGTAGAACACAACCTGGTGGCAGCAGCCTTATGGTCTGGGGAATTTTTTTGTGGCATTCTCTGGTCCAACTCAATAATGTGGAAGGCACTCTGAACCGATTTGGGTATGAATCCATTGTTGCAGATTACGTCAACCCACACATGCTGTTTGTCTTCCTTGGGGCAGATGGAATCTTCCAGCAAGACAATGCGACATGTCACACGGCTAGAAATGTCCGACAGTGGTTGGAAGAGCAAGACCAAGACTTCCAAGTACTTCCCAGGCCCCCTAATTCACCAGACTTGAACCCAATTGAGCATCTGTGGGACCACCTCGATCGTCTTGTTCGCTCTATGGATCCTGCCCCACGCACCCTCCAGCAAATGTGGGATACATTCCAGTCAGCATGGCTCCAGATACCTGAGACAACCTACCAGAACCTTAATGACTCACTCCAAGCCTGTCTAGCTGCTGTCCGTGCTGCATACGGCGGTTATTCTGGATATTAGCTAGTGGTCATAATAATGTGACTCGACTGTGTATGTTGGGAAAGTAAAAGAAGTGGGGATATATATCGTTAACCAACAATTGAATTGTGTCACACACAGGGCCGGCCTTAGGATAGATGGCGCCCCATGCAAAATTATCTTTTGGTGCACCACCCTATCATAAAAGAATAGTGCCCTTACATTGTATAATGTCTGCTTAGTGGCCTCCACACGGTGTAATGCCCCCTCCCCTGGCTGCTACACACAGCCCTCAACTTATAGATAGTACTTCCCCCTGTAGATTGTGCCATACAGTCTCCCTGTAGAAAGTGCCATAATCCCTTACCTCCTCCTTGTAGACCGTGCCATACAGCCCCCACCTCCCCCTTGTAGACAGTGCCACACAGCCCCTTGTAGGTAGTGCCACACAGCCCATTGTAGGTAGTGCCACACAACCCTCATGTAGGTAGTGCTACACAGCCACCTTGTAGGTAGTGCTATACAGCCCGCACCTCCCCTTGTAGACAGTGCCACATGGTCCTTTGTAGCTAGTGCCACAGAGCCCCCATGTAGATAGTGCCACACAGCCCCCTTGTAGGTAGTGCCATACAGCCCCCTGCAGGTAGTGGCACACAGCCCCCTGTAGGTGGTGGCACACAGCCCCCTGTAGGTAGTGGCACACAGCCCCCTTGCAGGTAGTCTATACAGCCCCCTTGTAGGTAGTGACACACAGCCCATTGTAGGTAGTGCCACACAACCCTCATGTAGGTAGTGCTACACAGCCCCCTTGTAGGTAGTGCTATACAGCCTGCACCTCCCCCTTGTAGACAGTGCCACATGGTCCTTTGTAGCTAGTGCCACAGAGCCCCCATGTAGGTAGTGCCATGCAGCCCCCTTTAGGTAGTGGTGCACAGCCCTCTGTAGGTAGTGGAACATAGACCCCTGCAGGTAGTGGCACACAGCCCCCTGTAGGTGGTGGCACACAGCCCCCTGTAGGTAGTGGCACACAGCCTCCTGTAGGTAGTGGCACACAGCCCCCTTGTAGGTAGTCCATACAGCTCCCTTGTAGGTAGTGCCACACAGCCCCCATGTAGACAGTGCCACACAGCCCTTTGTAGGTAGTGCCTCACAGCCCCCATGTAGGCAGTGCTACACAGTACTCCTTGTAGGTAGTGCCATGCAGCCCCCTGTAGGTAGTGGCACACAGCCCCCTGCAGGTAATTGCACACAGTCCCCTGTAGGTAGTGGCACACCGCCCCCTGTAGGCGGTGGCACACAGCCCCCTATAGGTAGTGGCACACAGCCTCCTGTAGGTAGTGGCACACAGCCCCCTTGTTGGTAGTGCCATACAGCCCCATTATAGGTAGTGCCACACAGCTTTCATGTAGGTAGTGCCACACAGCCCCCTTTTAGGTAGTGCCACACAGCCCCCTTGTAGGTAGTGCCACACAGCCCTCTTGCAGGTAGCACCCCACCCTTCCTGTAGATAGCCCCACTGTAGCTACCTGTGGCCAGAGATTCCACTCTTGGACGGAGTGGTTGATGTCTCTGTCTATATATAGACAGTGACATATGGGGCAACTCCTGAAGCGGAATCCCCGTCCACACTATTGCCGACACTGTGACTGGGGATTCCACTCCAGGAGAAGCCCCTAATGTCTCAGAGATATCAAGCGCTCAAACCAGGAGCGGAAAACCGGCCACAGGAGGATTCCACTCCTTCAGGGAGCTACAGTGGCACTATGGTAGTTATGGAAAAAAGCTGCAAAGTAAGAATGCTTTAAAAAAAAAAAAATCGAAGTGTTAATTGATTTTTTTTTTATCAATTAACAAAATACCAAGTGAATGAACAGAAGAGAAATCTAAATCAAATTAATATTTGGAGTGACCACTCTTTGCCTTCAAAACTTCATCAATCCCTCTAGGTACACTTGCACGCGGTTTTTGAAGGAACTCCCCAGGGAGGATGTTCCATGTAATCCCAGACAGACTTGATTAAGTTACGATCAGGGATCTGTGACCACGTCATCACTTCTGGGGCTTCTTGTTCTTCTTTACGCTGACGATAGTACTTAATGACATTAGCTGTATGTTTGGGGTCGTTGTCCTGCTGCAGAGTAAATTTGGAGCCAATCAGACGCCTGCCTGATGGTATTGAATGATGGATAAGTATCTGCCTGTATTTCTCAGCATTGAGAACACCATTAATCCTGAAGAAATGCCCAACTGTATTTGCTGAAATGCAGACCCAAACTTTCAAGGAACCTCCACCATGCTTCACTGTTGCCTGCAAACACTCATTATTGTACCACTCTTCAGCCCTTCTGAGAACAAATTGTCTTTTGTTACAGCCAAATATTAAAATTTTTGACTCATCAGTTCAGAGCACCTGCTGACATTTTTCTGCACCCCAATTCCTATGTTTTTGTGCATAGTTGAGTCACTTGGTCTTGTTTCCATGTCAAAGGTACGGCTTTTTGGCCGCAATTCTTCCATGAAGACCACTTCTGGCCGGACTTCTCTGAACAGTAGATGGGTGTACCTAAGTCCTGATGGTTTCTGCCACTTCTGAGCTGATGACAATACTGGACATACTCTGATTTCAAAGGAAAATAAGCATGATGTGCCTTTGATCAGCTGCACTAAGCTTCCTTGGCCAACCACTGCAACCACGGTCCTCCACGTTGCCCGTGTCTTTGTTATTCTTCAAAAGAGCTTGGACAGCACATCGTGAAACCCCAGTCTGCTTTGACATCTTTGCCTGGGAGAGACCTTGTTGAAGCAGTATAACTAACTTGTGTCTTGTTGCTGGGCTCAGTCTTGCCATGGTGGACCTGTGACATGAAACTGTCTTCCACAAACTCACCTTGGATGTTCCTCACCCAGTTTTAAGCCTCCTACACAGATGTTTCTGTTACAGTTAATGATTATGTTTTAAGCTACATATTAAAATAATGATCATTATCACCTTTTTGGCATAATTGGTTGCTCATACACCTGACAATAATAATACAAAATTGATGACTTTGTGCAAGTGTACCTAGAAGAATTGTTGCTGTTTTGAAGGCAAAGGGCGGTCACACCAAATATTGATTTGATTTAGATTCTTCTTCTGTTTGGTCACTTTGTATTTTGGTAAACGATTAAAGAAAACTATTAATGCTTCTATTTTTCAAAGCATTCTTACTTTGCAGCATTTTTCCACAATTGCCTAAAACTTTTGCACAATACTGTGTGTATATATATATATATATATATATATATATATACTACCGTTCAAAAGTTTGGGGTCACCCAGACAATTTTGTGTTTTCCATGAAAACTCACACTTATATTTATCAAATGAGTTGCAAAATGACTAGAAAATATAGTCAAGACATTGACAAGGTTAGAAATAATGATTTTTATTTGATATAATAATTTTCTCCTTCAAACTTTGCTTTTGTCAAAGAATGCTCCATTTGCAGCAATTACAGCATTGCAGACCTTTGGCATTCTAGCTGTTAATTTGATGAGGTAATCGGGAGAAATTTCACCCCATGCTTCCCGAAGGCCCTCCCACAAGTTGGATTGGCTTGATGGGCACTTCTTGCGTACCATACGGTCAAGCTGCTCCCACAACAGCTCTATGGGGTTGAGATCTGGTGACTGCGCTGGCCACTCCATTACAGATAGAATACCAGCTGCCTGCTTCTTCCCTAAATAGTTCTTGCATAATTTGGAGGTGTGCTTTGGGTTATTATCCTGTTGTAGGATGAAATTGGCTCCAATCAAGTGCTGTCCACAGGGTATGTCATGGCGTAGCAAAATGGAGTGATAGCCTTCCTTATTCAAAATCCCTTTTACCTTGTACAAATCTCCCACTTTACCAGCACCAAAGCAACCCCAGACCATCACATTACCTCCACCATGCTTGACAGATGGCGTCAGGCACTCTTCCAGCATCTTTTCAGTTGTTCTGCGTCTCACAAATGTTCTTCTGTGTGATCCAAACACCTCAAACTTCGATTCGTCTGTCCATAACACTTTTTTCCAATCTTCCTCTGTCCAATGTCTGTGTGCTTTTGCCCATATTAATCTTTTCCTTTTATTAGCCAGTCTCAGATATGGCTTTTTCTTTGCCACTCTGCCCTGAAGGCCAGCATCCCGGAGTCGCCTCTTCACTGTAGACGTTGACACTGGCGTTTTGCGGGTACTATTTAATGAAGCTACCAGTTGAGGACTTGTGAGGCGTCTATTTCTCAAACCAGAGACTCTAAAGTACTTGTCTTGTTGCTCAGTTGTGCAGCGGGGCCTCCCACTTCTCTTTCTACTCTGGTTAGAACCTGTGTGTGCTGTCCTCTGAAGGGAGTAGTACACACCGTTGTAGGAAATCTTCAGTTTCTTGGCAATTTCTCGCATGGAATAGCCTTCATTTCTAAGAACAAGAATAGACTGTTGAGTTTCACATGAAAGCTCTCTTTTTCTAGCCATTTTGAGAGTTTAATCGAACCCACACTTGTAATGCTCCAGATTATCAACTAGCTCAAAGGAAGGTCAGTTTTATAGCTCCTCTAAACAGCAAAACTGTTTACAGCGTTGCTAACATAATTGCACAAGGGGTTTCAAGTGTTTTCTAATCATCCATTAGCCATATAACACAGTTAGCAAACACAATATACCATTAGAACATTGGAGTGATGGTTGCTGGAAATGGGCCTCTATACACCTATGTAGATATTGCATTAAAAACCAGACGTTTGAAGCTAGAATAGTCATTTAGCACATTAACAATGTATAGAGTGTATTTCTTATTAATTTAATGTTATCTTCATTGAAAAAAACTGTGCTTTTCTTTAAAAAATAAGGAAATTTCTAAGTGACCCTAAACTTTTGAACGGTAGTGTATATATATATATATATATATATATATATAATATGAGTTTTGGCTGTGATGGAAGAGGATTTCGTGTGAAAACCCCATAGCACATCGGCTTACTTTTATGTTATTTTTTTGTGTGTATTTAAACTTCTGACACAACAACCATTTTTTAGGTGGTACCTGCACAATATCTATGGTGAGAGATGTTAAGGGAATTTATCAACTTTTATATGTTAGTTTTCTGGAGTAGAAAAGTTGCAAATGTCTCGAAGTCGCAAAAATGTAGACTTTTGTGCAATTTCTGACACGCTCAGCACTGGCGTAAATTGTAGCGGAAATCTTTGCCAGCTCCTAAATGGCATAGATTTCACTCAGTGACATGCAGACAGCCGAAGATTACACCAATTTATCAAGAGGCGTGACCCTTTTAATAAATTTGTCTCACCTTACTTCTGCATGTTTACTGTTAAGACTGGTGTATAAAAGTCCTATATACAACTATATAATTGTCCTCTATAATTGTATATCTTATACACCTTTTTCTGTGTTTTTGTGTATATATGTCCCCTTGTTTTTATCTGTTTGGTTTGTATATCAGGAACATCAAGTTCCAGTTAGGGAGTTAGGGACTCGCAAGTCTGGGGATCCTTGTCGTGGATTGCGAGCTTGCGTCCTTTTGGCCAAAATGATTACTAATACCCCAGGTATTTTTCATGCTTACTTATATTTGCTTCTTTTGGACACAGTCGGGTGTTTGATGCTGGGAGAGCATGGTGTGTCGCTGTTTGGCATAGCAAGCAGGGTAGCCCGCACTATGAATTATCAAGGCGTCACAAATAGGCTTCTACCTGGCTATACACGCTGCGCCTCATGACTTACACACTATCCCTCCATGTTTCACACACGTGCACCCCATTATTCATTTATTTTCATTTAGGCACTTTACTCATTACTGCCCCCTATATTTCACTTATACTATTATCACTTGCACATACACTATTCATTTATTATTTTTTACTACACATCCCATGCACTACACGCCACTCCCCTCAAGACTAGTGGGAGTGGCTATTATTATTTAATTCTCCTTTATCAGCGTTTCTGACCTGTCTGTGTCCATTTGTAAGTATGGCCTTTTTCGGTGTTTTTGTATATCTTATATAGTAAACATACTCAACCGGCAAAGCATGTATTAATGAAATATGCAATTAAATGAAAGCTACCACATTTATCTGCATATTGTATCATACAAATAAAATAAACAGTTTAAAACTCAGCATCAGTGTGGCTTGGGATATAACAGAGGGAATCTTCCACATGAAAGGTACAAACAAAATGATCCTGCCGTAGGGCGATGATTACACTAGAGTCCTGCTGATGTAATTATATTTTTATTTGAAACCAGGGAAATGTCATTGAGTAGCCGTTACTGGCTGCTAAAATACGTAGCAGATTTTTTAATGATGACAAACTGTTTTTAGAAACCAGGTGCATAGACAATATTGAGCTATGCTTCTAGAATTTTTATTTGCAATTTCTCTGTAGAAAATTGAAATAAAAGTTCCATATTACAGTGTTACGGTTACACAGTAAAATATAACATGCTGTGTTCTGTTATTTGCTGTGACAACATTCTATATGAAAGACAGTATTTGCAAAAGCTCTTAATTGTTGCATTCAATAAAGGCAAGTGTACGAGTTGCATGTTTGGTATTAGTATGGGGAGATGACAGCTCTATAATATGCAGAACGAGCATATATATTTTAATATACAGCATTACATATAGCATAAGCTCAGTGCTCCTTTTCAATGGCAATTGTGTTTGTAGAAAATAATAGTGGATTTATGGTCTCGCTGATAGGTGGTTTTCCTGACATCCAATGTTGAAATGCAATTTTCTTATCTAGCATGATTGGTATCTTGCCTTAATACATACATAAGAGCCGAATGTCAGTAAGTGCAATCCTTCAGTGAAATAAACCCTCTTTTATTTATGTACTCGCTGTGCATCAAGTGGAAGATCTGTTTCTTCAAGTTACTGCTTGTTATGCAATCTCTTGGAAGCCAGCACCAAACAAACTATAATTAAACACAAATAGCACTATATAACTTTTCCCCTTTTTGAGTTACACCCAGGGCTGCCATCAGGAATTTCTGGGCCCCATACTGCCAATGAGTCTGGGCCCCCGCCCCCCTCGTTATTAGGAGGGGGTGTGAAATGTAAAGGGGCGGGAGGTAGGGCACATTAAAAAGAAAACTCTTTGGAGGAGCAGGGCAGAGACAGGAGGTGGGTGTCGGAGGGCAAAGGGGAGAAACTAAGTGCCAGGGCTGGGAGAACTGAAGGTAGCAGTGGTAGCCAGGGGGGAGACGCAACCTCACAGGGGCTCTGTGGAGTGACAAGGAAGAGACAAGAGACAGCGGCTCTGTGGGGGGCAAAAAGGGAAAGTGAGTGTGTGTGTGTGTGTGTGTGTGTGTATGTAGAATCTGTCAGGGTGTAGGAGGGCAATATAAACAAAAATCAGTGCACTGAAGCCCTATACACAGCAGAGTCACTCACCAAAATGTAGTCCCTAAGATCTCCCACCGCCACGGGCATGTCTGGATGATGCTTTTGCATTCTCTTCACACGCTGCACACACGTTATCTGTGTGTAGCGCTATCTACAGGGGGCTGTGTGTGGCGCTATCTGCAGGGGTGGGTGAGGCGCTATCTACAGGGGGGGTGTGTGGCGCTATCTACAGGGTGGGTGTGGCGCTATCTACATGGGATTGTGTGGCGCTATCTACATGGGATTGTGTGGTGCTATCTACAGGGGGCAGTGTGTGACACTATCTACAGGGGAGTGTGTGTGTGGCGCTATCTACAGGGGGTATGTTCGGCACTAACTACAGGGGAGTGTGTGGCACTCTCTACAGGGGATTCCAGTCCAGGAGGAGACCCTGACCTCACTGTCCATATATGGACAGTGACCTCAGGGGCTACCTCTAGGAGAGGAATCCCCGACCAGAGTGTCGGCAACTCTCTGGCCGGGGATTCCGCTCCTGGATGGGTGAATGGCAGAGCAGGAAGCTGATACTTTCCTGCTCTGCCATAGTATTCAATTGTATCTGCATCCTGTGGACGCAGATACAATTGAATATGGCAGTGGCTAAGACACGTCTGGGACAGTAATTTGCCGGGACTGCCTCTTTAGATTCAGGACAGTCCCTGTAAATTCAGGACTGTTGCTAACTATGCCTCCGGTATAAACTTTCTCCCCCTACCCAGGTATACTCTCTCCTTCCTCTACCCCTCCCCATGTATAATTTCTCCCCTCCCTTCAGATATCATCACTTTTCACCCAATTATTACCCCCCCCCCATTGTATAATGCCTCCTCCAGTGGAGGGATGTCACGATACCAGAATTAAGGACTTCGGTACCGATGCTTTGTGTAGTATTGCGATTTTGATAACAAAGCGATACTTTGCCAACAGTAATAAAAAAAAAAAACAGTTCTTCCATTTCTTATGTGAGGCGCGAGGTGTGATGGTAAATTTAACCTCCATGTGCCTCACATTAATAGTAATTAACCCCATCATGTTCCTCAATTATAAAGGGTTAATGTGTAAGGTATATGATGGGGTTAATTACTATTAATGTGAGGCACATGGAGGTTCAAAATTCATAATACCTCGTGCCTCACATTAATAAGTGAAAGAAGTTTTTATTTTATTTTTTACAACGTACACATCATAAATGATGCAAAAAAATTGTTGTGCAGGTTATTACGGCCGCGCCAATACTGAATGTGAATATTTTATGTATTGAGACTTATTTTAATGTGTTTTGTAAAAAAAGTGTATGTGTATTTTTTATTAATTTAACATTACTTTATGTTTTTACTTTCTTTTTGAAACTTTAATGTACTGGTATATATCTATATACGGATAGTACACAGGCAGTTGTTAGGACAGACCTGAGTATGCCCTAACAGGAAATATGGTAAGACAGCCCTGGGGTCCTTCATTGGACCTTGGGCTGTCTGCCCATATATGGTATGTCCCTCAATCGCGTCACAGGGATTCCTGTGACGTGATCCAAGGGACATCCCCCCTTCTTATTTTCCCCTGAATGCTGCAGTCAGCTTTGATCGCAGCATTCAGGGGAATAGCGGCGGAGATGAGAGGTTGCTTTGATCTCTGCCTTTATAGAGTCGGACTGCGGCTGTGTAATACAACCATTGCCCCGCCCCGCACGCGGTCAGCACGAGGTGATGCGGGCGGCGCTGCACTAATGAGCGGCGGTTCAGGCACTGAAGACAGAACATGTGGGGGTGTTTTGTAGTGCGCCCGCCATGTTCTGTTTTCAGTGCCGCCGCTCATTAGTGCAGCGCTGGCCGCATCACATAATCCTGGCGGCGCGCACATGTCAGGACTCCGGAGCAGGGCCGTGACTGTATTACACAGCCGCAGCTCCGCTCTCATACATTCATGTATTACAATATTGAGCTGTGCGGCCGCACAGCTTAGTATCGAAATACATGAAATAACGGTATTGAACCGTTTGGGGGTGCACGGTATCGAAACCGTATCGAAGTTTTGATGCATCGTGCATCCCTACTCAAGTGCCATCCGCCCTCCATTATTATCTCCTTCCCACTCTAGCATCATTTCCCTCCCTACCCAATGCCATCTCACTGCCCCATTATAATCTCCCTGCCCCCATTATCATCTCCTTGCCCCCATTATCATCTCCCTGCCCCCATTATCATCTCACTGCCCCATTATCATCTCCCTGCCCCATTATCATCTCCCTGCCCCCATTATTATCTCCCTGCCCCCATTATCATCTCCCTGCCCCCATTATCATCTCCCTGCCCCATTATCATCTCCCTGCCCCCATTATTATCTCCCTGCCCCCATTATCATCTCCCTGCCCCCATTATCATCTCCCTGCCCCCATTATCATCTCCCTGCCCCATTATCATCTCCCTGCCCCCATTATCATCTCCCTGCCCCCATTATCATCTCCCTGCCCCAATTATCATCTCCCTGCCCCCATTATCATCTATCTGCCCCCATTATCATCTCCCTGCCCCCATTATCATCTCCCTGCCCCCATTATCATCTCCCTGCCCCCATTATCATCTAACTCTACCCCCTCCCCATAGAAAGCAAAAATCTTCCCCACGTCTGTATTGGTTCACACTGCAGCATAGGATTGTATCACTCAGCTCTACAACGGCTCTTTTCTCCTGTCCTGTGTAAACAGAGGGAGAAGACAGGTTTATTGCCACATGTTACACAGGACGGGAGATAAGAGCCGTAGAGCTGATACAATCCTATGCTGCAGTGTTAACATAATACAGAGGTGGGTAAGATATTTACTTTCTATGGGGGCAGGAGGAGATTTTTTCAGGAGGCTCCGGGCAGCAGCAGCCGGACACAGACATAACTTAGTACTCACTGTGTCAGAAGAAGAAGACGACGGCTGCTGCTGCTGCTGGACGTATCCTCCGAGGCTGAGCTCATAACTCCCGCTGCTGTGATGTCTCCTCCCCGCACGCTGTCACGCTGTTGTGGAAGAGTAGGGGCGGGCACATCTCACTCTCCAGCGGGCCCTTACGATTTTATTCTGATGTAATGAACAGGCCCCTGCTTCGTGATGGGACCTGTTCCTTTCACCGAAATGAAATCGTAAGAGTCACACTGCCGTGAGTATATTAATTCCAGCGGCAGAGTGCGGGCCCCTTTTTTTAAAATTTATGCCGGGCCCCTCACTGCAGTACCCCCAGTCCCCCCCTGATGGCGGCCCTGGTTACACCTGTCTATGGGGTTTATGTTTTTTGCAAGATTGTCACATTTACGTAATCTTTAGTAGTTATATAGTATTTAAGGAAAAAAAAATCAATAACAACAACAACTACAACAAACAAACCTATTTGTGATTGGGTAACGTGCCAGTAAGGTTATACATAGACGTTGAGTTTATTCCAATACAGTGATAATTTCTTATTATTTAATGTAAAAGGAAAATGAATGAGTTCTAATCAATGCCTCCATAGACTTAATTCTTCCACTATCCACTTCCTCCATGGCATATTTAGGGGGTTATGGTACATTGAACCCTAGAAAAGAGGATTTAGACATAATACTAACAAAAAGAGGATTAGAAAATATTGGCAAAAGAGGATAAACAGTTAATTTTATGTTTTTTTGTCATTCCAAAATCCTAATAATGCAATATACAGAGGGGATAGTCTTGGGTGTGTGAGATGTGCACGGCAATGTAACCATTTGGGCAACACTTTAACGTAGCTAATATTTTGCAATATAATTGATTATAAAAATCCAGGAGGCATGCTAGCATCACATATTTATGCCAGAGGTTAAAGTTGGGTAAGCTCGAGCTTCCTCTATCATTGTGTCTGTTGTGGAATCACTATTTGAGCAATTCCCCAAAGTGCAAGTTTATGGAATTGCCATGGGAGCGATTCCCCAAAGGCAGCTGGAGACAGTCTGGATAAAGCGTGCAGGTAAATCCGCTACCTCAAGTCCGTCACTACTTTGATTAGCAGAGTCTAAGGTTACACTATGGTCTTCCCCAGGGCCCACCGCAAGGCAGGTTGGATTTGGCTGCATAGAACCCAGATTGCATTAAAAGAATGCAGTGTTGGACAGGAGGTACAATGCAGGCAATACCAGAACGGAACCCAGACCATCCAGAGGGTAAACAGCAAACAGAGTTCACAAGCAGGAGAGACTTAAAGTCCAAATCACAAAACAAAAGGATACCGGGAATTGCAGAGGTCAAAACCAGCCAGGAGCAGAATGTCCAAATCAGTAAGCAAACGGTAAATCCAAGGACAAGCTGAGGTCCAGTTCTAAAAGTCCAAATAGTCAAGGATACAGGGTATAATTAGGAGCTTGATCAAACACATGCATACACAGAGAGATTCACAAGCAACAATGACAGAACTAACCAGACTTAAATACCCCACCCTAGAATCTGATAGGATGAAAAACAGCTAAATGAGATTGGCTCTGCAACTCAAACCAGAGCTGCCCAGAAGCTAGGCTAGTAGTCATGACAATATTAAAAAGACAGGTGTTTTCTAACAGTGTCTAGTCTATAACTGTCTCCGAAGCCTGCAAGGCTGCTCCAATTGAGTCATGGATCTAAGAGAGACATGAAACCTCTAAAGTAAGCCCACCAGCAGCGCCTGGAAATAGTACAGAAGCCTAGGAAGAATGTCCATTTTATGGGCATTCATTCTTTCAAACCAAGATGAAGGAAGGGATGCCCAGGATCCAAGTCTCTCTATAGAACAGAAGATTAATAAATATTGGGAAGTGTAAATATATTCTGGGTTGGCTAGAATTTGTATACCTGAATTCTTAACCAAGGAAACCTGCTATCTAAAAGGGAAGCACTTTGCAGATGAGCCACTTCAGAGTCAGGTAAAGTTTTGTTGAGACTTATGCACATTGATTTTAAAATTGCTGAGGGCTCCCAATGGGTTAATTCAGCTAGGATGACAACTAGGTTCATTTTTTTTTTTTAATCAAATCTCTTTATTATATGATTAATTTCCAAGCAAAACAAAAACAGTCATCATGCATAAGTTATCATCAATTCGTAAAAGTCGTATTGCTCTATATTAATGGCCTATCCTCAGGATAGGCCATCAATATGTGATCGAGTGAATGGTAGAAGGCTGTAAGGCCTCATTTACACGAGCGTATTATACGCGCGTGCGACGCGCGTGCTTTTCACGCGTGTCGTACGCAGCTATAATAGTCTATGGGGCTGTTTAGACGATGCGTGAATTTTGCGCTGCGTGAGTGCGTTGCGTAAAACTCACGACATGTTCTATATTCTTGCATTTTTCACGCAACACGCACCCATTGACTTCAATGGGTGCGTGAAAACCATGCATGCCACACTGACGGTCCTGCGTTGCATGCGCGAAAATCACGCAAGAGCTGTCAAAAGGATGAATGTAAACAGAAAAGCACCACGTGCTTTTCTGGTTACAAACATCCAAACGGAGTGTCAAATTAGAGATGAGCGCACCGAACTTCACCGGGTTCGGCCGAACTCGTTTTAACCGAACCCGGCAAAAAATGTTCGGGTACGCGACGTCAGGAGACAGTCACTGCCCACGGTGCTCAAAGACTTAAACTGTTTCAGCACCATGGACAGTGACTTTCGATCACAATATACATATACGTGTAAAAAAAAACAGAAGTTCTGACTTACCGATAAGTCCCGGCTCCTTCCTCCAGTCCGACCTCCCGGGATGACAATTCAGGCCAAGTGACAGCTGCAGCCAATCACAGGCCAAGCACAGGCTGCAGCCAATCACAGGCTGCAGCGGTCTCATGGCCTGCCGCGTCATCCTGGGAGGTGGGGCCGGATGACAAGAGAGGGACGCGTCACCAAGGCAACGGCCGGGAGACCGGACTGGAGGAAGCAGGCAGTTCATGGTAAGTGTGAACGTCTTTTTTTATTCACAGGTTGGTGTATATTGTGATCGGCATTCACTGTCGAGGGTGCTGAAAGAGTTACTGCCGATCAGTTAGCTCTTTCAGCACCTTGGACAGTGACGGGCGTCGACTACCTCATCTCTATGATGGCGGCTGCGCGAAAATCACGCAGCCGCGCATCATACACGGATGACACACGGAGCTGTCAATTGCCTTTTGCGCACGCAAAACGCAGCGTTTTTTTGCGCGCGCAAAACGCACACGCTCGTGTAAATGAGGCCTAACACTGTGAACCACAACTATAAGTCTGTTGGCGATTCACAGTGTGAGCAGTAGAAATGCAGAAAAGCAGAGAACACTTAATGAAACATTGTATAACCAAAATAGTCCTTGGTGGTAGAACATAGTTATCTCAGTGTTTATATATGAAGAAAACAATGTCAGTATTTTCAGTTTAATCTTTGTCTGGACATTAAGCCAGTCAGTCATGACATAGTGTTGTGTCGTACTCACAGCTGAGGATCTCATGTGAGTTGATTGCTAATTTCAGTCAATTTCTTCTAGGAGGGTCAATTAATTGGTGTGGGACCGGCCAGTCTGTTAACTCCACTTGAGGGAGTTCATGGGTTCTCAGGAAATTTGGTAAGTCTCCCAAATGGTGGAAAAGAGAAGATTTGCCATTCTAGCTGGAAGGAAAAACACCACTAATGTATGGAATGTCTCATTCCCTCAGAAGTAGCAGTAGCGGTTTTAGGGCCCTGCACAATTGTAAAGTGCAGCGGGAGGGATCTGGTAGGATGGTTATATAGGATCTATTATGCAAAATGTCCTTTCGTTCTCTTGCAGCCCGCAGTATGGCTTCTTCTTGTTGAAAGCATTGGACCTGACATATAACATTGCTTGGGGAGACAGAGTTTGAAGACTAAGGCCTCAAGACTCTATGAATACGGTCTAACTCTATAGGGGGTCATGCTGGGCGTTTAAAGAAGAACTCCCATGAAAAATGTTATCGCTGTGCCCTTTTTTAATGGGCATTTAGTGCATGTAAATTATATTGATTTTCTAACTGAGCTTCTATCTTTCAATCCGTGGGCTCCGTTCGGCTCTCCCGTTCAGTCACGTGAGCTGTAAACTGACTTTCCGATTCACACAGCGTCTTGTGTGGACCGGAAGCCAATTTCTCTATCTAAGTCTATTGGGCTCACATTCTAAGTCTCATAGACTCGCTGTGTGCAAAACCTGTTTAGGTAATCATTTCTAGCCTAACTGATGATAACTTTTCAGGTAGGTCTCTTAGCCTCAGATTATTCTGCCGATTGCGGTTTTCTTTTTTAAAACATAGTTCAGCAACATTAACATAAGTCATGCAAAAACTGGAGGGATACTTTAATCTTAACAGTTAGTTCTGTGATGATATCAACAAGAGGAAATATATATTTTAAAAGGTATCACTCGGCAGCAGAAAGAATTATAAACACTAATAGAAATGATTTGCTGTGCCGTATTGTTGTCAGGTACTTATTCAGTCCAAGCATATTTGTTTGAGATGTTTTGTATACTGTATTTACTGATTCAGATGGGCACTTAACATAATTAGACTAACACAGATGTTTAACAACATGTACCTTCACCTCCGCTGTTTATTTTGCATTTAGCTTGCAAAAATAATGTGAAGTATCAGAGATAAAAATGAGCTTCTTACATTCTCCACAGTGACCCTCTATCCCTGTGAAAAAATGTTCTAAATATATAGTGATAAACAGAGATATTACATTTACTGATCTAGAAATTGTTTTCCTGAATCAATGTGTACATTATTTCTCTACCTTGGGAATCAAGTGCAAATGTTCCTTTTCGCTTTTATATCCAAATATTGTTATTATATATTTCTAGAAGGATTACAGTGCTAGAAATTACTCCTGGGAATTTTGGTTGTAAAAACTCGGATGAAATTATTGCTTTAAAATATTCAGAAATAAAGCAAGAAGGTTTGTAGAGCACAATTTATGAAATGCAGGCTGAATTAACTTGCTATTCTTACCACTTGCAGTAAACCAGAACAGCACTGAAGGGAGGCAGAATGTAAAATCCAAATATATGCATATGTATTAGGCTAAGTTCACACTACCGTTGTCTCCCGTTCAAGTCTCTTCCGTCAGAGGAAGAGATGGCCGAAAATCCAAATGGAAACCATGGCTACCGTTTGAATTGCCATTGATTTCAATAGTAATTCTTTTGTTTCAGATGGATTCCGTTTGCCTCCGTTCGCTAGCTAATTGAAATTACAAGCGGATCCAATTTGTGTGAATTTCATCATGGCAACTTCTAATGTGACTCATTAGTGTGTATAGCCCTTGTGTTTTTGTATGCACTCCCGACAATGTCTGGGCATGCTCCTGATGAGACGGCGGATGGTGTCTTGGGGGGGATCTCCTCCCAGACCTGAAACAGGGCATCAGGGAACTCCTGGACAAACTGTGGCGCTATTAAGCAGCCTCCGATGCACTGATTCATAATGTATTGGAGGTTGTAAATTGGATTCAAGTCTGGGGAACGTGAGGGCCAGTCAATGGCATCAATGCCTTTGTCATCCATGAACTGCCTACATGCTTGGGCCATATGAGGCTGGGCCTGCCCCTACACCAGGAGGAACCAAATGCACTTGCAGAAATTCTGACAAGGGCTATGAGGATTTCATCCCAGGAAGCCAGGGGCGTAGCTAGGGGGGGCAGGCGGGGCATGTGCCCTGGGCGCAACTTAGTGGGGGGTGCCAGCGCCACCCCCTCCTGCACGATAATTGTACCTGCATCTATAGGACACAGGTACAATTAGAAGCAATGAATTGCTGGCCATTCAGTGCCTTTCTACGAGTGAAGTGGCACAATAGTTGTGCCGCTTGCATCGTTGAAAGGCGCTGATTGACAGGGAAAGTCATTCTGCCCTGCCAATCAGCGCCTTTCATACATGCTTCGTTCAACCCCAGGAGACCTGCGCAGAAGAGAGCAGGTCTCCATTGCCGCCGGACGGTGCGGCAACGGGATTAAGGTGAGTTTGTTTTTATCTACAGGGGGGGTGTTAGGGATCTGCCAGGTACTACGTCTAGGTATACTCCAGGGATTAATCAATCCACACCTGAGGCCAGACCTGTTCGACTGACACCATCTCCCACCAACCAGGGTGGCAGGCTCAGGAGTGGGAGAGCCTATCGCGGCCTGGTCAGTCGGAGTTAGCTCCGCCCCCTGTCCTTTATTACCTGCCGTTTTCTCTTCCTCAGTGCTTGTAATTCTTCTGGATTCCTGGCCTCACTGCTGCTTGCTCCAGCCTGCTCCTGCCGTGCTTCTGCCTTGCTGCAGTTCCGCTTAACCTGCTTTGCTTTGCCCCTTAAGAAGCTACCTAACGCCAAGACGTTAGCTTCTTTGTTTGTGAAACACATCCTGCGTCTCCATGGGGCCCCAGTCAATATCGTTTCTGACAGAGGGTTACAATTTGTTTCCTTATTTTGGAGAGATTTTTGTAAAAAGTTGGAGATTGATCTGTCCTTCTCCTCCGCCTTCCATCCCGAAAATAATGGCCAAACGGAAAGGACTAACCAATCCCTGGAACAATATTTAAGGTGTTTCATCTCTGACTGTCAATTCGATTGGGTCTCATTCCTTCCCCTTGCTGAATTTTCCCTGAATAACCGGGTCAGTAACTCGTCAGGGGTCTCCCCGTTTTTCTGTAATTTCGGGTTTAACCCAAGGTTCTCCTCCGTTTCCCCTGGTGGTTCCAATAATCCTGAGGTAGAGGATGTTCATCGGGAACTGTGCACTGTCTGGGCCCAGGTTCAGAAGAACCTAGAGGCGTCCCAGAGCGCACAAAAGATTCAGGCGGATAGTAGACGTTCTGCTAACCCCCGGTTTGTCGTCGGGGATTTGGTCTGGTTGTCGTCCAGGAACTTGCGCCTTAAGGTCCCGTCCAGGAAGTTTGCTCCCCGATTTATTGAACCTTATAAGATCTTTGAAGTCCTCAACCCTGTATCCTTCCGTCTGGAGCTGCCCCCATCCTTTCGCATACATGACGTCTTCCATGCCTCCCTCCTTAAACGCTGCTCCCCGTCCTCGTCCCCCTCGAGGAAACCTCCTGTTCCCGTTCTCACCCCTGAGGGGGTGGAATTCGAGGTGGCCAAGATTATGGACAGTAAGATGGTCCAGGGCTCCCTCCAGTACCTGGTCCATTGGAGAGGATACGGGCCGGAGGAGAGGACTTGGGTACCTGCCCGTGATGTTCACGCTGGGGTATTGATCAGGAGGTTCCACCTTCTCTTCCCTACTAAACCGGGTCCTCTTAGTAAGGGTCCGGTGGCCCCTCATAAAAGGGGGAGTACTGTTAGGGATCTGCCAGGTACTACGTCTAGGTATACTCCTGGGATTAATCAATCCACACCTGAGGCCAGACCTGTTCGACTGACACCATCTCCCACCAACCAGGGTGGCAGGCTCAGGAGTGGGAGAGCCTATCGCGGCCTGGTCAGTCGGAGTTAGCTCCGCCCCCTGTCCTTTATTACCTGCCGTGTTCTCTTCCTCAGTGCTTGTAATTCTTCTGGATTCCTGGCCTCACTGCTGCTTGCTCCAGCCTGCTCCTGCCGTGCTTCTGCCTTGCTGCAGTTCCGCTTAACCTGCTTTGCTTTGCCCCTGGCTTGCTTCCTTCTCCGTGCTCACTTTGGTATACTCCACTTCATCCTGGTCCTGACTACTCATTCACCACTCCGTTTCCTCGCGGCGTTCCGGGGCTACTGCCCCTTCCCTTGCGTGTTCCCTGTTTGTTCTCCCGTGCACTTAGACAGCGTAGGGACCGCCGCCCAGTTGTACCCCGTCGCCTAGGGCGGGTCGTTGCAAGTAGGCAGGGACAGGGCGGTGGGTAGATTAGGGCTCACTTTCCCTTCACCTCCTTCCTGCCATTACAGGGGGGGTGGCTTTATCTACAGGGGGTGGCTTCATCTACAGGAGGGGCTTTATCTACAAGGGGTGCTTTATCTACAGGGGGGCTCTATCTACATGGGGGCTATATACTGGGGTGGGCTATATGTGGAGCACTATATACAAGGGTGGGCTATATCTACAGGGGGCTATATACAGGGGTGTGCTATCTGTGGAGCACTATATACAGGGGTGGGCTATATGTGGAGCACTATATACAGGGGGGATATATACAGGAGTGGGCTATCTGTGGAGCACTATAGGGGAGCTATATGTGGGACACTATATACAGGGGTGGGCTATATGGGGGGCACTATCTACAGGGGGCTCTATGGCAGGCACTATTTACAGGGGGCACTGTGTGCATGTGGGACACAGTGTATGGTGCTATTATAATTAGAGATACAGTGTATGGTGCTATTATATTTAGGGGCATAGTGTGTGGTATAATGAGAACTTTATCTTTGTTTATATGTGTAGAAATGTTGAAAAAGTGAGAAGCTGAAGACATCTGAACAGCAAACTGCAGAAATGGGCTGTGACCGAGAGAAGTCATCATAGCGTTCTGGATGGGATGGAGAAAAAGAACGGGAATCTGAGATGTCACCGATGAGTCACAATGTAAATGTTTATTCTGCCTCTAATCGGTACTGTAGTCACTTTGTGATCTGCAGCGAGATGATGGGTGGTATGATTATGATTTTTTTTTGTGCAACAGCATCTCCCAGCATATCCTTACAATTGTGCGTGCCATGCTGAAAGCTGGAAACAATTTAGTGCAAATCTATACGGCAGGGGTTGCACTAAATTGAGCTGTATTTGTGCTGGTGTTGTATATATGTACTGTGATTGGTTCTGGTACTATATATTTGTACTGAGCTTTGTACTGGTGCTGTATATATGTAATGAGCTTTGTTCTGGTTCTGTGTTTATGTACAGAGCTTTGCTCTGGAGCTGTATTTATGTACTGAGCTTGGTTCTGGTGCTGTATATATGTAATGATCTTGGTTCTGGAGCTATATTTATGTACTGAGCTTGGTTATGGTACTGTATATATGTAATGAGCTGTGTTCTGGTGCTGTATATATGTAATGAGCTTTGTTCTGGTGCTGTATATTTGTACAGAGCTTCGTACTGGAGCTGTATTTATGTACTGAGCTTTGTTCTGATGCTGTATTTATGTACTGAGCTTAGTTCCTGTGCTGTATATATGTAATGAGCTTGGTTCTGGTTTTGTGTATAGAACTACATTGCTTGTAAAATGTAAAAATCTTCTTATGCATTTCGAGTTACATAAAAAAAATGGGGAAAAGAAATGACACGTCATTGATTGGTGGAGAAAACAAACATGGTGAGAGGGAAGGAGATGTCGGGAAAGAGGATGGGGGCGCCAAACTGAATCTTTGCCCCGGGTGCTGGAGAACCTAGCTGCGCCTCTGCGGTAGCTAACAACAGTCAGGGTATAGTTGGCTATCACTGGAGGTTTGTGCAATCCTCTAAGGATATGCTTCCCCAAACCATCACTGACCCACTGCCAAACCGGTCATGCTCGATGATGTTGCAGGAAGCATTATTTTCACCTTGACATCTCCAAACTCTTTCACGTCTGTCACATGTGCTAAGTGTGAACCTGCTCTCATCTGTAAAGAGAGTGAGGCGACAGTGGCGGACCTGCCAATTCTGGTGTTCTTTGACGAATGCCAGTCGAGCTGCATAGTGCTGGGCTGTGAGCACAGGTCCTACTAAAGGATGTCGAGCCATCATGTCACCCTCATGGAGTCTGTTTCTGACAGTTTAGTGAGAAACATGCACACCAGTAGCCCGCTGGAGGTCATTTTATATGGCTTTGGCAGTGTTACTCCTGTTAGTCCTTGCACAAAGGAGCAGATACCGGTCCTGCTGATGGTCTGGTGCCCTTCTACGGCCCTATCCAACTTTCCTTGTGTAATGGTCCATGTACTGGTATCTGCTCCATGCTTTTGAGACTGTGCTAGGAGATACAGCAAACCTTCTTGCAATGGCATGTATAGATGTGACATCAGGGGCGTAACTAGGAAAGACTGGCCCCCATAGCAAACTTTTGACTGGGGCCCCCCCTCTGCTGGGTATCACACAACCCCCCCCCCCTTGTAGATAGTGCCTCCCTATAGATTCCACCACACAGCGCCCCACTATAGATAGCACCATACACAGCCCCCTGTAGATAACGCCATACAGACCCCCTGTAGATAACACCATACAGCCCCCTCTGTAGATAACACCATATAAGCCCCCCCCAAAAAACAAAAACGGCCTATAGTTTGTCCTACAAAAGACATGCATCCCCTATCCACAGGATAGGGGATACATGTGCGATCGCTGGCATTGATAAGGAGAACAGGGGACCGAAAGTCCCCCGAAGTTCTCCATGACTAACCTCGGACTTCTGGCGTCTGCGCAGTTCAATAAAAATGAAAGGAGCGCTGGTCACGCATGCGCACAAGCGCGACCGGCGCTCCATTCATTTCTACGGAGCGGCCGACACAGACCCCGGAAGTCCGAGGTTTGTCATGGAGAACTTAGGGGGGACTTTCGGTCCCCCGTTCTCCCTATCGCTGGGCGTCCCAGCGATCCCACATGTATCCCCTATCCTGTGATTAGGGGATGCATGTCTTTTGTAGGAACAACCCCTTCAGTGGCGTCGCGCTGTAGCAGCCATAGCGGCTGCTAGCGGAGCCTGCGGCCATGGTGGGGGCCGTGCTGGCGGGTACCACGGGCCCCCTCATGCTGCAGGCCCCGTAGAAGTCGCTACGGCTGCTATAGCGGTAGTTACGCCACTGCGTATAGGTTTGTACGGTGTAAAACTATAGCTCCCAGAATGGCCGGAACAATGGTAAGGATATGCGGGGAGATGCGGTATATAGCTTCCCCTATAGTTAGTGCTCCACGTATAGCCCACCTCTGTAGATAGTGTCTCACATATAGCTCCCCCCTGTAGACTGTGCACTACATATAGCCACCCTGTTGCTAGTGCCCCACAGGTATCCCACCCCTGTATATAGTGTCCCACACATAGCCCACCCCTATAGAAAGTACCCTAAAAAATAGCTCCCCTATAGATAGTGCTCTACATATAGCCCACCCTTGTATAGTGTCTCACATATACTGCCCCACATATAGACCCCCTGTAGATAGTGTCCCACATCCCCACATACAGACCTCCCCTGTGGCTAGTGCCCCACATATAGACCCCCCCCTGTATATAGTGGCCCACATATAGACCCCGCTGTATATAATGGCCCACATATAGAGCCCCCTGTATATAATGGCCCACATATAGAGCCCCCTGTATATAGTGGCCCACACCCCCACATATAGACCCCCCTGTAGCTACTGCCCCACATATAGACTCCCCTATATATGATAGGCCCCACATAAAGACGACCAACCCCCCCCCCCCATTATAGATAATGCCATTCACATTTTTGAAGAAAAAAATAAATAAATACTCACATGATCCCGTTCCCACGCTGTTCACTGGCGATGCAGACATGCTCTCTTCTGAGCATGTCTGCAGGAGCTGAACGAGCGTCCTCCAATGACGCTGATTGGCGGGGCAGAATGACTTGCCCCGCCAATCAGCACCTTCCAAGCATGGAAGCGGCGTGATGATGTCATCGCGCCGCTAGCCAATCAGTGTCATTGTAAGGCACTGGATGGTCAGGCACGGAACATGCCCGGCCATTCAGTGCTAACACATGTATTTGGCTGCCGCTAGCACTGGGGCCCCCTCCGGTGCTAGCGACACCTACAGGCATGATGAGAGGGCCTGTGTAAGGCTCGGCGGCGCGGGCCCCACAGTAGCGGCGCTACCGCTGTAGCAGCCATAACGGCTGCTAGCGGCGCCACCGGGCATTTGGGTGGGCGTGTCGGCTGGCGGCACTGGCCCCCTCAAGCCCCGGGCCCCGTAGCAGCCGCTACTGCTGCTACCGCGGTAGTTGCGCCACTGTGTGACATTCTGGAGAAGTTGTACTACCTGTGCAACCTGAATGAGCAGTAGATACCGCCTCATGATACCAGTAATGACAAGCATACTAGCAAAATGCAAATCAAGAGAAGAATCAGTCAGAAAGGATAGGGAGAGAGGAATTGTCTTTGGTCACCACCTACAAACCATTCCCCTTTTTGGTGGTTGTCCTACTAATCCCTCTCCAGTGCACCTGTTGTCACTTTCATTTGCACCAAAGCAGATGCAATTGATTCACAATTGCTTATGCTTCCTACCTGGATAAATTGTCATCCCTGAAGTTTCATTGACTTGGGGTTACTCTGGGATGCTTAAGTGTTCGGTTACCTTTTTTGAGCAGTGTGTATATATATATGTATATATATATGCATATAAGTATAGGCACAATTAGACTGAATTTAACACTTTAGACAGATTTATATATATATATGCAGTACTATATAAAGAGTTTCGCTACTAATGTAGTTTTCCAGTGGCTGGTCAACTAGAAACGCTAGAGTAGTCTCCAATTATGGAATAAAATAAACTTTTTCTCGCTGATCAGAAACCAAAACCAGGAGTTAATACTAACTACAGGAAAAATATAATGGAACATTTTGGTTTTCTTCTCTTCTTTGCAACCATTCCTGATTTTGGCTTCAAACTATTGATGCAAAGTACTGAGCAAATCTGCAATGTGTGAATGAGGCCTAGGAGGGTTTCCCACTAGAGCAGTGGTTCCCAACTGGGGTTTTTTTTTTTTTGCTACAAGCTCCGCCCCGACGTTGCAGCAGATGTGACGCGTGCACGTCTGTTACAAGTACCGCCCACAGCTTCCCACTAGAAGCCTGACGGAGGGAGAGGAGCCATTAATGCTGGGCAGGCTAAGTATTTTTTTCTTTCGTTTGTTAGCAATTGTGTGAGAAATGGAGCCAGGGGAATGCCGGAAGTTGTAGTCCTCTCCTCTTATACCTCCTCCCTGTAATGTCCTCTGATATTCCATAATAACAGTCTGGACATGCTGGAAGTTGTAGTCCTCTCCTCTTATACCTCCTCCCTGTAATGTCCTCTGATATCCCATAATGATATCCTGGTAGTTGTAATTCTCTCCTCTTATACCTCCTCCCTGTAATGTCTTCTGATATACCATAATAACAGCCTGGACATGCTGGAAGTTGTAGCTCTCTCCGCTTACACCTCCTCCCTGTAATGTCCTCTGATATCCCATAATAACAGTGTGAACCTGCTGGTAGTTGTAGTTCTGTCCTCTTATACCTCCTCCCTGTAATGTCCACTGATATCCCATAATAACAGTCTGGACCTGCTGGAAGTTGTAGTCCTCTCCTTTTATACCACCTCCCTGTAATGTCCTCTGCTATCACATAACATCCTGGACATGCTGGAAGTTGTAGTTCTCTCCTCTTCTACCTCCTCCTCCTGTAAACTTTCTCTGATACCACATAACATCCTGGACATGCTTGGAGTTGTAGTTCTCTCCTCTTATATCTCCTCCCTGTAATGTCCATTGATATCACATAATAATACCCTGGACATGCTGAGAGTTGTTGTTCTCTCTGTGATGGTCACTTTACTAGAGGGGCAGATGGTCATTTTACTGGGGGGGGGGGGGGGCTGAGGCTGATGGTGGCTTTACTGGAGGGGGCTGATGGTCATTTTACTGGGGGACTGAGGCTGATGGTCACTTTACTGGAGGGGGCTTATGCATACCTCCCAACCGTCCCGGATCCGGCCGGTCTGAAAAATGTCCCGCTAGTCGCTGCTTCCAAACAGCTGATCGCTGCTGACTGCAGCAGCGATCAGAAGAAGGCAGGAGTCTTGCGGCGGTGTTCTCACTGCGATCGATGCCGGCACGGGAGTGGACAAGTACAGTTCACCTGACCTGTCATCTGACCTCAATGGTCAGGTGACTGGACTGGTTCACTCCCGGGCCGGCATCGACACCAGTGAGAACACCGCTGCAAGACTCCTGACGGTGAGTGACGTCAAAAGCAGAGCGGAAAGGGCCGGCTACCTCTACCGCTTTCCGCTCTGGCGGCAATGTGGCACCTACTGGGGGACTGTGTGTGAAGCTATTTACAGGGGGCTGTATCTGGCGCTATCTACAGGGGGGGCTGTGTCTGGCGCTATCTACAGGGAGGCTGTGTCTTGCGCTATCTACAGGTGGGCTGTGTCTGGCGCTATTTACAGGTTGGCTGTGTCTGGCGCTATCTACAGGGGGGCTGTGTGTGAAGCTTTCTACAGAGGGGCTGTATCTGGTGCTATCTACAGGGGGGCTGTATCTGGTGCTATCTACAGGGGGC
This sequence comes from Rhinoderma darwinii, assembly GCF_050947455.1. NCBI lineage: Eukaryota > Metazoa > Chordata > Amphibia > Anura > Rhinodermatidae > Rhinoderma > Rhinoderma darwinii. The sequence goes on along the minus strand of NC_134690.1, from coordinate 134,019,828 downwards.
TATGTCTGGAGTTATCTACAGGGGGGCTGTGTGTGGAGCTATTTACAGGGGGCTGTGTCTGGAGCTATCTACAGGGGGGCTGTATCTGGAGCTATCTACAGGGGGCTGTGTGTGGAGCTATCTACAGGGGGCTGTGTCTGGCGCTATCTACAGGGGGGCTGTGTGTGGCACTATCTACAGGTGGGCTGTGTGTGGCGCTATCTACAGGGGGGCTGTATCTGGCGCTATGTACAGGGGGGCTGTATCTGGAGCTATCTACAGGGGGGCTGTGTGTGGCACTATCTACAGGGGGGCTGTGTGTGGCGCTATCTACAGGGGGGCTGTGTGTGGCACTATCTACAGGGGGCTGTGTGTGGAGCTATCTACAGGGGGGCAGTGTGTGGAGCTATCTACAGGGGGCTGTGTGTGGAGCTATCTACAGGGGGCCTGTGTCTGACGCTATCTACAGAGGGCTTTATCTGGAGCTATCGACAAGGGGGCTGTGTGTGGCGCTATGTACAGGGGGGACCGTATCTGGCGCTATGTACAGGGGGGCTGAATCTGGAGCTATCTACAGGGGGCTGTGTCTGGAGCTATCTACAGGGGGGCTCTGGTGGATGATTTTTCCATTGACCGGTAGCAGAGTTACACAACTGGAAAAAACAAATCCCCATCATGTAACTCTGCTACCTGTCAATTGAAAAGTCATCAACCACAGGGTCTCCCTCTTGACCTTAATTGTTCTCAGCCTTTTGGTTTGTCCTGCAGCAGCTGCCGCCGTGATGAGCAAATTTTATACCCAAGATAGGAAAAGTAACATAAAGACGATATAACCGGATCCATAATATCTAGGATATCCAGGCAGTCTAGAGATCCGCAGTGTCAATGTGCACTTGTTATTTGTAGAAGGATCTGGCCGTGATTTGTGTTGATGCGGGATATTGGGCGTGGTTAGGGAGCGTGGCTTAAAATGTCCCTCTTTTCCAAATTCAAAAGTTGGGAGGTATGTTTTATGGTCTCTTTACTGAGGGGTCACTATACTGTGAGTGGGGGGCTGATGGTCATTTTACTGTGAGTGGGGGCTGATGGTCATTTTACTGTGAGAGGGGGGCTGATGGTCATTACTGTGAGTGGGGGGCTGATGGTTATTTTACTGTGAGTGGGGGGCTGATGGTCATTTCACTGGGAGTTGGAGGCTGATGGTCACTTTACTGGAGGGGGCTTATGCATACCTCCCAACCGTCCCGGATCCGGCCGGTCTGAAAAATGTCCCGCTAGTCGCTGCTTCCAAACAGCTGATCGCTGCTGACTGCAGCAGCGATCAGAAGAAGGCAGGAGTCTTGCGGCGGTGTTCTCACTGCGATCGATGCCGGCACGGGAGTGGACCAGTACAGTTCACCTGACCTGTCATCTGAACTCAATGGTCAGGTGACTGGACTGGTTCACTCCCGGGCCGGCATCGACACCAGTGAGAACACCGCTGCAAGACTCCTGACGGTGAGTGACGTCAAAAGCAGAGCGGAAAGGGCCGGCTACCTCTACCGCTTTCCGCTGTGGCGGCAATGTGGCACCTACTGGGGGACTGTGTGTGAAGCTATTTACAGGGGGCTGTATCTGGCGCTATCTACAGGGGGGGCTGTGTCTGGCGCTATCTACAGGGAGGCTGTGTCTGGCGCTATCTACAGGTGGGCTGTGTCTGGCGCTATTTACAGGTTGGCTGTGTCTGGCGCTATCTACAGGGGGGCTGTGTGTGAAGCTTTCTACAGAGGGGCTGTATCTGGTGCTATCTACAGGGGGGCTGTATCTGGTGCTATCTACAGGGGGCTATGTCTGGAGTTATCTACAGGGGGGCTGTGTGTGGAGCTATTTACAGGGGGCTGTGTCTGGAGCTATCTACAGGGGGGCTGTATCTGGAGCTATCTACAGGGGGCTGTGTGTGGAGCTATCTACAGGGGGCTGTGTCTGGCGGTATCTACAGGGGGGCTGTGTGTGGCACTATCTACAGGTGGGCTGTGTGTGGCGCTATCTACAGGGGGTCTGTATCTGGCGCTATGTACAGGGGGGCTGTATCTGGAGCTATCTACAGGGGGGCTGTGTGTGGCACTATCTACAGGGGGGCTGTGTGTGGCGCTATCTACAGGGGGGCTGTGTGTGGCACTATCTACAGGGGGCTGTGTGTGGAGCTATCTACAGGGGGGCAGTGTGTGGAGCTATCTACAGGGGGCTGTGTGTGGAGCTATCTACAGGGGGCCTGTGTCTGACGCTATCTACAGAGGGCTTTATCTGGAGCTATCGACAAGGGGGCTGTGTGTGGTGCTATGTACAGGGGGGACCGTATCTGGCGCTATGTACAGGGGGGCTGAATCTGGAGCTATCTACAGGTGGCTGTGTCTGGAGCTATCTACAGGGGGGCTCTGGTGGATGATTTTTCCATTGACCGGTAGCAGAGTTACACAACTGGAAAAAACAAATCCCCATCATGTAACTCTGCTACCTGTCAATTGAAAAGTCATCAACCACAGGGTCTCCCTCTTGACCTTAATTGTTCTCAGCCTTTTGGTTTGTCCTGCAGCAGCTGCCGCCGTGATGAGCAAATTTTATACCCAAGATAGGAAAAGTAACATAAAGACGATATAACCGGATCCATAATATCTAGGATATCCAGACAGTCTAGAGATCCGCAGTGTCAATGTGCACTTGTTATTTGTAGAAGGATCTGGCCGTGATTTGTGTTGATGCGGGATATTGGGCGTGGTTAGGGAGCGTGGCTTAAAATGTCCCTGTTTTCCAAATTCAAAAGTTGGGAGGTATGGTTTATGGTCTCTTTACTGAGGGGTCACTATACTGTGAGTGGGGGGCTGATGGTCATTTTACTGTGAGTGGGGGCTGATGGTCATTTTACTGTGAGAGGGGGGCTGATGGTCATTACTGTGAGTGGGGGGCTGATGGTTATTTTACTGTGAGTGGGGGGCTGATGGTCATTTCACTGGGAGAATGGGGCTGATGGTCATTTTACTGTGAGTGGGGGGCTGATAATCTTTGAGTGGTTTCCGCCTCTGACCTCCCATTGAAATTAATAGGAGGCAGAAAAACCTGTGGTGCTCGTTTGGTGCTTTTTTGTCTGCGGTTTTTGCATTCGCTTCAACGGCTTAAAAAAAATGTGGGCAAAAAACACAGCTAAAAAAAATAATTCAAACAACGCTGTCATTTCAAAATCTGCCTCAAAATTCCTAAAGGAGGCAGCTTTTTAGTTTCTGCCTTACAAAAAAAACGCTGTGTGAACATACCCTAAGGCCTTATTCACACGGACATGTCTGTTTTGCGAACGCAAAAAGCGCAGCGTTTTGTGCGCCCAAAAGGTCCGTGTGGCATCAGCATATGGTGCGCGGCTGCGTGATTTTCGTGCACCCGGCATGATGATGACACTGTAATGATAGGGGTAGGGAAACGGACAAGTGAGCCCTAATCTACCTGCCACTCTGTCCCTGCCTACTTGCAATGACCCGCCCTAGGCGACGGGGTACAACTGGGCGGCGGTCCCTACGCTCAGTAAGTGCACGAGACAAACATACAAGGGAATATACAGCAAAGGGAAAGGGGCAGTTGCCCACGGCAACACCGTGAGCAACAGAGTGGTGAACGAGCCAAGTCAAACCCAGGAGAGCACGAGGTACGAAACGCAGAGCAAAAGAGTAGTCAGAAAGCCAGAGTCAGTATGGAGCAGGATCAAATAGTTAGGAGCTGTAGCTGGGCCAGGAAACCACACGGAAAGAATCACAAGCAAGGAGGAACAGGAAAGGCAGGTATAAATAGACAGAGGGCGGGAGCTAGCTGAGTCTGGCCAGGCTGCGATAGGCTCTCCCACTCCTAAGCCTGCCAGCCTGAGTGGTGGAAGCTGGAGTCAGTCTCAGAGAGATAGACTCAGGTGAAGACTGATTACCTATGGAAGTTAACCCCGAAGCTGTGCCTGGCAGATCCTTTACAGTACCCCCCCTTTTATGAGGGGCCACCGGACCCTTTCTAAGTGGACCTGTTTTACTGGGGAAACGAAGGTGGAACTTCCTGACTAATACCCCAGCATGAACATCTCGGGCGGGTACCCAAGTCCTCTCCTCAGGCCCGTATCCTCTCCAATGGACCAGGTACTGGAGGGAGCCTTGGACCATCTTGCTGTCCACAATCTTGGCCACCTCGAATTCCACCCCCTCAGGGGTGAGAACGGGAACAGGAGGTTTCCTCGAGGGAGCCAAGGACGGGGAGCAGCGTTAAAGGAGGGAGGCATGAAACACGTCGTGTATACGAAAAGATGGGGGTAACTCCAGCCGGAAGGAGACAGGATTGAGGACTTCAATGACCTTATACGGCCCAATAAACCGGGGAGCAAACTTCTTGGACGGGACCTTAAGACGCAAGTTCCTAGACGATAACCACACCAGATCCCCGACCATAAACAAGGGGTTAGCAGAACGTTTTCTATCAGCCTGAGTTTTTTGTACGCTCTGGTACGCCTCTAGGTTCTTCTGAACCTGGGCCCAGACTGTGCACAGTTCCCGATGAACGACCTCTACCTCGGGATTGTTGGAACTACCAGGTGAAACGGAGGAGAACCGTGGATTAAACCCAAAATTACAGAAAAAGGGGGAGACCCCTGACGAGTTACTGACCCGGTTATTAAGGGAAAATTCAGTGAGGGGAATGAATGAGACCCAATCATATTGACAGTCAGAGATAAAACACCTTAAATATTGTTCTAGAGATTGATTAGTCCTCTCAGTTTGGCCATTGGTTTCAGGATGGAAAGCAGAGGAGAAGGACAGATCAATCTCCAACTTCTTACAGAAGGCTCTCCAAAACAAAGAAACAAATTGTACCCCTCTGTCCGAAACAATATTGACAGGGACCCCATGGAGACGCAGGATGTGTTTGACAAACAAGGTAGCTAACGTCTTGGCGTTGGGTAGTTTCTTGAGGGGCACAAAGTGGCACTTCTTACTGAAGCGGTCTACTACCACCCACACCACCGACTTGCCTTGGGATGGAGACAAATCGGTGATAAAATCCATGGAGATGTGTCCAAGGTCTCTGGGGAATGGGCAACGAACGTAGTAAGCCCGCTGGTCGGGACCTGGGAGTCTTGGACCTAGCACAAACTTTACAAGCGGCGACGTAGGCCTTAACGTCTTTAGGCAACCCAGGTCACCAATAGTTTCTGCCAATGAGGTGTTTGGTACCCAGGATGCCTGGATGACCAGATAGTGCGGAGTCATGATTTTCCCTAAGTACCCTTAGCCGGTATTGCAGGGGAACAAACAGCTTGTCCTCAGGAAGGTTCCCGGGAGCTGAAACTTGATCAGCTGCAATTTCAGAGACTAAATCAGAATCAATAGAAGAAATGATTATACCGGGAGGCAAAATACAAGCAGGATCTTCCTCCGAAGGAGGGCTGGCCATGAAGCTACGCGACAGTGCATCGGCCTTAATATTTTTAGACCCAGCCCTATAGGTAACCAAAAAGTTGAATCTGGTAAAAAATAGCGCCCATCGAGCTTGTCTCGGGTTTAGCCTCTGGGCAGATTCTAGGAAAACCAGATTCTTGTGGTCGGTAAGGACCGTTACCTGGTGCCTAGCCCCCTCCAGGAAGTGGCGCCACTCTTCAAATGCCCATTTAATGGCTAAGAGTTTGCGGTTGCCGATATCATAGTTACTCTCAGTGGGCGAAAACTTCCTGGAGAAGTAGGCACAGGGGCGGAGATGGGTGAGGGACCTGGTACCCTGGGACAAGACAGCCCCCACTCCCACCTCGGATGCGTCAACTTCCACGATAAATGGCTCCATTTGGTTGGGCTGAACCAGCACCGGGGCCGAGATAAAGCACTTCTTAAGGACCTCAAAAGCCTGGACAGCCTCTGGAGACCAGTGGAGGAGATCAGCACCTTTGCGAGTGAGTTCCGTAAGAGGCTTAGTGATGACCGAGAAGTTAGCAATGAATCTCCTGTAATAATTAGCGAACCCCAAAAAACACTGTAACGCCTTCAGGGAGGCAGGTTGGACCCATTCCGCCACAGCCTGAACCTTGGCGGGGTCCATGCGGAATTCATGAGGAGTGAGGATTTGACCCAAAAATGGTATCTCCTGTACCCCAAACACACATTTTTCGGTTTTTGCAAACAGTTTGTTTTCCCAAAGGACCTGGAGCACCTTCCTGACATGCTCAATGTGGGAGGGCCAGTCCTTGGAAAATACCAGTATGTCATCAAGGTACACTACAAGAAATATCCCCAGGTAATCTCTCAAAATCTCATTTATGAAATTCTGGAAGAGCGCCGGCGCATTACACAACCCAAAGGGCATGACGAGGTATTCAAAATGACCTTCGGGCGTGTTAAACGCAGTCTTCCACTCATCCCCCTCTTTGATGCGGATAAGGTTATACGCCCCCCGTAGATCAAACTTAGAGAACCATTGGGCCCCCTGAACCTGATTAAAGAGATCAGGAATCAAAGGAAGGGGATACTGGTTCCTTACAGTGACCTTATTCAGGTTACGGTAGTCAATGCATGGCCTAAGACCACCATCCTTCTTCCCTACGAAGAAGAAGCCAGCACCTACCGGAGAAGTAGAGGGGCGAATGTAACCCTTGGCCAGGCATTCCTGGATATACTCTCTCATGGCTTCACGTTCGGGACAAGAAAGATTAAATATCCTACCCTTAGGAAGCTTAGCTCCGGATACCAATTAGATAGCGCAATCGTATTCTCTATGAGGAGGTAACACTTCGGAGGCCTCCTTAGAGAAAACCTCAGCGAAGTCCCGAACAAACTCAGGTAGCGTGTTCACCCCCTCAGGGGGAGAAATAGAATTAACAGAAAAACATGACGTCAAACATTCATTACCCCATTTGGTAAGCTCCCCAGTATTCCAGTCAAACGTGGGATTATGCAACTGCAACCAGGGAAGGCCTAAAACCAAATCGGACGATAATCCCTGCATCAACAGTACAGAGCACTGCTCCAAATGCATGGAGCCAACAAGGAGTTCAAAAACAGGGGTATGCTGTGTAAAATAACCATTAGCAAGAGGAGTGGAGTCGATACCCACTACCGGGACAGGTTTAGGCAAATCAATCAAAGGCATAGCAAGAGACATAGCAAATTCCACAGACATGATATTAGCAGAGGACCCTGAATCCACGAAGGCACTGCCGGTAGCAGACCTACCACCAAAAGAGACCTGAAAGGGAAGCAAGATCTTATTACGTTTCATATTTACGGGAAATACCTGTGCGCCCAAGTGACCTCCCCGATGATCACTTAGGCGTGGAAGTTCTCCGGCTGCATTCTTACGCTTAGGACAGTTGTTCACTTGATGCTTGTCATCCCCACAGTAGAAGCAGAGACCATTCTTCCTGCGGAAATCTCTACGTTGTTGGAGGGACACGAAGGCCCTGAGTTGCATAGGTACCTCTGAGTCTTCCGGGGAAGAACGAAGCAACGGAACCTCGGGAGGCATCATGGGGGAGTCGGAGGAGAAAACACATAAACGTTCGCGTTGTCGTTCCCTGAGACGTCGGTCAAGTCGTATCGCTAAAGCCATAACCTGGTCTAGGGAGTCAGAAGAGGGATAGCTAACTAGCAGGTCTTTCAGGGCATTCGACAGACCCAACCTAAACTGGCACCTTAAGGCAGGGTCATTCCACCGAGAAGCTACGCACCACTTCCTAAAGTCAGAACAATACTCCTCAACAGGTCTCTTACCCTGACGTAAGGTCACCAGCTGACTCTCGGCAAAGGCAGTCTTGTCAGTCTCATCATAAATGAGTCCGAGAGCAGAAAAGAAAAGATCAACGGAGGAAAGTTCAGGGGCGTCAGGAGCCAAGGAGAAGGCCCATTCTTGGGGCCCATCCTGGAGCCGGGACATAATTATACCCACTCGCTGGCTCTCAGAACCTGAGGAGTGGGGCTTTAAGCGAAAGTAAAGCCTGCAACTCTCCCGAAAGGAGAGAAAAGCCTTTCGGTCCCCTGAGAACCGGTCGGGCAACTTGAGGTGGGGTTCAGGAGTTGAGGTGAGGGGAACTACCAAGGTAGCATCAGGCTGGTTGACCTTCTGAGCCAGGGCCTGGACCTGTAGGGAGAGACCCTGCATTTGCTGAGCCAGGTTCTCAAGGGGGTCCATAGTAGTGTCAGGGACCAGGGTAGACTAGGTATATGGGCTTGTGATTATGTAATGATAGGGGTAGGGAAACGGACAAGTGAGCCCTAATCTACCCGCCACTCTGTCCCTGGCTACTTGCAACGACCCGCCCTAGGCGACGGGGTACAACTGGGCGGCGGTCCCTACGCTCAGTAAGTGCACGAGACAAACATACAATGGAATATAAAGCAAAGGGAAAGGGGCAGCTGCCCACGGCAACACCGTGAGCAACAGAGTGGTGAACGAGCCAAGTCAATCCAGGAGAGCACGAGGTACCAAACGCAGAGCAGAAGAGTAGTCAGAAAGCCAGGGTCAGTATGGAGCAGGATCAAATAGTTAGGAGCTGTAGCTGGGCCAGGAAACCACACGGAAAGAATCACAAGCAAGGAGGAACAGGAAAGGCAGGTATAAATAGACAGAGGGCGGGAGCTAGCTGAGTCTGGCCAGGCTGCGATAGGCTCTCCCACTCCTAAGCCTGCCAGCCTGAGTGGTGGAAGCTGGAGTCAGTCTCAGAGAAATAGACTCAGGTGAAGACTGATTACCTATGGAAGTTAACCCCGAAGCTGTGCCTGGCAGATCCTTTACAGACACTCTGTTTTTATGTTTACAACACGTGGTGCTTTTCTGTTTTCATTCATAGTTTTTACTACTACATCACGCGCGGCACCCGGAAGTGGTGATTTCAATGGGTGCGTGCTGCGCAAAACACGGGCAAATATAGGACATGTCGTGAGTTTTACAAAGCGCACATACGATGCGGGAAATTCACTGACAGTCTGAACGGCCCCATTCATTAACATAGGTTCGTGCGACGCGCGTGAAAATCACACGCGTAGCATGGACTTATATCACGTTCGTATGAATAAGGCCTAAGAGTGTAGTGCTTGTTTTTAGCCATTTTTTGTCGTTTTGTAAACAAGTTTTGGTAGGGGTGGCCTGAGAATTTTTTTTTTTTCCTGTGGTGCCTCGAGCCTGAAAAGGTTGGAAAACTCTGCACTAGAGAAATTTACGACACATTGCTTGGATATGTCTTGTTAGGACAACTATTAATACAGAGAACATATGTGCCCATTCTGAGGTTCCCAAAGAAGAGCTAGTAGTACATACATTATGTCAAATGGAGTACTCTCACTCAACTATCTTCATATCTATCAGATATGCTTTCATTCTCCACTAGTACGTAACCGCTATTCTCAAGATCAGGGTAGGTTCCAGTGGTGGAACCCCAACAATAAGAAATTGATGGCATACCAAAAAAATATTACTTTATAGGGACAGTAAGGGTATGTTCACACGCAAACTCAAAACGTCTGAAAATACGGAGCTGTTTTCAAGGGAAAACAGCTCCTCATTTTCAGACATTTTTTAAGCCACTCGCGATTTTCGCTGCGTTTTTTACGGCTATGAAAAACGGCTCCAAAAACGTTCCATGAAGTGACCTGCACGGCCCGTCGGAACAGATTTTTCGGAACACAGCCCATGTGAACATACCCTAAATCTTGATTTTCAATTGGTACCAAGGAGCAGTCATTTTGGGCTGGGGAGATGCTGGCTATAGTGGCTATAGTGTACTTGATGTGATTAGTATCAAGAAGATCAGAAAATTGCTTTCCCAAAGGAAAACCTTGAGAAACTTTTATATACATATGTATATATTATAGTAGCTGTTTTTTTTTTTTTAATATAAGCTTATCCTTTTTTTTTTTTAAGCAGTTTAATGCTGTTAAATAGCATCTTCCAAGATTATGGTAATTAAGGAAAAAATGGGGAAGAAGACTTTTACATTTTTCCATTCTAACATTCCATATGTTGTAACTACATTATGATTTCAATGGCTTTAGAATAATCATTGAAGGAGTTTCCTGGAAAAACACATTAGTGGCATATCCCACTATACTAAAATTAGGAATAGGCTCCTTGTTCTAAAGGTTTGTGATGGCAGTGATGACATACAAGTACCTACATTTTTGAGAAGCCATCGGTGTGCATCAGTCTTTTAGTGGAGGACTTTAGGCCCTGTTCACACAGTTTTTTGGCGAACGGGCAAAAAATAATACAGCTTGCGGGAAAAAGAAGTGACGTGCACTTCTTCAGGCATTTCGAATCTCTGCCCTCCCATTGACATCAATGACATCAATGGGAGGCAGCGTTTTTTTGCTGCATTTTTTGCCCACGGCGCTCAATGGCCGCGACCATAAAACGCCACGAAAAACGAGTGCTGGCAAGTCAAAATCTGCCTCAAAATTCCATCAGGAATTTTGAGGCAGACTTTTCTGCCTGCAAAAAACTCAGCGTGAACAGGGCCTTATGCTTCCTTTCATCCAACCAACCAACACAATTATCTTACTGGTTATTGTTTCTAATAGGTCTCAAAAAAGATTAATTAACAAAGATCAAAGTTGAGTGAAGATCACTCCTCTCTTCAAATCCTTATGAATGCATAGGTATGGATTGGAAACAATGAAAAGTTATGATCTAAAAGGAAAAGGACATCAATTAAAAAATCATAAGGTGAACGTATATTAGGCCTCATATACACGAACGTGCTTTTGCGGCCGCAATTCCCCCGAAAATCCACGCGGGAATTGCGACCCCATTCATTCCTATGGGGCCATGCACACGACAGTTTTCACGGTCCATGCATAGCCCGTTAGCCTGGACCACAGAAAGAACAGGCTCATTGAAAATAATGGCCACGTCCATGTGCATGGCCCGCGATTTGCGGGCGGCTCTCGACTGACAGTCCCGAAAATCACGGCCGTGCACATGACTACGGTCTTATTATAGAAAAACTCAACAAGAGAATTTTATCAAGGAGGCTTGGCAGAGCGGTTTGACATTGCTAAATTAGTATAGCCCTGGTTAACTGAAATGAGAAAATATATCATCCCAGGTCATAAAAAAATTCTCTGGTCTTCTGAATAGATGAAGGGGTTAATCTTATATTTAGTGGATCACATTCCCATTACTGACTGCAATACTAGAGGCTCTATTTTTACTTTACTTCAGGTCCTGTGCAATGAAATTGCAGGTGGCTTATGTTAGTTCATCCCTTGTTTATTGGAAAGCACTGTACATTTCCAAGAGTTTTGGGGGTGCTTAATCTAAGGTGATTCCTTGAAATAAGCTTTGCTGTACAGTTATTATTATTTCTGTTACTATAGCACCAACATATTCCGCAGCGTTGTACAGAGGTCCTCACTTACTGTCCCCATTGGGGCTCCCAATTGCAGTGCCTTGTTCTAAATGCAACAAAATTGAGTATGAAAGATTCATCAAATTAAAGTACACTTAGCAGAAAAGTTATATCAAATCGTGTAACTATATCAGAACACCTAGAGGCATTTTACTTTTTCAATGGAGTACCAATAATGGGACCTAGCTTGCACCTGTTATTTGGAAATGGTGGACCAGGTAGCAGCATAAGATATATCCCCATTAGACATAATCTGATAATGCATAAGCCAAATGGAAATAGGACACAAAAGTAAGGTATAGGCAGTCAACACAGGCAGCACCTTTTTATAATTAATAAAGTTGTTCCACTCTGTATTTTTAACATATCAAGACCATTATTTATTTTACTCTGGTCTCAAATATGCGTTTGCAGGGTGCTCCATAAACTATAGGCCTATGGTTCACAAGCAATAACAGCTACTGCTGGCAGCAATTGTTAAATTGTCACTTCCTCCCACTTTTCTGACAGTCGGTGCTCGACATTATTAGCTGAAGCTTCTCTACACTGTCTTCATGCTCTGGCTCCCACTGCATAGACTTTTCACATAATATTGTTCTTACTGAGAGCTTCCTTTAAGCTACTTCCACCTGCGTTTTATGAAAGCTTATTATGAGCAAAGGCCATATAGGGGGCGTCAGAAAATAAAGTCAGAATAATGAAGCTTCAGCCAATAGAAACTGAGCACTAAGTGATGTTAGAGAAGGGGGCATCGTTTTGGCAACTGCTGCTGTACAGCCCAGTAATATGCAGAAGTAGATGTTATTACCTGTGGTAATTAAGATTAATAATCTACAGGCTGACGTAATATGCTCTCCCTCTCTCAGTGTAAGGGTATGTGCACACGATAACTGCAATTACGTCTGAAATTACGGAGCTGTTTTCAGGAGAAAACATCTCCTGAATTTCAGACGTAATTGCATGTACTCGCGTTTTGCGGGGCATCTTTTACGGACGTAATTTGGAGCTGTTTTTCATTGGAGTCTATGAAAAACGGCTCCAATTACGTCCAAAGAAGTGTCCTGCACTTCTTTTGACGAGGCTGTAATTTTACGCGCCGTCTTTTGACAGCGACGCGCAAAATGACAGGTCGTCGGCACAGTACATCGTAAAGCCCATTGAAAGTGATGGGTAGATGTTTGCCGATGTATTGGAGCCGTTTTTTCAGACATAATTCGAGGCGTAAAACGCCTCCATTACGTCTGAAAATAGGTCGTGTGAACCCAGCATAAGAGATAGCAGCAGCAGCAGCAGCAGGGAGAGGGAGGAGGTTGTACAAGACAGATTAGAGTTTGGAGAGGGTGGAAAGCATGTAAGGGTTCAGGGAGAGCAGATCACACAGGCTGTCAGTATCATATTGTAGATAGGTAAGAGAGCAGAGGTGGATTTACACAGGCTTCCAGTGTAGAGGGAAAGTTGTGCTTATACATGAGAGCTAGAGTAGACAGCAGCATTCTGGAGGAGCCATAGACCCCACATCCAACATGTACTACTGGGAGGGACACACCACAGTAGAAAAGTCTAAAAATAGCAGCAGGTTGCAAACTGGATTTTAGGGGTCTGAAAATGAATGAAGTAATTGCAGCCTGAAACTTAGTGCAACTTTTTATCTCTAAGTAACCACTAACATAAAGATATTTTTTAGGTACGGTAAAAAAGGCTAGGCCATAAAGCAACAGAAGGCAAATAGATGGTAAAAAACTACAAAAAAAGTCGAACAACATAGAACAACAGATAACTAAAATTATAAACATATCTATTGCTTACCTACATATTGACATCTACAAGCACTTTTCAATGTTTGGCTGAATTTTCCAGAAAATAGGGGAAGCATAAAGGATGATATCACCTCTAAGAATGTTTTTACACATTGCAACAAATTGCGGAAATGGAGTAAAAAACCTGTTTCTCTCTGAAGATCACTGTTATTGCTACAATTACAATGTGTAAATAGTGATCTTAGAGAAAACCTTCTGAGGTAAAATAGTAGATTATTTTCTACAATGGGAATGACTTTTCTTTAAAATATGAAATAATCTCTGTGTAAATTGATAAAATGGCAACTCAAATGATTGTACTAAACGTCAACAATTAATTCCATTTTACATAAGAAGTCAACATATTACTTACAATGGCTAAAAAGTGCTGGAATATAACAGTAGATTGGTAATGGCCAAATTACTACATAGAAACAGACACATTAACATAATGGGGAAGATTTATTAATACTAGCACAGTATACAAACAGTCATGGCCTCCATCAGAACTTACTGGGCCCCATACAATCAAAACGTCAAGGCTCCCCCATTCCTGGGGGGTTGCAATATAAAGTGGCGGGAGGGGGGCTGGGGTCAGTGAAACTGTCAGTGGCTCTGTGGAGGGGCAGGGTGGAGATAGTTGGTAGGCAGTGGCTCTGACAGGGGATATGGGTGAGAAACTAGGTGGCAGAGGATAGGTCTAAGTGTGCAGGGAGTGGCAGGGACGGGAGTGGGGTCAGAGGGGATACGCACCCTGACAGGGGCTCTGCAAAGAGGCAGGGGGGGTGGACAGGTTGGTAGGGGCTCTGTGGGAGGCGAACGGGGAGACAGTATGTGTGCATGGGGGCAGCATAAAAAAATCTCATTGCACTGAAGCTGCTGCTTTTACATAGCAGAATCTCTTACCAAGATGCAGTTTTGACTACTGCTTCTGACTTCTGCCACCCCAGCAAACCTGGACAAAGTCTCTGCCTCCTCACACATTGCACCTATGTCATCTGCTTGGACACCATACCCAAAATTCATACCCACGACCAGACCCTTAAATAAATTCAGACGCCCAGCCAGATTCCTAAACGAATTCAGACCTCTATATTAATTTACACTCTCAATCAGAACCCCAAATTAATTCCGTCTCCCGACCACATCCCAAAATTACTTCAGACCCCGACCAGACCCCTAAATGAATTCAAACCCCCAACCCGACCCCTAAATTTATTTTCAACCCAATCAGACCCCCAAATAAATTCAGACCTCTGATTAGACCCCTAAATTCATTTACAGCCCTAATTAGACCCCCAAATTCATTCAGTCTCGAATCCAGACAACTAAATTAGTTCAGACTCCCTATCACGGTGCGGGTTGTGGACCCACTGGGCCATACCGCATAGCGGATAGGCAGCTGGCCAACCAGGTACAATACCATGTCTATAGTCCAGAAAGGGTACCTCTGGCAATGTAGACAGTAGCAGAGATTCAGGCTTAAGATAAGGCTCCGGCAGCAGGCAGACACCCGGTGGGTGTAAGACAGCAGATGCAGCGGAAGACACAGCTCGACTTCAACTCTAGACGGCACAGAGGCACAGTAGCATGGGATACAGGGTACAGGCAGCAGGAACGGGTAACACTGGGAACTGGAAAATACTAGGAGACCATTTGCAAGACAAACTTTAGGTATACAACAACGCTCAGGCAATGATCAAGAGTGCAGAGTCCTTTTTATAGTCCAGCAGCATTCTGGACTGATTGCAGATTACCTTCAATTGTGCGTGCACTGGCTCTTTAAGGCTGTGCACGCGCGATCACGTGCGCCCTGCGGGAGACAGTCTCTGAAGCAGGAAGTGATTGCCGGCATCTCCCAGGAGGCAGATGCCGCCGAGAACTCACATGTCCATGGCCGTGGCCGTCAGAGGGTGTCACGACGGGCCGCGGCCGTAGACGTTACAGTGTCCCCCCTCTTACGCCCCCTCTTCTTAGAGTCACAGCGGGAGAGAAATTTCTTCACGAGGATAGGAGCGTCGATGTTCTCCTCTGGCTCCCAAGACCTCTCTTCTGGACCTAATCCCCTCCAATCAACCATATAAAATGTCGTTCCTCCCACTTTCTTGGTGGCCAGGACCTCCCTTACTTCGAAAGTCCCTGACGAGCTGCTAGGAGCCACTGTGGAACTAGGAGTCCTGGAGTAGCAGTTCAGAGCCACGGGCTTTAGCAGGGAGACATGGAAGGAGTTCGGTATCTTGAGGGTAGGAGACAGCCAATGTTTGTAAGACACAGGGTTAATTTGTAGCAGAATCTCAAAGGGTCCGAGGAACCTGGGAGCAAATTTGCAAGACGGCCCCTGTCAGCCGGCTATTCCTGGAAACTGCCAGACCCTCGTACCTGGAAGAAACTGGGGAGGCTCTCGTCTTCTGGTGTCTACCTTTCTCTTCATGCGGTCCACCGCCAACAGAATAGAAGATCGGGTCTGTTGCCATATCTGCAGAAAATCCCTGAAGGTAGAGTCGGCTGCAGGCACCTGGGACATTGTAGAGACAGGAAGAGGTATTCGAGGATGTTGGCCGTAGACAATGAAGAACGGACTGGAGGTGGTGGACTCACTTGTATGGTTATTATAGGAGAACTCAGCCAACGGGAGCAGCTGCACCAAGTCATCATTCCGCCTGGAAACAAAGTGCCGCAGATAGTTCTCCATAATCTGGTTAACCCTCTCGACTTGACCATTGGCCTGGAGATGGTAAGCCGAGGAAAAGTCCAACTTTACACCAAGGAGACCGCAGCGTGCTCTCCAGAACTTCGAGGTGGACTGGACCCCTTGATCCAAGACAATATGCAGAGGCAAGCCGTGCAGACAGAAGATGTGTTGAACAAAGAGATCGGCCAGTCGAGCAGCAGAAGGCAGGCCAGTCAGGGGAACAAAATTAGCCATTTTGGAAAATCGATCCACCACCACCCAGATCACACTGCATCCAGCAGAGAGAGGCAGATCTATGACGAAGTCAATTGCAATATGTTGCCATGGGGCATCGGGCACAGGCAGTGGTTGGAGCAGACCAGCTGGTCTGGAGTAGGCAACTTTATTTGCTGCGCATACCGTACAGGAGGAGACAAAGTACATGATGTCTTTGGGCAGTGTGGGCCACCAGAACTGACAGGTTAGTAGGTTTCAGGGCTTACGGGCACCGCGTCACCTGCCAGCTTGGAACTGTGACCCCAGCGAAGGATTCTTCCTCTGTCTGCAAGACATACAAAAGTCCTTCCCGGAGGAATGTGTCTAATTTTCAGAGGATTGATCGAGAAGATGCAGGAAGGATCAATAATATTCTATTGGGACTCCACAGTGTCCTCTGTTTCAAATGACCTAGACAAGGCATCTGCCCTCCCATTCGTGTCGGCAGATCGGTAGTGGAGTTCGAACCGGAACCGAACAAAGAACAACGACCACCTGGCTTGACGAGGATTCAGTCACGGATCCGTCAGAAGATAGGTCAGGTTCTTGTGTTCCGTGAAGACCAAGATTGGATGAGCTGCGCCGTATAGTAGGTGTCTCCACTCCTGCAGGGCCAGCTTGATGGCCAGTAACTCCTGATCCCCAATCGAGTAGTTGCACTCTGCGGGAGAAAACAGTTTAGAATAGTAGCCACATACCACAGTCTTGCCTTTCGAACCTCTCTGGTACAACAGTGCACCAGCCCCAACAGAGGAAGTGTCTACCTATAAATAAAACTGTAGGGATACATCAGGGTGATGAACAATAGAGGCTGGCGCGAAGGCCTGTTTTTGCGATTTTAATTGTGGCTTCTGCCTCTGGAGTCCACTCCTTGGCATTCATGCCCTTTTTGGTGAGAGTAGAGATGGGAGCCGTCAATGAAGAGAAGTTGGGAATGAGCAGCCGGTAGAAGTTGGTGAATCCCAGGAAGCATTGTATGGCCCTTAAGCCTTGGGGGCGTGGCCAATCCAGGACAGCCTTTACCTTCTCAGGGTCCATTTTGAGACCCTGATCGGAGATGATGTAGCCCAGGAAGGGTGGAGACCTTTTTTCAAACATGCACATCTCCAGCTTGGCATAAAGATGATTCTCCCTTAATCGAAGCAAAACCTGGCGGACATGACTCTGATGAGTTACAGGATCTGGGGAAAAAATCAAAATGTCATCGAGATACACCACAACACAGACATAGAGGAGATCACGAAAAATTTAATTGACAAATTCTTGAAACACCGCGGGGGCATTACACAGGCCGAAGGGCATAACTAGGTATTCGTAGTGCCCATCACATGTATTAAATGCAGTTTTCCACTCGTCAACCTGACAAATCCAGATTAGATTGTAGGCCCCCCGCAGGTCTAGTTTAGAAAAAAAAAAGGCCCCCGTATGCGATCAAACATTTCCGAAATCAAAGGCAATGGGTACCTGTTCTTCACCGTGATCTGGTTGAGGCCACGGTAGTCAATGCAGGGTCGGAGGGATCCGTCTTTCTTTTTGACAAAGAAAAACCTGGCTCCAGCCGGGGATGAGGATTTATGTATGAAGCCCTTCTCCAGATTCTCCTTAATGTAGGCCGACATAGACTGGGTTTCAGGTAAGGAGAGAGGGTATACTCTACCGCAAGGAGGGGATGAATCATTGTCGATAGGACAATCATACGCTCGATGTGGTGGCAACGTCTCTGCTTCCTTCTTGTCGAAGACATCTGAGAACAGAGAGTAACAAGGAGGCAACCCTGCCAATGACTGAATCAGAGGAGACTGAGGCGGATGGATATGCCCCAGACAGCGGCTGAGAAACTTGGGACCCCACTGGAGAACTTCACCGGAGTTCCAATCCAGGACAGGGGCATGTAGACAGAGCCAAGTCAAACCCAGCAGCAGAGGGTTGACGGCCTTGGGCAGGACAAACAAGGAGATAAGCTCAGAGGGAAGGGCTCCCACTTGAAGCCTCAATGGCTTGGTCACAGACAAAATTGGGTCAGGCAGCGGCAGTCCATCTACCGAGGCAACGATCAACGGCCTTTCCAGGAGAACAGTGGGTAACTGAAGAAATCCAAGGTCTTCGGAGATGAAATTGGCTGCAGAGCCAGAGTCCAGGTAGGCAGAGACTGGGGACTCTCGCCAGCGACAATGGTCACATGAATGAACAGTTTGGAGGAGAGTTCTCTATTAAATGCCGTATCACCCAGGGTTGTCTCTCCAACCAAGCCTAGGCGTCAGGGTTTTTTGGCTTCTGGGGACACAGACGCACGACATGGCCAGCAAGGCCGCAATATAGGCAGAGTTCAGAGGTGCGCCTTTGCTGCTTCACCTGGACTGACAGTTTAATCCGGTCCACCTGCATAGGAACCTCGGGTGGAGCAGTAGAAGCAGGCAAGAGGGATTGCTGGTAGTTGGGCGCCAGTCTAGGAAGCCTTCTCTCTTGTCAAACCTCTTGAGATCTTTCCTTGAGCCTTATATCCACTTGAGTGGCTAGTAGAATCAGGTTGACCAAGGTAGATGGTAGATCCCGGGCGGCAAGTACATCCTTGATCTCGGGTGATAGGCCATGCCAGAAGGAAGCTACCAACGCCTCATTGTTCCAAGACAGTTCTCCTGCCACGGTTCGGAACATGAACGAATAAAGTAACGTTAAAACCAAGCACACCATTGTTTTTCTTGTGAAAGTCTCGATAAGTTTGATGTGTCACATGACCCTCTTCCCATTGAAAAAACTAAAGTTGAATACAAAATGGCCGACTTCAAAATGGCCACCATGGTCAACACCAAGCTTGAAAAGTTTCCCCCCTCCCATATACTAATGTGCCACAAACAGGAAGTTAATATCACCAACCATTCCCATTTTATTTAGGAGTATCCATATAAATGGCCCACCCTGTACATCCCATACCAGACCCCCCAAAAAATGAGAGCCCTATATGCTTACCGATCCCAGGTCCTCTTGCCTCCACTTTCAGCCAGGTGACTGACATTGGCCATCGTCAGTATGTTTTGTGCAGTGGCCCATATAACATTATGACGCCAGCGTTAGGACATTGTATGTGCCGTCGCACAAAATGTTGTGATGCTAGCCAGTGTCAATCTTGTGAAGATGGGCCCAGTATTTGTTAATTTGTAGAAGGGAGCAGACCCTGCAATATAATTGTGCCCATTCAGTTTTCCAAATTAACTACGGGTAGTGAAAGCGAGTGCGTCCCTTTTTTTATTTATTTTTCGCCGAGCCCCTGACAGGAGTACCAGCAGTTCTGCCTGATGGTGGCCCTGCGAACAGTGCACCAATCTCCCCGTCAGTGCAGCATGCACCAGATTCCTCAACAGGATCCAAACCCTGTTGACAAATCTGATTTGAGCTAAAAATCAATACCAGGTCTGAAAATTTGGGTAAAATTTAGATCATAGGGGCTTCATAAATATGTTGTTCAGCACTAGAGATGAGCGAACCGGGACAACCGAACCCGGTTTCAGTCAGAACTTCCGGAAAAGTTCGGTTCGCAGCGAATCCGAACTTCACCGGGTTCGGCCGAACCCGTTTTGACCGAACCCGGCTACATTTTGGCGCCTGCCACATGTTACATCTAAAATTTCACAAGATCACCTGACATCAGGCTACCCCATAATGCCTTGCAAACGGCTCTCCCAGCCAATCGGGAGGCAGCATAGGGGCGGGCTCAAGCCTGCAATAAAAGTCTATGCACGAAGCTCAGCGGCCATTTTACAGACAGGAGCTGTAGGGATAGCATCTCTGTGCAGTAAGGGAAAGCTTTAGGAATCTAAAAGGCAGGAATCCAGAAATCGAAGGGGCTCATCCACTACTCACTACTCAGCCAGTGTGTGAATACGCTTTTATAAGGGGCTCATCCCCGTTGCATCCAACTTGCAATCCAGGCAGCCTTTGTAGTAGTGGTAGTAGTAGTACTACAAGGCCCAGCATTCCCTGAGTGCACTGCAGCGAGGCTGATTGAAATTCTCATTCATTGCCATTTGCCAAGCCAGTGTCAGTGTGTGAATACGCTTTTAGAAGGGGCTCATCCCTGGCCGTTAACATAAATAACAATCCAACTTGCGATACAGGCAGCCTAGTAGTACTACAACGCCCAGCATTCCCTGAGTGCACCGCGGCGAGGCTGATTGAAATTCTCATTCATTGCCATTTGCCAAGCCAGCGTCAGTGTGTGAATACGCTTTTAGAAGGGGCTCATCCCCGGCCGTTAACATAACAAACAATCCAACTTGCAATACAGGCAGCCTTTGTAGTAGTGGTAGTAGTAGTACTACAAGGCCCAGCATTCCCTGAGTGCACTGCAGCGAGGCTGATTGAAATTCTCATTCATTGCCATTTGCCAAGCCAGTGTCAGTGTGTGAATATGCTTTTAGAAGGGGCTCATCCCCGGCCGTTAACATAACAAACCATCCAACTTGCAATACAGGCAGCCTTTGTAGTAGTGGTAGTAGTAGTACTACAAGGCCCAGCATTCCCTGAGTGCACTGCAGCGAGGCTGATTGAAATTCTCATTCATTGCCATTTGCCAAGCCAGTGTCAGTGTGTGAATACGCTTTTAGAAGGGGCTCATCCCCGGCCGTTAACATAACAAACAATCCAACTTGCGATACAGGCAGCCTAGTAGTACTACAAGGCCCAGCATTCACTGAGTGCACTGCAGCGAGGCTGATTGAAATTCTCATTCATTGCCATTTGCCAAGCCAGTGTCAGTGTGTGAATATGCTTTTAGAAGGGTTTCATCCCCGGCCGTTAACATAACAAACAATCCAACTTGCAATACAGGCAGCCTAGTAGTACTACAACGCCCAGCATTCCCTGAGTGCACTGCAGCGAGGCTGATTGAAATTCTCATTCATTGCCATTTGCCAAGCCAGTGTCAGTGTGTGAATACGCTTTTAGAAGGGGCTCTGAAATGTCTGGGAAAAAAAAGGTTGTGAAAGGACGGGGTAGAGGAAAAAACACCCATGCCGTCTCCTCTTTCAGTCCAAATGTTGGATCTGATGGTGCAAGACCCAGTACCAGCATTTGTGGCACAAGACATGTGCCCAGTTCCACTAGTAGCATTTGCCATGTGCCTGCTGGTAATAGTATCAGCAAGCCAGACTTGTCCATCTCCTCCGGTGGGCGGGTTACTTTAGACAATACGGCCATTGTGGACTGGTTGGCTGGCTCGCGGTCATCTCAGCAGGAAGACTCTGACGATCTGGCTTCAAGCCATTTTTCGTTGGATTCCAGATACTCTACAGTTCCTTGGCACGGTGACAGTAGTAATATAGGTATTTCTAGCGTTTCCATTCCATCATCTATGTCTTCGCTCCCCCTTCCTAGCGGGAAGCCATCTTTCCTGAGAGTCCTAAGAGACATCTCCTCGGGTGCGAAGGAAGATACTGAACAACATAGTGATGATGATGATGATGATTTGTTTTCCACGAGTCAGCCAACGGAGTGTGTTGCGGCGGTGGTGTAGGTGGAAGCGGTGACCGAGACGCATAGCTGCGGTAGTGGGGGTGTTGGTGGTGGTAGCCGTGGTGGCAGACGCAGTAATGAGGGGGGGCATGGAGCCCGCCATGATGTCACATCACATTCACAACACAGTGACAGAAGTGGCGGGGATGATGAGGAAGGCTATGATGATGATGTTGTTTTAGACAGGACGTGGGAACCAGGTGACGAGGTGATGACGGCGTCAGAGGAGGAGGGTAGTAGTGGCGGCACTGGACGTGATAAACAGCTAAGCCGAGGTAGGGGCAGAAGTCAATCTGCAAAACGTTGCAGCGGTAGGGTCAGCTCAGGAGCCGTGACGGCGACACAGATGCTGAAAAAAGCCTGCCAGACAAGGGGCAAGCTCGGGTGGTTGTGGTGGTGGTGGTGGACGTGGCACTACCTCTTTACGGTACTCTGCCGTGTGGCAATTTTTCTGTACCTTCCCGGAGGACGAAAACATGGCACAGTGCCGTATCTGCAAGCAGAAAGTAAGGCATGGGCAGGGCAGCAATGTAGGAACTACCGCTCTACGTAAACACATGGAGCGGCATCACAAGGCCATGTGGGACAATCGACATGCCCCACCATCATCATGTACATCTAATGAAGACCCCTCTTCCGCTGCTGCTGCTGCTCCGAGTCCCTGTCATCTAAGTAGTAGCCAGGCCTTATCCACCATGTCGTTGTCATCATCATCACTGTCATCTAGTGCTCCTCCTACGTCCCGTCAGTTATCCATTACGGAATCGTTGTCCAATAAGCAACAATATATACCCAGTCATCCACTTGCCGTGCGGCTTAATTCACACCTGGCTAAGTTGTTGGTGGTGCAGTCGCTGCCGTACCACCTGGTCGACTCCGCCGGCTTCAAGCAATTGATGGCGTGCGCTCAGCCTAGGTGGCGAATACCTAGCCGACATTACTTCTCCAAAACAGCTGTCCCTGCCTTGCACAAGCATGTGGAGGAAAAGGTGTGCCAGTCCTTGCAATTATCTGTGTGCAGCAGGGTACATGCCACCGTCGACACGTGGAGCAGCAACTATGGGCAGGGACAGTACATGTCTTTCACGGCCCACTGGGTCAATATTTTGCAGTCCGATGCACCACCGCAGCAATGCCAGGCATTACCACCTCCACGCTTGTATCTTTCTGGTTCAACTCCGGACACCAGGCGCCTACCATCCTCCTCCTCCTACTCCTCCTCCTCTTCCTTGCATTCCTCCTTGGAGGTCTTCCCGTCCCCGACAGGACACAGCGTATCTTCCACTCCTCCTCCCTCCTCTTTTCATAGGTGCAAGGTGAAGCGCCACAACGCTGTCTTACACCTGCTGAGCCTGGGCGAGAAAAGCCACACAGGGCAGGAGCTGCTGCTGTGCATCAAGGAGGAAATCGCACGCTGGCTGTCTCCTCTGAAACTCACACTGGGCAATGTTGTCTCTGATAACGGCAAGAACGTTGTGGCTGCACTGCGTCTAGGTCACCTGACACACGCTCCTTGCATGGCACATGTGATCAATCTGGTCTTAACACGCTTCTTAAAGTCATATGTTGGTTTGAAGGGTGTGCTGGCCATGTCCAGGAGGGTTTGCGTTCGCTTTAGACGTTCGTATGCATTTAAGCACGCCCTCCTGGACTTGCAGCTTCAACACAATCTCCCAGAACACAGTCTGATTTGCGACGTTCCAACACGCTGGAATTCCACCCTGCACATGTTGGACCGTCTGTACGTACAGCGGAAAGCCGTGAATGAGTTCCTGATGCAGCAGACGGGCAGCGTTTGGAGCCAGTGTAATTTCGAGCTCAGGCACTGGCAGCTGGTTAGAGACGCATGTCGCGTTTTGAGGCCCTTTAAAGAGGCCACACGATTTGTGAGCCATGACGCTAGCGGAATGAACGATGTTATGCCGCTGATATTAATTATGGAGCAAACGCTCACAGCGATTATTCAGCAAAGGATGGAGGAAGGATCACATCTGGCTATGGATGTTGAGGAGGAGGAGGAGGAGGATAAGGATGAAGAAACAGGACCTGAAGAGGAGCTGGATTTGGAGATGGAATCACAGGAAGGGATAGGGGACGAGGCAGCCGCACAACATGACAGTGATGGTGGTGATGACGAGTCTGACGACGACCTTGATGATGGACAACCATGGCAGTATGGGGCGGAGATGAAACCAACCGGGCCCTCTGAAACGCTGGCCAGGATGGCGAGCTGTATGCTTCGTTACTTGCACGCTGACTGTCGTATTGTTAGCATGAAGCAAAGAGATGAGTACTGAATAGCCACACTTTTAGACCCTCGGTATAAAGCCAGAATGGGGGAGTTTTTTGCGCCTTCCGAGAGGGAGGCAAAATTGGCTTATTATCGAGAGAAGCTATGCAGCCAGCTTGTCACGGCTTTTAAATGGCAAACACCTGCTACAAGCATGTCTGACCGGGGGGCCACTCTCCGCTCCCCACTGTCTCATCGTTCCACCGCCTCTGCCAGAGCTACCTCTGCAATAGGCGGCAGCCGTGGCAGCAGCGGCAGCAGCAGCAGCCAATTCAGTTTGGAAAATATGATGACAACATTTTTACATCCAATACCCCGACCTGACACACATCGTAGTCACCAAAGGGATGTTCACCATCACCAGGTGCAGCACCTAAACAACCAGGTTCACTCGTACCTGGACTGTGCCCTTTCTCCGTCAGAAATGCTGATCCCAGACCCCATGGACTTCTGGGTCAGCAGATTGGATCATTGGCAAGAACTGGCCCAGTTTGCCATGGGTGTACTGTCTTGTCCACCCTCCAGTGTAGCGTCAGAGAGGGTATTCAGCGCGGCAGGGGGCTTCGTCACCCCTAAGCGAACAAGATTGTCCGCCAACAGCTTGGAAAATCTCACGTTTCTGAAAATGAATCAAGCGTGGATCGGTGAGGATTTTAAAACCCCTGTGCCTGATGCCACTGATTAGATCTGACATTGCTGCCTCTGCTGCTGCCGCTGCCGCCTGCTACTGCCACCTGCTACTACGGGATTCTGTCCTGTCCACTCTTTTTTTAGTGTGCCGCTGTTGGTGCTGCTACTACTTCTACCAACAATCCACCCCAGTGCCGTCTGCTACAAGCAGGCCTGCCCCACCAGAGGGCTTTGTCCTGTGACTGTCCAGTCTCTTTTTTTAATGTGCTGCTGCTACTACTACTACTACCACCACCCTTGCTGTCTGTTGGCTACCTCTACTACCACGATCCACCAATACACCTCGACTGCCGTCTGCTACAAGCAGGCCTGAGGCCTGCCCCACCACAGGGCTTTGTCCTCCTGTGACTGTCCTGTCTCTTTTTTTAATGTGCTGCTACTACTACTACTACTACCACCCTTGCTGTCTGTGTTGGCTACCTCTACTACCACCAATACACCTCCACTGCCGCCCGTCTGCGACAAGCAGGCTTGCCCCACCAGAGGGCTTTGTCCTGTGACTGTCCAGTCTATTTTTTTAATGTGCTGCTACTACTACTACTACTACTACTACTACTACTACTACTACTACTACTACTACTACCACCCTTGCTGTCTGTGTTGGCTACCTCTACTACAACCAATACACCTCCACTGCCGTCTGCTACAAGCAGGCCTGAGGCCTGCCCCACCACAGGGCTTTGTCCTCCTGTGACTGTCCAGTCTCTTTCTTTAATGTGCTGCTGCTACTACTACTACTACTACTACTACTACTACCACCCTTGCTGTCTGTGTTGGCTACCTCTACTACCACCAATACACCTCCACTGCCGCCCGTCTGCGACAAGCAGGCCTGCCCCACCAGAGGGCTTTGTCCTGTGACTGTCCAGTCTCTTTTTTTAATGTGCTGCTACTACTACTACTACCACCACCCTTGCTGTCTGTTGGCTACCTCTACTACCACGATCCACCAATACACCTCCACTGCCGTCTGCTACAAGCAGGCCAGAGGCCTGCCCCACCACAGGGCTTTGTCCTCCTGTGACTGTCCAGTCTCTTTTTTTAATGTGCTGCTACTACTACTACTACTACTACTACTACCACCCTTGCTGTCTGTGTTGGCTACCCATACTACCACCAATACACCTCCACTGCCGCCCGTCTGGGACAAGCAGGCCTGCCCCACCAGAGTGCTTTGTCCTGTGACTGTCCAGTCTCTTTTTTTAATGTGCTGCTACTACTACTATCACCACCACCCTTGCTGTCTGTTGGCTACCTCTACTACCACGATCCACCAATACACCTCCACTGCCGTCTGCTACAAGCAGGCCTGAGGCCTGCCCCACCACAGGGCTTTGTCCTCCTGTGACTGTCCAGTCTCTTTTTTTAATGTGCTGCTACTACTACTACTACTACTACTACTACTACTACTACTACCACCCTTGCTGTCTGTGTTGGCTACCCATACTACCACCAATACACCTCCACTGCCGCCCGTCTGGGACAAGCAGGCCTGCCCCACCAGAGTGCTTTGTCCTGTGACTGTCCAGTCTCTTTTTTTAATGTGCTGCTACTACTACTATCACCACCACCCTTGCTGTCTGTTGGCTACCTCTACTACCACGATCCACCAATACACCTCCACTGCCGTCTGCTACAAGCAGGCCTGAGGCCTGCCCCACCACAGGGCTTTGTCCTCCTGTGACTGTCCAGTCTCTTTTTTTAATGTGCTGCTACTACTACTACTACTACTACTACTACTACTACTACTACTACTACTACTACCACCCTTGCTGTCTGTGTTGGCTACCTCTACTACCACCAATACACCTACACTGCCGTCTGCTACAAGCAGGCCTGAGGCCTGCCCCACCACAGGGCTTTGTCCTCCTGTGACTGTCCAGTCTCTTTTTTTAATGTGCTGCTACTACTACTACTACTACTACTACTACTACTACCACCCTTGCTGTCTGTGTTGGCTACCTCTACTACCACCAATACACCTCCACTGCCGCCCGTCTGCGACAAGCAGACCTGCCCCACCAGAGGGCTTTGTCCTGTGACTGTCCAGGCTCTTTTTTTAATGTGCTGCTACTACTACTACTACCACCACCCTTGCTGTCTGTTGGCTACCTCTACTACCACCAATACACCTCCACTGCCGTCTGCTACAAGCAGGCCTGAGGCCTGCCCCACCACAGGGCTTTGTCCTCCTGTGACTGTCCAGTCTCTTTTTTTAATGTGCTGCTACTACTACTACTACTTCTACTACTACTACCACCCTTGCTGTCTGTGTTGGCTACCTCTACTACCACCAATACACCTACACTGCCGCCCGTCTGCTACAAGCAGGCCTGCCCCACCACAGGGCTTTGTCCTGTGACTGTCCAGTGTCTTTTAATGTGCTGCTACTGCTCATCCTTGCCAATAAAAAGGGTCAATTTTTGGAGGGCTTGTGAAAAGCCATTGCTTGTTGCTTTTACATCCATGTATGGAAGAACCCCGGCAGGCATCTGCCACCATAAAGGGTAAATTTTTGGAGGGCTTGTGAAAAGCCATTGCTTGTTGCTTTTACATCCATGTATGGAAGAACCCCGGCAGGCATCTGCCACCATAAAGGGTACATTTTTGGAGGGCTTGTGAAAAGCCATTGCTTGTTGCTTTTACATCCATGTATGGAAGAACCCCGGCAGGCATCTGCCACCATAAAGGGTCAATTTTTGGAGGGCTTCTGAAAAGCCATTGCTTGTTGCTTTTACATCCATGTATGGAAGAATCCCGGCAGGCATCTGCCACCATAAAGGGTCAATTTTTGGAGGGCTTGTGAAAAGCCATTGCTTGTTGCTTTTACATCCATGTATGGAAGAACCCTGGCAGGCATCTGCCAATAAAAAGGGTAAATTTTTGGAGGGCTTGTCAAAAGCCATTGCTTCTTCTTTTACCACCTTATATGTATGAACCCTGGCAGGCATCTGCCGCCAAAAATGGTTAATTTGTGTACCTTTTTTAAAAATGCATTAAGCATACAACATGCACAAGTGCAGTGGTTTCTGTTAGTTATCACCGTGTCCCATCCGTTTTCCTATAGCCATACATTTTGGCGTAACTTTGACACTAACTTTGCCTTAAAGACAGCTCAAAAGTACTTGGATACACTCATGGGTGACCTAAGAGTGTTATACAGGGCTTCTAGGGCTTTTAAACAGTGTTATACACCATTTTTAGGGGCTTTCTTGTATTGCAGGTTCGGTCAGAACTAGTTCGGTCCGAATCAAACTTTTTCACGAAATTCGGCGCACTTGCCGAACCGAACTTTTCATAAGTTCGCTCATCTCTATTCAGCACCATATTTTCAATGCATTTATGTCAGAACACTGGTGTGTTAATCTGCCCGAATGTGTGTAATATACTGTATAGTCCCTGAAATGGGCTTCAATCTATAGATGTGCTGAACTTTATTTTTAGGAGTTGATAGAATTACCTCGCATTGGAATTAGAATGTGCTTTTTATGTAAATGGTTTTGGAGACTGGAAGATGAATTAATAAGGAAAACAATGATTACAAACAATATGGCTTAGGTCTAATTAAATGTTTTATTTATGGTAAATGTGGAGTTTCACACATAAGGTATATTAAAGGAGTGGAAAGTAATATGATCATATTTGCACATTTTCATAATTGATATTGTTTGAAATTTTATACCAGCCTTGAAAGTCCTGGGATATCAAAATCTCAACACAGATATTATTTTTATTTTATTTTTTCTTTGCTTTGCTTTTCTGCAGAAGCTGCTTAAGTAGTTTTGGAATATGCAAAATTGTCTTGGATATACTGTATAGAGAACAATATTATCTGGATGCATCTGCTTATCTGCACAGAGTGAAACCTAGGAAACTGAGGGAGATAGTCATAAAAATATAATCAACTTCAAGCACAGAGAAGTGTTAATAAGACATAATAATATAATAAAAGAAAATTGAGCTGGCGTTTTATAGCCAAACGTCTTCTTTTTCATATTTTTGTCCTGGCTGGTAAAATATTAAAAATGTCCCTTCTTCTTGAGGTCATATAACTTCACATATTAACTGTTCGCATTTGCATAAATCTCCGCTGCTCTTTAGGGACCCATTAGATTGTACAATATTTATGTAATCTGCTAATCAAATGTGAAATTATGGATAAATTATCATCAGAATATTTTTCTTGCAGCTTTTTCTTATTCAACATGGAAGAAATAGATGCTAGCACATCTTTTTTTACCAAGCAAATATCTTTATATAATTGTATACATTGCTGCAATTGTATAAATTCATTGGTAATTTTATTAGTAAAGACTTTCCTTAGACTATTTTGAGGATGACAACTTGTTGTCTTTTTGCAGCACCTTGTTGGGTCTTATTAGACTCCACCAAGACAAAGCACTGCAGGCTTAAGTTCCGCAGTGACAGGAGACTTTATTCTACTGTATTCTTCAAGGAGGCATCAGCATCCATTGTGACATTGTGTATTTGATGTGACTAGTGTGAGTAAGCGCTAGAATGTAAATTAGGCTCTATTCACACTGGGCTTACTTTCAGTATGCACATTTGAAAAGTGCCACCAAACATATGCGCCAGAAATGTGCTTATACAATTGCACACATCTGCCACTGCATTTTGGTTTAGACTATAGAAAATGCTACCAACATACACCAAACGCACATCATAAACGTTATGTGAACAAAGTGTTAAAGACTTGTTTTGAGCTCTTCTTGTAATTAAAATGACTGCACAATACATTGAATGACCTAGTTTGGAATGTATTGTACTGAAAAATTACAATAAAAAAGAACATGAGACATATTACATCATACCTAACAAGTTATAATATACAAATGATTGATTAAAATTTCTTAAATGATATGTATACTGTTCCACCATAACATTAACACCACTGACAGGTGAAGTGAATAACAAAGATTATCTGGTTACAATGGCACCTGTCCAGGTATGGGAAGAATTCGGCAGCAAGTGAATAGTCAGTATTTGAAGTTGATGTGTTGGAAGCAGGAGAAATGGGCAAGTGTAAGGATCAGAGCAACTTTGTCCAGGGCTAAAATGTGATGTCAAGATGACTGGTTCAGCACATGTCCAAAACAGCAGGTCTTGTGGGGTGTTCCCGGTATGCAGTGGTTAGTACCTAAGAAAAGTCGTTATAAGGAAGGAAAATCGGTGAACCGACAAGAGGGTCGTTGGCACCCAAGGCTCATTGATGTGCATGGGAATCGAATGCTAGCCCGTCTGGTTCAATTCCATAGAAAACTACTGTAGCACAAATTGCTGAAAAAGTTAATGCTGGTTATGATGTCAAAACAGACAGTACATTGCAGCTTGCTTTGTTTAGGGCTGTGCAGCTTGACAATGTAGCCATGGTCTGATGAATGACATTTTCTTTTACATCCTGTGGATTTGCAGGTGCCCGTTTGTCCCTTACTTGAGTAAGAGGTAGCACCAAGATACACTATGGCAAGAAGGCAAGTTGGTGGATGCAGTGTGATGCCCTGGGAAATGTTCTGCTGGGAAACTTTGGGCCCTGGCCTTCATGTGGATGTTAGGGTATGTTCACACGGCCAAATTTCAGACGTATACGAGGCGTATTATGCCTCGTTTTACGTCTGAAAATATGGCTACAATACGTCGGCAAACATCTGCCCATTCATTTGAATGGGTTTGCCGACGTACTGTGCAGACGACCTGTTATTTACGAGTCGTCGTTTGACAGCTGTCAAACGACGACCCGTAAATTTACTGCCTCGGCAAAGAAGTGCAGGACACTTCTTTGCCACGTAATTTGAGCCGTTCTTCATTGAAATCAATGAGGCACGGCTCAAGGTTTACGAGCGTCTCAGACGCCTCGTAAATTACGAGGAGGAGCTTTTACGTGTGAAACGAGGCAGCTGTTAACAGTCTGTCTTTTCACACGTAACTGCCTCTCAGCGTGTGAACATACCCTTACTTTGATACATACCGGATGCCTAAATATTGTTGTAGACCAAGTACAACCCTTCGTGGCAATGATATTCCCTTCTTTCAGCAGCCACACTGCAAATATTGTTGAAGAATGGTTTGAGGAACATGACAACGTTAAAGGTTTTGACTTGGCCTCATAATTCCCCAGATTTCAATCCGATCGCGCATCTGTGGAATGTGCTGAAAAAAATAAGTCAGCACCACATTGCAACTTACAGGACTGAAAAGATCTGTTGCTAATGTCTTGATACGCGTTACCACAGTGTACAGTACCTTCAGAGGTCTTGTGGAGTCTATGCGTCAGAGCTGTTTGGTGGCGCGAGGGGTAACAACACATTATTAGGCAGGTGGTTTAAATATAATAATTATTACATGTGAAAATAGTAAGTCAGGTGACAGTCAAGGGAAAACTGACACATTAGATTGTAACTATATCATAATAAAAAAATAGCTTACTGCTTAAGCTTTATCATGTTTTATAGCAACTATATTAAATATTAATAACAAATACAATAGTATAATACAGTATAATACATGGTAAAGTGTTTTTAACCACCTGGATCGACTCCAAGAGTATGTAGGAAACAAAATCACAGGTCCCTGTCTACCAGTCCCAGACTGCTATGGGCCCTAGAATCTATTCAGGTTTTCCTGTGCTGACGCCGACCCTGTGAATATATTATACTGCAATATAGTGTTTTATTTAAAGCATTTCTAGTGAATCAAGAAGAAAAAGGCTTAGTGACATCATGTAAACCTTGTGAGCATTGAAAAAGTGAATCAAACATGAAGTCATTATGGTCAGGTTTGGCATCATTGCAAATATCCAATTCGTTTAGAACACATAGCACGATGATGGCATAGGAAGTAAGAAGGAATATTATCTTACAGTAATAAACTGAAACAAAGGGAAACATTGAAATTACCTCAGATAATCGTCAGGGAAGGTGTGAACTAACCTGGACATAACAAATGTATTTGAGTTTAGTACTACAATGTTCTTACAATGATAAAGGGTTAAATGGTTAATAAACACACATATTAGTTACCAACCTGCAGTGTTGGCGGGAAAAAAAAATGTTAAAATAGTTTTGCTTAAATCAGTAGTAAATGTGAATATATAAAACTGTAATATGTCCTTGTAGCCTCTCCCTCAACTCTTTGTAAATGATCAGATGCAGAAGACGGGGAGGAGGTAGAAGAGGGGATTCAACTTCTCTCTCTCTATGTCTCTGTGAGACTGCACACTGTGAGAAGGGAGAGCAGAAATGTGGTAAGTAAACAACTGGCATTACACCAGGAAGAGCCCACAGGCATGAAGAAAGAAAATAGGCATTTTCATAAGGCACGCAAAGCGGCAAAAGGATGAAAAAAGAGCCAAAAGCACTCTGGCAGCACTCCATATGATGCACATCTACAGCTGACTAGGGAGTGATTGTGATTTTTTATTAGAATGATCACTATATTTTAAGTGTTCCCATTCACAAATAGAGAATACATTTAGGAAACAGTGAGAGAAAGAGTGACAGTGGGAAAATTGAGTGATGTTATATATATGAAAGAGTGTTAATATTAGTGACACCAAGAAAGTATCTAAAAGTGATTGTACTCCCTACATAAACATTACTCTTATCATTAAACAAGTAAATATTGGATAATGCTTTTGACTATAGTCCTGCAAGTACTGTTTACCAAGGAAGTTCCAGAACCTACTGTACGTATGTGCCACGGCTATGGGATATGTTGACACACTAGGCTGCTCCACCATAGCGGAGTAGCAGCTGGCCAAACAACAGTCAATGAAAGTCTTTAGAACAAAAGTACCTGAGTAGAGGATAGGCAGACACTTGGCGTGGCAGATACTTCTCATGATGACACTTGGCACAGATGACACTTGGTACAGATGACACTTGGCACAGATGACACTTGGTACAGATGACAAACTCGACTTCGACACTATACTTCGCACTGGAACAAACACAATTACTGGATATGGGAACACAGGGTACAGGATACAACTAAGGGACCATTTGCAATAACGAACATGGGCAGACACAACAATGCTCAGGTAAGGAGGAAGGGGGCAGAGTCCTTTTTATAGTTCCTGGTATGCTGGCATGGGATGGGGGAGATTTTCCTGGTGCGCAGCAGCAGACGAGAGCAGAATATTGTGCCGGCGTCTCAGAGGAGGGGGATGCCGGCAAGAACTCACAGGTCTGTGGTATCTGTAATTGGCGTGTATGCAATACCGGCGTTCCGCAATAGCTGCATTACTCACCATTACAGTATGTCATACTGCACCATATTTATGCCAATAAAAACCAGGCTTCCCCTGGGGTTAAATATATGGCTAATGCGTCAGCTCCCATTATGATTTATTTTCTGATTTTAAAAGGAGAGGGCAACTATTTATTTGAGTCTAAGATGCTACTAGCAACAGCATTTAATACATCATGTGCATTTATAAAACTTCCAAATATTTATTTGATGCATCTGGAAAAATATAAAATTGTGTTTATTTTACCTTTAGGTTGTATCTGATGTAGATATGAAAATCCTCTTAGCAACTGAAAATACATTTCTCTTATTTCTCATTGACACGTACAATATCATAGCCAGCCTGGCACACCTGCCAGCAGCATGTCTACCAGGTAATTTAAAATTGCCCTCTCCCTGTTTACTCGAGTCGTGTGCAATATAAAAGAGATGCTGGATGACAAGGTTTTATTCAATCCATGAAGCTGTATAATTCTCGGAAGTAGAGTTCTCTGCCATCCTGACCTCTTCAATATTCTTTATTGAACCTGGTAGGATATGTCTCTGCTGTTCTTTATTCACAGGCTCACTTACATGTGGGAAAGGGTAGATCAGTCTAAAGCATTCAAGTACTGAATGATCAAAGGAGAACAGCACACAACTGTATTTCATTGAAGTTACCGGACATAAATTCTGATAACTCATTCTTGTGACAAGCAGTGAAGCCAGAAACGAAAATGGCACAACATGAATTCATCATTTTGACAGAATTTCAATGAGGATGAAGACAAGGAACACCAAGCACACGTTCATGCATATCTAAGCTATTTGTCTCTGTGTAATTTGATATTTATTTTCCCTTTACAAAATCCCACATACTTAGTCATTCTTTAATTGCTTTAAAAACTTAGTAATAACCAACATCCTACGCAGTTATGAAGAGAGGCAGAGGAGGTCTCTTATTTTAGGCTCTTCTGATGGCCAGTCTTTGAGGCTGGATTTCACATAAGCTGTCTATGACTTGGTAATGTATGAATCAGTCATTGCAAGTAATTCACCTGTGCTGACAAAATCCTTACTGTGGGATCCAAATGGGAGACAATTGGTAATCGATGAATAAGTGGTATTTAGATGATGAGCCTTTAGGATAAATTGTTGTAGCTGATAATATGTCTCCTCAAAGCAAACCCCACTTGTCAAGGTAAATTTACATAAGTAATTCTTTCTTAAAGAGGTTATTTCACAGCAACAATTTCTGTGCATAGGCCAAATTAGGGCATATGGAAATTATACCCCTCAATGAGTCAAAACAGCGCTGTGTTTGAGGAACAACCCTTTAACTTTCATTTCAAGTTATTTAAATGGACACTAAGGGTAATTTCACACGTTGCGTAAATACTGTGGATTCTCCGCAAATAATTTTGTTGTGGAGAATCCGCAGCATAATACAGTAGCAGCAAAGTGGATGAGATAGAACAAATCTCATCCACATGCTGCGTAAATGCTGAGTAGAAAAAACGCTCAGAAATTGACATGTGGTGCGGTTTTTTAATCTGCAGCATGTCAATTTTATTTGCGTAAATGCTGCTTATTTGTTGCGGGATTTCCCCATTGAGTTCAATGGGGAGGTAAAACCTGCAACAATTAGCAGACGTTGCGTTATTTGCGTCAGAATCGCAGCGATTCCGCCGCAAAAAAAACGCAACTCAGAAAAATAAATCTTATATTTACCCAGAAGTCTGTGTTTCTTCCTCCAGGCCGGCTTCCTAAGATGACATTTCATCCCATGTGACCGCTGCAGCCAATCACAGGCTGCAGCGGCCACATTGTATGAAACATCATTCCAGTGCTGCAGAGCGTCATGATGTCAGGGCATCAGAGGGACGTGTCGCCATTGTAAGTATCCTTTTTTTTTCTGTGTAGTTTCCGCAGAGGACATTCGGGCTAGAAAACTGGAGCACAAATTGGGGCGGTTTTCGTGCCAGAATTCCCTGCGGCACACAGGGGGGATATGCTGTATGCTTTTATGCAGCAAATCCGCCCTGTGTGAACATACCCAACTCTTCAAACAACTTATGCTGATCTAATAGTCTACCTGATATATATCAAGCAGAAAAGGCAAGAAGGTTCCAGCATCAATATCTTGAACATGACCTGCCTAAGTAGAGTCGTGTGTTAATGAAACCTTCCCCTACCCATCCTATCCCCCCACCCCCATCTTTAAGAAAGACACGTGACACCGAGGTTGGATGTGAAATGGCCACAGCAGCCGTTTATTAATTTCACAGTTTTATAAAAACAATTTAAATCCGAAACCTTCGGATAACTAGTTAGGAATCCACCGGAGAATTCCTTCTAATAATTCACATGACCCAACATGGGTCAGAATCGTAAATAACAATTTAACGTTAACATTAACCCGAGCAGAGGAAGTCCTTGAAGCCCTTTCAGATATTCCTTTTTTAAGAACACACCGAGTTAGCCATCTGCAAACCACCAATTACCTCCAGCCGTAAACCAGCTCGGAAGCACCGTTCACCTCTGCAGATGTCTCCAACCACTAGAAGTCCACTTCAAGGGGATAACACCCGATGAAGCCCTCAAGTGATATACCGACCACTAGAAGTCCACTTCAAAGGGATAACACCCGATGAAGCCTTCAAGTGATATACCTTCCACCAGAAGACCACTTCAAAGGGATAACACCCGATGAAGTCTTCAACCATGTACCTTTTTTGGGGGACGCATACCCCCGATGCGACCCCCCCACCATTTTGTACTGACTGGCCTCAAGGACTCCCCCCGCCAGCTGCCATGACAACAGAACCTACTCCGGAAAAAGGAAAAAACATGTTAAATAAGCACACAAATAAAACACAACACTCATAAACGGACGTACATAAAGCCCACAAAGTAACAAAACAAGGGCGGGAGGGTGGGAGCTTGTCTTCACTATGCTACTCCTCCCGCTGCTTCCGGCTCAATGCCGAAAACAGCGGGAAGCGCAGCAACGGCCCCCTGACTCCTCCTTGTCCCCCCCCTCCGACTCCCTCCAACTCTCCCTCACCTGTTAACCCTTTCCCTACCAGGGAGGTCATGGAGGCTTCCCCCTAAGCCCTGCAGGCTGCGTCCAGCCCCTTCTAGATGCGGCTTTTATTGAGGTTCCATAAAATCATTGCTATGACTAAGGGCCACTTGGGCCTGAAACCGGTCAGCTTCTGTTCTATGTGTTGTTCCTGATTTTCTGGAACCTCAACAAAAGCCGCATTTTGTTCAAGATATTGATGCTGGAACCTTCTTGCCTTTTCTGCTACAATTTGGTGCAGTCCTGCACACTCCGCGCATCTACTTAGTTGGTGAGCTAGATAAAAATTAACTGTTTCTGTTTTGATATATATATCAACATTGTTATTTACTTACTGTTAAAACTTACTTGTTTTATCCATGCAAGTTCTGTGTGAAGTTGCTGCCACAAGATGTCTCTCTTCCTATAATCTGCTCTCCACCTCCTGTTATCAAGCAAAATATGCCTCTAGTTACACAGCAGAGGAGACACACCTTCGCTTCCTGCAGTCTGTCTCTTCACTGCCTTCCAATAGAAGTCTATGGAGAGGGGAAGGGGAGCAGAAGTTTGGGGTAGAGTGAGAGACACAGACACGCTGTTAATAGAAGTCTATGGAGAGGGCAGGGGGAGCAAGAGGAAGGAGCAGGGAGAGAAAGACACAGACACTCTGCCCTTAGAAATCTATGGAGATTTAAGGGGGAGCAAGAGGAGGGAGCGAAGTGAGAGACCCACAGACATGTTCCCCATAGAAGTTTATTGAAAGGGGAGGGGGAGCAGGAGGAAGGAAAAGGGAGAGAGACACAGATACGTAGCCCATAGATGTTTATGGAGATAGGAGGGCGAACAAGGGAAAGGAGCAGGGAGAGAAAGAGACACAGACACACTGCTCATAGAAGTTTATGGAGACAGGTGGGGGAAGCAGGGGGAGGGAGCAGAGTGAAAGAGAGACACAGACATACTGCCCATAAAAGTCTGTGGAGATGGGTGGGGCAGCAGGAGTTCGGAGCAGGGAGAAAGAGACAAACATAGACATGTTACAAATAGAAGTCTATGGAGAAGGGAGGGGAAGCAGGAGGAGAGAGCAGAGTAGGAGACACAGGCACACACAGATGTGCAGCAGCTACTGGTAAGAGTTATATGTCACTCCAGATCTTGATTCTCAGGTACACTGCTCCTTACTGGTGTATAATGTCCTCCATGCTGCTGTTGCTTCTATATTTATGTGATAAATACAGATAGGATAACAGGATTCCCCTCTACTATATATGCAGTGTATAGAAAACATGATAGCACTTAGAATCCACCCACTAGCTCAGAGAAAACTGGGAAATATAATGGCCAGAAATAGTATTAATCCTTATGTACACTCATATGACATCTTATTCTGAAAAGTCTGCAAAGTTAGGTACGTTTTAAACAAAGATTAGCAAATTGCTGGATTGAGCTTCTCTGTTACTATCACTCTGATAACACTTCCTGCACTTTGGCAGTTCAGTGATATTATGAGACCACTAAACCTTCCAGGAACCAATAAGGAAAAGTATTTTCCATTAGATATTACTAAGAAAAATAATATAAGAAATATTAAAACAAACTAATTAATTAATTAAATAAAAAAAACGAATAAAGATGTTTAGCTGGCTGCAACGATTGCCAATGGCCATATCAATATGGTGCTTAAAGAGGCTCTGTCACCAGATTTTGCAGCCCCTATCTGCTATTGCAGCAGATAGGCGCTGCAATGTAGATTACAGTAACGTTTTTATTTTTAAAAAACGAGCATTTTTGGCCAAGTTATGACCATTTTTGTAGTTATGCAAATGAGGCTTGCAAAAGTCCAAGTGGGTGTGTTTAAAAGTAAAAGTCCAAGTGGGCGTGTATTATGTGCGTACATCGGGGCGTTTTTAATACTTTCACTAGCTGGGCGTTCTGATGAGAAGTATCATCCACTTCTCTTCAGAACGCCCAGCTTCTGGCAGTGCAGACACAGCCGTGTTCTCGAGAGATCACGCTGTGACGTCACTCACAGGTCCTGCATCGTGTCAGACGAGCGAGGACACCGGCACCAGAGGCTACAGTTGATTCTGCAGCAGCATCAGCGTTTGCAGGTAAGTAGCTACATTGACTTACCTGCTAACGCCGATGCTGCTGCAGAATCAACTGAAGCCTCTGGTGCCGGTGTCCTCGCTCGTCTGACAGGATGCAGGACCTGTGAGTGACGTCACAGCGTGATCTCTCGAGAACACGGCTGTGTCTGCACTGCCAGAAGCTGGGCGTTCTGAAGAGAAGTGGATGATACTTCTCATCAGAACGCCCAGCTAGTGAAAGTATTAAAAACGCCCCGATGTACGCACATAATACACGCCCACTTGGACTTTTACTTTTAAACACACCCACTTGGACTTTTGCTAGCCTCATTTGCATAACTACAAAAATGGTTATAACTTGGCCAAAAATGCTCGTTTTTTAAAAATAAAAACGTTACTGTAATCTACATTGCAGCGCCTATCTGCTGCAATAGCAGATAGGGGTTGCAAAATCTGGTGACAGAGCCTTTTTAAGTACAGAAACTGGAAGTGTTTTAATAGTAATACAGGCACAGTTGATTTTCTTACAGGAGACCATAAAGTACAGATGATTTTTTTTTTTTGCTGATTTGAGTTTATTGTATTTAACAATTAATTAGCATTTTGGGGCAAATATAATGCATTGGGGGCATCAATTTGTCTGGTTTGAGATTTACTAAAGAAAATAATATGCTCCCCTATTTTATTCTATGGACTGGTTAAATCTCTACCTGTAGTTTCAGTCTCTTTTAACTTGAAAAAAATAAATAAAATGATAGGGGCTTAAAGGGGTTATCCCAAGATGTATATTTATCATATATTCACATATATGTATATTTATCCTATATGTCTCATCGCCTGCAGCTCCATTCAAGCTTCTCCTTAAAAGGGTTTTCCCACTACTGGACAACTGATGACCTATCCACAGAATAGGTCATCAGTATATGATCGGTGCACCCCACACCGATCGGCTGCCTCCGGCCACCAGATGTTTTGAATGATGTGCTGTAGTTGGAGCCAGAAGAAGATGGCTGCGACCACTGAACAGCGGCCATTCTGCAGAACTGCAGCTCAGCTCCTATTCCAAAGAATAGGAGCAGAGCTGCAGTTCTGCAGGACGGCCGCTACTGTAAACTGTATAGAAAATGAAGCTTCTTTTAGTTTGAAAATTATTTTGAGGCACTTTTTTTTAGTAGTTTTTTGGGTGTTTTTCATAATGTCAATGGAAAATCAGCACCAAAAACACCTCAAGAAGTGATATGCTACTTCTTTTTATGAGACTTTTTTTTCACAAGGAGTTTTTTTAATTCAGCAGGCTAAAAATAAGCCTCATGTGAACAGCACAGTGTATTTATCATTGAAATCAATGGGAAACTGTTTGCAGGCTTATTTCAAGTGTATTTTGGAGCGTAAAACGAGCCTTTTCTGCTCCAAAATCAGCTTGAAAATAATCTGTGTGAACTTACCCTAAAGGTGTGTACTGTGTGCACTTTAAAGCAGACCATGTGAAAAGAACCCATCTATCTGTCTGGAGACAGTAATACTAAGGTCTGCTAGCCTCTTGTTGGCTGTTTGCCGTTTGCGTGAGGTAACACACGATTTGGTTGTTGTTTCGGGTGGTTGGTAATATGCCGCTCATATAGTCAGGGAACACTATATTTAGTTAGCGCTCAGCCGAGCAGAGGTTAATTTATGTTTTTGTGCCTGAATGTAAAGGCTGAACGCTTTTATTTTTTCTGTCACAAAATAAAGAACAGGCAAAGCACTCGTTTTAACAGAACCTCAGGTCACTGTCTCTAACTGCATTTTGGACTTATTTTTGCCTATTGCTACAGCAAAGTCCTAGCTAGGTTCTCCTGCACCCGGGGTAAAGATTTAGTTAGGCACCCTCCCTCCCCAAACCTCTTTCCAGACATCTCCTTCCCGCTCGCCACGTTTGCTTTCTCTACCAATCAATGAGGAGTACGGTTTTTTTCACATTGTTTTTAATGTACCTTGAGCATAAAATCATTTGTACATTTTACAAGTAATAAAGTTATATAAAGCAGTTAACACAACAATAAATTAAAAGAAAAGAAAATTAAATAGGTCAGTGCCTGACTAAAACAGATTGTATAACTGAGGCCAGTGAGACTATATGGTGACATAATGAACAGCCTTCTCTTGTAGATAGTGCCACACACACCCCCCTTGTAGATAGCGTCACACAGCCCTCCCTGTAGATAGGGTCACATACCCCCCTTGTAGATACTGCCACACAGACCCTTGTAAATAGTACCACACAGCCCCACCTTGTTAAAGTGGATTGTTGGCTGTAACATACAGCCGACACCCGCGTTGTATGGAGCAGGCTCAGCCTGTGAGCCAGCTCCATACTTGCCCTACCCGGCTATGACATACGTATAAGTCACGTGTCGAAAAAGTATAAATTAATTGATACCCTAAAATACACTTTAAGCCCCTTTTCTATGAGCTAGGTTAAAAACGTAAGGGATTGTCTTATGAAAATAACCGCTGTTCAAATTAGAGTATATGAACATCATAGAGAGGGGTCCACTCTGATCAGCGTGAAACATTCAATATAAAAAGGGATTGTCTCTGAGACAACCACTATAAAAGGTTTGCCCACTTTGGACAAAACCTTTTTGGTTAATAGTGTTCCAACAAAAATAAACTGATCATAGATTACAGCTGAGTGGCACTCCATCGACTTGGCAACAAGTTTTCAACTTTCCTGCAATTCCATAGAGGTCGTAAATCATTACATATTTTTAATGCCTATTAATGTCTGTGGAGCTGCTCTCTGCTCCGATAGCGGTTATGAATCAAAGACTTCGCTCTATTATCTCAAAACGCACTTATTGTTTTCTTAAACAGATAACTTTGCAGTATATGTATAAAGAAATTCTAAAAACATAAAAAATAATAGCGTAAAATAGTGTCAAAGAAATAGTGCAAATTTGTGCATTTTGATATCTGTTCCTATTGTGAATCGACTCCTTTTAATGTCTACTGTGGTGAGCGAGGGCTGCTGTTTAACACAAAGCATTGACTCCATGTCTTGTAGCCAGCCCCACAATTCACATATGCTCTTCGGAAATGTCATTTCACTGTGGAGCTCTGTACATCATTGCTGTCCTTTTTGCTTTGCTGCTATTTATCATACTTCATACTCTGCTAAATCTGCCAATTTTTATTTTTCTCACTGACAACAACTGTCAGCACTCAATTTATGTCTTTAAAACTCTTGGTGGCAGCATAATCACAAGTCACTGGATGTTTGAATGGTTCTTTTTGTGCCGCGACTCTCTATTTGTGGCTTTAAATTGGCAATGACATGACTGCTAATTGCTCTTTGAAGGACATAACATTAAACAGTAAAATAGTAATCCTATACAGGGTAATGGCTGCATGGAAATAACGTACCTGTGCTTCAGTGACTGGAAAAAGTTAACTTAATCAAGAATTTAGAATTTAATATTCATTGAGCATGTATGACTTTCAATGAGCTATTATTTCTTTAACTTACAATAACGTTTTATTTACATTTTTTTAAAATGTCATGCTTTTGTCAATGTTACGCTACTGGATATAAAGGCATGTGATACAAAATTAGGGTACAAGAAATATGAAGAAAAAAAACCAAAAAAAAAACGAGCAGTGTATCGTCTGGCCATATAAGACATATATGTAAAGGTAACCATGATAAACATCTACAAGTACATAGATACACTGTTGTTGCAGAAAATGACAGACTCATGAGAAAAAAGAAAATATAACAAAGAGGGTTGCAACCGCACAACAGGTAAGTGTTGGATATCCCACTGAAGCCTGGCAAACAAGAAATTTAGGCTACCAGCCAAACAGTTAACATGGACAGTCACCATGAGGAAAAGAACATAGAGAAGTGTACGAGGGGAAGAATAGAAAGGAGTGGAGGGGATAAAGGTAATGAATGACCGCTATCGCTCCTGATCTTCATATACACAGGTGCCAAATCCACCTCTTGTATTTCCATGTCCCTTTCCAGAGAGTTAGGCTATGTTCACATGGAGTTTTTTGCAGGCATATAAATCTGCCTCAAAATTCTGTTTCTAACTTTGAGGCAGATTTTGATCTGCCTGCAAGCCGTTTGCCGCTTTTTTCGCTGCATTTTTCGCTGCGTTTTCGCTCCCGCCCATTGAGCGCCACGGGCAAAAACGCAGCGAAATACGCTTCCTCTGCCTCCCATTCATGTCAATTGGAGGTCAGAGACGTAAACGCCCGAAGATAGGGCATGTCGCTTCTTTTTCCCACGAGCGTTTTTTCCGCTCGCAGGAAAAAAACGCCTCTGCCTCCCATTGAAATCAATGGTAAGGCATTTTCAGTGTGTTTTCCGACGCGGTTTCCGCGCCAAAAAATCGTGTAAAAAAAACTCTGTGTGAACTGGGCCTTAGGCCTTATTCACACGAGCGTATTTCACGTCCGTGTTCCGCGCGTTAAAGCAACGGATATCACACGGACCTATGCAATTCAATGGGGCCATTCACACATTCAGTGTTTTTTACGCGGCGTGTGTCCGCTGCATAAAACTCACTGCATGTCATATTCTTGTGTATTTTTTGCGCGTCCCACACCCATTGAAGTCAATGGGTTGCGTGAGAAAAACGGACAGCACAAGGACGTCATCTGTGTGCTGTCCGTGTTTTTCACACACCAGTTGCTAAAGAAATGATGAGGGAAAAAATAAAACACCTCCTTCAGTTTTTTTTACTGACGTAAAAAACGCGTGACATACGCGCGTAAAAAACGCAGACGCGCACCGTACACGGATGCCACATGGAACTGCAACGCAGGAAAAATGCTGCATTTTTTACATGCGCAAAACGGACATGTTCGTGTGAATAAGGCTTAGAGTAAGTTCACACGTAGTGTAAATACGGATTTCTTAGCAGAAAATCCGCAGCATAACACAGTAGCAGTAAAGTGGATGAGATTTGAACAAATCACATCCACACACTGAGTAAATGATGAGCGAAAAAAACGCTCAAAACTTTACCTGCGTTGCGGTTTTTTTAAGCCACAGCATGTCAATTGTATTGGCGTAATCACCGTTTTTTTGTTGCGGGTTTCTCCCCATTGAATTCAATTGGGAGGTAAAACCTGCAACAAATAGCAAATGATTTTTGTGGAGAAAAAGCTGCGATCCTGCCGCAAAAATCACAAGTTAGAAAAACAAAACAACAACAACGTATACTTACCCAGAGTTATGTGTCTGGCCTCCTGGGATGACATTTTATCCCATGTGACCGCTGCAGCCAATCACAGACTGGAGCAGTCACATGGGATGAAATG
The DNA here is from genome assembly GCF_050947455.1 of Rhinoderma darwinii. Classification (NCBI taxonomy): domain Eukaryota; kingdom Metazoa; phylum Chordata; class Amphibia; order Anura; family Rhinodermatidae; genus Rhinoderma; species Rhinoderma darwinii. The sequence goes on along the minus strand of NC_134690.1, from coordinate 133,976,524 downwards.
TCATCCCAGAAGGCCTGTCTGCAGGACAGCAGAGGGAAGCTTCGCCATGGCTACTTAATTATGAATTTTTTTATTTGTTTTTATGTGCATTTTTCCGCAGCTGACAATCCGGGAGAAAAAACTAAAATGAAAAAAACAAAAATGCAATTCCAGCAATGTTTTGGGGTGGCAGGAAGATTTTGATATTGCCCAGACCTTATAGGATTGTTGTTGTAATTCATGTCGCAGTGGGCCACCTTCTCCTTTTCTGCAATTCCAGTGTCTCCAGTGAGTTGGGTGAAATGCAGGGGGTGTCTACCAAATGGCTCTCTATATGAATGGCCCCACAGAACCTTTTAGGATCTGAATGGCCTCTTGTAATACATCCATAAGGGAAGCTGATGTTTTCATCCAGATTTAGTTTCTCAGGGTCCTTTTTATATAGTGACTACGGATAGAAAATGATCTCCTATGAGACGGCCAGGCTCTGGTACTGCAGGGTTTCCCCCTCCTTCTGACCACATTACAAACTGGTTGTATGCTGAACATTAAGGTATCCTAACAATATTCTTATTAGGATCATTATGCACATTTAAAAAGAAAGTGATATTTATATTCATAAATTATAATAGGGAAACCAAGAGTAAAGAAGAAGCAAAGAAAAGATCTTAAAAGCAAGAGTGGAAGAGATTATAAAAGTAATGTATAGAAGAATGTCTTCGAAAGATCATATGCTGCATTTAGGCTGATATCTGGAGATGAGTGAAGATTTGTATTGAAGTCCCAGGTAAAAGACAACTTTTTCTAATGTATGGATTTTGAATAATATTCTCCAGATATGCATTGGCGTGTGACAGAGTGGTGTGACATTGAAGCAGTGAGGGAGAATGACTCAAAAATAGATAGATTGTTTCTAATTGGTCTGTTGATGGAGTTTGGGATTTGTTATAATTAAGCTAGGATATAATGAAAACATGCATGTATTAGGATATGTGTCGGAAATGTATTTAAAGACGACTTTTCACTTCTTGAAAAGTACAGTTAAAGATCCTGCCTTGAGGTGTACAAATTTTTCACCTAATTTGCATTTTGCTGTTTCGGTGGCAATTAGTATTCATTAGAAAAAAAAATTTAGGTTTGAGATTTATGTGAACAATAGGGGATCAATTTTTTTCCCCATTGTAATCTATTAGCTAAATAGGCAAAACCATGTGAGCCCCCACCCCAGCCCCTACAATTGGAAGCTCTTAGAGAAGTAGGAAATCTCACAATGCAGTCAAAATCTCACAGATTTAGAGTTCACACTGATGAAAAACGAATCTGTCCTGTAATACTGAGGGAAATCCTCTGCATCGCTAATGATATATATTTGATTTAAGTCTTATAATCTCAAAGGGTAATTAACAGCATAAAATTTAATTTGTGGAACATAATAAATTCTGTTTTTTCGATGAATTGCTCAATGAAAAAAAATACAAACATTTGAGATAGTAAGGTAGATCATTGTGTCTCAATGCTACTGAACACCATAAGAGATAATGCCCATCAGTATAGATTGTAGGAGATTTCAACTGTATTTTTTATTTTATTTTTAGATTCTTAAATAGTCTTAATGGGATATTTCCAACCTAGACATTTATGGCATCTCCACAGGATATGCCATAAATGTCTAAATTCTGGGACCCACACCTATATAAAAAATGGGGGTCGTCTAACCCCCGCCTCGCCTTGTGAAGCGGCTGCTGGCTGCAGATTCCAAGCAGAGATTAGCGGAGAGAGGGCCTCGCATACGCGCAACTCTCTCCATTCTATTCAAAGGGAATTATGGAAACAGCCGAGCAAGCGCTGCTCGGCTGTTTCTGTGACTCCAATACAACATGATGGAGAGAGTATGCGCGACCCCCTTCCCACTAGTGCCCACCTGAAATCAACAGCTTGCGGCTGCCACACCAGGCAAAATAGGGGTCAGTGCAGGAGGTGCGGGTCCCACAGCTAGGAACCGCTTCTATCCCACATTTATGCCATATCCTGTGGATATGCTATAAATGTCTAAGTCGGTAATACCCCTTTAAAGCATAATTGATATGTCTTTAAATGTATAGAAAAATGAATATTTAAAGTAATTAAAATGTTTTCAGGCAGTGGCACTTACAGTACTGGCTTATCCACACATAAAGTCAATTTTGCATTTTTGCTATCACTTAAATCTTCCCATGGTAACTATAATTTAAGGCATATTTGATTTATGTGTTTAATATTACATTTTCATTCAGTGTGCAAAATTGTGTTTAAATGTAAACTATTCAATAATGCAATTTTGCGTACAGCAGATAACACAGTCTGATTAATTCCCTAATCATGTATATAGAATAATTGTCGTTCATTGTCATGATTACAAAACATTTTGTCATGCTACATTAATTCATTATATTGTTGACATATTAAATAATAATAGTAATGATTTTAAGAGTGGGAACAGCGGCAGTGAATCAATAGGATGCTTTTCTTTATTTCTTGACAGATAAGTTTGTAATCTGTGCTGTTACTAGAGTTGCACGATGCATCAAAATATCAATACTATTTTGATGCAGTGCACCCTCAAGCGGTTCAATACCGTTAATTCATGTATTTCAATACTACAGCCATTGCCCCGCCCCTGACAAGTGTGCTCACGCGGTTAGCATGATGTGATGCATCCGGCGCTGTACTAATGAGCGCCAGCACTGAAGACAGTGAACATGGCGGGCGCACTGCAAAGCAGCCCCATGTTCTCTGTCTTCAGGGACGGCACCACCGCTCATTAGTGCAGCGATGACCGCACACACTTGTTGTCAGGAGCGTGGCAATGGCTGTATTCCACAGCCGTAGACCCGCTCTAACGGCGGAGATTAGAAAAAGCTCTGATCTTCGCCCTTGAATGCTGCGATCAGAGCTAACTGCAGCATTCAAGGAGAAAATGGGAAAGCGGATGCCCCTTGGATCTCATCACTGGGAATCCCTGTGACGCGATCGAGGGACATACCATCTATGGGCAGACAGCCCAGGGTCCATTGAAGGACCCCACGGCTGTTTTACCATATTTCCTGTTGTTATGGCATACTTAGGTATGTCCCAACAACTGCCTGTGTACAATCAGTACACAGACTAATGTACTGGCATATAGATATATGGCAGTACATTTAAGTTTAAAAATAATAAAGCAAAAAAAATAAACAAAAGTCACTGTAACCACTGATAGTAGATTCCGTTCATTAAATTCTAAAGTCACCGCCTGAAAAGAACGATTAAAAGTATTTTTATTATTTGATATCTAAAATTGGCTATCTAAGTCCGATTCTGACATATTCAGGCACAAGCAAGTGGTTCGAGAATGAGAGATGTCTGTGGGTGATAGGAACCCACTCACAGAGCACAATTTCTCCTTTATATAATAATTGCACTGAAACCACTCGCTGCAGATAATCCTGTAGCGGCCATTACATTTGAGTCGTGCACACGCCGGAGGGCTAAATAAGCACAAAAACAGTGCTAACCCGCATCAATACGTAATCCCTGATGATGTTTCACTAGAACCTGTGATACTGAAATGCGTAGGATTATCTGCAGTATTATCTGCAGCGAGTGGTTTCAGTGCAACAATTATATAAAGGAGAGATTGTGCTCAGTGAGTGGGTTCCTATCACCCACCGACATCTCTGATTCTCAGACCACTTGCTTGTGCATGTATATGTCAGAATCTGGCTTAGATAGCCAATTTTAGATATTAAATAATCAAAATACTTTTAATCGTTCTTTTGAGGCGATGACCACCAAAAAAATAAACTTTTGAAAAAAAAAGTTCAAAAATACACACGTCTTTTACAATAAACATTAAAATAAAAGGCTCAATACTTAAAATATACACATATTTGGTATCGCCGCGACCGTAATAACCTGCACAGCAAATTTGTAGTGTCATTTATGATGTGTGCACTGTAAATAAAATAAAAACTGCTTTCTTTCACTTATTAATGTGAGGCATGAGGTGTTATGAATTTAGTACCTCCATGTGCCTTACATTAATAGTCATTAACCCCATCATGTACCTCACACATTAACAGAACATTTTTTTTTATTATTGTTGGCAAAGTATCATTTTGGTATCGAGAATCGCAATACTACACAAAGTATCGGTATCGAAGTCCAAATTCTGGTATCGTGACAACCCTAGCTGTTACTTGAACTGCCTTTAGATTTCCGCTATAAATTACTCTAGTTTTCTGGCATAAATTATAATAAATTTGTTGTGCATGGGTGACTCTGCCCCTTTTGGTAAGCTTCATCCCCTTTTACAAAAGTGGCTAGGGCAGTGTAAAATGCCCAAAAGTCGCAATTTTCAATGCAAGTGGCAACTTTTAGACCTTTTGCAACTTGTCTATGCAAGATATGTTGATACATTTCCCCCAATCCACTGTACAAAAACAAACAAACAATGCAATACTATACTAAGACAAATGTTATATATTCAGGAAAATATTAAATAAAGATTATAAGATTTTTTGATACGTTGAAATGAAAAAGATAATTTTTGTACATATATTAAATTGAAAATTATTTAGAGGCATTTCCCCACTATTAGAAGCGATAGATTATCGCTAGGATATGCCATCACTACCTGATCAGTGGGGATTCTACAGCTGGGACCCCACGATCCTTGGAATAAAACTCAACTTGCCTTCTTTTGCAGTCTTTTTTAAGCACAGCGGTGCTCTTGTCAATTCCCTATGTAAAAATGGCAACACAGCATCGTCAGGGGCGCTGCTGTCAAGGAAAAAAGACAAAGGGACCTTGGGCCCTATGTTCCTGAGAATAGTAGGGGTTCCAGAGTTCAGACCACTAATGATCTTAATGCTATGATCATAACAATATAAGATTCTTTAAGAGCCTATCTAGAACACATTAGGCTACGTTCAGATTGCAGATTTTTCTTGGTGTCTCCTGCCGTAAAATCCACCGCGGAATTATTCCTAAAATAAGCAGGAAGATTCCTTTTCCCATTCTCTTCATCAGGAGGTTTGGACAAAATCCACCAGAAAATTGGACAGGACACTTCTTTTGTCTGCTAGCTGAAAACAGAAGCGTCCGCCTACCATTGAATGGGAGGGAGAATTTTGTGGCAGATTCCGCTGCAAAAATTTCACTGTGTGAATATAGCCTTATAGGTTAAGGCGCTTTTTTGATACAACATATACACTCGTCAACATTGAAATTGAAACACCAAGAAGGGCAAGCCGTAAGGTTATGCCAATCGAGGAAGTAGCAGGTAACGCTAAGATCTGCAAATTATCACATTTTCAAGCACCTAGCTCCAATCTGTGGCATGTGGGAGAATCATAAAAGCCAGATTGAAAGCAAAGTTTTTTAGCCACATGAAACATTAAAAAAACAGATCGTGTTGTGGGATGATTGTGCGATGCCTCCTGTTTGTCAACGGGCCAGTTAGTCGCAAACTTAGAGGAACAGAATACTTGAATTGAGAGACCTTGGTTTATCTCTCCGGCAGATTGCTACACGCCTAGGCCGAGATGTCAACACTGTCCAACGTTGTGTGTCCCGGAGGTTGAGAGAACAACAAAAAATGGGAATGACAGCAAGAGGTGCGCAGAGGCGAACCTCTGCATGGACGGATCATCTGATTGGAAGTATGGCGCATAGTGATCCATTCCTTTGCTGCAAGTGAAATTGGACATCACATCCCAAACCTAGAGTCGACACAAATCATCAGAAGGCGTTTGCATGACATTGGGCTATTATGCCAGATGTCCAGCTACAGATATTTCATTGACCACACCCCTCCACTCTCAAAGGCTATCATGGTGCACAGCAAGACGGTAATGGAGGCTGGAATAAAGGTCTATACTTTTCAGTGTTGAGACAGTTTTTGTCTTGGACGTAGTGATAGCCTAATATTGGTCTGGAGATCACAAGGGAATGTCACACCGGTCCTACTGCAGGGATTATGGTGTGGGGTGACATATTGTATGCTAGCCGGACCCCTCTAGTGTTTAAACAGGTACACTAACTGCTCGGCGTTACATTAATTTTGTTGTGGAACCAGTGGTGCGGCCATTTCTTCAAATTGTCCTAGAAGCCGTTTTTCAACAGGAGAAATTCAGGTCACATGTTGCTCGTGGCTCTGTAAGCAGCCTGAGTGGCCTAAACATGCTATCATGGCCTGCAGCATCTCCGGACTTGTCTACCATCAAGCACATCTGGGACGTCATTGGTCGGCAATTGCAAAGGGAGCTGCTAGCAGCCAATCTTGATGATTTACGTACTCAAGTGCATCCAGCGTTGCATAACATTCTTCAAACAAACATTAATGACCTCATTGATAGCATGCCAAGGCGTGTAAGTGCGCGTATTTCTGCTTGTTGCGCTCATACGCGATATTGAATAAATCAAGATGTTTGGAATATTTTGTTTCCATTTTTTTTATCATTTGCATATCATTAACATGTCTATCAATTCTGTGGAGTACACAATTCCAAAACTTTTTCTTCTTGGTGTTGCAGTTTTAATGTTGAGGAGTGTATGTAACCCACTTATGTAGTAACTTTAAATGGCTTAAGAATAAAGAGAAAAAGTGTAGGACCCCACAGCGACGCTGCTGATCGATGCAATGTTAGATGTGGAAATAATGCTATAATAACATAGATTTATTAATAAGGAGGGCTACGCGTTTCGACGCTAGACATGCGTCTTCTTCAGGCCATGTGATTACAATAAAAAGGAACATCTTAAATACACTAGGATATTGCAACAAACATAGAAAAAAACACCAAAAGATCATATATGACGTCACAAGGGGCCATCAAAATGAGGTCAATCGTATACAAGATCAAGGTGCACCAATTGCAAGCACACATTATTTCCACGTCTAACATTGCATTGATTAGCAGCACCGCTGTGGGGTCCTACACTTTTTCTCTTTATTCTTGTACATTTTGTGGCAACAATTATTGTTGCCAGCATTGGACCGTGGCTGCGGCTACACTTACTTGGATTGTTTTATGTCGTTTCCAGAGTTGTGCCTGTCGCACAACTCCATAAGGTGAGCATAACGATTGTTCCCTTCCTTCTTTAATTTCTCCTTGGATAATCTGCAGCATGTGGAGCCGTGCTGTGTTTTTTTCTCTTTTAGCCTTTTTTAAATGGCTTGTCTGGTTTACAACTTATAATCAAATGACCCATGTTCTATAACAGCAGTAGGCAACAGTGAGGGTATGTGCACACGTAGTGACCAAAAATGTCTGAAAATACGGAGCTCTTTTCAAGGGAAAACAGCCCCTGATTTTCAGACGTTTTTTGAGCAACTCACGTTTTTCGCGGCGTTTTCGCAGCGTTTTTTACGTCCGTTTTTGGAGCTGTTTTCATTGGAGTCTATGAGAAAACTGCTCCAAAAACGTCCAAAGAAGTGTCCTGCACCTCTTTGACGAGGCAGTCATTTTACGCTTCGTCGTCTGACAGCTGTCAAACGACGACGCGTAAATTACAGGTTGTCGGCACAGTACGTCGGCAAACTCATTCAAATGAATGTGCAGATGTTTGCCGACATATTGGAGCCGTATTTTCAGGCGTAAATCGAGGCATAATACGCCTCGTTTACGACTGAAAATAGGTCGTGTGAACCCAGCCTGATGCTTTCAGCCATAGGAACATGATGTTCATTGCTACTGGAGAAGGAAGCAACATGACATCATGTCACACAGATAAAGAATCACAGAGGCTGCAAGGGCACCCCGAAGTTATGGAGACCAGACTCCATTGATGAATGAATATTTTCTACAATAAGTACAGTATACTGAACCTTTAAAATTACATTCAACCTAGAAATGATAAATGCAGATAGAATAAAACCTTGACTACCGTGTTTGCCCTTCTGCAGGATTGTCTGCATTTTACTAAATATAGGTGAGAACACAGGTGCTAATTCTGTCCTGGTCCCTTCCATTCTCAGCTGGCAGATGAGTGATGGGGTGGTGCTTTGCTAAGGGGCGGAGTTTAGCAGGCCTGTTCTACTATTATAGACAGGGCAGTGGGGGAGGGTTTCTGCTGCAGACAGTTATCAACACCGGTTTGTGAGAAAGAAATGGAGGATTGGAGAAAGCTGGCACAAACTTTGAAGAATTCTTAATATTTTTCTATTTTAATTGCAATAAGAAACAAAATGGGATAAAGGGTAAGGAGGATATTAAGGGATAAATGACTGAAAATTAAAACTTTTTGTACTTTATCCATATTTAGTGTGCTTGATCATTTTTTCACATTGTATAAAATTAGAAATAAAATATAGTAGAGGAAGGATGGCTTAAATGGCTGCCTGAGCAGATGCATGTGTATGAGCTCTAGCAGTCCTGCACCACTATCCTTATAATACAGCAATTTTACCTTTATGGATGTTTAACCAAAGTAACATTGGGTGTACACCACCCAGGGACAGACTGGCCATTTGGCAGTTCTGGCAAATGCCAGATGGGCGGCTGCACAGTGGGCTGTTTGGCTGCCACACTGATCAAGCTTATCTGTGAGCGGCCACTAGACAGACATTCAGATGGCAAGGGGAAGAAGAAGTATGAAGTTGGGTGCCTCTGTATAATCGAGCAGCCATCAAGTGGCAGAGATGAATTAGTGCTTCCTCTACCCTAGAGGAAAGGAAACACCCACCAGTCCAGCATTGGTTACTTCACTGTTTGGTCTGTGGGGGTCGAGTCGCATCAGCAGATTTCACCGACCTCATTCAATAAAAGAAAGAGAAATTGGCACTGCTGAGCGGCTGCTGTATTCTGAGCAAATAAGCAGCCACTGGAGCTGGCATACAGCAGCTGCTTAGCAGTGCCACTCTCTGCATTACTGTCTACAATAAACCAACACCGCAGCTGCAGAGAAGTTCTGTTCTGTTCTCATCTGCCTCTGAGCCTGTGACACAGTTTCAACAGGATAAATACTTCTCATTGTTGCGTTATTTTTCCTGTCATAATTACGAACACCACGTCCTACCCTGATAAACCCCATTTTCCTAGGTTTGAGTGGCATGTGTACAGCATGTGTTCTAGATGTGAGTGGCACATGTGCGACATGTGTCCCAGGTTATTCATGTGTACAGTGTATAATATATATGGTGGCATTATTTGTGTACAGTATATATTGGTGTTACAGTATATAGTGACATTCATGTGTACAGTATATATGATGACAATGTTCATGTGTAGAGTATTTATGATGTAAATATTCATGTGTACACTCAATATTACTGCATTGTTAGCATGTACAGTATACAGCGCCATTCTAAATAATAAGATGAATTTGGGCAGTAAGAATCACTAAAATATTAAGAGTTGAAGTAATGCAAAAAATAAAAAAACGTAAACAAAATCGGTATAGCTGCGTTTGTAAAAGTTTGAACTATTACAATATGACATTATATAACTCGCATGGTGAGCGCTGTAATAAGAAAATGTAAGCACAAAAATCGGTTTTTTCTGACCTTAACTCTAAAAAAAATGTCATAAAAAGTGACCAAAAAGTTGTATGTACCAAAAAAAGGGTAATAATAAAAACTACAACTTGTTCCACAAAAAATAATCCCTTGCTCCGCCCAAATCGAATAAAAATAAAAAAAGTTATGGCTCTCAGAATGTGGTGAAACAAAACAATTTTTTTTAACAAACAGTTTTTTCTTGGTAAAAGTAGAAAAATATATATAAAAAAAACCTAAAAGAAAATGGTATCTTATGGAGGTGAAAGGTGTATAAACGAAACCCCCCAAAATTGGAGTAATCGCGTTTTTTTCCAATTCCATCCCACAAATATTTATTTTCAGTTTCCCAGTACATGACATAGTACTTTAAATAGTGGCAAAATAAACGACAATTCCTTCCGCAAAAAAATTAGCCCTCACAGCGCTCCATTGACGGAAAAATAAAAAAGTTATGGCTCTTGGAAGGCAAGGAGTGAAAAACGAAAATGAAAAAGCAAAAAATGGCTTCATCCCGCAGGGGTTAAAGAAAAGTCAATTAGAAATCTGCTTAAAACAGAAAACACATTGATTTAATAATACAAAAAAAAATCCACTTAAAAGTGTGCATACATAGCTTTAAATTCATCCACCTAATAATTAAATAATATCTTATTTATCCTTTCTGCAAAAAATGTATTCAATAGAAAAATTTTGGACACGTTATATATCCTGGTTGTGTATGATGTATTATATTTACTGCACACATAGATTCTTAATATTTCTGTAATCTGTTTATTACTAGAAATGAAAATATGATTGAGGAGAGTCCATTTCCAGTTATTTTCACCATCTTCAGTAAGTCCCATTGCTGCTGTCTTCCAGGTTTGCTGCCGGTTACGAGTGTTATCTGTACATATTGAATATTGGGAATTTAACTCCACTCATGCTGACCCTCTGGTTAAATGGGACACTTACAAAGCTACAATTAGGGGATCATTTGCCTCAGAAATGTCCTCCTACAGACATGACCTGCGTCAATGTGAGGATTCCCTGGCAAAGGAAATTGAAAGTGCTAAAAGAATCTATGCTAACAACCACGCAGAGCAAAATAGACGTCTGAGGGGGCTTCTTCAGAGGATGCACTTGGTAATATCAAAGTACATAACAAGGAAAAAGCTGATCTATAGAGATGTGGCAATATTTGCAATGGGTGACAAAGAAAGGAAATATGTTTACATATCTAGCCCAGGAGGCTTTTTCTCAATATTGAAATCTGACCCCCAGCCTGGTTTTGTGCTTCCATTAGATTTGTGTAAAGCTTTTGATTCCACGAAATGGCCCTACTTATGGGAGGACCTCTGCAGAGTTAACATTGGCTCTCCGTTCCTTCTATTGGGAAGATAAACTCAGGAGCAGGTTCGTCTGAAAGTCCCCAATCTACACCATTTATTCCTGGCTTCACAATAAGTACAGTATATGTTTCATGTTAAGAAACCAAATACTAAAATAACCAATACTAAACTAGTGGGCAAACCCTGTCCAATATCTCCCAGAATTTCCATCTTACTAAATCTTAATTTTCCATATCTCTTCAAGCACTGCGTTATGGGTTTCTGGACATCTCATGGTATTATATATTTTGAGCAGATGTTTCTTAGTCCTACAGGACTATTATTTTCTGAGATACAGAGTATTCATCAGATACCAGTTATTCAGGTCATCTTTGTGAATACTTACATGTGACCCTTACTAGCTCTAATTTACAAAATCTGCTCCACACACCGGATTTGGCTAATCCCCTTACTAACATCTAAACCCTTTTACATTCCAGCGGCACCAAGACGTTTGACAAATCTCTCCATAAATGGACAGCAGATATTCCTGAACTCTCCACTGATGACTTGTAGGATGTGGTAGATTCTTTCCTGTTAACGGTTAGTCTATTGTACCCCTGCCAGGTTAAAAAAATCATTAAGTATTTCTAATAATGATGCATGATTACATTGATAAATTGAACAGGGCACCTTCTTATACACAGTGTGGTAATGTGATAGAGTCAATTCCTTCTGGTCATCTGCTCTCCTGTTCATGAATACCCATTTAGAATTTCACAGAGTCCAATCTCACCAAGTATGCCTCCTTAATACTTTGGTTATTGATATTTTGGTTAGTAGCCTTTTCAAAAGAGTTTTCTTCAGATTTTTATAGTTTTGTGCACGTAAAATTTATAATTATAGCTTATAAATTAACAGATATTCCTACTCTTGGACAATGGCTTAAAGAGGTTGTCCATGATAAGAAAAAACTTTGTTTTTTTTCCTCAAAGCAACTTAACTATTGTCCATGGACTGTATCGGGTATTGCAGATTAGCACCGTTCACTTGAGTGGAAATGAGCTGCATTACCAGTCACAGCCAATGGACGCAAAACAATTTCCGGAAAAAAGGCAGCTTTTTTTCTTATCCAGGAAAACCCCGTTAAGCTGGTTAACTAATCTTGTATGGTCTATGTCGTTAGATAACCCTTTTACGGAAAATAATTATGCTTTGTAGAAGGATGGTTTTCTTTTCCTAGCGCTGGGGGAGAGAGGGGTAGGTGTGCGTGTGCTCACGTGAATGTGTGAGTTGTTGGTTCTCACAGTAATTTAATACTTACACACAATGGGTTCACAGTACAATCCTTAATTTTTAGCACTTCAATATATTGTATTTGCCGCTGGATATATCTTAATATGGTGCTGTGAATCTGAATGTATATTGTGTTACCTTGCCTACATGTTATAAATGTTTTTGTGCTAAAAAAAATAAACCTTTAGAGAAAAAAATAAAATAGTATAGCGCAATAAACGTTACTGCATTTGTCTTACATTTGTTAAGCAATAAGAGAGAAATAGATCAATGACTACGTTCATAAATGATAATAGTTTGCCCAACAAATCCAGTGATCCATGGAGGAGATTAAACAAAAACCTCAATTTTCTGAAGAAAAATTGAACTGCATTATGAAAAATGTGAACCTTTTCACCTATGTAGCAGATTTCAAGGTTAAAGAAAAGGACAGATGAAATAGAACAGTATTAAAAATGCATTAGATAAGGCCACACATTGTATTATGTGTTTCTATATGATACAGTGGACATTTAGATATCTGTAGATAGTGCAAAGAACTCCTCTTTTATTTGTTTAAACAAAAAATGTGTACACTGTTGCAAATTCTATTGCATATTTAATACATAATAATTGGTGGCTGGCGATCATACATGCTAACATTTATTAAACCGAGACCATTTTCAAAATTACAATTTTATAAAATAATCTGTGCATTGATCTTTCTAAATATATAACACGCTAAGAATTAATAATTCAAAGAACCATTAATATCAGGTCTACACATCTATAAATAACAGTGTGTATTACAACAATGTTATTAATGGAATTGCTGCAGTGTTCAAAAAATGGAGGAAGGCAGTCAGGGAGATTATGGAATAAGCAAAATTGGCAGCTTCCCTTGAGCCTTCACCACTTGGAAGCCTCTACTGCCAAGCGCCTACATTAGTTTAAACTTACATCATGGCGTCAGCAGTGCTTTTCTTTAAGAATTGTAGAGTATTATTATATGAACACAGTATTACATTCTTACTTTGACACTGTATGCAAATGTTATGTGTTCACAGAATAGCATTTTTCTGAAGGCATTTTATGGCCTGAAATATCTTTACTTGGCAAAGAATTGCCGCATTATTTAGACATTATATGCCACTGTTATTTAGACATTATTACATTGCACTTGGGTCTCCATAGACCTCGATCCAACCGTGAAGGCAGTAGTGGGATATCAAATACCCTCAGACCTTTTCTGTCAGCCTGTCAATCTCTATGCTGCTCTATAAATCCAGAATGGTATAAACAGCAAATTAATCTCCAACACTGACCTTAATTTAAAGTGTCCTGTCGTTTCAGGTGACTTTTTAGAATAAGCTATCATATGTGTGTACATTAGGAATAACACTAAGGATTATTTAGGAGCATAAAAGCCTTATATTACGCTCCAAAATACAATTGAAATAAGCCTGCAAACAGTTTCCCATTGATGTCAATGGAAAATAGACTGTGCTGTTCACATGAGGTGTATTTTTAAGCTGCTGAATTCAAAAAATGTCTAAAAAAAAAAAAAGCGAAAAAAGCCTCAAATAAGCTTCAAATAAAAAAAAGCTTAATTTTCAGCTTCAAAAACGCCTTGAAATCAAAGCATGTTTTCCTTTGAAAACAGTCTTGTAAATTTCAGCCCCTTTTTAGTTTGTGTGAACATACCCTATATCTGATCAATATATGTCTTGTACCTAATTTTTCAAGAGGTTTTCCACTCTACAGGCCCTATCTCTAATTCAGAGTTTTCCCTGAGCTAGTGGGCAGAGCCCAACCACTATCATGTCTGCCATACACATAGAGAAGAGGAAAATCCTGCTTTCTAATCTCTTTGTAGCACACACATAGAAGCAACATCAACATGGAGTATATCATACGGCAGCAATGAGCAGTGTAGCTGAATATCCAACACTGGGGTGAGATGTAACACTAGGAAGCTCTTGCAGCATCTTTGTCTGTGTCTCTGACTTTCTCACTCTACTCCTGCTCTCTTCTCCCGCTCCCCTCTCCATAGACTTGACTAGCTGTAACCTGATTCTTCAGTGAGCTAATAGTTTGTCTTGTCTTGAGGAGACGGAAAAAACAGAGAAATTCAGTGAGTGGACAGTTAGAAGGGGAGGAGTCTGATAAGTAAAGGAAGAGTCATTTTTCTCTAATGGGATATAATGATAGAATACAAAGTTTCTTACCTTCGCTTGTACTATTGATTTATGAAAACTTTGTTCAAAGTTCAGTGCCTATTTAAAACTGTATCAGAAATTGTACGGACTGTAATACAGGGGGCGTAAGGCCTTAGAATAGTTTTGTGTCTATTCCAGGCCAGCTTAAAATCACTTGTTCACTTTTTTGAGAAATCTGAAAATAACCATTTTTTTTTTCAGTTCGAGTAGCCTTGTAATCGGGGATTAAGCTTTACTCCTGCAACCAGGACAGAAAAAAAACTTGAATTAGTAAGGCAAACAGGCAAAGATCCCTAAAGTCCCTTCTGAAATTAAAACTCAGGAATAGCTGAAAATGCAGTAATTTTATTGGATGAGGGAGGTGACTTTGTTCTGCTGGTCAGACTGGGAACTCCCCATCCTCGCTGCAGCACCATTGGTATTTTCAGAAGCAAAGAAGGGTGGGAACACGGAATCGCTGTCTGAAGAAACTACTGCCAAATGTTGTCAGATTAAAAGCCCACCTTATAGTGCCTGATAAAAGTCAAAGAACTGGTCGAGGTTACTGCTCTGCACATATATCTTTCAGGAACTCTGTTTTGTTCTGCCCAGGAAGCAGATACTGCTCCAGAAATAGTCAAATAAAAGTGCGGCACTCACACAGGTAAATTTTTTTCCCTTTATTGTTCACACGACAAACCTAGTTGGGGGTACAGACAGTGAGTTTACAGGCAACAGCAGTTTTTCATTACTACATGCTTCATCAAAACTCCATAGTACATAATGGAATCAGCAAGCTCTTTATTGTGTATTGTAGTACGTAGATATTGACCTTGTGGAGTGAGCTCTTACGCCTATTGGAAGGGCCTTACCATTATTGGTGTAGCACCTGGTTATGGCATCTTTAAGGGTATGTGCACACGATGAGAGGCTTTTATGTCTGAAAAGATAGACTATTTTCAGGAGAAAACAGCTGCGTCGTTTCAGACGTAAATGCTGCTCCTCGTATTATGCGAGGCGTCTTTGACGCCTGTAATCTTGAGCTGCTCTTCATCGACTTCAATGAAGAACGGCTCAAATTACGTTGCAAAGAAGTGTCCTGCACTTCTTTGCCGAGGCAGTCAATTTACGCGTCGTAGTTTGACAGCTGTCAAACGACGACGCGTAAATTACAGGTCGTCTGCATAGTACGTCGGCAAACCCATTCAAATGAATGGGCAGATGTTTGCCGACGTATTGTAGCCCTATTTTCAGACGTAAAACGAGGCATAATACACCTCGTTTACGTCAGAAAATAGGTTGTGTGAACCCAGCCTAACATGTCCAGATAAAGATAAATCAGATGCTTGGAGCCTTGTCCTTGGACCTGCAAATAATATGGACAGGTCATGTGTACGTCTGAAGTTTCTTGTTTTTTTCAAGTAGATTTTAAGAGCTGGGTAGATGTAACGTATGCAACCTTTGCTATTCCTCGTTTTCCAGATGAGAAGAGAAATTTGGCAGAGATTTGTTCTTCAAGAGAATTTAAGTCCTGGATTGGATGTTTGACAATAGGCCTCAGCCTCTGAGTGGCTGTCACAAATCTTATTATTAGAGCGTTTGATGACGTTGAGTGGCCTGAAAAGGCCCAAAAATGGCTTAGATGCTCACCTTCAATTTGTTGGGCTCCAACCCTGTCTTGAAACCCTGCTGTAAAAGAAATCCAAAGGCTCTGCAACTGTCAGAGTTTCTAGATCCATTTTTTTCCTGGGAACATTTAGAAAACAAAATCTATGGTTGTATTCTTGTATGCTTTTTCTTTGGATGCTTTGCGTGAAGGAACAGGCTATAAATTATTGATTGTGATAAAGAACCTATCAGGTTCTAGGTCGACAGATTAATTGAAGCCACATCTGGAGAAACTATGTGGCCTTGCAACACTAAATTAGACAACAATGCTAATTTCAGAAAGAAGCCTTTGCTCATTAAGTGGATGAACCAGACTTTTTGTCCAAAAGGGGGCTAACGCCTGTAACCTGATCCTCCTTGATATTTCAGATGATCCTGGGGATCAGGGGAGTGGGGGAAAATATCCAACCTATGAAAGATATATTTAAGGGAAAAGACATGCATTGTCCAAGAGCCGACAAAGAGTAAAAAAACCTCCTGCATTTGCAATTTTGGTGTGAGGCCATCTGTGCCCTCTCCTATAGTTTTTCATTGATGTGATTTTCCCCAGCAGACTCATCATTACCTGTTGTATCGTTACGACCTTGGTTTCATGAGGAAACGTTCTTGTGTTCTGAGGGAACATTCCCTCTCTGAAGTTAAATGAAGGCACATTGTCTGAGACTCGGTTATGAACCAGAGACAATTTCTCAATGTTGACTAGCCCCCTAGTGTCTTCAACACTCGCAAAGTCCTAATGACATGGACTTTGAAGGTCTCTGAAGAACTGACCTTGAGAAGTCAGTCGTCCAGGAATGAAAACATGAAGATACTGTCCTGGGAAGTGGAACCACAGACACTGAATGGCGATTTTTTTTTAAAAAGGATCTTCTCTGGTTAAGAGATACCTAATGGCAGAGCTCGGTCCTGAAGATTACTCCATTCTTTGCCCAGGAATGACCGTGTCGATGCAGCCCATTGAGAAATACAGAAAGATTTTCTTGTGGTAAAATAATTAAAATAACGAAGGTATACTTTATCTCTCTTAGATCATTCTTTTTTAGGGGGGAACGAAGAACATCCTAGACTATACTTCTTTTCCTTTCTGGGAAGGTGTTTTGTCCTCTAAAACTTTTTTTTCTGGTGTAAGGGCCATTTTACAAGGGCCTATGATCGGGCAAACAAGCGTTCATATGAACACTCCTTCCCAATCATTGCCCTGTGTAAACAGGGAAAGAATCAGCTGTTGAAAGACAAAATGCTCGTTCATTGGTTGATCGTATCGTTAATGCAGCAGAAAATATTATCGTTGCCGGTAGCACATGTCCGTGTGTAAATAGGGAAATGTACTGCCGACGTGATGGAAATCTATGGTGAAGAGCGAAAGGAGCAGCAAGCACCAATCAAAGAGCTGCCTCGTTGATCGGCGCTAATTTACATGGCCCATATCGGTAATGATGATGGATGCTGCTCTTCTTTCCTTTTACTGGATCTTGACTGGGAGACGTTTGGAGAAGTTCTTCTGGTTCTATGAAAGGATTTCTGCCTCTTGGGGAAAGACTTTCTTTTTTGAGTAATCAAATTATTAGTTTTTTGTTATAGTAACAACAAACAATACTCAACATTTCAATAAATTCCAAAATACAGAGTAATAAACCATTCCATATAAGAATACGACAACATAATAGTGTTCCACCCCAAATTCGTCACTCCAATCTCTGTGTGCATTGTGTCTAATAAAGAAAACATCACTGTCAAGACATTAATATAGGTGTTTGCTATGTAAAACTTCTGATAAATACTAATCAGTGTGTTAAAAATTAGAAATGAACAGCCTTTTGATAGTTGAAAAGCAATCAAGGTTCACCATGTCTAATAAAAAAAATGATTGTGAGTTTGTCTTTTTTCTCCTAAAGTGCTCAAGCTATCCATTTTAAACAGGAATTTTACCTTAAAAGGTGCAGGAATGAGCCAGTCCTGAAGAATACTCTTCCTCGTGCCTGTAGCCCAAAGTTGTATTATAGATTAAATCCTCCTGGCAAGATGTAAATCAGTATCCGATCATACACAGTCAAGTCACATTATTTTGATCATCTCCTACTTTCTACGTCGGCAGCGCGTAGCCCATGAAGGAAGTGATGTGTCGTGGGCTGGCTTGGTGTGTATATAAGGTGTGCGATAGCCTGTCTGATCAGCTAGTATGGCAGCTGGCCAACAGGGCGCAGGTCACAGTCTATAGTTTGTATAGGGTACCTGTGGCAACTCGGACAGTAGCAAGACAGGCTAGACTGGGACTAAGCAGCAGGTAGATGTCAGGCGTGGAGTAGCAGGACAGGCGTGGAATACAGCACAGCATGACTACAGCACAGCCTGACTACAGCACAGCATGGTACTTGACCAGGATAGCACGGGATACAGGATACAGGTATGGGGAACACTGGGAACTGGAAAACACTATGTGACCATTTGCTTTGACAAACTTGGATGCAACAAACAACGCTCAGGCAAGGAAGCAAGGGGCTGGGCCCTTCTTATAGACCAGGGCACACATGGGCTTATTTCACATTGAAGTCCGGTGCGCGAGCTGCCCCTTGAAGAGCGGACACGAGCATGCACGCGCACCCTACAGGACCAGGCCGAGGTGAGCGGAAGTGAGCACTGGTGTCTCCTGAGGAGGAGACTGGGGCCAGCGCTCGCAGACCCATGGCTGCGGCCCTCAGGAGGTGAGTGAACCTGACAGCCCGCGGCCATGGACATGACAGTATCACTTGTTGTTGCCATGAGTAAAAGGGGGGATTTATCAGAGTTGCAAAAAGGGATGATTATTGACTTTTGGGCCAAAGTTGGCAGCATTTCTCAAACAGCGCAATTTATGAACTGTTTGCGTGCTGCTGTAGTGAAAGCGTATCGTGAGTGGACAAATGGCACAATTTGGAATAAACTATGTGATCACTGCAGAGCACCACATGCCATTGATGTGAAAGGTGAACGTCGGCTATGAAGGTGCACGAGGGCCGAACGACACGCTACAGTGAAGCAGCTCACTGTGGAAATCAACAAAGGGGCTACAAAACGTGTCTCTAAAACAACAGTTCAGCGAATCATACTGTGTATGGGGCGCCGAAGCAGATGGACGGTCACTGCTCCTATGCTATGAAAGGTGCATCGGAAAGAAAGGGTTGCCTTCTCCGATGAGTCACGTTTTCTGCTTCATCGAACGGATGGACGTTCGTGTGTCAGGCGAGAAACACCAGAGAACAAACACCCTGCAACCATTGCTGGAAGAACACAAGCTGGCGGCGGCAGCGTTATGGTCTGGGGAATCGTTTTATAGCATTCTCTGGGCCCATTCATCCATGTGGAAGGCACTCTGAACCGATTTGGGTATGAATCCATCGTTGCACCCATACATGCGGTTTGTCTTCCATTGGGCAGATGGAATCTTCCAGCAAGAGAATGCGACATGTGACACGGCTAGAAATATCCGACAGTGTTTGAAAGAGCATGACCAAAACTTCCAAGTACTTCCCTGGCCCCCTAATTTGCAAGACTTGAACCCAATTGAGCATCTGTGGGACCAACTCGATCGTCTTGAACACTCTATGGATCCTTCCCCACGCACCCTCCAGCAAATGTGGGATGTACAGTAGTTAGCATGGCTCCAGATACCTGAGACAACCTACTGGCACCTTATTGAGTTACTCCTAGCCCGTCTAGCTGCTGTCCGTGCTGCAAACGGTGGTTGCCATGGATATTAGCTGGTGGTCATAATAATGTGACTCCACTGTATATTAAAAATGGCACACTCTGGGATTAGTAGGAAAATAATGTTATATAAGGAATGCAGATATGTGCAAACTTCCTCCTAAAATTACTGTATCCTTGGATACTCATGCAGTATAAGAGACTTTCCTTTCTTATCTTAAGGGATCTCTATCAACTAAGGGCCAAAAAACTTACCTGGCTGGTATTCATTACCACACAGGTTGTATTCCATGGCTTGAACCAAAATGCTTGGCATCCTGACATGAAGAATGCCATGGATTTATCAGGAAGCCTTACCCTTTTGGTGGCTGCATCTGACAAATAATCTGAAGCCAGTTGGATTCTAGGTAGTTCCTTTAGAAGAACATCGTGTGAGACCTCTCCACCAATTTCTTCTTCTAACTGACCTAGCCAGCTGCTGAGAGCTTTGACTACCGCATCTGTGGAAACAGCCATCTTGTATTGTGCAGCCTCAATATAGCTTCTCTTTAAAGCAAACTCTGTGCTTCTGACAATGGCATCCATAAGACTCAACCTATCATAACAGGGAACCATGGTGCATTTGGATGGTTTAGTGACCTCATGTGAAATCTCTTTTTCTACGGCAGGGAAAAGCAACTTAATTTATCACTGGTACTTTATCTAGATTCCTTCCCTTTAAGGTAATCACATTTGTTGTTAGTACGGTATTTCACCTAGCAACTCCTTTTACCTGTGAATCATGCCCAGCGCCTCTGTCTCGCTCCTATAGTTCTCCTACACCTTTCAATGGCCCTCAACACACTTGAATTTCTGAGGAGTTGTAACGTCTATGGCCGGTGGTCGTCATCCTGACCTACCTCTTGACGATCCCGGCCATGGACATCCCTCTTCACGGCGTCAGCTCTCTCCAGGGAGACGCTGGCACTGTCTTCCGGGTCCTAGAACTGATTCCCGTAGGGCACGCGAGCCCGCGCATGCATGGCCTTATAGGGCCATTACACGTCCAGCTGTCACCCATCAATTATCAGCCCAAATGGCTGCTGGACTATAATTAGGGGCTCTGCCCACTGGTTCCTTGCCTCAGCGTTGTTGTATACCTAAGTTTGTCTTGCTAAAGGTCTCCCAGTGTTTTCCAGTTCCCAGTGTTACCCGTTCCTGCTGCCTGTACCCTGTATCCCGTGCTACCGTATCTACAAGTGAAAGTCAAGTCGTGCCTTCCCGCTGCATCCGCGGTGTCACCTGCTGTGAAAGTCAAGTAGTGCCTTCCCGCTGCATCTGCGGTGTCACCTGCTGTGAACGTCAAGTCGTGTTCCTTCTCCCGTCTACATTGCCTCAGGTACCAGTTCAGAACTATAGACATTGTTTTGGCCAGCTGCTACGCGGTATGGCCCTGTGGGTCCACACCCCGCGTTGTGACAGGAGTCTGTATCACTCCGTTGTAGGATAGTTTATCAGTATTTGGTCAGTGTGGCTCCGACACGCGAACCCCGCACTGATCAGCTGTTGTGACTGCCTCAGGTCACTGGATGTTGTGCAGTGTTCAGTGCCCCTAGTGCTGGAAGCAGATGGCTTCATATACTTCATAGTAGCCATGCTGCAGAACTTCAACTTTTCTTCTATTTCTTGAATAGGAGCAGTGCTGTAGTATTACAGCACGCCCGCTATACTGTGACCGGAGCCATCTGCTTACGGTATTAACATGGAGGCGGCTAATCAGTGCAGAGTCTGGGTGTCAGACTACCACTGAGCATATACTGATGACTAATCCTGTGGATAGGTCATCAGTATGAAAAAACAATCCGTGCCTGGACAACCCCTTTTACTCAGACTAATAAATTCAGACCCCAGACCAGACCCTAGAATACATACAGACCCCAGACCTTCTAAACTATTGCAGTCCCCAGACCAGACCCCACTAAGCAGACAATTGACAAGACCCCCTATATACAGACCTCAGACCAAACCCATAAATACAGATCCCAGACCAGACCCCCTAAACTAATAATTACCCCAGACCTGACTCCCTAAACTAATACAGACTCCAGACCCCTAAATACAGACCCCCAGACCCCTAAATACAGACCCCCAGACCAGACCCCCTAATCTAATACATACCCCATAAATACAGACCCCCTAAATACAGACCCCTAAATATAGAGCCCCAGATCTGACCCCCTAAATTAATAATTACCCCAGACCTGACACCCTAAACTAATACAGACCCCAGACCAGACCCCCCTAAATATAGACCACAGACCTGACCCACTAAACTAATACAGATCCCAGACCAGACCCCTAAATACAGACCCTCAGACCAGACCCCCCAACATACATAACCAAGACCTCTTAAACTAATACAGACCCCTTACCAGACCCCCAAAATACAGATCCTAGACCAGCCCCTGAATACAGACCCCAGAACAGACCCCCTAAATACAGACCCCAGATCCCTCAAACTAATACAGACCCCAGACCAGACCCCCTAAATACAGACCCCTGACCAAACCCCCTAAATAAAGACCCCCTAAATACAGACCCCTTAAACTAATACAGACCACAGAACAGACCCTTTAAATATAGACCCCTTAAACTAATCCATCCACTTATGCTCACATAGCAGCTCATTCTTCTCTCTTGCTGCTGTTTACGGACCTGTGGTCATGTGACATGCAGGTCCCCAAACAGTAAGAAGAACTGCAGACATAAGGTCCTTTTGTCCTTTAGACAATGCAGTTCTGTCACGGTTTTTTCAGAGATTCGTGGCAAAAACATAATAAAACTGCAATGTACTTTGGGTGGGCATGGGCACCCCGGGAGCCTCGGGCCCCGGGTGGCCGCCCAAAATGCCCCTATTATGATCCGCTATTGGATATCTCCCTTCCAATCCTCCCCTTCCACTGTCCCTCTTTTTCTCTTTCCCTCTTTTCTTGGATCTTCCCAATTTTCAACTTTCTTGATGCACTTTTGTTAGCGCTACATGTTACATTTTTGTGATTACACGGTTTTTCACACTGGATGGAATGGCACATGAGTAGTTCCTAATATAGCCAATGTTTAATCTCAGTTACTTCTTTAATTTTTTGATTACTCTTACAATGCAAATGCATCTGCTCTAACTCTTGACCTTTTGTTTACTCATTGTGAAGATTCAATAACTTTTTTTGAAAGAAATAGCACAATAGTCAACTGTCCGGTAGCTCCACTGATTCTTCCTTCCATTCAAAGATGTATCCTGTTTATCACATATCCTACTTACCCCACCCCGCTTGTAATCAGGGCCGGCCCTAGGATAGATCCCCCTGTAGGTAGCGCCACACAGCCCTTTGTAGGTAGCACCACACAGCCTCCTTGTGGGTAGTGCCAGACAGCCCACTTGTAGGTAGCGCCAGACAGCCCCCTTGTAGGTAGCGCCCCACAGCCCCCTTGTAGATAGAGCCAAACAGCCCCCTTGTACATAGCGCCACACAGCCCCCTTGTAGATAGCGCCACACAGCCCCCATGTAGATAGCGCCACACAGCCCCCTGTAGGGAGTGCCACACAGCCCCCTGTAGGGAGTGCCGCACAGCCCCCTGTAGGGAGTGCCGCACAGCCCCCTGGTAGGAAGTGTCGCAAAGCCTCCTCGTAGGGAGTGCCACACAGCCCACAGCCCCCTGGTGGGGAGTGCCACACAGCCCCCTGGTTGTTAGTGCCCCACAGCCCCCTGGTTGGTAGTGCCCCACAGCCCCCTGGTTGGTAGTTCCACACAGCCCACTGGTTGGTAGTGCCCCACAGCCCCCTGGTTGGTAGTGCCCCAAAGCCCCCTGGTTGTTAGTGCCACACAGCCCACAGCCCCCTGGTTGGTAGTGCCGCACAGCCCACTGCCCCCTGGTTGGTAGTGCCACACAGCCCACTGCCCACTGGTTGGTAATGCCACACAGCCCACTGGTTGGTAGAGGCACACAGTCCACAGCCCCCTGGTAGGTAGTGCCACACAGCCCCCTGGTTGGTAGTGCCACACAGCCCACAGCCCCCTGGTTGGTAGTGCCACACAGCCCACAGCCCCCTAGTTGGTAGTGACACACAGCCCCCAGCCCCCTGGTAGGTAGTGCAAGGACTACGAAATGACCCTGATAGCTGGCGGGCAATAGACATTAAAAAAAGGACAACTGTGCAGGAGCACACAAAATACCAAGGTTTCCCAGCTATCAAATAAATATGTGTAAATAAACTAAGATATAACTTTTATTTAGTCTGAGTAAAGGATTAATCCTTTTAGCTAGATTAAATAAAAGTTATATCTTAGTTTATTTCCACACTTTTTTTGATACCCGGGAAAGCTGGGTATTTTGTGTGCTCCTGCACAGTTGTCCTTTGTAGGTAGTGCCACACAGCACACAGCCCCCTGTAGATAGCAAACCCCCCCTTCCAGTATAGATAGTGCCACTGTATCTCCCTGAAGGAGATGAATCCCCGTGTGGCTGGGGATTCCGCTCCTGGAGCGCTGCTTGATGCCTCTGTCCATATATGGACAGTGACATCAGGGAAAACTCCTGAAGCGGAATCCCCGGTCACAGCGTTGCAGATGCTATGACCGTCGATTCCACTCCAGGAGAAGCTCCTGTCGTCTGTGTCCATGACGTCATTGGCTTCTCCTGGAGTGGAATCCCCGGTCATAGAGTCTCCCTCTGAAATGGGAGTCAATTTCGGCCATTTTTTGCCGCAGTCTTTGCTCAGTGTGAACAGGGCCTTATAATAACTAGTATAGAAAACAGTTACACGGGTTTGCTAGCAAAAGGAATGATAAGTATTTGTAAAAAATATTATAAGAAAATATAAGTGTATATAATACATTATTCACCCAGGGTAAAGAACGTGGACCTCCTTCCGTTTGTTACCCTATAATGTAGTAGATGTTACCTGCAGTCCTATGTAACACCACAGATAACATCCCTGTTTTTTTGTGGGACAAGGTGTAGTTTTTAACAACACAATTTACTGTACAATATAAAAACAGGAGTTTCTTCATTGCATTTTGAATTATGTTTTTACATCTTTCACTGTGCAGTAAAAAAGACATATTAACATATTCTGCAGGCAGTGGCATAAATAGCGCTTAGTGACTGCTACAGGGCCCGCGGGATGAGGGGGCCCAAAGCACGGCCCCCCATGCTCAATGGTGTTGCTAGCAGCCTCTATGGCTGCTACAGCGGTAGCGACGCCACATTCAACAGTATCTGCGTACTATTGAAGACTATGGCAGAGCAGGGCGGTATCTCCCTGCTCTGCCATTAACTAGGTTACAGGCCACGTTCGGCCTGCAGCATATCAGGTGTAGAGACAGAATCCCTGCACAGGCCGGTGTGATGATGTCACTGGATCATGCCGGCCTACACAAGGATCCTGACGGCGTTGATGCTTTGGAGCAGCTCCGTTCGTCGCGGGAACTGGGCCTAGGTGAGTATAAAGTTTTCTTTGTTTCATTTGTTTGGGGGGCACCATCTACAGGGGGAGGCTGTATGTCTCTATCTACAAGGGGGAGGTATGGGGCACTATTTCCAGGGGGGACTATATGGCACTATCTACAGGGGGGCTGTATTGCACTATCTACAAGGGGGAGGAGGGAGCACTATCTACAGGGGGCTGTATGTCACTATCTACAAGAAGGAGGAGGTGGGGGTGCTATCAAGAGGGCAGGCTGTATGGCACTATCTACAAGGGGAGGCTGAATAGCACTATCTACAAGGGGGAGGTGGAGGGCACTATATACAGGGCGTCTGTATGGCATTATCTACAAGGGGCAGCTGTATGGCAATATCAACAAGGGGGAGGTGGGGGCGCTATCTACAGCAGGCTATATGGCACTATCTACAGGGGGCTGTATGGCACTATCTACAAGGAGGAGATTGGAAGGCTATTTACAGGGGGCTGTATGTAACTATCTACAATGAGGAGGTGGTGGGTGCTATCTACTTGGGAGGCTGTATGGCACTATCTACAAGGGGAAGGTGGGGCTGCTATCTACAATGGGGACTGTATGGCACTATCTACAAGGGGGAGGTGGGGACACTATCTACAAGGGTGAGGTGGTGGCAATATCTACAGGGGGGCTGTATGGCACTTTCTACAAGGGTGAGGGGGGGCACTATCTTCAGGGGGCTGTATGGCACTATCTACAAGGGGGAGGTGGAGGGCACTATCTACAAGGGGTGGCTGTACGGCACTGTACAAGTGGGGAGGGGGCATCATCTACAGGGGCTAAAGGGTGATACTATTTACAAGGTGGTGTGACACTACCTACATGGGGCTTCATAGCACTGGGGGCTGTATGGCAGAATCTACAGGGGGACTGTATGGCACAATCTACAGGGGGGCATTATCTACAGAGGGCATTATCTACAAGAGAGGACTGTGTGTGGCAGTCAGGGGAGGGTGGCCCAGTCAAAAGTTTGCTATGGGGCCCAGTATTTCCTAGTTACACCACTTTCTGCGGGGCAATGTGATTGTGACGATTCAAAGTTTATATAATTTTTCATGATTTACTACTTTTACAAAGTAGTGTGTAAGGGCTGATTTTTCCAGGGTGCGCTGTCGTTTTATTGGTACTAGTTGTTTCTTTTTTTGCATCGGTCACCCTGCGGGATCAATAATGTTATACTGGAATAGTTTAGACTTGTACAGGTACCTCCTAGGAGTTTTGAACACACAATTGTTAGATGGCTAGTACAATACATTGCAATTCTTATGTATTGCAAATGTATTGTGATTTTTACCAGCCTCTAACAGGACTAAATATGAGCACCAAGATGGCAGATCTTCGTTAGGCCCCCAGGCTGCCATGACAACCGTTGGTTCTTTCTCTTTTTAATAGCTTAGATGCCCATGTGGCTATTACCGCTGCATCTAAGTGGTTAAATAGCCAGGGTTTGAGTTATCTTCGATCCTGGCCATTAGTGTGAGGTCTCAGCTATGATATTCAACTGACAACTGTTGCGTATGGAGTGGGCTCAGCCCATATAAAGCTATGTCTTTCGTATAATCTCCTGTTGTATATACCAAACATAGCTAAAGCCTATTATGAACGCGACAAATGGCAGAAAAGGTTCCTTTTGGCATATGTTTGGGTGGTATGTATCAGTTGATCTTTTTTTAGTCAACTACGCTTTTCAATACAAAGCAATCCCCTGAAAAATGAACAATGCACGTTTTACAATGGCAGTTAATGGGAGACATATGCAACTGTATGGCATACCATTGCATACATCAATTCTATACTTCGACACATACATTGAAAAATTTGACCAAATTATCTGGTGAACGTAGTTTAGAAACAAAGTGTGAACAGTTTTGCCTGCATTGGTATGTGCAAGTAAAATTAGTATTTAGTAGTGTACGGTATATTGTTTTAAAAAGGTTGCTGTTCCCCCTGTGTATATTAGTCAGAAGTAATTATACGGAAATTCTCTACAATTTCGATTTGGCTTGGTCTGTGTTTGCAATAGTTTCATGGTCTAGTGATTTGTCGGTTATATTGTTTGATGATATCTTCAGCATCTGATTTGCATGGTTAATGAATAATGGAATGCAGAAGATAATACAGTATGAACAACAAAATATTTCCGAATGCTCATAATGATATCACAGATCAGGAAAAGACAATTAAACACTCTTTTTAAAGGTTGTTCTTTTCCCAAGAATTGCTAATACAAAGTGAAAAATATCAACCCTTTGCAAAAGGAAGGCATTTGGCACTAGAGTATATCCTGCGGGAAATATTATAAAAATGAAATGCCCTAAATACCCATGTTAGACTCTGATGTTTAGAGCAATAAACATCATAATAACAGATTGAAATAAAAACTGCTAGCAGGAAATAGAATGTTAAACTATCGCCTAATTGTTGCAAAGAAAATGAATATTACTGAGTTATAGAAAGCGTGAACTGCATATAAATGTAACTGTGCTATTCACATTCACAAATGGTAAAATTGCAACATTGGGTCATATAAATGGCAGCTAAGTGTAAATCTAATAAAACCTATTGTGAGAAACAGGGTTGTCCACTGACTGTAACAAATTAACACTGAAGGAGGTGCAGGATAGAATCAGTTGTTTTCTGTTCAGCTACAGGGATTATATTTTTCATGGTGATGTAATCTTATTAGAACTGAAGGTGTAAATGTATTATAGAATGTTCAACTGTTATCCTGTAAGAGATTATGTAATCATATCAACAATAGTAAAAGATAAAGCAGTGCAAATTCATCATAGAACCATGCTAGTTTTAGCTTGAGTATATGTGCATTTAATGGGATTTTCAACTTTCAAATAACTTGAATTTATTCACTTGTATATTCTCACAGGAAAAGATGACAGTTTAAAGGTGCCGAGGCTTTTAGGAGATGTCTTTCATTGTTCTGGTTATGAGCATGCTTAAGTTTAGAAGGTGTTATAAAGCAAAAACTGGTCATTAATAAGCAACAACCATGCAATTGGGTTATTTACTATGGTGCCCCTGAAATGTATCGAACTATGTATTTTAAAATGAATTAAAGGAGTTTTCTCTGATGAGAACCTTTCGGTTTACAGCCATAGCTAATCAACACAGATCCGTCTTGTGTAATTCATAGGCGGTTCAAGTTAGCTAGAACGAAACTCAGTCTTAGGCCCCAAGCACAACCATGCCCGTAATCATGGTCCATTTATACAGGCACAGCCGGCCGCAGACAGCTGTCCACATTTGCGGGCCGTGCTCCTATTATAAATTATGGGAGCACAGCCTGTAAAATAAGTATACGGGAAGGTGTCCGTCGACCATAGAAATCAATAGGTCCGTAATTACGGACCGTAATTATGGACTGTAATTACGGATGAAATCTACGGTCATGTGCATGGGACCTTACAGTGTAATTCTCCATTCTGGCTAACAGAAAGTTCCAAGCCCCCCTCTATAATGTCCATATGTCTTAATAGGGTTTATGGATAAGGGTTGTCCCCCTGACAGAACTGCTTTAATTACAGTGTTCTGATAAGAACTGATAAAATATATTAACAGTTTTGTTGTATTTTTGATTGTCAGTGATTTTTGTTCCACTATATTTACAACATCAGGAATAATCCTTCTTTAGAAATATTCTATTATTAAAGCATTTCAAGGGGGGGTTAAACTGTTTTATTTAGCTTTTGGCCAAAAAAAGTGGCCATGTTACTAAAAATAAATCAATGTCTAGTGTACAGTACTGTGGAATAGCTTTTGCCCCTTACCTGATTTCTTCTATTTTTGCTAATTTGTCACACTTAAATGTTCAGATCATTTAACTAATTTTTTATATAAGATAAAGACAACACGGGTAAACACAAAATCCAGCTTTTTCATGATCATTCCATTTATTAAGGATAAAGATTTATTCAAAAACGATATCACCCATATGAAAAAGCAATTGCCTCCAAAACCTGGTTGTGCTACCCTTGGCAGCAACAATTGCAATCAAAGATTTGCAATAACTTGTGATGAGATTTACATCGCTGTGGAGGAATTTTGGCCCAGTCTTTATTGCAGAATTGTTTTAATTCAGCTACATTGGAGGGTTTTCGCGCATGAGCTGCCCATTTAACTGGTTCCTGACCGCCCACGTTAATTATACGGTGGCTGGTCAGGGTCCTTAAAACCCGCGCCATAGTATATCTACTGTGCTTGCTTCAGCTGGCTGCCCGAGTGATCTGCTTCTGTGTTCTCTGCTCTCTTGAACCCAGCGCTCAATGAGCCGTGTGTATAGAATAGAGTAACATGATATAGACTTGTCACATGATCGTTGGGATGCCTTTAGTGGGTGCCTGCTGCTGTTTTTCTAGACCCAGCACAGCCCTAACAGTGACCACAGTCATTATAACAGTCACTATAACAGTGCTTATCTCTCCTGTACATTTTTCCGTCATCATTTTGACGCAGTTTCTGTTAGGCTTAATTTATGATTACATTGTGCATGTAGTATCAGAGCCTGTAGTATTTACAAGCACTTCACCGCAAGGTCTTAGGGCCCCTTTACACCAGTCAATTACTGTGCAAACGAGCGTTCACAGAATGCTCGTTCCCGATAATTGCCTGTGTAAACAGGGCATCGAGCAGCCAATGAATGAGCAAACGCTTGTTCATCTGCTGATTGTATCGTTTTAAATGTTGAAAATATTATCGTTGTCGGCTGCACATCTCCCTGTGTAAAAAGGGATGTGTGCTGCCGACATGATAGAAATGTATGGGGACAACATAGTTTGCTCCTTATGAAAGGAGCAAACGAGCGCAGATCAACGAGCATTTCTTGCTGATCGGCACTCGTTTACACGGCCCACGTCGGGTCGTGTACGAGTACCTTTACATCTGTGGAGCAAGAAGTGAAGAACTAGCTGTTTGTGGTAACCACTTAGGAAATCATATAATGTTATCATGTATTAAGATCAACAAACCTAGCAACTGAACTGCTAATCTGATTATTAATTGCTGTAAATCTAGTTTCAAACACAGTATAGGACAGTTACATTAAATATTATAGGACAGTAATATAGTTATTCATTCATAATAATGTTGTTGAAGAAAATGGAACTGCAGATGGAAATTAGTCTATGAGCAAGTACAAAAATATATGCACATTATAATAATGACTAATAGCATTAACATCATATCTAGCATATAAAATACAGGATGTTTTTGCTGCCGTATAGTGCCACTGTACAATACCATATTGTGGTGGTCTACAGGAGAATGCTTTCATAATACAGCATCTGATCCCATATACTGTATAGCAAAAAGAAAAATAAATATCTCCATGAAATAGAGGCATATGGTTATACAATATTACTTGATGGACGTGTGTCTTTTTTCAGCCTGTACTAATTATGTAACTATGTAATATAGTAATATGGCCAATGAATGTATCCTTAGGCTGCATTTAGATGGCCATAATACAGTCCTGTGTGTGAACCGTACATTTAGAGCCACAAATGGGATAGTATCTGAAGAAGCCTAATTCTGTCCACAATTTCTTTAAGGAGTGTTAACTTGATACATTTTCATTATTGATTCTGTTAGGCTGGATTCACACATGCAATTTTCTGGTAGTTTTTTTTAAGCCAAACACTGGAGTGGATTCAAATTGAAGGAAAAGTATAACAAAAAGACTGATATATTGCCTCTCTTTTGTACACACTCCTACGTTTGGCTCAAAAAATCTTTAAACAGATGAAACACCAAATAATTCAAAAGAAATTGTCTTTTTTTTTCGAGCATGTTCAATTTATAATAAAGATTGTAATTCTCTAATTCTCCCGGCTACCCGTTGTGCAGAAAAGACGCCAAAGGGACCTCACTCGCTTAGTTCTCTGGATTCTAGGGGTCCCAGAGGTTGGATCCTCACCAATCATAATATGCTATTAGATGGGAATACCCCTTTATGTGACATGAGAATGTGTTGTCACATTATGTCCAAATTACAGGCATAAACATAAGCAAAATTGATGTATCCAACTCAATTGTTTCTATCAGTCATTGTTACAAATGAGCGAATTGACAGAATTTATAAAAAAATTAGCCTTTGCTAGTTTCCCTTTTAGTGCAGTTTTTTTTAATGGAGACCGCTGATGGATATGCCTGGTCACATGCATCTCCTTCAGCGGCCATGTTCAAAATGGGAGTGCCGTACAGTTTGTGTAGAAGGCTGTACTAGGGGTGGCACTTCACAGAGAAAGACATTGGCGCCAATCCTAGAAGACATCAGAGAGTCAGACACGAGATTTCAGGGCAATTGGGCACTTGCAATTCGCAGCGTACTTATTCGGACCGAATAAAATTGGACCCAAAATAGATTTTGATAAATTCAATCATCTCTAGTCATTGTTCATCATAAATACTAAATTTCTGGCTTCCATCAGATCCAGCTACTAGCTATAATCTGCTTTAGCTTTTATCTCATCAAGTAATTAAGAAGAGTTGTCTCTTAATATGATCCTAAATATTGGCATACATAAAGACATGTTGTGAGCTGAAAACCCAAATGGACCAAAAAATGTGTTACCATAGAAACAAATTTACTGTACATTGTGTAAAAATTAGGTATCCAGGATGAAATCAAATAACATTGCTATATAATGAATATCCTGCAAGTTAAAACAACATTAACTTTTCCCAGTGTACCATAAATACCTAGTGGTTTTCCAGGTTCAAGGTTTTTAAATGTCTTGAATTATCAGACATTTGTCAAGAGTCTGCAAATGTTATCCCGTAGGCAACTTCTAATATGCAAAATACGTTCTGCATTCTGATTGTCAATCAGTTTGAGTAAATGTAGAAAGTTAATCAAATATGTAATCTTTCATTTTCTTTAAGTATTGAACAGCGAAGTATAGCTATCCTGCAGATGCATATATTTCACCTTTATCAGAAAAATAAAGATGTATGTTTTTATATTATGGGTCACCGCTTGATTTTTTATAAGAGAAAACGGTTCATGCTGATGCTGAAAGTAAAGAAAGTGCAAACTTAGAAATTTACTTTAAATTCTATGGCAAAGTTTCACAATCATGTATGCATATATTGTAGCTCGTAAATTAATCATTTCCATTTCCATATTTTTTTTATATCATATTAATGAGGTGAAAATGCTTTAGGTTGGAATACCCCTTTAAAGTGTCCTACCATCTTGTGTCTACAGCTCCTATTCAAACGCATGTGTCTCCATGGTAATGGTCTATAAACAAACCCTGTGTAGTGTGTTCCTTCAGTCAGACTACCTTCTATCTGTCTCCTATTTCGTCCTAGCATGCGTTAGGTAAATTAGAAAGAAGTAGTCAAAATATGCAGTAAACAAAAAAAAAAGTTTCATCTTGAATTATTTGTAACAATTTAAATGTATGGAGTTCTGTAGAGATCAAGTTTCGTTCAGTTCATTTTCTATGGAAGCAGAAATAATATCTAGATATCATTAATGGATATGTGCTACTAATTTTTATATTGTTCAAATGCATCTAAAGTAAAAAATGAAGACGCTCTGCTTTCTTAATTAAAAATATCTTGTTTTCTGTCTATGACGTATGCACAAAAAATAACCACAAACAAACAATGTTCCTTTATTCCCTCTCCACTCTCTCAGACTATCTGTAGGCTTGAAAAGGATCAGGTAAGTGAAACATGGTTGCAGGAAGAGTCTATAAAAAGTTTATTTGTGAACTGTAACCATGGAAACACATAGGTCTGCATAGGAGTTGTTGACATATACTCTAACGGCAGGATATTGTTAATCATAAATTAAAGGAATCTATTTTCACTGTAAGAGGATGATAATGCGACACATATCTTTAGTATCCTCTCATATAATCACATGAATGTACAAGTCATTGCTTTTAAGGGGTTTTGTGAGATGTCAATCAGACATTTCATTCAATTTACACTGGTATGAGTCTCGCACAATTAGTGTAAGCTAGTCTTCATGTGGCTGCATTTACCTTGCCATATGAGAATTTTTGATCTCTACTATTTCCACCACCCGGAGAATCCTTGCTCTGCTCATTGTTGACACTGGAAGGGCCCCACCTTTATGACTTTTATATATTGTCTAATTAATGTCTATAGGCAGCCCCTTATCATTAGATCAGAGATTGGATACTCTAAAGCAGTGGTTCCAAACTTTTAGGCCGGGACCAACTTTTGGCCGAGACTTTTGTTTGGGACCCCAAAATACCGTACTTAGCCTCATTTTGCCTGATCTATGTTCATTTTATTCGTAGTTAGTTGCCAGTACTTAACTCCAATCAAAAGATGAGTCCATGCAACATATAAAACAGCGACAATTTTGTGGGTGGGGATGGGGCGGGCACAAGGTATCCTACTGCTGTGCGTTGCTAAGGCCCGAATATGGCGGCTGATGGTGGGTCATGTGACCTGACCCATTCATTACTGGCCAACAGAGGTGTAGCTAGGGGTTTAAAACAGGGGGGGGGGGGGGTGAAACACATTTGATTGGACCCCAACCCAGTGGGCCCCACACAGTATAATGCCCCTATAGTGCTCTATAACTGCCCCCACACAGTATAATGCTCCCATAGCTGTCCCCACTAAGTAGAACGCCCCTATAGATGCCCCTACACAGGATAATGCTCCTATAGCTGCCCCCACACAGTATAATGCTCCTATAGTTGCTGTTGCTCCCACAGTATAATAACACCGTAGTGCCCCCCACACCGTATAATGCCCTCATAGCTGCTTAACAAATATTATATTGTTGTAGTGTTTTTAGAAGGTATGCACACAATCAGTTTAGGAAATTATACTATTTAAGATCTAAATATTGTTTCATTTTTATATTTTATAATTGACTGTATATACGCAAATAATAAATATAAATATATATATATATATATATATATACATATACATGTATATATATATACATATATATATATATATACTTGAAAGAAAGCAGCACTCTAAAAAATATAATAAATGAGCAGGGTGCCAGCAAATGATCATGATCCATGGATGTTCAATAGTAGAAAGAAATTCTTGCAGCACTCCCAGAATAAGTGAAAAATTAAATCTTGTTTATTTCTGCTTACATAGTGCGACGTTTCAATCCCACACTGGGATTTTTTTCAAGCAGTGTACTATATGACTCATGCTGGTATTTAAACCATATGGGTGATTAGCATAATTACAAACACTTCAGTGTGAATATTGTACATAAATACAAAACTGTATCAAATATAATATATAAAAAAGTGACAAAAACATTAGTGCATCATATATTACATTATCATACATAAAATACATATATTGTGTTTAAAAAGATATAAACAATACAAAGTGCTCAATGCATCAGGTGTTGAGGGAGCGGGATTGTTCTGACCACTAACCAATCGGAGGAACTTTACTCTGAATATGTAAAAGAATCCACATTTAGGCCTCATGCACACGACCGTAAAAACTCCCGTTATTACGGGTCGTAATTACGACCCGTAATAACGGGCTCATAGACTTCTATTGGCCACGGGTACCTTCCTGTTTTCTTACGGGAAGGTGCCCGTGCCGTTGAAAAAGATAGAACATGTCCTATTTCAGGCCGTAATAACGGCACGGACAGTCCATAGAAGTCTATGGAGCTCCCGCAATGACGGGTGGCTACATGTGTGCACCCGTCATTATGGCAGCGTTGCTAAGCGACGTCAGTAAATAGTCACTGTCCAGGGAGCTGAAAGAGTTAACTGATCGGCAGTAACTCTTTCAGCACCCTGGACAGTGACTACCGATCAGAATAAAGAGCAACCTGTAAAAAATAAAAATAAAAGACGTTCATACTTACCGAGAACTTCCTGCTTCCTCCAGTCCGGTCTCCCGGCCGTTGCCTTGGTGACGCGTCCCTCTCGACATCCGGCCCGACGTCCTGGCCGTCCCTGGATGACGTTTCAGCCCATGTGACCGCTGCAGCCAATCACAGGTCAATCACAGGCTGCAGCGGTCACATGGACTGCCGCGTCATCCAGGGATGTCGGGCTGGATGTGAAGAGAGGGACGCATCACCAAGACAACGGCCAGGTAAGTATGAATTTCTTTAACTTTTATTACAGAAAGGGCTGTCCCTTCTCTCTATCCTGCACTGATAGAGAGAAGGGGCTGCCGATTAGTGCAGTGCTATTTTGCCGCCAAAAACGTGCCCGTAAATACGGGTGGAATACGGGTGACACCGGACCCATATTTACGGGCACGGGTCCGTAAATACTGGTGAAAAACGGGTCGAATACCTGTGACACCGGACCCGTATTTACGCCAGTATTTACGGGTGGGAAAAAATACGGTCGTGTGCATGAGGCCTAAGGCTGGGTTCACACAACCTATTTTCAGACGTAAACGAGGCGTATTACGCCTCGTTTTACGTCTGAAAATAGGGCTACAATACGTGGGCAAACATCTGCCCATTCATTTGAATGGGTTTGCTGACGTACTGTGCAGACAACCTGTCATTTACGCGTCGTCGTTTGACAGCTGTCAAACGACGACGCGTAAAAATACAGCCTCGTCAAAAGAAGTGCAGGGCACTTCTTTCAGACGTAATTTGAGCCGTTCTTCATTGAACTCAATGAAGCACAGCTCAAAATTTACGGCTGTCAGAGAAGCCTCGCAAAATGCGAGGAGGAGCATTTACGTCTGAAATGAGGCAGCTACCGAAATGAAGCCGGCTACCGTGTGCACATACCCTTAAGCATTTGACGGCTGGGTGCACTGGCTGCAAATGAAGACTGCTACGGCGAAGAAGATGCTGTACTAGACTAAACACTTCTACTGTGGGGACGGCGATGTCTCTTATCCCGACAGCGTAGACACCCCTGACCACCACATCAATGTCCTCTGGTATGTCGTCTCCTTCGCCGTCTGCGTTTCCCTAACACCGCACCTGGAAAAGAAAACTCAGCGAGGGAAACAGGCACATCACAACAATCCGCAGATTGCCTGCATGGCTGCCAATCACTGCTACCGCACGAGAATCTGGCAGCCAATTTCTGATGGGGCGCACTGCATGTACCTGGTTACACAGGCCACTTACCACCTGTCTCTCCAGCTCGGCGTCATACTCAAAATCACCAGCAGGGGTCAGAGACTGCACCCTTACCCTGCTGGTGCCTGGAGCCTGCGTCACTGTGCCTCTGCAACCACCCCCCAGCACCCATCCCTGACCCAGACCGCTGCAGGACGGATAACGCTGGGCGGCCGGGAGAAAGCAACAGCGGTGAAGTATTACTAGAACCGGCCTCCGGGTGCCGGCTAACAACCGGGTACCTCATGCTGCCTGCAGCTCGGAGGGGGATAACCATTGACACTCCACTAGCCAGGGGAGTCAGCTGCACAACATCAGGGCCAGGTGAGGGGGAAAGCAGGTGATGGCATCCCCGTCCCGCTCCTGAACAGCGAACGGTGCCGGCCCGCCTATTAGCAGCAGAAGGCGGGCTGGGGCTCAAACGATAAGGAGGCTGAGTAACCCGGCGCGGCCTACGTCTGTCCTCTGCTGTTGCCGGATCCTCGATGCTGCGTCCACCTCGAACCGCTGCAGGTGACACCCCCTGCCTGCGATCCCCAGCTAGAAACACCTCTAGCCACCTCGTCCCTTCCTTGGCAACCCGCTGTGCCACCTGTCTCAGCAGATCACCCGCCATCTTCCGACTAGAAAACGCCCTGGATCGCAGAGCAAAGCTCTCACAGGACCAGAGACCAGACGCTTGCTGCTACAGGAGGTAAGAGGGTGACCTGCACTTTACCTATTCTATTTATTCGTTCCTTAAACCCTACTCTACTCTCCTAACCCACCAATCTCTGCTCCTATTCTTTCCCACACTTTTTTCCCCCCTTTACTCCCCCTATCACTTACAGTCCCAGGCACCTTCCCTACACGTTTTAGTGCCTCAACCCTTCACTAGAAATAGTGGCCAGTATATAGAGGTTTCAGCGCATACAATGCGCATGTCTAAGTAGTGCACAGACTGGAACTAAATCAGTTGTTACTGAGTATCCCTAATATGTAAATACAATAAAAAAACGAAAACTGTCGATCTTAACATAAATAAATAAATAAATAAATAAATAAGATATTCAATGAAATAGTATCCATCATGTGCAGTATATCATATTGGGGCCATATGTACTCCGAAAACCGGTAAGAAGTAAAACTATGAGAGCTACAGAGGCAAAGAAGCATACAATATTATATATATGCTGGGTGCCAGCAGGCACAAAATACAAAATCGGGATTACACAAAAAGGAGCGGGGAGTCTGAAATACAGTGTAATGAAATTATTGTAACGTGGGTCGCCTGGCCCCTCCGCCTATTTATATGGCAAGTTGCCATAGGCTCCTAGGACTCAGAACTAGTCAGTATCCAGCTTTTGTGTATATTGACGTTTGGTTCCTATACTAGTCTTATATGTATCCATTCATCTAATGTGAGGGAGTTCAACTAAAAAGTAGCTCTACCTTATCAATGACAGATTTAATAACAGCTCCGTGATCTCCAATTGCCTTCCCAAACTCTCAATAGAGGATTTCCAGACAGTCTCCCGTGTTAATATTCGCCAGACCTTCAGCTGTGTAGCTTCTGCAATATGACAAGGGCCGGCAAAATTAGTTTACTCAATCTTTGCCTCATCTATCTATAAAAAAGTGTGCATCTAGTATAGGCTCCAAAATGTAGATTGCACATACTTTAAACCACTCTCTCTTAGGTTCATGGGCTTAGAACCCTCTTCACAACTGTTCTAAAAACAATGAGAAAAGCATATGTTAGAGCAGGGGTCTCAAACTCGGCCGGGTAAGTGGGCCACATATAGAAAAAATGTGAAGTTGACGGGCCGCATTACTTTCAAATTTGATACATTACAAAATAATTGTTAACCCCTTCCCTCTTTGGCCGCTTTTGACCTTCCTGACAGAGCCTCATTTTTCAAATCTGACATGTTTCACTTTATGTGGTAATAACTCTGAGATGCTTTTACCTATCCAAGTGATTCTGAGATTGTTTTCTCGTGACACATTGGACTTTATGTTACTGGCAAAATTTGCCCGATACATTCAGTATTTAATTGTGAAAAACACCAAAATTCAGCGAAAAATTGCAAAAATTTGCATTTTTCTCAATTTAAATGTATCTGCTTGTAAGACAGGCAGTTATATCACACAAAAATGTTGCTAACTAACATCCTCCATATGTCTACTTTAGATTGGCATCGTTTTTTGAACATCATTTTATTTTTCAAGGACGTTACAAGGCTTAGAACTTTAGCAGCAATTTCTCACATTTTCAAGAAAATTTCAAAATGCTATTTTTACAGGGGCCAGTTCAGTTGTGAAGTGGGTTTGAGGTCCTTAGATATTAGAAAAACCCAATAAGTCACCCCATTTTAAAAAATGCACCCCTCAAAGTATTCAAAACAGCATTTAGAAAGTTTCTTAACCCTTTAGACATTGCGCAGGAATTAAGGCAACGTAGAGGTGAAATTTACAAAGTTCATTATTTTTTTCCAGAAATTCATTTTGAATCCATTTTTTTTGTACCACAGAATGTTTTACCCAAGAAATGCAACTCAATATTTATTGCCCAGGTTCTGCAGTTTTAGGAAATATCCCACATGTGGCTCTAGTGTGCTACTGGACTGAAGCACCGGCCTCAGAAGCAAAGGAGCACCTGGTGGATTTTGGGTCTCCTTTTTATTAGAATATATTTTAGGCACCATGTCAACTTTGAACAGGTCTTGTGGAACTAAAACAGTGGAAACCCCCCAAAAGTGACCCCATTTGGGAAACTACACCCCTCGAGGAATTTATATAGGGGTGTAGCAAGCATTTTGACCGGCGAGTTTTTTTGCAAAAATGTTTGGAACTAGGCCATGAAAATGAAAATCTAAATTTTTTCAAATAAAATTTAGGTTTAGCTAATTTTTTTTCATTTCCAAAAGAACTAAAGTAGAAAAAGCACCACAACATTTGTAGAGCAATTTCTCCCGAGTAAAACAATACCCCACATGTCATAATAAACGGTTATTTGGACACACGGCAGGGCTTAGAATGGAAAGAGCGCCATTTGGCTCTTGGAGCTCAAATTTAGCAGGAATGGTTTGCGGAGGCCATGTCGCATTTGCAAAGCCCCCTAGGGGACAAAACAGTGGAAACCCCCAACAAGTGACCCCATTTTGGAAACTATACCCCTCGAGGAATTTATCTAGGGGTGTAGCAAGCATTTTGACCGGCCAGTTTTTTTGCAAAAATTTTTGGAACTAGGCCATGAAAATGAAAATCTACATTTTTTCAAATAAAATGTAGGTTTAGCTAATTTTTTTTCATTTCCACAAGGACTAAAGGAGAAAAAGCACCATAAAATTTGTAAAGAAATTTCTCCCGAGTAAAACAATACCCCACATGTGGTAATAAACGGTTGTTTGGACACATGGCAGGGCTTAGAAGGGAAAGAGCGCCATTTGGCTCTTGGAGCTCAAATTTAGCAGGAATGGTTTGCGGAGGCCATGTCACATTTGCAAAGCCCCTAAGGTGACAAAACAGTGGAAACCGCCAACAAGTGACCCCATTTTGGAAACTATACCCCTTGAGGAAATTATCTAGGGGTATAGTGAGCATTTTGACCCCACAGGTTTTTTGCAGAAATTTTTGGAAGTAGGCTGTGAAAATGAAAATCTACATTTTTTCAAATAAAATGTAGGTTTAGCAAATTTTTTTTCATTTCCACAAGGACTAAAGGAGAAAAAGCACCATAAAATTTGTAAAGAAATTTCTCCCGAGTAAAACAATACCCCACATGTAGTAATAAAAGGCTGTTTGGACACACGGCGAGGCTGAGAAGGGAAAGAGCGCCATTTGGCTTTTGGAACTCAAATTTAGCAGGAATGGTTTGCGGAGGCCATGTCGCATTTACAAAGCCCCTGAGGGGACAAAACAGTGGAAACCCCCAACAAGTGACCCCATTTTGGAAACTACACCCCATGAGGAAATTATCTAGGAGTACAGTGAGCAGTTTGACCCCACAGGTGTTTTACAGAACTTATTGGAAGTAGGCCGTAAAAATGAAAATCTACATTTTTTTAAATAAAATGTAGGTTTAGGTTTTTTTTTTCATTTCCACAAGGACTGAAGGAGAAAAAGCACCATAAAATTAGTAAAGCAACTTCTCCCGAGTAAAAAAATACCCCACATGTGGTCATAAACGGCTGTTTGGACACACGGTAGGGCTCAGAATGGAACTAGCACCATTTGGATTTTGGATAGTGTCTGGGCGCCATGTCACATTTGCTGAGCCCCTGTAGTACTAGTACAGTGGAAACACCCCAAAATTGACTCCATTTGGGAAACTGCACCCCCTGAGGAATCATCTAGGGGTATAGTGAAAATTTTGATCCCAAAGGTTTTTTGCTGAATTAAGCCATGAAAATGAAAAATAATTTTTTTTTCCAACAAGATGTCGTTTTAGATCAACATTTTTCATTTTTACAAGGAATAGAGAAGAAAAAGCACCCCAACATTTGTAAAGTAATTTCTCCCGAGTACGGTAACACCCCATATGTGGTTATAATCAGCTATTGACATATATGGGAGCATTCAGAAGAAAAGGAGCGGTATTTATCTTTTGGAGCGTAGATTTTGCTGGAATGGTTTGCGGACGCCATGTTGCATTTGCAAAACCCCTGATGTACCAAACAAAAGTGACCCCGTTTTAGAAACTACACCCCTAAAGGCATTTATCAAGGGATGTAATGAGAATTTAGACTCCACAGGTGTTTTTCAGAAATGAATACGCAGTGGATGGTGCAAAGTGAAAATTGCAATTTTTCCACTGATCTGCCCATTCACCACACAAGATGTTGTGCCCCTGGAGAATGTTACCCCATAAATTGTTAAGCGGGTTCCCCCGGGTATGGTAATGCCTTACTTGTGGCCATAAATTGCTGTTTGGGCACACTGTAGGGCTAAGAAGGAATAGACCGCCATTTTGAGCATGGATTTTGCTTGGTAGTTTTGTTTGAGTTTTGCTGGTATTTCCGTTTATAATGTGGTGGCATATGTAATCTGTGTGGAGTACATCAGGGTATATGTAATCTGTGCGGAGAACATCAGGGTATATGTAATCTGTGCGGAGAACATCAGGGTATATGTAATCTGTGCGGGTACATCAGGGCATAATAAGAGGGTATAATAATGGGGTAAATAATACAATTATCCATAGATGTGTGTTACGATGTGAAGCGATCCGTTATGCGCAGGCCGGCGTCACACTGATAAATGGTTTTCTTTCTTGTCCCCCTTCTGTAACGCTCTGCACCTTTTGGGGACTTTTTCTCCTTCGTAGTTTGGGAAATATTGCTGGGAAAGTTTTGCGCTGGTATAATACGGGCGCCCTCGCTTCCAGCGGATGTGCGATGTCCCTTCCCTTTCCTAGTTCCTAAATACTAGGGACCTGAAACTGAAGGAATGTTCCCCTCCGGCCTGCGCATTGAGATGTTATTTCATCACCGCATTACTAGTGCCGTAACTTTTTTATTTTTCAGTAGATTGAGCGGTGTGCGGGCTTGTTTTTTGCGAGACGGGCTGTAGATTTTATTGGTACCATTTTAGAACACATACGACTTTTTGATCACTTTTTATTTCATTTTTTGGTAAAGGAAATTACCAAAAACAAGCAATTCTGGAATCGTTTTTTATTGGTTTTTTTTATCGGCATCCACAGTGCACCCTAAATTACATGTTAGCTTTATTCTGCGGGTCGATACGATTACGGCGATACCAAATTTATATAGTTTTTTTTATGTATTGCGGCTTTTGCACAATAAAATCACTTTTTTTATAAAATCATTTGTTTTCTGTGTCGCCATATTCTAAGACACATAACGTTATTATTTTTGCGTGCACAAAGCGGTGTCAGGGATTATTTTTTGCGGGACGCATTGCCGTTTTTATTGGTACAATTTTGGAGTAAATGTGACTTTTTGATCACTTTTTATAGCATTTTTTGGAAGGAGACGTGACCTAAAAACAAAGATTCTGGCGTTGTTTTTCATGTTTTTTTTTTACGGCGTTTACCGTGCAGGATAAATTACATAATAGTTTTGTAGTTTGGGTCGTTACGGACGCGGCGATACCAATTATGTATAGTTTTTTTAATTTTTACGGTTTTTCCCATAATAAAAGACTTACTATGGGAAAAAAGTCAGTTTAGCTTTATTTTTATTTGAAATGTGTGTGTTTTTATTGTTTTACCACATTTTTATTAACTTTTTTTTACTTTTCTGACTTGTCCCACTAGGGGACATGAGGGCCTGATGCCCCGATCGCTACTCTAATACACTGCACTACATACGTAGTGCAGTGTATTAGCGCTGTCAGTTATTCACTGACAGCAAGCCTATGAGGACACGCCGAAGGCGGGTCCTCATCGGCTCCCGTACAAGGCAGACTCGGACGCCATTTTCTGGCGTCCGATTGCCACAGCAACCCAGCGATTGCATCACTGGGTTGCCGATCGGGTGAAAACCTATCAGATGCTGCGCTCTATTGAGCGCAGCATCTGAGGGGTTAATCTGCCGGATCGGAGAGTAGCTCCGGTCCTGGCAGTTACAGGAGGGTGCCAGCTGTATAATACAGCTGTCACCCCGCGGTGATGGTGCCGGCTCTGCTTCTGAGCCCGCACAATCACTGCGCCGTACATGTACGGCGCTTTGCGGGAAGCACCTCCCGACAGCGCCGTACATGTACGGCGCATGTCGGGAAGGGGTTAATCAATTAGTTATTTGAACTACTATAATAATACTACATTACTATAATAATACGACATTACTATAACATTACTACATTACCATAACAATACTACATTACTATAATAATAAGACATTACTATTATAATAATAATACTACATTACTATAACACTACATTACTATAATAATACTACATTACTATAACATCACTACATTACTATAACAATACTACATTACTATAATAATACAACATTACTATTATAATAATACTACATTACTATAACAATACATTACTATAACAATACCACATTACTATAACAATAATACATTATTATAATAATACTACATTACTATAACAATACTACATTACTGTAATAATACTACATTACCTTAATACTACATTACTATAATAATACTACATTACCATAACAATACTACACTACTATAACAATACTACATTACTGTAATAATACTACATTACTGTAATACTACATTACTATAACAATACCAAATTACTATAACAATACCACATTACTATAATAACACTACTATATTACTATAATAATACTACATTGCTATAATAATACTACATTACTATAATACTATATTACTCGAATAATATTACATTACAATAAGAATGCTACATTACTATAATAATACTGCTAGGTTTAAACTTAACGTAAATTTACAAAATG
The DNA here is from genome assembly GCF_050947455.1 of Rhinoderma darwinii. NCBI lineage: Eukaryota > Metazoa > Chordata > Amphibia > Anura > Rhinodermatidae > Rhinoderma > Rhinoderma darwinii. The sequence goes on along the minus strand of NC_134690.1, from coordinate 133,932,891 downwards.
TATCCACGTGCTTATTCCAACAATACAGTTTTACAGTTTAAGTGTTGCTAAATCCAGTCCGGCGGCTAAGTTGGCAGCGTTTGGCAGACACACACATGTCAAGATTATTCAGTCCCTTTTTAGATCGTGCCAGAGTGCCCGAAATAGATACTGCCACAGTGCCCTCTGTAGATGCTGCCACAGTGCGCTCTGTAGATAATACCACAGTGCCCTCTGTAGATAATGCCACAGTGCCCTTTGTAGATAATGCCACAATGCCCTCTGTAGATAATGCCACAGTGCCCTCTGTAGATAATGCCACAGTGCCCTCTGTAGATAATGCCACAGTACCCTCTGTAGATAATGCCACACACCCCTAGATAATGCCACAGTGTTCTCTGTAGATACTGCCACACACCCACCCGTAGATAATGCCACATTGCGCTCTGTAGATAATGTCACAGTGCCCTCTGCAGATAATGCCACAGTGCCCTCTGTAGATCCTGCCACAGTGCCCTCGGTAGATGCTGCCACAGTGAACTCTGTAGATGCTGCCACAGTGCCCTCTGTAGATAATGCCACAGTGCCCTCTGTAGATAATTCCACAGTGCCCTCTGAAGAGAATTCCACAGTGCCCTCTGAAGAGAATTCCACAGTGCCCTCTGTAGATAATTCCACAGTGGCCTCTGTTAGATGCTGCCACAGTGCCCTCTTAGATGCTGCCACAGTGCCCTCTTAGATGCTGCCACAATGCCCTCTGCAGATAATGCCACACACACCCTTTGTAGATAGTGCCACACACACCCCCAGTGGATAGCTCCATTGGGGCTCCCTTTAGTAGAGGAATCCCCAGCAAGAGCGTTGCTGACGCTTTGGCCAGGGATTCCTCTGCTGAAGGAGCCCCTGATGTCACTGTCTATTCACAGTGATGTCAGGGGATCCTCCTGGACCAGAATGTGATGTCAGGGGCAACCACAGAGCCGGTGTCCCAGAGCGGAGCACTAGTATAGGTTTTGCTTATAAACTATGGGGAAGCAACTGACATTAGTGTCCATATATGGACAGTGATGTCAGGGGCTTGCCCAAAGCTGGAGTCCCAGAGCAGAGCCGCTTCTAGCACTCTGCCTGAGATTCCAGCTCTGCTCCTGACATCACTGTTCATATATGGACAGAGATGTCAGGGGCAACCCCAGAGCTGGATTCCCGGGCAGTGTGCTACTAGCTAGCACTCCTACTGGGACTCCATCTGTGCTCCTGACTTCACTGTCCAGCTCTGGGGAAGCCCTAGACATCGTTGTCCATATGTGGACAGCGATGTCAGGGGATTCCACAGAGTCCCGGAGCACAGCCTATTCTAGCGCTCTGCCCGGGACTTCGCTCTGGGGGAAGACCCTGACAAAACTGTCCATATATGGACAGCAATGTCAGGGAATTACACAGCGTCCAGGACAGAGCCTATGCTAGTGCTCTGCCCGGGACCCCGCTCTGGGGAAGCCCCAGACATTGTGTGTCCATTCATGGACAGCGATGTCAGGGGATTCTGCAGAGTCCCGGAGCAGAGCCTATGCTAGCGCTCTGCCCAGGACTCCGCTATGGGGAAGCCCCAGACATTGCATGTCCATTCATGGACAGCAATGTCAGTAGATTCCACAAAGTCCCGGAGCAGAGCCTATGCTAGCGCTCTGCCTGGGCTCCGCTCTGTGGAAGTCCCTGACAACACTGTCCATATATGGACAGCGATGTCAGGGAATTCCACAGAGTCTCGGAGCAGAGCCTATACTAGCGACTCTGTGTCCCGCGGGCAGATGACAGCCTCAGGGGCCGCAAGCGGCTCACGTGCTTGAGACCCCTGTGATAGAGCATTTATCACTACTTTAGGCTCTATTCACACGACAAGTCCGAGTGTCGGCCGATAAAAACAGCCGTTTTGGTCAGTTTTTCTTGGCCATTTTGCATCTGTTCCGTTTCCGTTCCGTGTTTCCGTTTTTAACGGTCGATTTTGACCCGTTTTGCATTCGTTGTTTTCCCTGTCCGTTTTAAAAGCTGATGAATTTAATTTCTAAATTTTTTGACACACACTTCCCTCTGTAGATAATGCCACACACTGCCCTCTGTAGATACTGTCACAGCCCCACTGTAGGTAGCGCCACACAGCCCCCTTGTAGGTAGTGCCACACAGTCCCCCCGTAAGAAGTGCCACACAGTCCCCTGTAGGTAATGCCACACAGCCCCCTGTAGGTAATGCCACACAGCCCCCTGTAAGTAATGCCACACAGCCCCCTGCAGGTAATGCCACACAGCACCCTCTAGGTAGTGCCACACAGCCCCCTCTAGGTATTGCCACACAGCCTCTCTAGGTATTGCCACACAGCCCCCTTGTAGGTAGTGCCACACAGTCCCCTGTAAGAAGTGCCACACAGTCCCCTGTAGGTAATGCCACGCAGCCCGCTGTAGGTAATGCCACACAGCCCCGTGTAGGTAGTTCTGCACAGGCACCCTCCCCATAGGTGGCACCCCCTCTACCTTTCTGTAGATAGCGCCACCGTTCCAGGAGAAGTCCCTAACGTCAATGTCCATATATGGACAGTGAAGTCAGGGACTTCTCCTGGAGTGGAAACACCGGCCACAGGGCCGGGGATCCTGCTTCAGAAGTCCTTGACATCACTGTGTCCATATATGGACAGTAAAGTCATGGACTTCTCCTGGTCCAGAATCATAAATCTAAGATAATTATCCGTATGTCCCTCTACTACAAAATGTTTGGGAATCGGTAGATCTTGTCTTTTTTTACGTATAGTATATCTGTGATTATTAAACCTGGTTTTAAAATCACAGGTGGTCTCTCCCACATATAGTGAGGAGCATAGACACCAGAGGACATATACAACCCAATGAGAGTAACAAGTCATGTAGTGTTTAACCCCTTTACGACTGCCATACGGCTATATACGTTCTAACTGCCGGTGCCCCGTGCAGTTAGCATGTATATAGACGTTTGCAGCATGCCTCAGATTTTAATGAGTGAAGAAGCTGCTTCAGAGTGAGCAGCTCTGCACTAATCTATGTGTCGGCTCTCTCTACAAATGCCGACACCTCTTTGAATTAGTTTCATAAAACAAACATGTGTTTTTTTTAGTGAAACTAAAGTTACAAGTGCAGCGCTGCTCACAATGAAGCAGTCTGCACTTATCTCTCTGCCCATGTGTGTCGACACCTCCACCTCCTTCTCCCTCCATTGGCTTCTGCCCAGAGATAACGGAGCCAGTGTGCTCGTTATCTGGACAGATAAGGTACTGAAAATTTTGTTTTAAAGAGGCTCTGTCACCACATTATAAGTGGCCTATGTTGTACATGATGTGATCGGCACTGTAATGTAGATTACAGCAGTGTTTTTTATTTAGAAAAACTATCATTTTTGACGGAGTTATGGCCTATATTAGCTTTATACTAATGAGTTTCTCAATGGACAACTGGGCGTGTTTTACTTTTTGGCCAAGTGGGCATTGTACAGAGGAGTGTATGACGCTGACCAATCAGCGTCATACACTTCTCTCCATTCATTTACACTGCACATAGCGATATAGCTATATCGCTATGTGCAGCCACATAAACACACTATAACGTTGCTGCACTGTCCTGACAATGAATATACATTACCTCCAGCCAGGACGTAATGTGTATTCAGAATCCTGTCACTTCTGTGGCGTCTCTGTGATATTTACAGCAAGGCAAGCGTAAGCTCGTTTGAAATGACAGGTTACATCGTAATCTCGCGAGGTTACGCTTGCTGTGCTGTAGTGTCGGGATTGTATTAGCGAAGTGTCAGGATTGTGACTAGACATCATGTCCTGGCTAGAGCTAATGTATATTCATTGTCAGGACACTGCAGTAGCTTTATAGTGTGTTTATGTGGCTGCACATAGCGATATAGCTATATCGCTATGTGCAGTGTAAATAAATGGAGAGAAGTGTATGACGCTGATTGGTCAGCGTCATACACTCCTCTGTACAACGCCCACTTGGCCAAAAAGTAAAACACACCCAGTTGTCCATTGAGAAACTCATTAGCATAAAGCTAATATAGGTCATAACTCCGTCAAAAATGATTGTTTTTCTAAATAAAAAACACTGCTGTAATCTACATTACAGCGCCAATCATATTATGTACAATATAGGCCACTTATAATGTGGTGACAGAGCCTCTTTAACTCGTTAGTCTTCTTCTCTCAATTGGAGAGTGAAGAAGGCTAACTATTAAAGAGCTGAAACAGTGTGTGTGTATATATATATATATATATATATATATATATATACACACAGAGTATAAAACAAGGTGGCCGTCAACAATCCAAACATAGGTAATCAGGCTACAAAAATTCCAAAACACGTGAACAAATACACTTTTACAGTATATTCAATAGTGTGAAATAAGTGACAATATTCAATAATGACGTGTCACAAGAAAAATAGATATATGCATAGTTAGAGTATCAATAGTGTAAACTTTCAATATACATGTGAGTTAAAACATCTGCGTCTAAAGTGAGTAATAACACATTTAAATGAAATCACCTGCAGGGGAATCCTGGTTACCTCGCCGCAATAGCGGCGTCCACGACGCACTACTGCACATGTGTGGAAATTACAGACTAATTGTAGGTATCCCGGATGTGCTGTGCATATCCGCACATGTGTAATGGAGACAGGATTACAGAGGTACATTATACCACCAGATAAGAGAGTTACACTTGTATCCTTTGATGTTACATGTCTGTATACGGTCATTAACCATACTAGGGGTCTGAAAGCTATAGAAAATTTTCTTTAACTTTTCTGATTTTTCATCTGAATGCTGTACATTTCTCTTACAGTTGCTTAATGTCATTCTGAGACGGAATAGTTTTCTGTTTGGAGATTACTTCTTTCTTCAATTACAGGGAACTGCAATGGGGTCGAACATAGCACCAACCTATGCAAAATTTTTATGCGCACACTTGAAGAAACATAAGTCTTTGCATCCAACCATTATGAACATGTTGTCAAATGGTGGCGTTACATTGACAATATTTTTCTTATATGGACTGGTGACCTGGTAATGCTTCATGACTTTAATTCTTTCTTGAACTCTATTGATGATGGGGTAAAGTTCACAGTAGTTCATTCTGACACTGGAGTTCAATTGCTAGATGTTTTGGTCAAGGATGGGGGATTCACTACTGAGCTGTATGTTAAGCCCACTGACTGCAACAATTTACTTTTGTTCTCCAGCAATCACCCACGTAAAATGATAGAGAGTTTACCCACTAGTCAACTGATGCAGGTTAAAAGAATTGTCAGTGATGTGGATATTACAGAGAAATTGGATCTAGGGGCCCCAGACCTATATTGGACTGCATCCCTTTTATTTCCACCTACACGGAACGAGGCAATGACATAGCGAAGGTCATTGGATGAAATTGGCCTACGTTGGGCAATTGTCTTACGCAGATCCCTGAATTTGCTAATCATCCTCTGTTCTCATATCGGAGATCGACAAGTCTTAAGGATAGACTGGATAAAGCAGGTACAGGTTCCTTCAGACTGAAGAAACAGACACATCTAAATAAACCCAAACTGGGCTGCTTAACGTGCCTAAGTTGCATCAACTGCAGTCTTATGCTTAAGGGCTCAACTCTTGAGCATCCCTTCACAAAGCGAATCTTTCACATCAGGCACTATCTTACTTGCAATAGTGATTTTGTGATTAACGTTCTTCAATATCCTTGCAAATTTTTATATGTTGGTGAGACCACACTTGACCTGAAAACCAGGTTAAACCAGCATAGATATACCATTAGGAGGAAGAAACTGGGTCTTCCAGTGTCTAAACACTTCGCAGATTTGGGACACACAGAACAACAATTGAGTTTCTGGATTTTGGATCATATCCCTCCTCTTAGAAGGGGTGGGAAGATGAGAGAACTACAATGGATAGGTAGTGTAAAGGATCTGCCAGGCACAACTTCTGTGCATACGCCCATAGGTAATCAGTCTGCACCTGAGTCTATGTCTCTGAGACTGACTCCATCTTCCACCACTCAGGATGGCAGGCTTAGGAGTGGGAGAGCCTATCGCAGCCTGGCCAGACGGAGCTAGCTACCGCCCTCTGTCTATTTATACCTGCCTTTCCTGTTCCTCCTTTACTTGTGATTCTTCTCGTGTGGTTTCCTGGCCTTGCTACAGCTCCTGACTATTTGATCCTGCTCCATACTGACCCTGGCTTACTGACTACTCTCCTGCTCTGCGTTTGGTACCTCGTACACTCCTGGTTTGACTCGGCTCGTTCACCAATCTTGCTGCTCATGGTGTTGCCGTGGGCAACTGCCCCTATTCCCTTAGCTTTGTGTACCCTTGTCTGTTTGTCTCGTGCACCTACTGAGCGTAGGGACCGTCGCCCAGTTGTACCCCATCGCCTAGGGCGGGTCGTTGCAAGTAGGCAGGGACAGAATGGCGGGTAGATTAGGGCTCACTTGTCCGTTTCCCTACCCCCATCATTACATAATCACAAGCCCATATACCTAGTCTACCCTGGTCCCTGACACTACTATGGACCCCCTTGAGACCCTGGCTCAGCAAATGCAGGGTCTCTCCCTACAGGTCCAGGCCCTGGCTCAGAGGGTCAACCAGCCTGATGCTACCATGGTAGTGCCCCTCACCTCACCTCTTGAACCCCACCTCAAGTTGCCTGACCGGTTCTCAGGGGACCGGAGGACTTTTCTCTCCTTTTGGGAGAGTTGTAGGCTCTACTTTTGCTTAAAGCCTTACTCCTCAGGTTCTGAGAGCCAGCGGGTGGGTATAATTATGTCCCGGCTCCAGGAAGGGCCCCAAGAGTGGGCCTTCTCCTTGGCTCCTGACGCCCCTGAACTTTCCTCCGTTGATCTTTTCTTTTCTGCTCTCGGACTCATTTATGACGAGACTGACAGGACTGCCTTTACCGAGAGTCAGCTGGTGACCTTACGTCAGGGTAAGAGACCTGTTGAGGAGTATTGTTCTGACTTTAGGAAGTGGTGCGTAGCTTCTCGGTGGAATGACCCTGCCTTAAGGTGCCAGTTTAGGTTGGGTCTGTCGAACGCCCTGAAAGACCTGCTAATTAGCTATCCCTCTTCGGACTCCCTAGACCAGGTTATGGCTTTAGCGGTACGACTTGACCGACGTCTCAGGGAACGACAACTTGAACGTTTTTGTGTTTTCCCCTCTGACTCCCCCATGATGCCTCCAGAGGTCCCGTTGCTTCGCTCTTCCACGGAAGACTCGGAGGTACCTATGCAACTTGGGGCCTCCGTGTCCCCCCGACAACGTAGAGAGTTCCGCAGGAAGAATGGTCTCTGCTTCTATTGTGGGGATGACAAGCATCAAGTGAACACCTGTCCTAGGCGTAAGAATAAGCAGCCGGAAAACTTCCGCGCCTAAGTGATCATCGGGGAGGTCAATTGGGCGCACAGGTATTTCCCGTAAATATGAAACGTAATAAAATCTTGCTTCCCTTTCAGGTCTCTTTTGGTGGTAGGTCTGCTACCGGCAGTGCCTTCGTGGATTCAGGGTCTTCTGCTAATATCATGTCTGTGGAATTTGCTATGTCTCTAGCTATGCCTTTGATTGATTTGCCTAAACCTGTCCCGGTAGTGGGTATCGACTCCACTCCTCTTGCTAATGGTTATTTTACACAGCATACCCCTGTTTTTGAACTCCTTGTTGGCTCCATGCATTTGGAGCAGTGCTCTGTACTGTTGATGCAGGGATTATCGTCCGATTTGGTTTTAGGCCTTCCCTGGTTGCAGTTGCATAATCCCACGTTTGACTGGAATACTGGGGAGCTTACCAAATGGGGTAATGAATGCTTGACGTCATGTTTTTCTGTTAATTCTATTTCTCCCCCTGAGTTTGTTCAGGACTTTGCTGATGTTTTCTCTAAGGAGGCCTCCAAAGTGTTACCTCCTCATAGAGAATATGATTGCGCTATCGAATTGGTACCAGGAGCTAAGCTCCCTAAGGGTAGGATATTTAATCTTTCTTGTCCCGAACGTGAAGCCATGAGAGAGTATATCCAGGAATGCCTGGCCAAGGGTTACATTCGCCCCTCTACTTCTCCGGTAGGTGCTGGCTTCTTCTTCGTAGGGAAGAAGGATGGTGGTTTAAGGCCATGCATTGACTACCGTAACTTGAATAAGGTCACTGTAAGGAACCAGTATCCCCTTCCTTTGATTCCTGATCTCTTTAATCAGGTTCAGGGGGCCCAATGGTTCTCTAAGTTTGATCTACGGGGGGCATATAACCTTATCCGCATCAAAGAGGGGGATGAGTGGAAGACTGCGTTCAACACGCCCGAAGGTCATTTCGAATACCTCGTCATGCCCTTTGGGTTGTGTAATGCTCCCGCGGTCTTCCAGAATTTCATAAATGAGATTTTAAGAGATTACCTGGGGGTATTTATTGTAGTGTAACTTGATGACATACTGGTGTTTTCCAAGGACCTGTCCTCCCACATTGAGCATGTCAGGAAGGTACTCCAGGTCCTTCGGGAAAACAAACTGTTTGCGAAAACCAAAAAATGTGTGTTTGGGGTCCAGGAGATACCATTTTTTGGTCAAATCCTCACTCCTCATGAATTCCGGATGGACCCTCCAAGGTCCAGGCTGTGGCGGAATGGGTCCAACCTGCCTCCCTGAAGGCGTTACAGTGTTTCTTGAGGTTCGCTAATTATTACAGGAGATTTATTGCTAACTTCTCGGTCATCGCTAAGCCTCTTACGGACCTCACTCGCAAAGGTGTTGATCTCCTCCACTGGCCTCCTGAGGCTGTCCAGGCTTTTGAGGTCCTTAAGAAGTGCTTTATCTCGGCCCCGGTGCTGGTTCAGCCCAACCAAATGGAGCCATTTATCGTGGAGGTTGACGCATCCGAGGTGGGAGTGGGGGCTGTCTTGTCCCAGGGTACCAGGTCCCTCACCCATTTCCGTCCCTGTGCCTACTTGTCCAGGAAGTTTTCGCCCACTGAGAGTAACTATGATATTGGCAACCGCGAACTCTTAGCCATTAAATGGGCATTTGAAGAGTGGCGCCACTTCCTGGAGGGGGCTAGGCACCAGGTAACGGTCCTTACCGACCACAAGAATCTGGTTTTCCTAGAATCTGCCCGGAGGCTAAACCCGAGACAAGCTCGATGGGCGCTATTTTTTACCAGATTCAACTTTTTGGTTACCTATAGGGCTGGGTCTAAAAATATTAAGGCCGATGCACTGTCGCGTAGCTTCATGGCCAGCCCTCCTTCGGAGGAAGATCCTGCTTGTATTTTGCGTCCTGGTATAATTGTTTCTTCTATTGATTCTGATATAGTCTCTGAAATTGCGGTTGATCAAGGTTCAGCTCCCGGGAACCTTCCTGAGGACAAACTGTTTGTTCCCCTGCATTTCCGGCTAAGGGTACTTAGGGAAAATCATGACTCCGCACTATCTGGTCATCCAGGCGTCCTGGGTACCAAACACCTCATTGCCAGAAACTATTGGTGGCCTGGGTTACCTAAAGACGTTAAGGCCTACGTCGCCGCTTGTGAGGTTTGTGCTAGGTCCAAGACTCCCAGGTCCCGTCCAGCGGGCTTACTACGTTCTTTGCCCATTCCCCAGAGACCTTGGACCCATATCTCCATGGATTTTATCACCGATTTGCCTCCATCTCAAGGCAAGTTGGTGGTGTGGGTTGTAGTAGACCGCTTCAGTAAGATGTGCCACTTTGTGCCCCTCAAGAAACTACCCAATGCCAAGACGTTAGCTACCTTGTTTGTCAAACACATCCTGTGTCTCCATGGGGTCCCTGTCAATATTGTTTCGGACAGAGGGGTACAATTTGTTTCATTGTTTTGGAGAGCCTTCTGTAAAAAGTTGGAGATTGATCTGTCCTTCTCCTCTGCCTTCCATCCTGAAACTAATGGCCAAACCGAGAGGACTAATCAATCTCTAGAACAATATTTAAGGTGTTTTATCTCTGACTGTCAATATGATTGGGTCTCATTCATTCCCCTCGCTGAATTTTCCCTTAATAACCGGGTCAGTAACTCGTCAGGGGTCTCCCCCTTTTTCTGTAATTTTGGGTTTAATCCACAGTTCTCCTCCGTTTCACCTGGTAGTTCCAACAATCCCGAGGTAGAGGTCGTTCATCGGGAACTGTGCACAGTCTGGGCCCAGGTTCAGAAGAACCTAGAGGCGTCCCAGAGCGTACAAAAAACTCAGGCTGATAGAAGACGTTCTGCTAATCCCTTGTTTATGGTCAGGGATCTGGTGTGGTTATCGTCTAGGAACTTGCGCCTTAAGGTCCCGTCCAAGAAGTTTTCTCCCCGGTTTATAGGGCCGTATAAGGTAATTGAAGTCCTCAATCCTGTCTCCTTCCGACTGGAGTTGCCCCCATCTTTTTGAATACACAACGTGTTTCATGCCTCCCTCCTTAAACGCTGCTCCCCATCCATGGCTCCCTCGAGGAAACCTCCTGTTCCCGTTCTCACCCCTGAGGGGGTGGAATTCGAGGTGGCCAAGATTGTGGACAGCAAGCTGATCCAAGGCTCCCTCCAGTACCTGGTCCATTGGAGAGGATACGGGCCTGAGGAGAGGACTTGGGTACCCGCCCGGGATGTTCACGCTGGGGTATTGGTCAGGAAGTTCCACCTTCGTTTCCCCAATAAACCAGGTCCACTTAGAAAGGGTCCGGTGGCCCCTCATAAAAGGGGGGGTACTGTAAAGGATCTGCCAGGCACAACTTTTGTGCATACGCCCATAGGTAATCAGTCTGCACCTGAGTCTATGTCTCTTAGACTGACTCCATCTTCCACCACTCAGGATGGCAGGCTTAGGAGTGGGAGAGCCTATCGCAGCCTGGCCAGACGGAGCTAGCTACCGCCCTCTGTCTATTTATACCTGCCTTTCCTGTTCCTCCTTTGCTTGTGATTCTTCTCGTGTGGTTTCCTGGCCTTGCTACAGCTCCTGACTATTTGCTCCTGATCCATACTGACCCTGGCTTACTGACTACTCTCCTGCTCTGCGTTTGGTACCTCGTACACTCCTGGTTTGACTCGGCTCGTTCACCACTCTTGTTGCTCACGGTGTTGCCGTGGGCAACTGCCCCTATTTCCTTAGCTTTGTGTACCCTTGTCTGTTTGTCTCGTGCACCTACTGAGCGTAGGGACCGTCGCCCAGTTGTACCCCGTCGCCGAGGGCGGGTCGTTGCAAGTAGGCAGGGACAGAGTGGCGGGTAGATTAGGGCTCACTTGTCCATTTCCCTACCCCCATCATTACAGGTAGGCTCAATACTAGAGATGAGCGAACTTTTCAAAAGTTTGGTTCGGCTAGTTCGCCGAATTTCACAAAAAAGTTCGATTCGGACCGAACTAGTTCGGACCGAACCTGTCACTTACGTGCGCCGAGCATGCTACTGTCTCGGGTGCTGATAGAGTTAATGGGCTGCACTAACTCTTTCAGCAACCTTGACAGTACCATGCTCGGCGCGCGGAAAATACAATTTAAATGTAATAGAAAAATAAAAATTATACGTTCGTACTTACTTTCCTCCTGTCCGGCCTCCAGCGATGACGTTTCATCCCTTTCGCCGCTGCAGCCAATCACAGGCTGTAGTGGCGGTCACGCACGTCAGGATGACGCTTCATCCCACGTGACCGCCTCTGCAGCCAATCACAGGCTGCAGCGGCGACATGGATGAAACGTCATCGCTGGAGGCCGGACAGGAGGAAAGTAAGTATGTTTGCATGTATGTATGTTGTATGTATGTATGTATGTATGTATGTATATATGTGCATGTATGTTTGCATGTATGTTGGCATGTATGTGTATATTTGCATGTATGTATGTATGTTTGCATGAATGTATGTTTGTATGTATGTATGTATGTATGTATGTATGTATGTATGTATGTTTGCATGAATGTATGTTTGCATGTATGTATGTTGGCATGTATGTATGTTGTCATGTATGTATGTTGTCATGTATGTATGTATGTATATATGTGCATGTATGTTTGTATGTATATTTGCATGTATATATTTGCATGTATGTATGTTTGCATGTGTGTATGTTTGTATGTATGTATGTATGTATGTTGGCATGTATGTATATATGTGCATGTATATTTGCATGTATATATTTGCATGTATGTTTGCATGAATGTATGTATGTATGTATGTTTGCATTTTATGTATGTTTGCATGTATGTATGTATGTTTGCATGTATGTATGTATGTATGTCGTCATGTATGTATGTCGTCATGTATGTATATATGTGCATGTTTGTATGTATATTTGCATGTATATATTTGCATGTATGTATGTATGTATGTTTGCATTAATGTATATTTGCATGTATGTATGTTGTCATGTATGTTGGCATGTATGTATACATGTTTGTATGTATGTATGCTTGCATGTATGTTTGTTTGTATATATGTCTGTATGGCCATGTATGATACTGTCTGCTGGCGCCCTGTATCTAAGTCAACTTCGTGGCAGGCTTCTATACATGGTATAACAGTCAGTATCACACATTAAACTGAATCTAAGCCTACGACATGTTTTATTTCATTTTTATTTATTTTTTTACAGGTTTGGTGTTTGGGCTACGTCGGTTTCGAGGACTACTTCGATGACGGTTTTTTTTTCTACAATAAAATGGTTAATGAGGGTTGTGTTGGGGGTGCTTTATTTCAATAAAATATTTTATCTATATCTTTGTCTTTTTCTTTTCAAATTTTTTTACTACCACTTTAGTAATGGCCGCTGTCTGAGTGACAACATCCATTACTAAGGCGAGGCTTAGTGTTAGCCGGTGCAGAGGCTAACACTAACCACCATTATTACCCCGGTACCCACCACCACCAGGGGTGCCGGGAAGAGCCAGGTACGATCCAGTACCCGACCATCTGTTGTGATGGTCGGGCTCTGGGGCAGCCGCAGGCTGGTATTATGAGGCTGGAAAGGGCCAAAAACAGTGGACCTTCCCACCCTTGTAATGCTAGGCTGCTGCTGCTGTGTTGTATCTGGCTGGTTATAAAAGTGGGGGGGACCCCCACGTCATTTTTTTTTAAATTATTTATTTTTTTTTTATTTTTTTTTAAAAAAGACATGGGGTTCCACCCAATTTATCATAACCAGCCACATACAACACAGTGTTATTAGCCTGGGAATGGACAAAACCAGTGGCCCTTCCCACCCATGTAATGCCAGACTGCTGCGGCCTTGTATATGGCTGGTTATTAAAAATGTGGGGGACCCAACGTCTATTGTTAAATTTGTTAAATTAAAAAAAAAAAAAGACGCGGGGTCCCCCCCATTTTTATAACCAGCCCGATACAACACAGCAGCAGCAGCCTAGCATTACAAGGGTGGGAAGGTCCACTGTTTTTGGCCCTTCCCAGCCTCATAATACCAGCCTACGGCCGCCCCAGTACCCGACCATCACAACAGATGGTCGGGTACTGGATCGTACCAAGCTCTTCCCGGCACCCCTGGTGGTGGTGGGTACCGGGGTAATAATGGGTGGTTAGCGCTAGCCTCTGCACTGGCTAACACTAAGTACCGCCTTAATAATGGACGCTGTCAATCAGCCAACTGCCATTATCTAGGCACTAATAAAGTTTAAAAAAAAAAAACACAAAGACAATTCTTTTTTATTGAAATAAGAAATCCCCAACAAAACCCTCGTTAACCATTTTATTAAAATTTGAAAAAACGTAGATCTACGCAGTAGTCCAACGAATCGAAGATTTAGTCCAATCGGTACATCAAAATCTGCAACAACATAAAAAACAGTTATCAATGTGAACAATAACAATACTTCTACTCACCTACACACATATACACACACACACACACACACACACACACATATACACAAACACACATATACACACATATAAACAAACACAGCCATATATACACAAACACACACACATAAACACACACCCATATACACAAACACACACATATACAAAAACACACACACACACACACACAAACATATATACAAATACACCCATATATACACACACATATACACAAACACATATACACAAACACACCCATATATACACAAACACACACATAAACACACACCCATATACGCAAACACACAAACATCTACACACAAACATATACACATACACCCATATATACACACACATATACACAAACACATATACACAAACACACCCATATATACACAAACACACATAAACACACATATACACAAACACACATATAAAAACAAAAACAGACAAAGACACATACCCAAACACACACACTGTTTCTTTTAAATGCTGCTGGGGAACCCGCTCGATCCACTATATAAGGCTGCGCTATAGTGCAGCATTTAAAAGATACAGGATCCTGACCTGTCCATAGAGTTTAAGGCAGCACAGAGTATTTCAGGAGATGAGCGTGCAGATTCAGTGCTGCTGTGAACTCTGCTCTTACCATTACGTAGCTCTCAGTCTGTTACCTCTCCTCCACTCCTGTCCTCAAGAACACCTTCACATGATTGGCAAGTCACCACGTAATGGTAAGAGCAGAGTTCACAGCAGCACAGAGTATTTCAGGAGATGAGCGTGCGGATCTTGTGCGGGATGGTGACTTGCCAATCATGTGAAGGTGTTATTGAGGACAGGAGTGGAGGAGAGGTAACAGACTGAGCTACGTAATGGTAAGAGCAGAGTTCACAACAGCACAGAATCTGCACGCTCCTCTCCTGAAATATTCCCTAGCAGCATTTAAAAGAAACAGGATCCTGACCTATCCACAGAGTTTAAGGCAGCACAGAGTATTTCAGGAGAGGAGCACGGCCGGCCACAGGCAGCCGGTCGTTTTTCCAAGCCGTGCTCCCATTATGCACACGACCGTAAAAACACCCGTTATGGCGGGTCGTAATTACGACCCGCAATAACGGGCTCATAGACTTCTGTTACCCACGGGTACCTTCCCGTTTTCTCACGGGAAGGTGCCCGTGCCGTTAAAAAAATAGAACATTTTCTATTTTACGGGCCGTGCTGCTATAAAATTTAGGGTATGTTCACACGACAGCGTCCGTAACGGCTGATATTACGGGGATGTTTCCGCCTGAAAACATCCCCGTAATTTCAGCCGTAACGGCATGTGCAGGCGCTTGAACGCCGCGTCCATTACGGACGTAATTGGCGCTGCTATTCATTGGAGTCAATGAATAACGGCTCCAATTACGGCCAAAGAAGTGACAGGTCTATTTACGCGCCGTCATTTGACATCCGTAATTAGTGCGTGTGAACACAGGGTATGTTCACACGCACTAATTATGGACGTAATTCGGGCGTTTTTGCCCCGAATTACGTCCAAAAATAGCGCCTCGATAGCGCTGACAACCATCTGCCCATTGAAAGCAATGGGCAGACGTTTGTCTGTTCACACGAGGCGTAATTTACGCGCCGCTGTCAAATGACGGCGCGTAAATAGACGCCCGCGTCAAAGAAGTGACCTGTCACTTCTTTGGCCGTAATTGGAGCCGTTATTCATTGACTCCAATGAATAGCCGCGCCAATTACGTCCGTAATGGACGCGGCATTCAAGCGCCTGCATATGCCATAATGGCTGAAATTACGGGGATGTTTTCAGGCGGAAACATCCCCGTGATTTCAGCCGTAACGGACGCTGTCGTGTGAACATACCCTTATAATGACAGCACGGCTCGTAAAAGCGTCGTAATTACGAGCACGACCCGTAAAATAAAAAAATAGAACATGTTCTATCTTTTTAACGGCACGGGCACCTTCCTGTGAGAAAACGGGAAGGTACCCGTGGCTAACAGAAGTCTATGGGCCCGCTATTTCGGGTCGTAATTACGACCCTTAATAACGGGTGTTTTTACGGTCGTGTGCATGAGGCCCCGTAATGACGGGTGGCTACATGTGTGCACCCGTCATTACGGCAGCGTTGCTAGGCGACGTCAGTAAATAGTCACTCTTCAGGGTGCTGAATGAGTTAACTGATCGGCAGTAACTGTTTCAGCACCCTGGACAGTGACTACCGATCACAATATAGAGTACCTGTAAAAAAAAAAAGACGTTCATACTTACCGGGAACTCCCTGCTTCCTCCAGTCCGGTCTCCTGACCGTTGCCTTGGTGACGCGTCCCTCGCGACATCCGGCCCGACATTCCTTGATGACGATGCAGCCCATGTTAGCGCTGCAGCCAATCACGGGCTGCAGAGGCTTCTTCAGCCAATCACGGGCTGCAGAGGCCTCTGCAGCCAATCACAGGCTGCAGAGGCCTCTGCAGCCAATCACAGGCTGCCGCGTCAGAAAAGAAGGTCGGACTGGAGGAAGAAGAGGGACTCGTCTGCAAGACAACGACCAGGTACGTATGAAATGCTTTTTATTTTATTTTTAATCAGCAGCCTCTTTTCTCTATCAGTGATTGATAGAGACAAGTGGCTGCCGATTAGTGTAATATTTTTGACCGGGTTCGGTCAAAACGGGTTCGGCCGAACCCGGTGAAGTTCGGATTCGCTGCGAACCGAACTTTTCCGGAAGTTCGGACCGAAACCGGGTTCGGTTGTCCCGGTTCGCTCATCTCTACTCAATACCCTCAAACCTAATGGTTTAAATGTGGATTTTGCCCTCAGTGGTTTGTTATAGACCCATTGACCCCTGTTCCCCACCAATGGTATAACTTGACATCATCATATATGTATTGACATGATCTTGAAATTCATTGACTCAATATTAATTATTCTCTTTCTCTTTTTTATTATAGATACAGTTTACGTCTATATGGATATCACCTCTGTGGATTCAAATAATCATCGATATGTAGATCTTCTACTTATAGTTCTACTTTTGGGTACCCTGTGACTGTGTATACTTACTGTAGCTTACTGTATATTTTTGTATTATTTATATATTGATTGCCATTTTTAGGAACCTGAATAGGTATATTGTCTTCTATAGGCACGCATAACCCCACACTGTCCTGACCATACTTGACATAAGCATAACGTAGGTCCCCTCCAGTGCACACCTGAGTGTGGTTAAGCCAACGTCTTGATCACCACACCCATATCAGTGGGGTTCTGGGAATACACTACGACACATGGATGTGTGACACATGTCTATGGTGCCGGTGTTGCCCCTTGGGGATGGTGGTGGCTGCTGATAGCAGCCATCGACCTCTCTCCTTCCCAGTTTTTGGTCTGGTGTATGAGGGGTTCCTACTGTCGGATCTCTGAGGTACTCCTCATTGAAGGTGCAGATTGTCCTGAGTGCGCTGAGTGTGCTCCTGTGGGTGCTCGTATATATTAATTTCCCAAGAGGTATAACCTTGGTTGCGTAAATGCATATTAAAAGGATAGGTTGTCTTCCTACATTATAGAATGATACATATATGGGTTGAGCTTTGGGGGTAGTGGTGCAAGGTCTGATTGGTGGACCTCTCGTTTAGAGTGTTATACACACTATATCAATACATTCTGTACCACATTTTGCCTGCTGTCTCTTTGTGGTTCATTTGCCTTCTAATAACGATATGGATGGCTATCTTCTGTTTTCCCACACTTAATATGGCGATCTGGACACAAGTAGTGTGACAGCGCATGTGCGGACATGCGCAATAGGGTGATATACTCCTGACATATCTAATTCCCCGGGCATGTGCAGTAGCGCAATAGGGGTGCCGCGATTAGCGCAGCGGCATTTGATTCATTATAGCCGGTATCATCATGGTGAGTGTTTTCCTTATGTAATTATGGATTGTCTTGACAGGTGATGGTTATATTTAATTGTGTATAATCACGAAGATTCACTGAATACCACTGTGTTATTTACAAATCGAAACATGCATATATGCAGGTTGAGAGATTACAAGTGTTGTCTGTAACATTATTTTATGATTGTTTATCTGCGATCTATTGTATTTGTGTTATTTATGGTAAATTACCACTTGATGCAAGCACCTCCCTCTTAATTGAATTCTCTCTATATATATGCTGTTGGAGTATGTGTTCACTAGCTTGAGAAAGGCTCTATTGAAGAGCTGAAACGTTGCTATTTTGATTGATGGAATAAAGCACCTTTTTTACTTTTGCTAAATCTCTGGAGTGCTGCCTGTTTTTTGGAAATATACACTACCGTTCAAAAGTTTAGGGTCACTTAGAAATGTCCTTATTTTTGCAAGAAAAGCACCGTTTTTTTCAATGAAGATAACATTAAATTAATCAGAAATACACTCTATACATTGTTAATGTGCTAAATGACTATTCTAGCTGCAAACTTCTTGTTTTTAATGCAATATCGACATAGGTGTATAGAGGCCAATTTCCAGCAACCATCACTCCAGTGTTCTAATGGTACATTGTGTTTGATAACTGTGTTAGAAATAATTCACTGTATTTTAACGATATATATTGTGCTCCCACAAATATGAACATTTGAAAATTCACTGAAGTGATAAATGAGTAAAATGTATAATTTTTATTTCATAGCTATCTAAAAACAGGGGTACAATCACCACTGTGAAAAGCCCAACCGTGTATTTAAAAACGTATTAAACAGAATACTCCTATATTTGTTGGTTCGATTAAACTCTCAAAATGGCTAGAAAAAGAGAGCTTTCATGTGAAACTCGACAGTCTATTCTTGTTCTTAGAAATTAAGGCTATTCCATGCAAGAAATTGCCAAGAAACTGAAGATTTCCTACAATGGTGTGTACTACTCCCTTCAGAGGACAGCACACACAGGCTCTAACCAGAGTAGAAAGAGAAGTGGGAGGCCCCGATGCACAACCAAGCAAGAAAACAAGTACATTAGAGTCTCTAGTTTGAGAAATAGACCGCCTCACAGGTCCTCAACTGGCAGCTTCATTAAATAGTACCCGCAAAACGCCAGTGTCAACTTCTACAGTGAAGAGGCGACTCCGGGATGCTGGCCTTCAGGGCAGAGTAGCAAAGAAAAATCCATATCTGAGACTGGCTAATAAAAGGAAAATATTAATATGGGCAAAAGCACACAGACATTGGACAGAGGAAGATTGGAAAAAAGTGTTATGGACAGACAAATCGAAGTTTGAGGTGTTTGGATCACACAGAAGAACATTTGTGAGACGCAGAACAACTGAAAAGATGCTGGAAGAGTGCTTGACGCCATCTGTCAAGCATGGTGGAGGTAATGTGATGGTCTGGGGTTGCTTTGGTGCTGGTAAAGTGGGAGATTTGTACAAGGTAAAAGGGATTTTGAATAAGGAAGGCTATCACTCCATTTTGCAACGCCATGCCATACCCTGTGGACAGCGCTTGATTGGAGCCAATTTCATCCTACAACAGGACAATGACCCAAAGCACACCTCCAAATTATGCAAGAACTATTTAGGGAAGAATCAGGCAGCTGGTATTCTATCTGTAATGGAGTGGCCAGCGTAGTCACCAGATCTCAACCCCATAGAGCTGTTGTGGGAGCAGGTTGACCGTATGGTACGCAAGAAGTGCGCATCAAGCCAATCCAACTTGTGGGAGGGGCTTCTGGAAGCATGGGGTGAAATTTCTCCCGATTACCTCAGCAAATTAACAGCTAGAATGCCAAAGGTCTGCAATGATGTAATTGCTGCAAATGGAGCATTTTTTGACGAAAGCCAAATTTGAAGGAGAAAATTATTATTTGAAATAAAAATCATTATTTCTAACCTTGTCAATCTCTTGACCATATTTTCTAGTCATTTTGCAACTCATTTGATAAATATAAGTGTGAGTTTTCATGGAAAACACAAAGTTTTCTGGGTGACCCCAAATTTTTGAACAGTAATGTATATATATATATATATATATATATATATATACACACATACATACAAACACACACACACACACACACACACACACACACACACACACACAAACACACACACATAAATAACAGATGCATATATAAAAAAGTTACAAAAGTGTTTTTTTTCACATTTTTTGTGAATTGTCTGCTCATAATACAGATTTAAGACATGGAGTTAATTAAACTTCTCTAGAAAATTAAAGCCTTATAAGTCTTGTAAAAAAAACAAAGTAAAAATAGTTAAATAGTTAGGATATTCAAAGCGGTTGCAAAGATATTATCGTTTAAAGAAGTGCATATCAGAAATGAAAAATTTGACCAGGAGACAGGGGTATCAATGACCCTTGGTCATGAAAGGGTTAATTTAAAATTATTTGTGTGTACTAGGATGCACAAATACATTGCCTTTGCGCATCTGAACACAATTGATGCAACTCAAAAATGGGTAGCACCTCAATTTTTTAGGTCTCACCACAGTCTGATCCCCCTTAGAATTCCCTTCCACATTGATCTTAACCAATTCGTCCCTTAAGTTTTGGGGGCGTTTAGAGGACATGAGAGGTCTATTATAGAATTCTCCAATATGTGAGTAACTATTCTAATCACCCACATGGTTTAAATACCAGCATGAGTCATATATTACACAGCTTGAAAAAATCCCAGTGTGGGATTGAATCGAGCCACACTATGTAAGCTGAAATAAACAAGATTGAAGTTTTCACTTATTCTGGGAGTGATAATTTATTTCTACAATATATATATTGTATACTATATATATATATATATATATATATATATATATATATATATATATATATATATATATTGTATACTATATATATATATATATATATATATATATATATATATATACACAATGGAAAAGCAGCAACACTCACAATGCAATTCCAAGATGGTCTCAGGTGCAAGCAGGTAATCCCGATCCAGGGGATATAGATCAATATTGAAGAAAGTCCCACAGCACTCCGTGTTAGTGAAAAAAATGGTGCTTTATTAAGCCAGCACAAGCTGCAACGTTTCCGTCCTGCTATAGGACCTTTATCAAGCATATGCACCCTACATACCTTCAATATATATATATATATATATATATATATATATTTATTGAAGGTATGTAGGGCGCACCGTACAGACCTTGCGAATGAGGGTCCATAAACATAGGTCCAATACTAATTTGGGTCATCTGAAGCACAGTGTCTCTCGTTATTGTACAACAACCCACAATTGCACCTTTACTGGGGTAACTGTAACCCCTATCGAACACATGGAGACAACTATTCCAAATAGATTTATTAAGTTGAAATAAAGGGAAAGCTATTGGATATGTAAGTTATCCACATTACATCACAATGTGCTTAACTGTTGTGCCCGTGGTTACTGACAACCGGCACGTCCCACCTGCCAGCAGCTGCGACCGGCACATCCCAATTGCCGGCGTCTCCCTCCCAGAGACACGAACACACGCAGCTGCAGCTCTCTCCTGTGTCCACACCTGTCTAAAGTTCCCCAGCCAACCCTGTAACACCCTGGACTTTAAAAAGGGCTCTGGCCTTCCTCTCCTTGTCTGAGCATTGTTTGTATTCCTGTATTCATCTATGCAAATGGTCCCTTAGTTGTATCCTGCTCCCAGTGTTCCAGTATCCTGCTTCCCGTATCCTGTATCCTGTTGCTGTGTTTGTTACTGAGCCTAAGCCTATTGTTGGAGTCATGTGTGCCTCAACTGCCACGTCTGGTGCCATCACCCACATCTGTTGCCATCCGCCACGTCTGGTTTCATCTGCCTCATCAAGTATCATCTATGCCTGCTTCACCATGTTTCTGCCTGATCTTCTACCCAGGTACCCATATCCGAGAGACTGGTATTGACTGTTGTTTGGCCAGCTGCTTCTACGCTACGATGGAGCGGCCTAGTGGATCCACATACCCCACAGCCGTGACATCAGTGACATTATCGAGACCAATTTTTAACAACCTCATTGCTCATCACGAGTTGATCTGTTTAAACGTGCCCTATTCCTGCCCCTGCCATTGATTTAATTATTTTATTTTTCCCTCCCTACCCCACCAGTGACATTTTGTGATATTTCTTTGGAACTATAGTGGTATACCAAGTTGTTTTCCTCTCCGCCTTTTCTCTATTGTTGCTCTTCCTTGTCTCTCCCCCCTCCACATGTGTCCCCCCTCCTATCCTTAACTTATCCTCCCTCACTCCTTCTTTGTTTTCGCCAAATATTCTATATCGTGATTGTTACCCCCTCCTCCTGTTCTTCCTCCATTCTACTTATATTCTTTGCGCTGGTGTGTCATTCTCCCCTCCTCCTTATCTCCCTCCCCTCTTTCACTGTTCATTCAACCCCACCCTCTATTTGTCCAATGTACATTCTCTGCTTCTACTTAGTTCGCCGTCTTCAGGCTATATATCCCACTGCTTGCAGCAGCACATTAGTCACATCAAGCCCGCGGTCCGCTGATGTTTCCCGTTCTTGCGGTTTTCAGTATTAACATATCGTACACTAATGTATCAGTGGGGATATACTTTCATTCTGCGCTGGGCTCTGTGCTGTCACATTGTACCACTTATTCATAGAGTCCTCTAAAATGTGCCTGCCTGTTGTTTTTTTAAAGATATTTTATTTTTATATATTATATATATTTTATCCTTGAATGTATGCATTTATTTACTTATATATTTGTAATTGCACCTTTCATTCCAGCCACTTGTGTATCTATTTATTTATTTCATCACTGATATCACTAAGGTTTGATTACATTCTTGATCTCTGCTACTTTGTACCAATGTCTAGCCACTGCCACAGACTCATACTGCATTGGCTACAAGTAATGTCAGGGAGACTTGTCCTTTGCTACTTTGTACCAATGTCTGGCCACTGCCAGAGACTCATACTGCATTGGCTACAAGTAATGTCAGGGAGACTTGTCCTTTGCTACTTTGTACCAATGTCTGGCCACTGCCAGAGACTCATACTGCATTGGCTACAAGTACTGTCAGTCAGATTTGCTCTGACCCCTATGACATCATTAAGTGATTTCTGGTGTTTTTTTCAACCTGTTCTTAGTTGTTTGGTGCTATAGTTCATGCTGCTATGTGTAAGTCATTCCTAGAGTTTAGACAATTTTTAAGCGTTCGACTCTTTGAGTTTGCGTGATCTATCGCTTTGTGGTTGAGCTTTTGTTACTCGTAGACACTTCTATTTCCCAATAACTGCATTTACAGTTGACTGGGGCAGATTCAGCAAATCAGAAATGTCACAAACTTATGGAAAAGGCGGCATCCTATGACAGTACAATGTTTAACCCCTTTGGCCATAAGAGAATGGCGGCACCGCTAGCAAAAAGCATGAATGTTGGGGTGCAACACCAGCATCAAATGGACTATAATTACATACAATAAGGGACTATTTAAAAGGAAAAGTGTGCACACCCACGGTAGTCAAGATGAAAACAAAAATACTTCTAAGTACAAACAATAAAGCCACAAATAGTTTAAAAGCATCTGAAAAAAGTAAATTCATACAGAAGAGACACAGACAATAATGTGACCCTACTATAGCAGTAACCCTAGATAAAAAAAAAAAATCAATAGTTAACAGGTCTATTTCTCCACTCGACAAGATCATCATTTGCTAATATATGGCATGAAATTCTCCCTGGTCAAGTATAAAGTGCAAAGTGCTTGAAAAGAACATTCTAAAATATGACTTAGCAAATAACCACAAACACATGTTAATAATGTGACATCCAAAAGAGGTAGTACAGAACAAGACTATAAGTCTAACCCAGTTGGGTGGGAGAAGACTTATCAGTCATGCAGAATGCAACAGGTTAAGGGAGAAAAAAGTGTGTCTGGTCAGAGCATACGCTACAGCTGAGGCCCACGTTTAATCCCTTGGCACATGTGACTTAACTGCACGCTACAGCCGCCAAGGGGGAGTATGGAGCGGGCTCACGTACTGAGCCTGCTCCATACTCAGCAGGTGTTGACTGTATGTTATAGCCGAGACCTCACTGAAATGGCCCGGATCAGAGATAACGTAGATTCTAGAAGTTTTACCACGGTCAATAGCAACAGCTAAGTTGTTGGAAAAAGGGGCTCTGTCAGCCCATCTGCCCTCACAAAGCAAACAAAAGTTAAAAAAAAAGAGTTAAATAAAAGTATTTTAATATACCAAAAATATCTTAAAAGTAAAAAAAACTGTTTTTTTTTCTATATTTCCGCTAAAGTAATTAAAAAAATAAAAATAGCATAATTGGTATTGCTTTGTCCATAAAAGTCTGAAGTATTATAATATAACGTTATTTACCAGCACGGTGACCGACGTAAAAAAAAATAATGAACTCAGAATTGCTGTTTTTTTGTGACCTTTGCTGCCAAATAGATTAAATAAAAATCGATCAAGAAGTCGCATTTACCCCAATGGTACCAATAAAAACAAAAACTTGCCCTGCAAAAAATGTGCCCTCACACCGCTCTATCGACAGAAAAATAAAACATTATGGGTCTCAGAACATGGTAAAATTATTTTTTTTTAACAAATCGTTTTTTGTTTGTAAAAGTAGTAAAACTATATAAATTAAGTATAACCGTAATTGTATTGACTTAGAATACAGTTAATAACATGTAATTTTTACAGCACGGTGAATGCTATAAAAACGAATGCCAAAGATTTTTTAGTTGTTTTTAGTTTCCCAGTACAATATATGGTACACGTTAAAAATTCCATTAAAAACGACAACTTTGCACACAAAAACAAGCCCTCATATGGCTATATCGACCAAAAAAAAAAAAGTTATGGCTTTTGGAATGTAGGAAGGAAAAAACACTAAATGAAAAAGCAAAAATGTATTAAAGTCCCTAAGCTCTTCAGTACGACCCATACGACTTCTAATGTATGTCTATAGAGATGTATGGCTGTGTGCTTGATTTTATGCACCTGTTTTCAGTGGGTGTGGCTGAAACACCTAAACTCATTAATTAGGAGTGGTGTCACTTTTGGTCATATAATAAATTGATAAATATATAAACTACTTGCGAAAAGTTGTTTTTTTCGTAATTAAAAAATGGATTCCATTATCTACTCAACAGCTCGCACACTTTATGAAATTATGTTAGAATATGCAAATCATTTTGGCTCTTATTTTTCAGCGAAAAGCTACTTTATTTAACTGGACATATCATGAAAGCAGATTGAATTAATGTAAAGTGCTGCTTTTCTCTAGAACAGTCATCAATGATTAATGTAACTTTTTCCATAATTAATACATATTTCCTACATACCTTGAATTTCTGCTTTTGTTTTATTGAATATTTATATCCATCAAATTCTAGATGTATTTGCCTAGGATTGCACTATGTAGTTGTCATTTTTTAAATGATCAGTCTTGAATAAAATATAATTTTTTCCCATGTTAATCTAATTATTAATCTACTTCAATGTATAGTAATTGAAAAATTCATAAATCCCAATACTCCAGTAAAAGTTCATAAGCAAAAATAAACTTATGCCCTGCAAATGGGAAGAGAACGTTGTAGTAATTAAATGTGTAATTTCCTTTTTACACATGAAAAAAAAAAGAGACATAGAAACAATAGTAAGAAAAGAGGAAAACTTTTATATTTCGGGGCATAACTACTATTCACATTTGGCAAAGTTTGGAACTCAGCCTCCTCCACATCACAATTTTGAGTGTTTTTAGTTGCATTTATGTCAGGAGTGCCTTACTTAGCATTCAATTTAATTAAAGCAGCAAGCAGGGGATGAATAGACCGATTTAGCAGATTCTGGTGTTAAAGTAGTGCACATAATAAAATTGGGTTACATAGTTGTTTATGAAAGTACCATTGCCACAGTGCAGAATATTCCATATAGCAGTGCAAATTAAAATATTAACACAGATTACTGCCTAAAATGTTTCCTTACATAATAGTGTTTGCATCATTTGTAGTGGCACATTGCGTCAACATTCTTTCACAGTTTTTACCTTGAAAAAATTCCAGATATCTTCAGGGATATTCAGTATGTGGTTCCTGATACTCCGTAAAATGGACAGTGCCACAAAAAGGGATATATATATATATTTATATAGATATACACACATATAGCGCGCAGTAGGACCCAGACGCCAAGCCAGAAGTTAAGCAGCTGCCCAGCGTGGAGGAACAGTACGGGCCAGGAAGATGCAGGGAGTTAGTGAATAAACGGTGGTGCTGAGTGGTGGTGACAATAATATATATA
This sequence comes from Rhinoderma darwinii, assembly GCF_050947455.1. Taxonomy (NCBI): domain Eukaryota; kingdom Metazoa; phylum Chordata; class Amphibia; order Anura; family Rhinodermatidae; genus Rhinoderma; species Rhinoderma darwinii. Next base: position 133,906,769 of record NC_134690.1, on the reverse strand, counting down.
TATACATATATATATATATATATATATATATATATATATATATATATATATATATATATGTGTGTATATAAAATATAACTGACTGATTGTATAATGGGGAACACAGTAGATCCAAAATAGCACACAATAAAGACATATAATTAGTTCCTCTTTTGATCGATCGAATAATCCATCCAGGATGGGTAACTTCCTCTCATGATGGATCCTTCCAGTTTATTAATAGGTTAGTCCATAGAACTAGAGATGAGCGAACTTATCAAAAGTTCGGTTCGGCTAGTTCGCCGAATTTCACAAACAAGTTTGATTCGGACTGAACCTGTCACTTCCGTGCGCCGAGCATGCTACTGTCCAGGGTGCTGATAGAGTTAATGGGCTGCACTAACTCTTTCAGCAACCTTGACAGTACATGCTCGGCGCGCGGAAAATACAATTTTAATGTAATAAAAAAATAAAAATAATACGTTCGTACTTACTTTCCTCCTGTCCGGCCTCCAGCGATGACGTTTCATCCCTTTCGACGCTGCAGCCAATCACAGGCTGTAGTGGAGGTCACGCACGTCAGGATGACGCTTCATCCCACGTGACCGCCTCTGCAGCCAATCACAGGCTGCAGCGGTGACATGGATGAAACGTCATCGCTGGTGGCCGGACAGGAGGAAAGTAAGTATGAACGTATTATTATTATTTTTTGGCATGTATGTATGTATGTATGTTGTCATGTATGTATGTATATATGTGCATGTATGTTTGCATGTATGTTGTCATGTATGTATATATGCATGTTTGTATGTATATTTGCATGTATATATTTGCATGTATGTATGTATGCATGTGTGTATGTTTGCATGTATGTATGTTGTCATGTATGTATGTTGTCATGTATGTATGTTGTCATGTATGTATGTATATATGTGCATGTATGTTTGCATGTATGTTGGCATGCATGTATATATGCATGTTTGTATGTATATTTGCATGTATATATTTGCATGTATGTATGTATGCATGTGTGTATGTTTGCATGTATGTATGTTGTCATGTATGTATGTTGTCATGTATGTATGCATGTATGTTGTCATGTATGTATGTATATATGTGCATGTATTTTTGCATGTATGTTGGCATGTATGTATATATGTGCATGTGTGTATGTATATTTGCATGTATATATTTTCATGTATGTATGTATGTATGTATGTTTGCATGTATGTATGTTTGCATGAATGTATGTATGTATGTGTGTATGTTTGCATGTATGTATGTATGTATGTATGTTTGCATGTATGTATGTATTTTGTCATGTATGTATGTATGTTGTCATGTATGTATGTATATATGTGCATGCATGTTTGCATGTATGTTGGCATGTATGTATATATGTGCATGTTTGTATGTATATTTGCATGTATATATATATATATATATATATATATATATATATATATGTATGTTTGCATGTGTGTGTGTTTGCATGTATGTATGTTTGCATGTATGTATGTATGTTTGCATGTATGTATGTTTGCATTTATGTATGTTGTAATGTATGTATGTATGCATGTTGTCATGTATGTATGTATGTATGTATGTTTGCATGTATGTTGGCATGTATGTATATATGTGCATGTGTGTATGTATATTTGCATGTATATATTTGCATGTATGTATGTATGTATGTATGTATGTATGTTTGCATGTATGTATGTTTGCATGTATGTATGTTTGTATGTATGTTTGCATGTATGTATGTATGTATGTATGTATGCATGTATGTTGTCATGTATGTTGTCATGTATGTATGTTGTCATGTATGTATGTATGTATGTATATATGTGCATGTATGTTTGCATGTATGTTGGCATGTATGTATATATGTGCATGTGTGTATGTATATTTGCATATATATTTGCATGTATGTATGTATGTTTGCATGTATGTATGTTTGTATGTATGTTTGCATGTATGTATGTTTGTATGTATGTTTGCATGTATGTATGTATGTATGTATGTATGTATGTATGTTGTCATGTATGTATGTATGTATATATGTGCATGTATGTTTGCATGTATGTTGGCATGTATGTATATATGTGCATGTTTGTATGTATATTTGCATGTATATATTTGCATGTATGTATGTTTGCATGTGTGTATGTTTGCATGTATGTATGTATGTTTGCATGTATGTATGTATGTTTGTATGTATGTTTGCATGTATGTATGTTGTCATGTATGTATGTATGTATGTATGTATGTTGTAATGTATGTATATATGTGCATGTATGTATGTTTGCATGTTTTTATTTTTGCATGTATGTTTGCATGTATGTTTATATATATGTGCATGTATGTAATTATGTTTGCATGTATTTATGTTTGCATGTATATTTGTGCATGCTTGTATATATGTATGTATGTATCTTTGCATGTTTGTTTGTTTGTATGTATGTATGTATGTATGTTTTCATGTGTGTGTGTATGCATGTATGTATGTATGTATGATAGTTTGCATGTATGTATGTATATATGTGTGTATGTTTGCATATATGTATATTTGCATGTATATATGTGCATGCTTGTATGTATGTTTGTATATATGTATGTATGTATGTTTGCATGTATGTTTGTTTGTATATATGTCTGTATGGCCATGTATGATACTGTCTGCTAGCGCCCTGTATCTAAGTCAACTTCGCGGCAGGCTTTTATACATGGTATAAGGCTGGGTTCACACGTGGCGGAATTTCACTTAAATTCCGCTGCGGACACTCCGCAGCGTTAATCCGCAGCGGAGCCGTTTGTCCATTGACTTACACTTTAATTTAGCAGTGTTCGTTTAGACGAGGCGTAAAATTCCGCTGCGGAGCATAGGCTGCGGAGCGGAATTTGGTGTCCGCAGCATGCTCTGTCTGTTGCGGAGCAGTGGCGGACTCATGGCGGAATTTCTCCATTGACTTCAATGGAGAGTCAAAATTCCGCAATGAAGTCCGCAGATCTTATGTGTGCTGCAGAGCGTATTGGTTTTACTACCATGACATTTCTTCATTCTGGCTGGATCTATGTATTTCTAGGTCTACAGCCAGACTGAGGAAGTCAATGGGGCTCCCGTAATGACGGGAGCGTTGCTAGGAGACGTCAGTAAATAGTCACTGTCCAGGGTGCTGAAAGAGTTAAGCGATCGGCAGTAACTGTTTCTGCACCCGGGACAGTGACTACCGATCTCAATATACATGTATCTGTAAAAAAATATATAAGTTCATACTTACCGAGAACTCCCTGCGTCTGTCTCCAGTCCGGCCTCCCAGGATGACGTTTCAGTCTAAGTGACGGCTGCAGCCAATCACAGGCCAAGCACAGGCTGCAGCGGTCACATGGACTGGCGCGTCATCCAGGGAGGTCGGGCTGGATGCCGAAAGAGGGACGCGTCACCAAGACAACGGCCGGTAAGTATGAAAATCGTTTACTTTCACTAGGGAAAGTGCTGTCCCTTCTCTCTATCCTGCACTGATAGGGAGAAGGGAAGCACTTTTCCCGCAGTCCGCAGCAGCTAGTCCGCATCAATGTACTGCACATTTTGTGCAGATCCGCAGCAGAATCTGCAACGCAGATTCTGTGCGGCATTGATGCGGACAGTTGCGGAGGAAATCCGCCACGTGTGGTCATGCCCTAACAGTCAGTATCACACATTAAACTGAATCTAAGCCTACGATATGTTTTATTTCATTATTTATTTTTTTACAGGTTTGGTGTTTGGACTACGTCGGTTTCGAGGACTACTTAGATGACGGTTTTTTTCTACAATAAAATGGTTAATGAGGGTTGTGTTGGGGGTGCTTTATTTCAATAAAATATTTTATCTATATCTTTGTCTTTTTCTTTTCAAATTGTATTACTACCACTTTAGTAATGGCTACTGTCTGAGTGACAACATCCATTACTAAGGCGAGGCTTAGTGTTAGCCGGTGCAGAGGCTAACACTAACCACCATTATTACCCAGGGGTGCCGGGAAGAGCTTGGTACGATCCAGTACCCGACCATCTGTTGTGATGGTCGGGTACTGGGGCGGCCGTAGGCTGGTATTATGAGGCTGGGAAGGGCCAAAAACAGTGGACCTTCCCACCCTTGTAATGCTAGGCTGCTGCTGCTGTGTTGTATCTGGCTGGTTATAAAAGTGGTGGGGACCCCACGTAATTTTTTTAAATATTTATTTTAATTTTTTTTTTAAAAAGACATGGGGTTCCACCCAATTTATCATAACCAGCCACATACAACACAGTATTATTAGCCTGGGAATGGACAAAACCAGTGGCCCTTCCCACCCATGTAATGCCAGACTGCTGCGGCCTTGTATATGGCTGGTTATTAAAAATGTGGGGGACCCGTCTATTGTTAAATTTAAAAAAACAACAAAACGACGTGGGGGTCCCCCCCATTTGTAGAACCAGCCCGATACAACACAGCAGCAGCAGCCTAGCATTACAAGGATGGGAAGGTCCACTGTTTTTGGCCCTTCCCAGCCTCATAATACCAGCCTACGGCCGCCCCAGTACCCGACCATCACAACAGATGGTCTGGTACTGGATCATACCAAGCTCTTCCCGGCACCCTTGGTGGTGGTGGGTACCGGGGTAATAATGGGTGGTTAGTGCTAGCCTCTGCACGGCTAACACTAAGTACCGCCTTAATAATGGACGCTGTCAATCAGCCAACTGTCATTATCTAGGCACTAATAAAGTTTAAAAAAAAACACAAAGACAATTATTTTTTATTGAAATAAGAAATCCCCAACAAAACCCTCGTTAACCATTTTATTAAAATTTGAAAAAACGTAGATCTACGCAGTAGTTCAACGAATCGAAGATGTAGTCCAATCGGTACATCAAAATCTGCAACAACATAAAAAAACAGTTATCAATGTGAACAATACCAATACTTCTACTCACCTACACACATATATACACGCACACACAAACAAACAACCATACACAAACACACACATATATACACAAACACAACAAGATATACACACACACACACACATAAACAGACAAACACACACACATATATACACGAACTCACACATATACAAACACTCACATATACACATACACACATATACACAGTTATACACAAACACAACAAGATATACACAAACACGCACACATATACACGACCTAACACATATACAAACAAAAACACACATACCCAAACACACACATATACACAAACACATATACACAAACACACCCATATATACACAAACACACACACATAAACACCCATATACACAAACACATATACAAAAACACACACACACAAACATCTACACAAATACACCCATATATACACACACATATACACAAACACATATACACAAACACACCCATATATACACAAACACACATAAACACACACACACATATACACAAACACACATATAAAAACAAAAACAGACAAAGACACATACCCAAACACACATATATACACAAACACACACATACACAAACACACACACTGTTTCTTTTAAATGCTGCTGGGGAACCCGCTCGATCCACTATATAAGGCTGCGCTACAGTGCAGCATTTAAAAGAAACAGGATCCTGACCTGTCCATAGAGTTTAATGCAGCACAGAGTATTTCAGGAGATGAGCGTGCAGATTCAGTGCTGCTGTGAACTCTGCTCTTACCATTACATAGCTCTCAGTCTGTTACCTCTCCTCCACTCCTGTTCTCAAGAACACCTTCACATGATTGGCAAGTCACCACGTAATGGTAAGAGCAGAGTTCACAGCAGCACAGAGTATTTCAGGAGATGAGCGTGCGGATCTTGTGCGGGGTGGTGACTTGCCAATCATGTGGAGGTGTTATTGAGGACAGGAGTGGAGGAGAGGTAACAGACTGAGCTACGTAATAGTAAGAGCAGTGTTCACAGCAGCACAAATGTTTACAAAGAACCCAATGTTCATTTTTCTAAATTATGCCTAGTGGCTCAGATCAACGTATATATTGTGAAGGTGCGGTCCATGTCTAGTTTCTCACAATGTTGAAATTCTATAGTCTATCCTCCTCAGTTCTTTTGTTTTACTTGGCACCAGCACTCCACGCATTTGAAAAAATACCCAGCTGATTTTAATTCAGGAATGACCTCATAAGTGTTCCTGCTCTTGCTTGTGCTCTCAGTTGGCCACTGGGGGTGCATAGTAAGATGAGCTCATCCCATCTGTTCACATGTTGTGGTGCTGTATGGTGGTGTCTGTTGCTGTAGTGCTGCACTTATGGGGGGACGTGGCCCAGAGCCAAGGAGGCTTGGCACGGTCTGATAGCATGGGTGCTTTTGGACCACTGGGTTGCTCCCTCTGCGGGAGCGGTGCTGCGGTGGCCACCATGTGGTGCTGCAGCCGATAGAGTAGGGACCCACTTTAAAGAGGTCGCCGTGAAGTGGCAAAAGGGCTTATACAGTTTGATCAAAATGTTTACAAAGAACCTCATGTTAATTTTTCTAAATTATACCTAGCGGCTCACATCAACGTATATTTTGTGGATGTGCGGTCCATGTCTAGTTTCTCACAATGTTGAAAATATATGGCTATGGATAAACAGATAGTAGCCGGAAGTATTCCTTTTTAGTGGCAGATGACTTATGGTTTTTATACACATACTTTGTTATCAGAAGAAGCAATGACTTTTTAACAAGCGGTCCAAAAGTTATCTCTTATTGGGGAGTAGCAACAGGTTTTGTGTTATTTTAAAGGACATATATATCTATTATCCGCTACTTCCACAGCCACTACCACATGTGCCAGTGACAGTGTGCCTGATCGTCCTGGAAAGTGAAGAAGCAATGGCTTATTTATTTGAAAAAAAATTGTAAACTTGAAGTATAACAGGGCTGTATAAAGGCTTGATGCAGAACAATATGCTAATTTTTGGTGGCACTATTAGATATATGCAAAACAATGGGTGAAGTCACATCCATGACATATATTTCAGAAGGCAGCGGCACGCTATCAGCCCCAGAATTAATATTATTGAAGAAGATTTGTGAATGATGTGATGACGATTGGTGATTCACAAATTAATGTAAGAAATAAATTGCTTAGCTGCAGCAGCCCTAACCCACAACAATGGCTGCCTGTGTCTTCATAACTAACACACTGACACTAACTGACTTCAATCTCTCTCTAAAATCTATCTACCAAATTATTGAAAATCTAACTGTCCAAACTCATCTCCTCACCCCACTAAGAAATACATTCAAAGACACTAATTTACTATCTAATTGTCTGTTTTACTATTGCTCACTCTCCATCTGATGTCCTCTCTCTCCTTTCTATATCCCCACAAAGAACTAGCATTTCCTGGTTGGGCTGTTCATAGTGGCTATGACTCATATCACTATCATCCAATGACTCCTCAGTGACTAACACCTATACCCCTCATGAATGGCTATGCTAGAAGGATGGCTGCCTGCAAGGTATTATGGGGAAACCTGCCGGACCGCCGCCTGAGGTCATGTGATTCTTTTCCTGTCTTCATCTGATCTGTAAATTAATCGTTCATCTCTAATAATGATAATATAAAATCCACTTGTAATGGTTAAGAGGAGAAAAGAACTGAATAAACTCACCCACTTTCCTTACCTGAAGGTACAAATCCCAAAACCCTGGAATTATACAATTTAGTACACAGTTCTGCTTTAACCCCTTCGCGCACCACCATCACACAATAGCATGTCCTGGTGCAGGGGGTGATGTATGGAGCGGGCTCACGCACTGAGCAGGGCTTTAACAGAAACCTGCAAAAATGACAATATACTGCAATACATTAGTATTGCAGTGTATTGTACCAGCGTTTCAATGATTGCTTGTTCAAGTCCTCTAGGGGGACTAATAAAATTTGTAAAAAAAAAAAAAAGTTTACTAAAGTCTTTAGTAGTAAAAAATATATACATATTGTAGAATTGACAGCGTCAGGCAGGTAGACCACAAGCGGGATTTGGTGTAACAATACAGGGTTTTATTCGGAGCAAATTAAACAGGGTATTTTTCCAGCCACAAATAAAGTCCAAAGGAAAAAAAAAACAATAGATGTTCTTTCTTCAGTCAAACAGAAATTCTTAAAAACCCTTGTTTTTTTTAGTACCAAAACTCAGTTTGTTGCTCACCCAGGAACCGTGTAGTTTCTGGCAATAGTTTTCCACTTCAGAAGAGTCCACCAGACTCAGCACTTCACATTCATGCAGCTCACACATAACACACTCTTCTGCGCCCAAGTCAGTTGGTCTACTTTAATTAAACTAGGAGCCCCACCTGGACTCTAAGTCAGACAGGGAGAAAACCTGGAGTGGCCATTTTTCTGACATAGCATCCACTCCAAAATCCAGGTTATCTGCTTGGTAATCTACATGTAATCTACATGTTGCTCAGTGCCATTTGCTCTGGGGTATACACCACTGAGAGTAGCAGTCTCATTGGCACGTACCTGTCATCTAGCACTTTGCCTGCTAACTGCTTACAATATATATAAAAAAAAAAAACTTTTTCCCATTTTTCCTGTAAAGTAATGTAAAAAATAAAAATAATAAACAAAATTGGTATCACTGCATCCGAAAAAGTCTGAACTATTACAATATAACATTATTTAACTTGCACGTTGAACACCGTTAAAAAATAAGGAAAACACCCAAATCACTGTTTTTTGCTCACCTTAGCTCTAAAAAAAATTAAATAAAAAGTGATCAAAAAGTTGTATGTACCAAAAAATGGCACCAATAAAAACTACAGCTTGTGCTGCGAAAAAATAAGCCCTCACACCGCTCAATCGACAAGAAAAAAAAAAAGTTATGGCTTTCAGAATGTGGTGAACAATAAAACTATATACTAGTATATATTTTTTAACAAATAGTTTTTTCTTTGTAAAAGTAGTAAAATATAAAAACAACAAAATACATTTGAAATCACTGTAATCGTATTGAGCTGCAGAATAACGTTGAGTTGTCATTTTTGCTGCTCGTAGAAACGAAATCCAAAAACAATGGAGGAATGACAGTTTTTTCCAATTTCAGTGGACAAACAAATTTTTTCCAATAAGCCCTCACACCACACCTACTGATGGAAAAATAAAAAAGTTATGGCTTTTGGAAGGCAGGGAGTGAAAAATGAAAAAGAAAAAGAATGGCTCAGTCCTTAATGGGTTAAATATATTCTTTGTTCCTGTATGATCCCTGGTGGTATACTGTATTAGTGTCCGGTGGTATAGTAATGCCTTGTGCTTGTAATTCCTATTACCTGGCTCCTTCACCACACAACTTGGACTATTGACAACATACTGTTTACTAGGAGAGGGCATTGCTAGCCAAAAAGAGTATTTGTGGCTGTCCTTTGATTAAAACATGAACCATTTTAATATCTTCATTTTAAGGTGGGATATTCCAATGCTGTTGCAATTTTTTAATGTTCTCTGGAAGATGTAAAGAAAAACCTTTTTACTCCTGTCGGCTGCCGGGGTTTTTCTGTATCCTGCTACACTTGTGGCACCATTACTGCTTATACTGCAGAATTACACATTTATTTTAACTATATTTAGCAGGCATACTAATTCTAAAGAGTGGAAAATAATACTGTGAGTCTATGTCAATTTAATTACATCTAATGTCCATTATAGAAACAGAAAGAGGATGAAATGATGCTGTGGTTTAGAAAGATAATACCGGTACGAGCGTAAAAACTAACTTACAACCAATAAAATACATGACCCCAGTGCTAGCAGGTAGTCTTCAACCAAGGAATCTTTTACCAATATATTATATTAGTAAATAGATCTATTAAAATCTTGGACTTTGTCTCATTCTGTAACATCCTTATTGCTATTTTCTATTCATGTAAAATCAGAACACGCACCACTTTTTGCTATTTTTATTCCGATCATTCTTTTGCCTATGATCTGTATATTCGATACTGTCAACTACACCTGAAAAGGCATATTATTGTCAGCAACACATATGATAGCTAAAGGAGAATTATTGCATTTTTTTTTTAAATATATGATAACTTAATTATTGTTTTACTTGTTTTTGCTATTCTAATTAATTGACTATGTATTATTTCAGTTATTTCATCATTAAATCATAATATTTTTGAAGAAATTTGTCATGGGATACACAGGAAATCTCTGGTAAGTGTTGCCAGGGAGTACATATACAATCTTGCTTTTTTTTGTCAGCAGTAAAGCAAGTTAATAGCAGAGTCCGATGGACCAGGTTAACACAACAGGTTTCCAGGCAAATCATCAGAAGCACTCATATTCGGGCGCTGTTACCCCGGCCAATTATCAGGCAAACGAGCGTTCACAAAACGCTCATTATCGATAATTACCCTGTGTAAACAGGCCAACGATTAGCCGATGAATGAGCAAATGCTCATTTAGGCAGCATATAATATTATTGTTGTCGGCAGCACATATAGGGACGAGCGATCGGAGTAATGAGCACTCGTCCCCATACATAGCTTCTTGTGGAAGGAGCAAACGAGTGCCGATCAATGAACTGTCCTACTGATCAGTGCCAGAACTGTAAGATGAGTCAGCAACAAGATGACATACTGTATTGGTAAAAAAACAAACTAGGAACTTAGCACCAGGGCCACAGGAAAAACCAGGAACTCAAAGCCAGGACCACAGGAAGTACAAGAAACTTGGCACCAGGACTGCAGGGAGGACCAGGAACTGGCACCAGGACGACAGAAGGGAGCAGAAATTTTGCACCTGGACCACAGAAAGGACCAGAAACTCAGCATCGGGAGTCCTGGAAGGACCAGGAACTTGGCACCAGGAGCACAACAATAATAAAGTATTCGGGAGCACTGGCTGGATACAGATATATGGGCATACACATAATATTCGGGAGCATGGAAGCAGGCTGGATACAGACATATGGGCATACACATAATAATAAGAATTGAGGAAAGGTGCAACCAGTCACACAAATTATGCAGCTCATAGAATAAAGATAGAACACAACCAAAAGTCAGACTGAGACTAGCAACTACCAGTCATTGAGCTGCAAATCACAAGCCATTGGTACCAAACCCAGAAGAACTTAAACATTTGAACCTAGTAAGTAATATAATGCAGATTTCTGGCCAATGTATGTACTAAAAAATAACATCTTCCAAAGGATGGTTTGATATATGAAACACAGAAAACATATATTGAGTGCTAAATTGCTCACTTTTTTTAAGGGAACAAAATGACAAAACACCTTGAAAATTGTCATTTACCCCCACCCCACCTCTAATCTGGATAGTCACAACACAATTTTTTATCATAAAATATGTTTAAAGTGTTTTCCAGGATTTTATAATGAAGGTTGAGTCTTAGAATATGCCACCAATGTATGTAAAGCCTAGGACCCACACCAATCAGCAGAAATAAGGGTCAGTGCCGTCTTCACTGTGGTACCCCGCACAATGACGTTCATATGAGTGTTTGGTCGTTGGTTTGGTTTCTGTGTCTGGTACTGCAGTTTAGCTTCTGATTGGGACTGAGCTGTACTATAAGAGCAAAGACTAACTAATATGGACTTCTATGCTTACAGTTACTGCATCACGCCAGTGTGTACCGCTGCTCCATTGTTCTGCCATTTATTATTCTATACATTTCACTGGCATTATAGATGTCATTTAGGTTATTATATTAATTGTAACAGCATATAACAGGTTATATTCTTTTCGTTGTAATTGACATTTACCAATAATCACACCAGGAATATATGTTGCAGGTAAATTGAAAATAAATCATTCATACAAGTCAACAAATGTATTTCCAAATTCAAAAATCTGTGGCTAGGTAAAGGTTTTTAAAAGGACAGAGGCAATTTATAGCTGACCTTGTATTATACGAGATGCAATAATAGCCACAATAAGCATCTACCGGTTGCCAGTCAAATAATCTCAATTAATCTCATGATGAATGTTTGTGAAATTACAGTTCATTGAAAATAATGTAGGGATTAAAATCAAATCCTTCAGGAAATAATTAGCTGTTGGAGAAATGCTGAACAGCATTTCCACTGACGGATGAGTTGAACGCATTATTGATAATGTGAGGGGGTGGATGCATGCATGCTTCTCCTGTGTTTATGATGGCCACCTGAGCAAATTCAAAAGGGCAAGATCTCTCTCTAATGTTATTGGCATTTAACTGATCAAAGCCAAAGTGTGTCGCTATACATTATTCTGTTCTAATTAATTGTTCAAATCCACCATCGTTATATAGCCAATGCTGATATATGGCATCACAGAAAACCATTTTACTCCGTGAATGTCATGGAGCAAGTGCATATAGACTCATGTGGATTGCTTCATGCTGGATATTCCGATACTGTAGTATTTTCAATACATTTTAATGAAAACTAAAATGGTCATTATAAGTAAAGGCAAGAGGGTATTTATACGTGAGAATCTGAAGTCCAAGTGAGCATAGAAGGTTTAAAACCTGGTCGGTAGGTCAAGGTCAACACAAAATTCATAGCACATCAGAGAAACTACTGCAGCAGGTGATGCCAAGGAACAAAAAACTGGTTCTTGGCAGCAAAAACAACACAATTCCTAAGTTTGAAAAACATACCACAGACGGCTAATGAATAGTTCTACAGTGTCAAGAAATTCCTTCCATGAGTTAAAGGGAAAAAACGCAGAATTACTATGTATAACTTAAAATGTAAAAAGATCCTTTGGCATTGATCTCCAAAGAATCAAATAGTTTTCTGTAGTGAGTATTTTATTGTTCTGCACCATTTAAGTGCACTACTTACAGCTAGGCTCCCATTGTCATGAACAGAATTCATAGAACATATTCTACAGTCTTCACACTGCTTTAAAAATTCCTGAATTAACAAGTAGATGGCATTAGATCACTATGTAATACATTATAAATAGTTAGCTTGGTTTAAAAATAACCACATCGCTCTTAATAAGCAAATTCAATGATTAAGTCTGTTTATTTAATTTATTAGTTACTGTATATAATGTAACCTTTCCACATTTTCTAATAATTCAAATAACCACTGTAAAGGTTATGGTAATTTTTTTTTCCTGTTCATGTTTATATGTCATGGGAACACTACAGCCTGATTAAAAAATCGTATTGTTATTTTATAAAAAAAAAAAAACAGTAATAGGAAACAGTTGTCGTTTCAAATTTAGAACCAATGAAATGTCATATTATGCAACTACTCCCACTAGGCATTGCTTATGAATATATATGGCACATCTTTCACATTTGTCAAGTATTTTAGTAGGTAAATAATTGCTCATTAGTATTTCTTGAGGAACAGTATGGATAAGATTACATTTTATCAAAAGGAAAATAAAAACACTACTCTTTTTTTTTTTATATAGTCATTTGAGATCTTCACACAACCGATGTTCACAATAAGAGACTTATCAATTACTGTAATTTGTTCATTTAATCTGGCTGAATAGCAATGCTTTTGGTTGTTTTTACATGTGTCGAATGACACCGACTTTTCTCCATGCGGCAAATTACCTCTTTGCATAAGGTAATTGGCCGTGCAGAAAAAAAGACTGATTTTCGGCACATGTGCAAGAACCCTTTATTCTTTATTTAACCAATTAGAATTACCTTAACCCCTTAACGAACAGGCCCACTATACTGCATATATAATATTTTACCTTTGTTCTGTGGGTTGGTACTATTACGGCAATACCACATATGGGCAATACCACATTTGTATCGTTTTTTATGCTTTACTACATTTAAAGGCCATACTTACAAATGGACACAGACAGGTCAGAAACGCTGATGAAGGAGAGTGAACAGGTGCATTAAATAATAATAGCTACTCCCACTAGTCTTGAGGGGAGTGGAGTGTGGTGCATGGGATGTGTAGTAAAAATAATAAATGAATGGTGGATGTGCGAGTGATAATAATATAAGTGAAATAAAAGGGGGCAGTAATGAGTAAAGTGCATAAATAAAGGTAAATGAATAATGGGGGACAAGTGTGTGAAACATGGAGGGATAGTGTGTAAGTCATGAGGCGCAGCGTGTATAGCCAGGTAAAAGCCTATTTGTGACGCCTTGATAATTCATAGAGCGGGCTACCCTGCTTACTATGCCAAACAACAGCACACCATGTTCTCCCAGCATCAAAGACCCGGCTGTGTCCAAAAGAAGCAAATATAAGTAAGAATGAAAAATACCTGGGGTATTAGTAATCATTTTGGCCAAAAGGACGCAAGCTCGTAATCCACCACAAGGATCCCCAGACTGGCGAGTCCCTAACTCCCTAACTGGAACTAAATGTTCCTGATACACCAACCAAACCGATAAAAACAAGGGGACATATATACACAAAAACACTGAAAAAGGCCATACTTACAAATGGACACAGACAGGTCAGAAACGCTAATGAAGGAGAGTGGAAAGTAGTCTGGGGATCCTTGTCGTGGATTGCGAGCTTGCGTCCTTTTGGCCAAAATGATTACTAATACCCCAGGTATTTTTCATGCTTACTTATATTTGCTTCTTTTGGATACAGCCGGGTCTTTGATGCTGGGAGAGTATGGTGTGTTGTTGTTTGGCATAGCAAGCAGGGTAGCCCGCTCTATGAATTATCAAGGCGTCACAAATAGGCTTCTACCTGGCTATACACGCTGCGCCTCATGACTTACACACTATCCCTCCATGTTTCACACACGTGCACCCCATTATTCATTTATTTTCATTTAGGCACTTTACTCATTACTGCCCCCTATATTTCACTTATACTATGTCACGGAGCGGGTTAGTGGACCCACTAGGCCGTACCGCCAAAGCGGGAAGGCAGCTGGCCAAACCACAGGAAACCCCAGAAATACAATGTCCTGCACAAGGGTACCTGAATAGTCCAGATGGTGGCAGCAACTCTGGCACAGATGAGATGGGTGCAGCAGATGGCGCCAAACGTGGCGGTTGACACAGGAGCCGCAAGCTGCGCCAGACGTGGCGGATTCCTCTCCACGTGGCAGAGGACACAGGACGTGGCGGATTCCTCCGGACGTGGCAGGTGACACAGTACGTGGCAGATTCCTCCGGACTTGGCAGATGACACAGTACGTGGCAGATTCCTCTGGACGTGGCAGATGACACAGGACGTGGCAGATTCCTCTGGACATGGCAGATTCCTCTGGACGTGGCAGATGACACAGGACATGGCAGATTCCTCTGGAAGTGGCAGATGACACAGGACGTGGCACAACTTGATACTTAGGCAAAGCACGGGAAACAGGAACGGGGAACAAGGCACGGGTAACAACAGGAACGGGAAACACTAAGGGACCATTTGCAAGACAGACTGGGAAAACTAACAACGCTCAGGGGCCTTCTTATAAACCAGGAAATCGTGGCAGTTGATGATGATGACGATTTCCTATTGCGCGCGCTGGCCCTTTAAGGCCGAACAGAGCGGAAGTGAGCGCTGGCGTCTCCTAGGAGGGAGACGGGGACCAGCGCTCACAGATCCATGGCTGCGGGCGTCGGGAGCTGAGTGAACCCGACGGCCCGCGGCCATGGACGCTACATACTATTATCACTTGCACATACACTTGCACATACACTATTCATTTATTATTTTTCACTACACCTCCCATGCACCACACACCACTCCCCTCAAGACTAGTGGGAGTGGCTATTATTATTTAATGCACCTGTTCACTCTCCTTCATCAGCGTTTCTGACCTGTCCGTGTCTGTTTGTAAGTATAGCCTTTTTTCAGTGTTTTTGTGTATATATGTCCCCTTGTTTTTATCGGTTTGCTTTACTACATTTGCACAAGGACATTTTTTGCAGGACAACGTGTAGTTTTCATTGGTACTATTTTGGGGTACATGGGACTTATTGATTAACTTTTATTTTACGCATGGAATCGAAATAAAAAGGAATTTCAACTGTGTTTTTTTTTGTATGATGTACACCTGTTACATGTGTTAAAGGGGTTTTCCAGGGACACAACATTTTTGAACTAATACTTTGTAAATGTAAATATTTAATAAAGTTCCTAAAATATAGTTTTTATTAAATCTGAACACTTTCCTTCCTTTTCTCCCTACCTCTGCCCTGCCGGAAGTTCTGATTTTCATCTGCTACTTTTTGTCTCTCGACAAAGAGCCCACTCTCTCTGTCAAAACCATTTAAATTACGCGGTCGCTATTGACTGAACCATTTAAGGGATAAAATGGCCAGGATTGAAGGTCTCCCCAATCCCAGCCATTGCAGCGGGAGCCCTGCTGTCAGTCACAGCCGGGCTCCCACAATGATCGTGCAGGCACAGCTTCTGTGCTTACACAATTACATCATGTACATGCACCTCGGAATGTGCAAATGGAAGCCTTCCCATGACATGCATGTATGTGATTATGCGTTAAGTTATGCATGTATGTGATTAGCTTCCATTTCCCTCACCATTGAACTCAATTTTGATGGAAACCCAGCTAATGGTTTCCATCTGTCACTGTTGTGACAGGGTTCCGTCGTTTTGACAAAATCAATAGCGCAGTCAACTGTGCTATTGGTTCCCTCAAAAACAACTGAACCCTATCACAGACAGACAGAAACCATTAGCTAGGTTTCCGTCACCATTGATATCAATGGTGAGGGAAACGGAAGCTTAGGTTTCCGTTTGCCTTTCCGTTGAGGGGTTAACCCGACGGAAACCTCCAACGGAACCCCTCAACAGAAGGGCAACGGTGGTGTGAACAGGCCCTTAACGCTTCAGCCAAGTGTCAACTTAATTGACTTTCTTGGTCTCATACAGGGGTAATTTTTGATCGAATAAAGCACTGAAAATCGTTACTAGAATGAATTTGACATATGTTTTTAATATCTGCCAATTGTGAGTTAAAAAAGAAACTAGGTTTCTCCTTGCTTCTTAATATACACATTCTCCCAAGAAATATTATAAGAATACATGGCTCTGAACATATATGCCGTCACTGTGATATACACGTCAATGGTTTTGAATGCATAGTTGCACATATTAGCTAAAGGGGTAATTCTAAAACTTAACTGAGGATTAATCTTCTTGTCTAATGGAGATGAATGTACAATTTATTGGTGACATGCTGCACATTCAGAAAAATATTGCATGGACATATGTGACTTTGGCGCACATACTGCACTTTATAAAACCTGGTAAAACTGGTTGGATATGTTGTAGGCAGTACAACAGCTGTCAGCTGTCTTTATAAATTTGGCGCATATTTGGGACCACACTTCTAAACTGTAAACTGTACTCTATACTTTTGAAATTGATCATACCAATCAAATGATAACCAAAAGAAAGTTCCAACTTTGGAGGAGTTTTCCATTTTGGGCTTTAAAAATATTAAACTTTCAAGAAGGGATGCAAATATATAAAATGGTATGCATGTACTAGACTTTCATTGTAAAAAATGTTTACCTTAACATGTGTTAATACATTAATCACTGTGTGCATTATCCTTGTATTATGATGCTGTGTTCATTATTCCTGTGATGTGAAATCACTGTGATCCTTAACATTTTTCTATGCCATTGTTATGCTTATTATGCCTGTGATCTCTGAAAAATTATTGTGCACAGTATCCCCATGCTGTGGTCCCTTAGCATTTAGCTGTGACGTCACTATGTTTATTATCCCTGAGACTCCTGTGACATCACTGAATGCATTATTCCCTTACTGTGACAACACTGTGTGCAATAACCCTTTCCTTTAACTTTACAGCATTTATTATTCATCAACTGTGACATGGTTGATTGTGGTTGTCATTTATATTTTGTGTTATGACTTTGCATTGTGATACACTGTGACAGTGATTATTGTACTATGCCATCACTGTGTGTATCTGAGCACAGTAACATCACTGTGACTATTATTCCTGTGCTGTTACTTCACTTTGGTTATTATTCTCGTACTGTGACATCACTGTTTATTATATTTGTTGTGATTTAACTGTATTTATTATACCTGTACTGTCAAAACACTTTGCTCATCTTACATATTCACCTACTTGCGATCCAGCACCTTCTGTGAGCCTCTCCAGCCGCCACAATGAGGCTCATAGTGAGACTGGCAAGAATGTTGGGCGGAACATGCAAATTGATCTGCTGCTATACCAATTACATGGTTCTGCTACATTACTTGTACCGACCCAACTTATCCGATCAACCTTAGTGTCGCTTCTGTCTGACTTCTGTGGACTTCGTCTGAACTGAATGACCACACTGTGGTTCCCATTTCCTGTGCATTTTTCCCAGAACATTTATAGTGACTTTACAAGTTGTCTATAGCAACTGTTTTCTTTGTGTCTGATTAGCCAGTGGGGCTATTATCTGGAAAATCAATCACCACACCAGCTAGTGCCAAATAAGTCCTAGGGTCAGCTGAGTAACTCGACTCTAACTAAAGTCATGGGAAAGGGGGTAGTATAGGGGAAATTGTGCCATCCAGTTGGTTCTTTCTCTAGGTATCGCAGGAATCGGATTATTACAGTTCATTAACCTTGTTCTTTGTCTTCACTTTGTTTATTTAGGCGGAATATCATTGTGTTTATTATATCTGTACAGTCCCTGTGTTTATTTTCCCTGTGCACTGATGTGTGCATTATCCATGTACTGTGACTTCACTCTATTTATTTTTTCTGTGCATAAGAGGTGCAGAGGTTGCAGTTACATCTGGGAACTGGTGCCTAAGGTTGCGTGAAGTCTAATCCATCTTCAATGCCACTGCCTAGTTAATCCACCTCTCCCCTCGCTCTTCTAACACCGTTCCTATCACTTGACCAGCGAATTCATTTCAAAATAATCGGAATGCCATTAGAGGCATAACTAGGGAGTGCAGCTGCAGTTGCGCTCAGATACAGGAGCTGAGGGGGACTGTGCCATAAGAGGAGACCAGTACTTTAAAAGTGATAATTGAGGGGTCCTGCCATAGATTTAGCATTATGGTGCAGGGGTTTCAAGTTACACATCTGAATGACATACACGGCAGTCTACAACCAGTCTCCTCTTCATATCTCTGCTCTAACCCACATAATCTCCGGTCCTCGCAAGACATTCTTTTCTGCTCTCCTCTTGTCCGTTCCTTGTCTGTTCCTCCCATCTTCATCGCCAAGATTTCTCCCATGCATCCTCCATTCTCTGGAACTGTCTGGGAGTTGAAAAAATATTCAAAAATATGTAATAATAATGTTGTTTCGGGGGCATATTTTGCATCAAGGCCTAGGAACTATAACTCACACCTCTGGATTTAAACCTGCCAATGGATAAAAGGATACCCTTTAGGCATATGTGTGCACATTAAATACATAGGCCTATACAGATATATAATAAAGAAATGGACTTGCCAACCAGCTTCATGGGTAGTGAGATCACACTGGTGCACGGATGCAGGAGGGTGGGGTTCCAAGTGATATATCCATGTAAAAGAGAAGAATATCAAGCAACTTCATGTGATAAAAGAAATCTCCTTCTTTAATCCAACAATGTACAGGCAGAAAACATGGTTGCAGACAGACGGGCAAAAGTTATAGCTTACGCTTTTCAGGTTAAACTGACCCTAACTGATAGCATAAGGTCTTAAGAATAAAGAAAGAGATATTTTATTACATGGAGTTGCTGGATATTCCTCTGCTCTACTTGGATGTATATATATGAAATGTTGACAAAATGTGGTGTGAACTGAAATCCAACAAACAGTAAGTTGAAGTTTCTTTAAAGACCAATTTGAAAACACACAGATAAGACAAAAAAAATAATACAATGAAACGGTGTGTATTCCCGTGTATAAACCCAGCACAGTTAAGCATATAGAACAAAAAGACATGTCTTGGGCCCTGCTGACAAAATCATAAAGGTGATAGCAAACTGGCATAAAAAAAATCAAACAAATATAAAGACATCAGGTCAAGGTAGAAGTAAAAAATACTAGTATACGTACTAACAGTTTTCAGATTACAGTAGAAAGCTAAATTCATAGAGAGAAGACTATAAAGCAAAAGTATCGAGACTGTGAGAATGTGGCAAGGTAAAAATAAATACATAGGCTGCTCCTTGGGCTACTGAACAGACACCAAGGGAGGTTTTTAAGCTCTGCTGAGAGGGTCAAATTGCTTAATATTTAATAGTTCCAGCAGTGATTCTAATCCCCTGTAGGTGGCTGAGTTATTGGAGTCTGTTAAGACAATCAAGGGCAATAGAGAAGGCTTGTCGGAGTCATGTAGTGTTTGGCTCTTCTTACAGATTTGACTGTACCTCATATACTGATTCCATTTCTCTATGTATTTTATAATTTTCTGCTTAACCATCAGTAGCCTTCCATGTAAATATTTTGAGGTCACTATATGATATTTGTGTTTACATAGAAACATTACAAATGTCTAATATCATAGAACAAACACAGATATTTAATATTTGAACAAAACAACTTCTCTATATTGTAGTCACACTTAGAGAAAAGTGTAATTCTATTGTATGTGTATAGATGAATACAGTTTACTACTTTGCGTAGCATAATATACCATAAACCAGAACTTCTGATTTATTTGTTAACATTTATATACTGTAGCAAAATATTCCACAGCATTGTACAGACATTGTCATCACTCACATCAGTCCCTTTCCCCAATGGGACACACAATCTAATTTTCCTATACACATACGTACTAGAGCCAATATCAGAGGAAGTCAATTAATCAATATGTTTTTGGAATTTGAGAGGAAGCTGGAATACCTGAATAAACCCACAGAAACACGGGGAGAGCATAAAAACTCCAAGTGCCAACCACTGAGCCACCATGCTTCAGCAATCAAACACATTCTAAGAGTTTCTAGTTAATTTTATTAAGCATAAGAACAAAAAGAATACATTGCTTACGTGTTCAATTATTAGATTTAAAAGAATAATACAGCTGGATTTTACCAAGATAACCTAGTTTGATCTCATGCCTGCCAGTATCACATGCTTGCCATAGCTGTGCCCCTGAGTTGTGTCTTGTCCTTTTTTTCACCTGCACTAAAACCTAGACCTCCTCCATTTCTTTCATAAAGAGCACATCCATATACAATCACAAAGTAGTGAAACCTAGAAAATACTGATCTTTGTTTTTTCTATATGTCATTAGACAAATAGAACATGTAGTACAGACAGTATGCTATAGAGAAACAATGTTAAATGTGCAATTCAGCTAAGCACAATTTTTAGGCCAGTCAGCAATTTTATCATCTATCTATACAGTTTGCATTTATTATTGTGTTTCTCAGCTACAGTAGTTTGAATATTTTTAGATGACTCTCTGCCACAGAGATGTAGAGCTGATCTTCATTTTCCACTTCTTATAGTACACAGACATACAGGCTGTAATGATTTGTAGACTAATTCACATCCAGTCATTGCTGACAATAGGGGAGGGATAACTTATCTAGGAAAGTTGAATTAAGAATAAATCAAGTCATTTCTGACATAAAAAATTACAATGGATGAACAGTACTGGAAATATTTCTAAGCAATTCCTAAATACAAGTTCTAGTACCTTCACCGCCAAGGGACAAGTTTTTCTTTATTTCATATCTTTGCATATAAACAGTTTAATAATGTGAGCTTTATTCTCAAATAAAACATGAAAAAAGGCTTAATTACTAGTTATCTAATATTATGTTTTTACAATGGGTAAGTATTTTTTAACACTAAGTAAATTGCAGAAAGTATAACTAAGATAAGTGCCCTTCTGCAGTGCTGATGACTTTCGAGAATTCACATCTATGTGAATAAGAATACAGTATATATACTTTAGCTGAATAGTCATTTTGCTGCCGGAGGCAATAACTGTTTAATACCTAAGCATTTGAATACGTGTACAATTCAAATATTGACACCTCAAAGAACAACTAAAGAAGGTTTGTGACAATCTCTGAAATGAACAGGATATATGCTATGCATATAGATTATGGTAGTAGACATTTCATAAAGCTCTTCCCTGCCTTGTTCACTAATATTGTAATGCCTTGGATTGCCAATCTGATTAACCCCTTTAATGCCGCAGATAGTTTTGCCCGTTCTCACAGAGCCCTATTTTTTTTAAATCTGACACGTAACTTTTTGTTGGATTAACTTTATAATGTTTTTACTTATCCAAGCAATTCTGAGATAAAAATGTTATAATAATCATATTTTCATAACTTTTATATTTTCAATCATAATTCAAAACTTAATGTCAGTGGTAAATTTTGATCTATACATTCCTTGTTTATTTGTGAAAAAAAAAAAAATGTACCGAAAATTATAAAAAATTTGCATTTTTCAACATTTTAATTTCTCTGCTTGTTATAACGATAGTCATACCACACAAAGTAGTTAAAGTGTAGCTAAACGTTTGACAAACGGAAAAAGCCGAACAGACACGAACCGGCTGAGCGCTCACACGAGTGCTTCAGCTGCTTCGTTCTAGAGATTGGTGGGGGTCTCAGTGCTCGGACCCCCACCTATCCAAACTTCTGACATGTCACTATGATATGTCAGAAGTTTGTCATATGTTTAGCTACACTTTAATCATTACAATTTACTATAGTTTTACTTTATGTTGGCATTATATTTTAAAAGTAATTTTTTTTTAAGATGTTATATGGCTTAGAGGTTTAGCAGCAATTTTTCAAATGTTCAAGACAATATCTAAAGCAGATTTTTTTAAGGACCAATTTAGTTCTGAAGTGACTTTGAGGGTCCCCCATACATCACCCAATTTAAAAGATTGCACCCCTCAAAGTATTCAAAACAGCATTTAGAAAGTTTGTTAACCCTTTAGGTTTTTCACAGGAATTTAAACAAGAATGGGGGTGAAATGTAATATTTTTTTTATTTTTTTTGCAGGTATGCAATTTAATAATTTTTTCTGCAACATAGTAGGTGTTGCCAGAGAAAAACAACTTAATCTTTATTACCCTGATTCTAAAGTATTTAGAAATATCCCATATAGTATGTGGCCCTACTGTGATACTTGAGTGAAACACAGGCCTCAGATATAAAGGAGCACCTTGTAGATTTTAGGGCCTTCTTTTTATTACAAAGTTTTCCAGGAAACATTATAGGTTTGCAGAGTCTTTGAGGTACCAAAACATTATAAACATCCCAAAAAAGACCCAGTTTTTGAAACTACACCCCTCAAGGGAGTTATCTAGGGGTGTAGTGAGCATTTTGACTCCACATTCATAAATTTCACTAGGAATATAAGAGAAAAACCACACTACAATTTGTTACGCAATTTTTCCAGAGTACAGCAATACCCCATATTTAGTCATAAACTGATGTTTAGGCACACGGCAGGGCTCAGAAGGGAACGAGCGCCATTTTGCTTTTGGAGTGCAGATTTTGCTTTATTGATCATACCGCATTTTCAGAGTCCCTGATCTACCAGTAAAGTGAAAACCTAAAGAAGTGAACTAAACCCCTTTTTGTGAACTAAACCCCTCAGGCATTCATCTAGGGGTGTAGTGAGCATTTTGACCCAATAGGTGTTTCATAGATTTTATTAGAATTTAATATTTTTTCAATAATATGTAGTTTTAGTTGAAAATGTTTCATTTTCACAAGGGGTAATAGGAGAAAAGAAAAACCTATACTTTGATACACAATTTCTCCAAAGTAAGGAAATACCCCATATAAGGTTTTAACTGCTGTTTGGGAAATAACAGGACTCAGAAGGGAAAGATTGTCATTTGGCTTTTGGAGCACATATTTTGCTGGATTGTTATCTGGGCGCCACGACGCATTTGCAGAGTCCCTGAGATACCAGTTCAGTGAAAACCCCAACTAGTGACCCCATAATGGAAAATATACCCCTTGAAGCATTTATCATGGACTGTAGTGAGCATTTTCACCCTAAATGTGTCTTCCAGAAATTAATGTGTAGCGGATGGCGCAAAGTGGAAATTGCAAACTTTTTCCCAGCTTGTGCAACTGGAGACATACACCCCATATATTGTTAAGTGGGTTCTCCCAGGTATAAAAATGTAATTGTCACGTTGGGTACGTGGACCCACTGGGCCGTACTGCCTTAACGGTATGGCAGCTGGCCAACAGGACACAGGTCAAAGTCTATAATTCGTATAGGGGAACCTGTGGTAGCTTCAGACAGTAGAGAGGCAGGCTCGGAAGGGACTTTGGCAGCAGGCAGACTCCAGGCGTGGTGTAACAGGACAGGTGTGGTACACAGCAAAGCACGACTCCAACTCAATACGTCACTTGACCAGGATAGCACGGGATACAGGTTACAGTTAGCAGGAACGTGAAACACTGGGAACTGGAAGACACTAGGAGACCATTTGCAGAGACAAACTAGGGTAATGACAACAAAGCTCAGGCAAGGCAGGAAGGGGCCTGAAAGGGGCTAATTTGGCAGTTTAACTTAGGTGCGTGCGCTGGCCCTTTAAGAGCGGTCACGAGTGTGTGCGTGCACCCTACGGGACCGTGTCGAGAGAAGCGGAAGTGAGCGCTGGCGTCTCCTGATTAGGAGTTGGGGGCCAGCGCTCACAGATCCATGGCTGCGGCCATCAGGAGGTGAGTGAGCCTGACGGCCCGCGGCCATGGGCATGACAGTTATACATGTGGACATAAACTGTTGTTTGGCACACTGTAAGGTTTTGAAGGAAGGGAATGCCATTTGGCTTTTGGAGTGTGGGTTTTGCTTGGTAGTAGTTTTGTTTGGTACTTTTCTGGTATTTAAATTTATAATGTGGGGGCATATGCAATCTGTCCGGGCATAATAAGGGGGTATAGTAATGGGGTAAATAAATAATCAAATTAATAATCCATGGATGTTGTGGTACGCTTTGAAGCAATCCTTTATGCACAGATCAGGTTTTTCAGGGCAGGTGTCGCACCTATAAATGGTGTCCTTTCTTATCCCCCTTTTGGAACACATTCTGCACCTTTTATGGACATTTTCCTACTTTGCAGTTTATACAGACTTTGCTAGGAAAGTGTTGCCCTAGTACAATATGGGCATCCTAGTTTTCAGCAGTTGTGCTTAGGCTCTCCCCATCCTCATTTCTAAATATTAGAGCCTTGATAACTATTTCTTGAAACTGAAGGAATGTGCCCCTCTGGACTGCACATTTGGATTTTTTTTTTTCATTCCTGCCTTACTAGAGCCATAACTTATATTTTCCCATGGATCTAGCTGTATGAGGGCTTATTTTACACGTGACCAAGCTGTAGTTTTTATTGGTAGAGCTGCTGATTGACAGGCCTCTTTCCTGCAGCACTGGAAACTCATATCCTTTTCAGAAGGTCTACAGAAGTAGCATTCAGCACTCTCTGTTCAGAGAGCTAAAAAGCAGGCACTCTGAGCATCTGCTGTTTCAATCTTTTTCTTGAACATTTTATAGTTGGCCTTTCATTTACCCCATCAGGACCAAGCCTTTTTTGCCCTTAAGGACGCAGCCCCATTTTTCAAATCTGATATGTCTACTAAATATCCATGCTCCAGTATTGTACAATCTTTGACTTCTTCACTAGCCCCATGTGCAGCACAAGGCCACAAAAAGTCCTTAACTCTGCTGGGTACACATGTAAGACTTAGCAAATAATGATGTGGGGTTTTGATAAAAAAAAAACTGCTGGAGCTATAAATTAGTCTGGACCATCATTTTGCATCATTGCATTTTGAGAGTCATATCTGTTTTATTTTTCCATTGATGGAACTGTGTGAGGTTTTTGTCAGATGAGCTATAGTTTGTATTGGTACCATTTTGTGGTACAAATTATTTTTTTTATCACTTTTTATTAATTTTTTTTGGGAGGTGAGGAGATTAAAAAACTGGCACTTTTTTTGTAAAAAATTTTTTTAACAACATTTGCCAGTCGGTATAAACAATATCTCACCTTTATTCTGCAGGTCGATACAATTACGGAAATACAAAATGTATATATTTTTTACTTTACTACTTTCACACAAATAAAACACTTTTTTCTAAAAAAAAATATCATTTTGGTAACACCATATTCTGAGAGCCATAACTTTTTTTTTTGTCAGGCCTTGTTTTTGCAGGACAAGCTGTTGTTTATATTGATACCACTTTAGCATACATGTGACTTTTTTTATCCTTTTTATTTCAATTTTTTGGAGGTGAGGTGACCAATAATAAGCAATTTTATTTTTTTTGTGGTGTTTACCGTGCAGGATAAATAATATCTCATTTTTATAATTCAGGTCGTTACAAATGCAGCGATAACTATTATGTATAGTTATAATTTTATTTTGTTAAATTATAAAGGACTTGATCAGGGAAAAAAAGGTGATCCTTGTTTTTATTACTTAAACTTTTTAGCTTATTTTTCTAAAACATACTCGTTTTTACTTTTTTTTTTACAGTCCCACAAGGGGCTGAATCTTATGATCGCCTATAAAAAACACTGCACTACCTCTGTAAGGCAGTGTATTGTAACTGTCATTTTTCCACTGATATGCAGCCTAATATTAGGCTTCCGTACATGGCAGACCATTGCTAGGTTTCCTGGCTGCCAAGGCAACCATCAGCATCCCGCAATCGCAGGGAGACGATGGGGTACAGAAGGGCCACTTTGATATTGAGGTCGCTATTGACCACGGCATCTAAGGGGTTAAATTGCTAGAATCGGAGGTAACACGAGGAGGTCGCTGTATATTACAGCCGGCACCCGCTATGGTTATCGTGAATGCAGCTCCTGCAACCGCTTCATCTTTCAGACATAACTGCATGCTCATTTGCTAAAATGGCATACAGTTACGCCCAAATGCGAAAAGGGTTTACAGATACAAAGCAAGGAGTTGTCATAAATGTAACATATTCAGACTCAGTATAGTTTCTAGTGAGTTACTCATGCAGTCAGTTTTGGTATGCCTCTTTTGAATTTTCACATCAATGGCCTTGCAGATGGCTAGAAGGTAAGATGTTCATATTAGAAATGGAACACTACACTATGTAGGATAATAATCATAGCAGAGGATAATATATTAAAATAGATTTAGAATAATTGGAAAATTGGATAGGGAAATTGTAAATTACAGTGTGCATAGTAGAAAAATGGAAGGCTATACACAATGTGGTTATTTCGGATACAATTAAATACAAAATAGAATGGAAAATAGGAATGAGTTCTAAATTCCTGGTTCAGGGTAAGCTTTATGCAAATATGGACATAAAGTTAACCATGAAACATTAATGCTACTATACAGTAGTGCATAAACATATTCAGATTCCCATGCAAAACTTATGTCAAGGTCAGGCCCCTGGACAGGATTGTGGACGCACTATGTCACTATTAGGGTATGTTCACACGTCCTATTTACGGACGTAATTCGGGCGTTTTTGCCCCGAATTACGTCTGAAAATAGCGTCTCAATAGCGCTGACAAACATCTGCCCATTGAAAGCAATGGGCAGACGTTTGTCTGTTCACACGAGGCGTAATTTACGCGCCGCTGTCAAATGACGGCGCGTAAATAGACGCCCGCGTCAAAGAAGTGACCTGTCACTTCTTTGGCCGTAATTGGAGCCGTTATTCATTGACTCCAATGAATAGCAGCGCCAATTACGCCCGTAATGGACGCGGTGTTCAAGCGCCTGCACATGCCGTTACGGCTGAAATTACGGGGATGTTTTCAGGCTGAAACATCCCCGCAATTTCAGCCGTTACGGACGCCCTCGTGTGAACATACCCTTAGGGTATGTGCACACACACTAATTACGTCCGTAATTGACGGACGTATTTCGGCCGCAAGTACCACACACCGAACACAGTGCAGTATGGGACAGTTGTCCTGTAGCGAGGCAGGGACTCCTAGCATCGTACATAACTATGATGCTAGGAGCCCGGCTCCCTGCACTGTGTTCGGTCCGGTACTTGCGGCCGAAATACGTCCGTCAATTACGGACGTAATTAGTGTGTGTGCACATACCCTTAGATTTGGCTTTGGGCAAAACCAGGGAGGCAAAATCTATTCAATTTTGAGATTTTCACCTCAAAACACCCCTCATGGTGGTATGGACTTTGTGCAGGGAACATGGATTAGTTGGTGGAGCACTCTCTAATAGCAACGTTTACCTGCTTGCAGATGATTTTGTTTTAAGTGTGGTACTAGAATCGATAAATGGAAGCATTGACATACAAATCCAACGTCAGGGCTGGCAGAGTTTATGAAACTGTGGTGCAGTTTTTTGCCCGGAATGTCCGCTGTGGAAAACTGGATGTTTCATCACAGGAGACCGCTGTAGCCTGTGATTGGCTGCAGCAGCGGTCACATGGGATGAAGCGCCATCCCAGGAGGCAGGCCTTCTGACGTCACCCAGGCCGGCCTCCTGGGATAATGTTTCATTCCATGTGACCGTCGCTACAGCCTTTGATTGGCTGCAGCAGTCACATGGGAAGAAACGTCATCCCAGGAGGCAGCGCTGGAGGAAGAAACACAGACTACTGGGTAAGTATCAGGCTTTTTCTTCTAAGTTGCGTTTTTGCGGCAGGAACGCTGCGAACTCGCCACAAAAATGCAACAACTGCTATTTTTTGCGAGATTTAGCTCCCCATTGAATTCAATTGGGAATTCCCGCAACAAATAAGCAGTGTTTTCACAAATACAATTGACATGCTGTTGAATACATTTATATAACTTTTTATTTTTGCGTCGACATAGCTGTATAAGATCTTGTTTTTTGCGGGACAAGTTGTAATTTTTAATAGCACCATTTTGGGGTACATAGAATTTATTGGTTAACTTTTATTAACTTTTTTTGGGGGGAATAGAAAAAACCTGCAATTTTGACACACTTTGTTGCGTCCTAAATTTACGCCGTTTACCGTGTGGTATAAATAACACCATAACTTTATTCAGTGGGTTGTTGCAATTGCAACTATACAAAAATTATATCGATTTTGTATGTTTTACTACTTTTACACAGTAAAAACACTTTTTTTTCAAAATTATTTGTTTTTGTCTTCATATTTGAAGAGCCATACCTTTTTTATTGTTTCGCCGATGCAGTTGTATGAGGGCTTATTTTTGGCGGGACGACTTGTAGTTTTTATTGGTACCATTTTGGAGTAGATATGACTTCTGATAACTTTTTATCACATTTTTTTAAGGCAGGATTCAAAGAAAACAGCAATTTTTGCATTGTTTTTTATTATATTTTTTACGATGTTCCCCGTGCGGGTTAAATTATGTAATAACTTTATAATTGGGGTGGTTACGCATGTGGCGATACCAAATATGTGTAACTTTTTTACTTTAATTATTTTTTTTTTAATAATAAAGCAGTTTGTAAGGGGAAAATTGTTTTTTTTTTTTACTTTTTATTAAACTTTTTTTAACTTTTTTACTAGTCCTACTAGTGGACTTTACTATGCTATGTTCACATTTATAATACACTGCCATACTTCTGTATTGCAGTGTATTATGCCTGTCCGTGTAGAACGGACAGGCATCTGCTAGGCCATGCCTCTGGCATGACCTAGCAGGCATACACTACAGGCAGACCTGGGGGCGTTTATTAGGCCCCACCGCTGCCATAGAAGACACAGACACTCGGCGATCATATCGAGCAGATTTATCAGCTCCCTTGTCTGTTTATTTATTCCTATGCAGCACCGTAAAAAGGCTATTGCATCGGAATAAAGCCCGTTAGTGGCCGCCGTAAAAACACTATGGGGCGGTCACTAACGGGTTAACTTTTATCAGTGAGTATGGCTTTTTTTTTGTTTTATGGAATAATTTTTATCTAATTTTCTGTGGTTTTTTTTTGTATAGCTAATATAGGGATTCACAAGATAATGAGGATCCTTAACACGGGTTGCAAGCTTGCGTATTTTGGCCAAAATATCAACTAGTTCCTCAATGCTTATCATGTTTATTATTTTTGCAAGATGCAGTCTGGCCTTGTGATTTTTGGGGAGAATGGGGTGTCAATGTATTGTGGGATGAACTTAGATGTGCTGGGCAGCCCGTCTGATCTTATAGTATGGACGTGACCAATTAGCTGATATCTAGCATGTTGCAATACACGTAACCGTGTGACTGGCAACCTATAGAAGCCTTATCTGTGTACAATCATAATGCTAAGCAGCCATCTCTACCCCCCGCGTGAATGGTAGGTGTGAGAGTGGATTTTCATCAGTATTTTGTACCTGTGCTACCACCCCATATCACATTGTGGCTTGCCTTTATCCTCCTGGAAACCTGCCCTTGTATCAGTAAGTATGGCCTTTTTCTATGATTTTATGGAAATCATATATCATTTGTTTTAATGGTAATAATACAGTTAAAAATGGAAACGAAATGATGTGTTAATTAAAAACATAAATCTGAAAAGTCTTTACATAGATTTCATCTATAAATCATTTCTGAGGGTAAATTCAAAGTTATTACTTGAATACTTATTGTATAACATTGTAAGTGTCTACTTGCTATTTCAGAAACAACTGATGAGACATGATGAGACATACAAACCTGTTATTACTCTGTTGGTTCATCTTCGGTGAACCCACTCCTATAAATTGGGCAACTGAGTAAACAATTCCAAAACTATTGGATATTATTTTGTATATCCAATACTAGAGCGGCACAGTGTTTGGACAGAGTTTGGAGATTTAATGTCCCTGATTTTTGCCACCATTTAATGTACCATATAATGTACTGGGAAACTACAACAAAAAAATCTTTGTTGAGTGAAATGGGAAAAAACTGTCATTCCTCCTTTGCGGTAAAAATTACATGTTAACTTTATTCAATTACTGCAATATAAAATTAATACAGTGTTCTTTTTATGTTTTCCTACTTTTACAAAAAAAAACAAAACCTTAAAGCGTACCTAACTTTTCAGATGATAAGCTGTCATATGTGTGTCCATGAGGAATAACACCATTTCTGGCCATTATGTGACTTGTCTTCTGTATTATTTAGCAGTTTTCCCTTCTGCAGACTTTATCTCTAATTCTAAGTTGTCTCTGAGCTAGTGAGAAAAAGCCTAATTGCTCTCATGTCTTCTATACACTGCACAGAGAGATGAGGAGAATCCTGCTCTCCTATCTCTAGCTATCACATACTCACTTATATCCTTCTCATTGAATTAGAATATCATCAAAAAGTTAATTTATTTCAGTAATTAAATTCAAAAAGTGAGACTCATATAGTATATAGATTCATTACACACAGGGTGATATATTTCCAGCATTTTTTTCTTTTAATGTTGGAGATTGTGGCTAACAGTTAATAAAAAACAAAAATTAAGTCTCTCAGTAAATTAGAATATTAGGTAAAAGTTCAAGATTGTAGACTCATGGTGTCCCACTCTAATCAGCTAATCAGCACAAAACACCTGCAAAGGTTTCCTAAGGGTATGTTCACACGACCGTAAACGCCCGAAGAACGGCCAAAAAACCGGAAGCAGCACGCCTCAAACATCTGCCCATTGATTTCAATGGGAAAAACGGTGTTCTGTTCCGACAGGCCGTTTTTTTATGCGGCCATTTTGAAAATCGCCGGCGTGAAAAAGAAGTGCAGGTCACTTTTTGGGACGTTTTTGGAGCCGTTTTTCATTGACTCTATAGAAAACAGCTCCAAAAACGGGATTAAAAAACGCCACGAAAAACGCCGCAAAAATCGCGAGTGGTTTAAAAAACATCTGAAAATCAGGAGCTGTTTTCCCTTGAAAACAGCTCCGTATTTTCAGACATTTTTGAGTTTGCGTGTGAACATACCCTTTGCCTTTAAATAGTCCAACAGTCTGGTTCAGTAGGCTACACAATCATGGGGAAGATTGCTGACTTGACGGTTGTCCAGAAGACAGTCATTGACACAAGGAGGGTAAGCCACAAAAGGACATTGCTAAAGAGGCTGGCTCTTCACAGAGTGCTGTATCCAAGCATATTAATGGAAAGTTGAGAGGAAGGAACAAGTGTGGTAGAAAAAGGTGCACAAGCAACAGGGATAAGCGCAGCCTTGAAAGGATTGTCAAGAAAAGGCCATTCTGGAATCTGGGGGAAATTCACAAGGAGTGGACGCCGGCTGGAGTCAGTGCTTCAAGAGCAACCACACACAGATGTTTCCAGGACATGGGCAACAACTTTCACATTCCTTGAGACAATGTCAGAAGCGTCTTACCTAGGCTAAGGGGAAAAAGGACTGGTCTGTTGCTCAGTGGTCCAAAGTCCTGTTTTGAGATGAAAGTAAATTTTGCATTTCATTTGGAAATCAAGGTCCCAGATTCTGGAGGGTGAGTGGAGAGGCAGTACATGTTAATCACTACTAATTACGTTAGTTCTGGCACTACATACTATATATAAAATAACAAAGTCTTTATAGATTCCAAAATGTGGCCTAGAGTAACCTACTAGCCATATTGCAAGCACATGCAGGGAAGCAATATGCAGCACTGAGCACAAGTAATAGTCACTTGATTATAATACTTCCTTTTTATGATTGATTACCAATTGGTAAAGCTCCATGTTATCAAGATGCTTCCATGTGTCTCTCTGGATTATTAATAGGAGGTTGTTTGTAGGCCAAATTTGGGGAATCTACAGTATAAACTTTTTATGTGTCTTCAGGGGTAGGGTCTTCTTGTCTAGGGGGGGTATACTGTACAAAGCAAATAAAATAAGGTAGTAGACATTTTGACAAGTGCTATTTTAAGAGTTATAGCACCCTTCTTTGAGTAGGGGACATCAATATTGGTGTGCACTCAATATATATTCTCTGCACAGTAAGGGTATGTTCATAGAGGTCGGATACGCTATGGAGAAGTAAACAACGTATCCGACCAATAACTCGCAGGGTACTTCTGCCGAAAGGCTGCACCAAATCGTGGTGCAGATTTTCGTCCCCAATCGCTGCTGTGGAAAGCAGAGCAGAACAAAAAAAATCAATAATTACCTCACTGACATTGCCATAGTGATGCATCCCTACTCCCCACCCTTAGTCTCCATACAGCCCAGTCTCCTGTGTTGAGGCTGCAGTCAATGTGACCAATACAGCCTGAGATTGGCTGTACCAGTTACATGGGATAAAACTTCATCCCAGGAGGCCAGTAGAACGGAAAACAGACAGGGGGACAAAGAGCTGTCGCTATGGCAACGCCAGGGAAGTAAGTATGGACTTTTTTTTAATTAAATTTAAACATGCCATTTTTGCAGCGGATTTGCAGCTTTTCTGATGCAAAATTGCAACATTTGCGATTTGCTGTGGCTTATACATTCCCAATGAACCCAATGTGGAAAAAACGCAACAAAAGTGCAACGATTCCACATCATAAATTGATATGCTGCAGATAAAATGTTATGCAATATCTCATTAAATTTCCTAGCCCTAAAGTGACACTTTAACCATTTGCTTTCTTGAATTCTCAGTTTTCTGTAGGGACTATATATGGTTTTGTTCTTTTTCCAAAAGGGAAATCTACAGTATGAATTTTTATGGCTAGATTTATTTTGCTCGCCTGTGTAGGTTGTAAATGATATGCGTTTATCTTTCGACAAGCTTCCACGATTGCAATTATATTGCATTGTTATTTTAAATTATTACTGAAGAACACTGCGTGAAAAGGTGAAGGACATACATAAAGACACCATGTGTTACCTTGATATAAAATATACTAAATAGTTTCTCATTTTTGACTTTTACTCCAAATATGACAGTGGGAAACGATTACATACTTGGTATCAGCTTAAACTGTTTTGAAGTATACATAAAAAGCCTTTTGGAGTGGAGTATTGTTTAATACTGTACAGGAATCTAAAATGCTCACAAGATGTACATATAAATATTTTATGTGCTGTTTTAGAGACTTCTTAATTCTTTATTCCCATTGCAAATGTCAATTAAATTGCTTAGACTGAATTGTTGCATTGTTTGTCAGCTTTGGAAGCCTCTACCAGTTCTATCTGAATGAACAAAAGGCGGAATATAAAATCATTTATGGGACACTTGGCAGCAGCATTTATTACTAATATACAAGCTATGACACACTGAGGGGCAGAGTGGGAAAAGCCACTGTAGACTGACCCCCAAATGAACCTGTCACTAAGATAGTACCCTAGTTCCTTTTCTAAAACTGTACTTTATCTTCTTATTGGGACATTTCTGCAGAATTTTGGTTGTATATGGATTTAGTGATAGTGACATATCACAAATCAGTATATATTGCTAGGACTTGGGTCACTTCCAAATTTTGTAAACCATGAAATAATTACTGGATGTTGGCAGCAAATGCCCAAAAAAGAAAAGACAGGGTCATGAAGCCTAAACATATAATAATAATAATAATAATAATAATAATAATAATAATAATAATAATAATAATAATAATAATAATATTAATAATATATTTTATTATTATTATTATTATTATTATTATTATTATTATTATTACTTTTAGTAGTAGTAATATTTATAAACTTCTGTTGTTTTAGTCTTGTATAAAAATAGAAAATTTAAAGTGCTAAAGCCTGTCTATAAAGACATCTTTGTGCACTGAAGATATTGAGACTGTAGTACTGCTGTCTGCACAATATATGAAAGGACTTGACCACACAAATTTGGTCGGCGACAAACGTTCTCATCTAACTTGAATACCATTGCAAAGTTAGGAGTAATTTGTGCCTCTGTTGTGTATATATTTATATATCAGATACTTTATAAACACTTTGAGAAACCTATACTGCTATCTCTGCTAAGGGAATGTGCAGGCGTGGCGGAATTTTTACGCTACAAATGTTGCTGCAAATTCACGGCAATTACGCAACGAATCTGTAGCGACATTTGCATATTTCACAGGTAATTCAGAGATTGCGGATATTACAGCGGACTTGCCGCAGAATTCAGTTTTTTCATTGCAAAGGCTGAAATCTGCAGTGAAATTCCGCTTCTTCTCCGCAACAGACTCTGCATGCTGCGGTGTGAAAAAATTCTGCACTTTTATTTTCCGCAACGTATAGAAACCAATGGAAAAAATGGCTGCTGCGGATTTCCACTGCAGACCGTCCGCAGCGGAGTTCAACAGCAATTCCGCCACATCTAAACATGCCCTAATTGCATCCAGTAAAATCAGTAATGTTTATTTCATGTTACGTTTGATATATGAGCTTCAACATTTATTCAGTGATTTGAATTTATGACACATTGTATTAGGCGGAATTCACACGACAGGGTTTCCCGGCCGGGTGCCGGCCGTTCATAAATCGGCCGGCACCCGGCTGCATTAGGAACAATAGACCCCTAATGGGGCTATTCACACGACCAATTTTTTGACGGCCGGGAAAACCGTCCGTCAAAAAAATGGGACATGCCCTATTTTCGGCCGGGTACCCGGCCGCCCGGCTCCCATAGAAGTCTATGGGGCCGGGTAATACACGGCCATCACCGGAATGTGTCCCGAGTGATGGCCGGGTCTACGGTCGCTCGCGCACTCTCTCTCCTCCTCCTCCTCCTCACAGTGCAGAATGCATGTGAGGAGGAGGAGGGTCTTTTTTTGCTCCCTGTAGGAGTCAGAATCCCCAATCCCCAGCCGGGGATTGGGGATTCCGCTATAGGAGAGGTGCGTGACTGCACTGTCCATATATGGACACAGCGATGTCACTCACTTCTGCAGCAGAATCCCTGACTCTATGGCCGGGGATTCCGCTACAGGAGAAGTGAGTGACTACACTGTCCATATATGGACACAGCGAAGTCACCCACTTCTGCAGCGGAATCCCCGACTCTATGGCCGGGGATTCCGCTACAGGAGAAGTGAGTGACTACCCTGTCCATATATGGACACGGTGACGTCACTCACTTCTGAAGCGGAATTCCCGACCTGTGGCAGGGAATTCCTCTCCAGGAAAAGTCAGTGACTACACTGTCCATATATGGACATTGCAGTCAGTGACTTCTCCTGGAAGGGGGGGATGGGTGCAACCTACAGGGGGCTGTGTGGCATCACCTACAGGGGACTTGGTGGCATCACCTACAGGGGGCAGGGTGGCATCACCTACAGGGTGCTGGGTGGCATCACCTACATTGGGCAGGATGGCATCACCTACAAGGGCAGAGTGGCATCGCCTGCAGGGGGCTGGGTGGCATCACCTACAGGGGGCTGGGTGGCATCGCCTACAGGGGGCTGTCTGTCATCGCCTACAGGGGGCAAGGTGGCATCGCCTGCAGGTGGCTGTGTGGCATCACCTACACGGGGCAGGGTGGCATCACCTACAGGGGCAGGGTGACATCGCCTGCAGGAGGCTGTGTGGCATCGCCTACAGGGGGCAGGGTGGCATCACCTACAGGGGGCAGGGTGGCATCGCCTACAGGGGGCAGGGTGGCATCGCCTACAGGGGGCAGGGTGGCATTACCTACAGGGGACTTGGTGGCATTACCTACAGGGGACTTGGTGGCATTACCTACAGGGGATTTGGTGGCATTACCTACAGGGGGCTGGGTGGCATTACCTACAGGGAGCTGGGTGGCATTACCTACAGGGGACAGGGTGGAATTCCTACAGGGGGCTGCGTGGCATCACTTACAGGGGGCAGGGTGGCATCGCCTACAGGGGGCAGGGTGGCATCGCCTGCAGGGGGCTGTGTGGCATCACCTACAGGGGGCTGTGTGGCATCACCTACAGGGGGCTGTGTGGCATTACCTACAGGAGGCTGTGTGGCATCACCAACAGGGGGCTGGGCGGCAT
This sequence comes from Rhinoderma darwinii, assembly GCF_050947455.1. Lineage (NCBI taxonomy): Eukaryota > Metazoa > Chordata > Amphibia > Anura > Rhinodermatidae > Rhinoderma > Rhinoderma darwinii. The sequence goes on along the minus strand of NC_134690.1, from coordinate 133,870,052 downwards.
TACCTACCAGAGGGGCTGTGGCATTATCTACAAAGGGCTGTGTGTGGCAACAAATTTAAATGAAATCCATCCGATTTTAAAACGGACAGGGAAAAAAACGGATGCAAATCGGGTCCTAATCGGCCGGTAAAAACGGCAACACAGCCCGGAACGGAATCAGAACGGATGCAAACCGGATGCAAACCGGCCGGGAAAATCGGCCAAAAATGGCACTCGGACCCTGTCGTGTGAATGAGGCCTTACTCTATGTTCACTTTATATTTCGGTTCAGAAAGTTATGTATTGATAGCAATAATTTTACCATAAATTTGAAGTACATGTAAAAATTCTTATTAGGGGGAAATTGTATTTTTCTCACATTCCTGCAGCCTGTCTTTTCCTTTCCCTTTATACAGGCACTCTGTAAATATTCACAAACTTCCCATCATGACCAAAACATTCCTGTAGTGTAAAACAATATAGTAAAATAAAAGACAGGGAGAATGGCAATGCAGCTGCATTTTCTTTCCCTCATTGTGCCTATGAGACTGCATGCTGTGAGAGGGGAGGAGGAACAGCAGCAGGGAGAGAAATCTGATTGGCTTAGAGCACACAACTCTTACATCACACAAGAACAGCCCTCACACCAAAACAGTCTGTCCACTGGCAGAGGGAAGGGAAATATGCAGGTTAGGCACAACATTTTCCTCTGGATTCTATCTAATATACATCTACATTTTTTTTTATAAACCTAGGTATGTTTTATAAACAATTTATCTTTATCTGTCTATATATGTAATGCGTTATGTGCACTTTTTATCTTTGACACAAAGGAAATAATATCCAGTGTCTACAGCATGATTTTAATAAGCAAATTCATGATCAGCATGGGCTTTTTACTGATATGACACATTGTTTTTCTTTAATCAGGGAGCAGTAGACTGTAGTGAAGCCTCATTATTGAGGTAACTGAGAATGAAGGGGAGTAACATTGTATTTTGTCAGCATGTGTCACAGTTCCCCAGCAGTGTGCCTTGTTACAACTAGTGAACCAGATAAAGAGCAGCTTAAAGGTTGGAACTGAAGCAAGGCTGATTATTATGTTATACTTTACACCAGTATATATCATATTGGGCTAATTGCATTTATATTCACTAGCTGTATCTGAAATTCAGGAAACAGTAACCAAAACAGTTTCTCAACAATAAGGCTATGTTCAGATTGCGGATTTTGCTTGGCGGGTCCCCGTCACAAAATCTTCTGCAGAATTGTTCCTGCCATCAGCAGGGAGATTCCCACTGCCATTGACATCAATGGGAAGTTTTGTCGGAATCCGCCAGAACACGGGCAGGACACTTTTCTTTTCTGCTAGCTGCAAAAAATCTGCTAGCGGGAACAAGCTGTCACTGCTTAGTTAACTGTCACAGACCCAGGAAAGGTAAGTATAATAATTGTTTTGCTTTTTTCCTTATTAGGGTATGTTCACACGCTTAGAAAAAAACATCTGAAAATATGGAGCTGTTTTCAACGGAAAACAGCTCCTGATTTTCAGCCGTTTTTTTTTTCAAACTCGCGTTTTTCGCTGCATTTTTTACGGCCATTTTTGGAGCTGTTTTTCTATAGAATCAATGAAAAACGGCACCAAAAACAGCTCAAGAAGTGACATGCACTTCTTTTTCGCGGGCGTTTTTTAACGCGGCCGTTTTTCAAAATGAACGCTTCCGAAAATAAGCGATGTCAACATTCCCTTAGGGTATGTTCACACGACAGCGTCCGTAACGGCTGAAATTACGGGGATGTTTTCAGGAGGAAACATCCCCGTAATTTCAGCCGTAACGGCATGTGCAGGCGCTTGAACGCCGCGTCCATTACGGACGTAATTGGCGCTGCTTTTCATTGGAGTCAATGAATAACTGTAAAGGATCTGCCAGGTACTACGTCTGTGTACACTCCCGGGATTAATCAGTCGACACCTGAGGCCAGACCTCTTAGACTGACACCGGCTCCCACCAACCAGGTTGGCAGGCTCAGGAGTGGGAGAGCCTATCGCGGCCTGGTCAGTCGGAGTTAGCTCCGCCCCCTGTCCATTTATACCTGCCGTGTTCTCTTCCTCAGTGCTTGTTATTCTTCTTGGATTCCTGGCCCCACTGCTGCCTTGCTCCAGCCTGCTTCTGCCGTCCTTCTGCCTTGCTTCAGTTCCGCTTATCCTGCTTCGCTTTGCCCCTGGCTTGCTTCCTGCTCCGTGCTCTCATTGGTATACTCCACTACATCCTGATCCTGACTGTCTCATTCACCGCTCCGTTTCCTCGCGGCGTTCCGTGGGCTACTGCCCCTTCCCTTGCGTGTTCCCTGTTTGTACTCCCTTGCACTTAGACAGCGTAGGGACCGCCGCCAAGTTGTACCCTGTCGCCTAGGGTGGGTCGTTGCAAGTAGGCAGGGACAGGGCGGTGGGTAGATTAGGGCTCACTTTTCCCTTCACCTCCTTCCTGCCATTACATAATAACAAGCCCATACCTAGTCTACCATTTCTCCTACGCTGACGCTATCATGGACCCCCTTGAGACCCTGACCCAGCGGATGCAGGGCCTCTCCCTACAGGTCCAGGCCCTGGCTCAGAGGGTCAACCAGGGTGACGCTGCCTTAGTAGTACCCCTCACCTCACCTCTAGAACCCGACCTCAAGTTACCTGACCGGTTCTCAGGGGACCGTAAGACTTTTCTCTCCTTCCGGGAGAGTTGCAGACTTTATTTCCACCTAAAACTTCACTCCTCAGGTTCCGAGAACCAGCGGGTGGGTATCATTATATCCCGACTCCAGGAAGGGCCCCAAGAGTGGGCCTTCCCCTTGGCTCCTGACGCCCCTGAACTTTCCTCCGTTGATCGTTTTTTCTCTGCCCTCGGACTCATTTACGACGAGACTGACAGGACTGCCTTAGCCGAGAGTCAGCTGGTGACCTTATGTCAGGGTAGTATTCCTGTTGAGGAATACTGTTCTGATTTTAGAAAGTGGTGCGTAGCTTCTCGGTGGAACGACCCGGCCCTAAGGTGCCAGTTTAGGTTAGGATTATCTGACGCCATGAAGGATCTGCTGGTTAGCTACCCCTCTTCTGACTCCCTAGACCAGGTTATGGCCCTAGCAGTACGACTTGACCGACGTCTCAGGGAACGTCAGCTTGAACGTTTCAATGTGTTCCCCTCTGACACCCCTGCGATTCCCCCCGAGGTCCCGTCTCCTCGCTCTTCCACGGAGGACTCGGAGGTACCTATGCAACTCGGGGCCTCCATGTCCCCTCGACAACGTAGAGAGTTTCGCAGGAAGAATGGTCTCTGCTTCTATTGTGGGGACGACAAGCATCTATTGAACACCTGTCCCAGGCGCAAGAATAAACAGCCAGAAAACTTCCGCGCCTAAGTGATCATCGGGGAGGTCACTTGGGCGCACAGGTTTTTCCCGTTAATATGAAACGCAATAAAATTTTGCTTCCCTTTCAGGTCTCGTTTGCTGGCCGGTCTGCCACTGGCAGTGCCTTCGTGGATTCTGGCTCATCTGCTAATATCATGTCTGTCTAATTTGCTATGTCTCTAAAAATGCCTTTTATTGATTTGCCTTATCCTATCCCGGTAGTGGGTATCGACTCCACTCCTCTTGCTAATGGTTATTTTACTCAGCATACTCCTGTTTTTGAACTCCTTGTTGGCTCCATGCATTTGGAGCAGTGCTCTGTACTGGTGATGCAGGGATTATCGTCCGATCTGGTATTAGGTCTTCCCTGGTTGCAGCTGCATAATCCCACGTTTGATTGGAATACTGGGGATCTCACCAAATGGGGTAGTGAATGCCTGATGTCATGTCTTTCGGTTAACTCTATTTCTTCCCGGGAGGAGGTAAACACGCTTCCTGAGTTTGTTCAGGACTTCGCTGATGTGTTTTCTTAGGAGGCCTCCGAGGTGTTGCCCCCTCATAGAGATTACGATTGCGCCATCGATTTGGTGCCTGGTGCCAAGCTTCCTAAGGGTAGGATATTTAATCTTTCATGTCCTGAACGTGAAGCTATGAGGGAGTATATCCAAGAATGCCTGGCCAAGGGTTTCATTCGCCCCTCGACTTCTCCTGTAGGTGCTGGCTTCTTCTTCGTGGGGAAGAAGGATGGTGGTCTTAGGCCGTGCATTGATTATCGGAACCTGAATAAGGTCACCGTAAGGAACCAGTATCCCCTTCCTTTGATTCCGGATCTTTTTAATCAGGTTCAGGGGGCCCAATGGTTTTCTAAGTTCGATCTACGGGGGGCATATAACCTTATCCGCATCAAATAGGGGGATGAGTGGAAAACTGCGTTCAACACACCCGAAGGTCATTTCGAATACCTGGTCATGCCCTTTGGGTTGTGTAATGCCCCTGCCGTCTTCCAGAATTTTATTAATGAAATTCTGAGAGATTACCTGGGTAATTTTCTTGTAGTGTACCTTGATGACATACTGGTGTTTTCCAAGGACTGGTCCTCCCACGTGGAGCATGTCAGGAAGGTCCTCCATGTCCTCCGGGAAAATAATCTGTTTGCGAAGACCGAAAAATGTGTGTTTGGGGTACAGGAGATACCATTTTTAGGTCAAATCCTCACTCCTCATGAATTCCGCATGGACCCTGCCAAGGTTCAGGCTGTGGCGGAATGGGTCCAACCTGCCTCCCTGAAGGCGCTACAGTGTTTTTTGGGGTTCGCTAACTATTACAGGAGATTTATTGCCAACTTCTCGGTCGTCGCTAAGCCTCTTACGGACCTTACTCGCAAGGGTGCTGATGTCCTCCATTGGCCCCCTGAGGCCGTCCAGGCTTTTGAGACCCTCAAGAAGTGCTTTATCTCGGCCCCCATGCTGGTTCAGCCCAACCAAAGGGAGCCATTTATTGTGGAGGTTGACGCATCCGAGGTGGGAGTGGGGGCCGTCTTGTCCCAGGGTACCAGCTCCCTCACCCATCTCCGCCCCTGTGCTTACTTCTCTAGGAAGTTTTCGCCCACGGAGAGTAACTATGATATTGGCAACCGCAAACTTTTAGCCATTAAATGGGCTTTTGAAGAGTGGCGTCACTTCCTGGAGGGGGCCAGACGCCAGGTAACGGTCCTTACTGACCACAAGAATCTGGTTTTCCTAGAATCTGCCCGGAGGCTTAATCCTAGACAAGCTCGTTGGGCACTATTCTTTACCAGATTTAATTTCTTGGTTACCTATAGGGCTGGGTCCAAAAATATTAAGGCTGATGCACTGTCACGTAGTTTCATGGCCAATCCTCCTTCCGAGAAGGATCCTGCTTGTATTTTACCCCCTGGTATAATCGTTTCTGCCACTGATTCTGATTTAGCTTCTGACATTGCGGCTGATCAAGGTTCAGCTCCCGGGAACCTCCCTGGGGACAAACTGTTTGTCCCCCTGCAATACCAGCTAAGGGTACTCAGGGAAAACCATGACTCCGCACTATCTGGTCATCCTGGCATCTTGGGTACCAAACACCTCATTACCAGAAACTATTGGTGGCCTGGGTTGCCTAAAGAGGTTAGGGCTTACGTCGCCGCTTGTGAGGTTTGTGCTAGGTCCAAGACCCCTAGGTCCCGACCTGCGGGCTTACTGCGTTCCTTGCCCATTCCCCAGAGACCTTGGACCCATATCTCCATGGATTTTATCACCGATTTGCCTCCATCACAGGGCAAGTCGGTGGTGTGGGTGGTAGTAGACCGCTTCAGCACGATGTGCCACTTTGTGCCCCTTAAGAAACTACCTAACGCCAAGACGTTAGCTTCTTTGTTTGTTAAACACATTCTGCGTCTCCATGGGGCCCTAGTCAATATCGTTTCTGACAGAGGGGTACAATTTGTTTCCTTATTTTGGAGAGCTTTTTGTAAAAAGTTGGAGATTGATCTGTCCTTCTCCTCCGCCTTCCATCCCAAAACTAATGGCCAAACGGAAAGGACTAACCAATCCCTGGAACAATATTTAAGGTGTTTCATCTCTGACTGTCAATTTGATTGGGTCTCATTCCTTCCCCTCGCCGAATTTTCCCTGAATAACCGGGTCAGTAACTCGTCAGGGGTCTCCCCGTTTTTCTGTAATTTCGGGTTTAACCCAAGGTTCTCCTCCGTTTCTCCTGGTTGTTCCAATAATCCCGAGGTAGAGGACATTCATCGGGAACTGTGCACAGTCTGGGCCCAGGTTCAGAAGAACCTAGAGGCGTCCCAGAGCGTACAAAAGATTCAGGCTGATAGTAGACGTTCTGCTAACCCCTGGTTTGTCGTCGGGGATCTGGTCTGGTTGTCGTCCAGGAACTTGCGCCTTAAGGTCCCGTCCAGGAAGTTTGCTCCCCGATTTATTGGACCTTATAAGATCATTGAAGTCCTCAACCCTGTATCCTTCCGTCTGGAGCTGCCCCCATCCTTTCGCATACATGACGTCTTCCATGCCTCCCTCCTTAAACGCTGCTCCCCGTCCTGGTCCCCCTCGAGGAAACCTCCTGTTCCCGTTCTCACCCCTGAGGGGGTGGAATTCGAGGTGGCCAAGATTATGGACAGTAGGATGATCCAGGGCTCCCTCCAGTACCTGGTCCATTGGAGAGGATACGGGCCGGAGGAGAGGACTTGGGTACCTGCTCGTGATGTTCACGCTGGGGTATTGATCAGGAGGTTCCACCTTCTCTTCCCCACTAAACCGGGTCCTCTTAGTAAGGGTCCGGTGGCCCCTCATAAAAGGGGGAGTACTGTAAAGGATCTGCCAGGTACTACGTCTGTGTATACTCCCGGGATTAATCAGTCGATACCTGAGGCCAGACCTCTTAGACTGACAAAGGCTCCCACCAACCAGGGTGGCAGGCTCAGGAGTGGGAGAGCCTATCGCGGCCTGGACAGTCGGAGTTAGCTCCGCCCCCTGTCCATTTATACCTGCCGTGTTCTCTTCCTCAGTGCTTGTTATTCTTCTTGGATTCCTGGCCCCACTGCTGCCTTGCTCCAGCCTGCTTCTGCCGTCCTTCTGCCTTGCTTCAGTTCCGCTTATCCTGCTTCGCTTTGCCCCTGGCTTGCTTCCTGCTCCGTGCTCTCGTTGGTATACTCCACTACATCCTGATCCTGACTGTCTCATTCACCGCTCCGTTTCCTCGCGGCGTTCCGTGGGCTACTGCCCCTTCCCTTGCGTGTTCCCTGTTTGTACTCCCTTGCACTTAGACAGCGTAGGGACCGCCGCCAAGTTGTACCCCGTTGCCTAGGGCGGGTCATTGCAAGTAGGCAGGGACAGGGCGGTGGGTAGATTAGGGGTCACTTTTCCCTTCACCTCCTTCCTGCCATTACAATAACGGCTCCAATTACGCCCCAAGAAGTGACAGGTCACTTCTTTGACGCGGGCATCTATTTACGCGCCGTCATTTGACAGCGGCGCGTAAATATACGCCTCGTGTGAACAGACAAACGTCAGCCCATTGCTTTCAATTGGCAGATGTTTCTCAACGCTATTGAGGCGCATTTTTCGGACGTAATTCGGGGCAAAAACGCCCGAATTACGTCCGTAATTAGTGTGTGTGAACATACCCTAAGTGTTACTAATGTTCTTTTTGTGTGTTTTCTTTTACAGGTTTGGTTGTTAGACTACTTTGGATTCAATGACTACTTCGATAACAGTGTTTTTATTTTCAATAAACTGGTTAACAAAAGTTGTGTCGGGAGTTTTATTTCAATAAAATATTTTTTCTATGTTGGTGTTTTTTTTAAACATTATTACTACTGCCTTAGTAATGGCTGTTGTCTGATAGACATTATTACCCCAGTACCCACCACCACTAGGAGTATCGGGAAGAGCCTGGTACAATCCTGTACCCGATAATCTGAATTGATGGTCCGCCACTGGGGCGGCTGCAGGCTGGTATTATTAGGCTGGGAAAGCCCAAAAACTGTGGGCCTTCCCACCCTAGTAATATTAACTTGCTGCTGCTTTATTGTATCTGTCTGGTTATGAATGGCGATAGGGACCCCATGTCATATCTTTAAAAAGGCAATAGTAATAAAGTTCAAAAAGAAACACACACAGAGAAAAAATATTGTATTGAAGTTTATAACCCCCACACAACCCTCGTTAACCATTTAATTAAAAATAAAAAAAACGCTGTTATCGAAGTAGTTCTCAAATCCGCAGTAGTCCAACAACTGAACCAGTAAAAAGACACAAACCAACACAAAAAAAACATTAATAACACATAAAAAAGCAAAACAATTTATTATACTTACCTTTCCTGGGTCCAGAGCTGGAGCCGCAATGTCAGCGAGCTACGCTGTTTCTGTAACTTCAGGAGTTATGGGGGCCGTCAGAACTAAAAGTGCCAAGGGCAGCATCAACTCTAAATACGGCCCTGACAGTCATGGAATAGGAGGAGCAGTGCATCTCTCTGCATTAGACAAGTGAATAAGCTATTACAGGAATAATTCCCAGAGATCAGGGAGTGAGAAATAGCCTGTACTGTAGCAATTTAATGGTGTACATGTTGCTGCATTATATGTCTTTCACCTTACCCATGTACCACCACTGAATTGGCTGGTGTGCTGACTGTAGATGTATAAGAACAATTTTAACCCCTTTAGAACACAGCCAGTTTTGGCCTTGTGTGCACTGCTGATTTTTCAAATCTGACATGTTACTTTATTTGGTAATAACTTTAAAATGCTTTTACCTATCCAAGCGATTATGAGATTGTTTTCTTGTGACATATTGCACTTTATGTTAGTGAAAAAATTTGGTCGATAAATTCAATATTTATTTGTGAAAAACACCAACATTTTTGAGAACATTACCAAAAATTAGCATTTTTCTAAATTTAAATGTCTCTGCTTGTAAAACCGAAAATAATACCACACAAAGTAGTTATTATTTAACATTTCCCATATGTCTACTTTATGTTTGCATCGGTTTTTGAACGTCCTTTTAATTTTCTAGGACGTTACAAGGCTTAGAACTTTGGCAATTTCTCACATTTTCAAGAAAATTTCAAAAGGCTATTTTTTCAGAGACCTGTTCAGATCTGAAGTGGCTTTGCGGGACTTATATATTAGAAAGTCCTCATAAATAACCCCTTTTTAAAAACTGCACCCCTCAAAGTATTCAAAACAGCATTCAGGAAGTTTCTTAACCCTTTATGCATTTCACAGGGATTAAAGCAAAGTAGAGGTGAAATTTCCAAATTTAATTTTTTTTTGCCAAAATGTATTTTTAATACATCTTTTTTGTAACACAGAAGGTTTTACCAGAGAAACGCAACTCAATATTTATTGCCCAGATTATGCAGTTTTTAGAAATATCCCACATGTGGCCTTAGTGTGCTAATGGACTGAAACACTGGCCCCAGAATCTAGGGGGCACCTAGTGGATTTTGGGGCCTCCTTATTTTTAGAATAAATTTTGGCACTATGTTAGGTTTTTAAGAGGATTGTGGAGCCAAAACAGTGGAAACCCCTCAAAAGTGACCCCATTTTGGAAAGTACACCCCTCAAGAAATTTTTCTAGGGGTATAGTTAGCATCTTGAGCCCTAGGTCTTTTGCGGAATTTATTAGAATTATGCTGTGAAAATGATTATCAACATTTTTTCCACTAAAATGTTGAATTTTTTCATTTTCACAAGGGATCAAGGAGAAAAAGCACCCTAACATTTGTAAAGCAATTACTGCTGAGTACGGCAATACCCCACATGTGGTCATAAATGCTTTCTTCATTAGAAATTAATTAACCCTTTCAGGACTGATTGATTTTTTTGCCTTTTCATTTTCATTTTTCACTCCCCGCCTTTCAAGAGCCATACCTTTTTTATTTTTCTGTCAATAGAGTGGTGTGAGGGCTTATTATTTGCAGGAGGAGTTGAAGTTTCTATTGACACCATTTACAGTACCATATAATGTACTAGGAAAGTGAATATGAAATTATTTCGGGCTGAAATTGGAAAAAACGGTGATTCCTCCATTGTTTTTTGGGTTTCGTTTTTATGCTTTCACTGTGCGCTAAAAATGGCAACTTATTTTTATTCTGTGGCTTAATGTGATTACAGTGATAACAAATTTATATAGTTTTTTTATATATTTGACTAATTTTACAATGAAAAATCTATTTGTTAAAAAAAATTGTTTTGTTTTACCACATTCTGAGAGCCATAACTTTTTTATTTTTTAGTCGAGGGCTTAAACACAGCGATTTTGGCATGTTAAATTCTTTATTTTTTATGGCGCTATAAATGACATTTTACTTTATTCTGCGGGCCGATACAATTAGGGCACGTTCAGACGTGGCGGAATTTCTGTGGAATTCTGCTGCGGACAGTCCACAGTGGAAATTCGCAGCAGACAGTTTGTCCATTGGTTTCCACATCTTTTTAGTTATCTTCGTGCAGACGTTGCGGAAAACTCCGCTGCGGACCATATGCTGCGTTGCAGAATTTTCTCTCCGCAGCATACACTGTCTGTTGTGGACTTGATGCGTACTTGTTGTGGAATTTCTCCATTGACTTTAATGGAGTTTCAAAATTACGCAATGAAATCCGCAGATGTAATGTGTGTTGCATTGCGGATTGCTTTCAGAAACAGGATATTTCATCATTCTGGCTGGACCTATGTGTGTCGAGGTCTATACGCAGACTAGGATGGAATGTTTGAAAGAGGGCAGGGTGTGATCTGCACCTGAATCCGCAACAAATCCGCACAAATCCGACAAATCCGCAGCATTTTACTTAACATTTTAGCTAAATCCGCAACGGAATCTGCAACGCGGATTATGTGCGCCATTGATGCGGACAGTGTCTGCAGAATTTCGCCATGTCTGAACATGCCCTTAACGCGATAGTTGTTTTTTTTCTGCGTCTGCACAATAAAATCACTTTTTTTTAAAAATAATAAATTTTTTGTCACCATTTTCTGAGAGTCAGAACTTTTTTTATTTTTCAGTAAAAAAAGCTGTGTAAGGGCAAAGCCCCACGTGGCGGAATTGCTCTGGAATTCCGCTGCGGACACTCCGCAGCGTTAATCCGCAGCGGACCCGTTTCTCCATTGCCTTCTACTGCTTTTTAATAGGGTTAGTTTAGACGATGCAGAAAATTCCACTGCGGAGCATAGGCTGCGGTGCGGAATTTGGTGTCTGCAGCATACAATGGATGTTCCGGACGTGTGGCGGACTGGTTGCAGACTCATTGCGGAAGTTCTCCATTGACTTCAATGGAGATTCTAAATACCGCAATGAAGTCCGCAGATGTCATGTACATGTTATGTGTGCTGCGAAGCGTATTGTTTTTTTAACATGACATTTCTTCATTCTGGCTGGACCTATGTATTTCTAGGTCTACAGCCAGACTGAGGAAGTCAATGGGGCTCCCGTAATTACGGGTGACTACGTGTGTGCACCCGTAATTATGGGAGCGTTGCTAGGCGACGTCAGTAAATAGTCACTGTCCAGGGTGCTGAAAGAGTTAAGCGATCGTCAGTAACTGTTTCAGCACCCTGGACAGTGACTACCGATCACAATATACATCAACCTGTAAAAAGAATAGAAGTTCATACTTACCGAGAACTCCCTGCTTCTTTCTCCAGTCCGGCTTCCCAGGATGACGTTTCAGTCTAAGTGACGGCTGCAGCCAATCACAGGCTGCAGCGGTCACATGGACTGCCGCGTCATCCAGGGAGGTCGGGCTGGATGCCGAAAGAGGGACGTGTCACCAAGACAACGGCCGGTAAGTATGAAATTCTTTTACTTTCACTAGGGAAAGTGCTGTCCCTTCTCTCTATCCTGCACTGATAGAGAGAAGGGAAGTACTTTCACCTCAATACGCAATGATCAGTCCGCATCAATTTACTGCAAATTTTGGGCAGATACGCAACAGAATCTGCAACGCATTGATGCGGACAGTTGTGGAAGAAATACGCCATGTGGGGACATGCCCTAAGGGCTTGTTTTTTTGTGAAACAGGTTGTTGTTTTTTTCTATTGATACTATTTTGGGGTACATGCAACATTTTGGTCACTTGTTTTTCTATATTTTGGGAGGGGTGGTGACCAAAAAATATCGATTCTGGCCTTGTTTTTTTTTTGTTTTTTTGCGGTGTTCACCATGCGGGAAAATTAACATTATAGTTTTAAGTTTGGGTCAATACGAACGGGGTGATACCAAATATGTGAACTTTTTTAACGTTTTCATTTTTTTCCTTTTTAAAAAGTCTTATTATAGTAATAAAAGCATTTTTCATTTTTTTAACTTAGAACTTTTATTTTTACACTTTTTTAAACATTTTTATTAACTTTTTTTTACTTTGTACTTTTACTTAGTACTTTGCATCTTTTATAGTTCTGATATCCTCATATGTAATATATATATATATATATATATATATTCAAGTCCGTGGCTGCGGGTCGTCAGGTTCATTCTCCTCCTCACGGCCGCAGCCATGGATCTACGAGCGGTGGCCCCAGTGTCCTCCTCAGGAGACGCCAGCGCTCACTTTCTCTCACCTCAGCCGGGTCCTGTAAGGTGCGTGGCCATGCTCGTGCCCGCTCTTAAAGGGGCAGCACGTGCACCAGACTTTAATGTGTAATCAGCCCATGAGTGCCCTGGACTATAAGAAGGGCCCAGCCTCTTGCTTCGATGCCTGAGCGTTGTTTGTCGTATCCTAGTTTGTCTAAGCAAATGGTCTCCTAGTGTTTTTCAGTTCCTAGTGTTTCTCGTTCCTGTATCCTGTATCCCGTGCTATCCTGATCAAGTGCCGTGCTGTGCTGTAGTCATGCTGTGCTGTATTCCACGCCTGCCCTGCTACTTCACGCCTGATGTCTACCCGCTGCCTAGTCCCAGCCGAGCCTGCCAAGCTACTGTCCGAGCTGCCACAGGTACTTTATACAAACTATAGACTGTGACCTGCGCTCTGTTGGCCAGCTGACATACCGCCAAGGCAGTACGGCCCAGTGGGTCCACAAACCCTACGTGACACACACACACATACATATACATATACTGTATATATATATATATATATATATATATATATATTATATATTATTGTATATTACAGTTGACACCCTGCTGCATGGCCAGAACTGGAGCTAGCCTCCGATACGACCGACTAAATCCCTTAGATGCAGTGCTCAAAAGCGAGCGCTACATCTATGGGGTTTACTAGCAGATCGGCACCCTGCAATGCGATCACTGGGTTTCGATGGCTGCTTTGGCAGACCCAAGGCCTAACAATGGGACCTAAAAGGCTTCTGGCCACAGAAAGAACATGGTGCAGGCTCAGCCGCGGATATCGGCTGTTACAGCTGACACTGCTGTAATGGCAGGGAATGGAGCTAGCTCCGATCCCTGCCATTAACCCCTTAGATCAAAAGCGATTGCAGCATCTTAGTGGTTTGTAGCTGATCGGCAACCCCGCTATGGCAAGCGGAGACCTAACAATCTCCCCCTGGTCTGCCACGTACGAAAGCCCATTAGGCCCCACCCAGAGGCGGAGCCTAGTAGGCTTGCTATCAGTGAAAAACTGACAGCTCTAATGCATTGCACTACGTGGGTAGTGTAATGTATTTGGCCTCAAGCACACATCCGTTGCTATTTGTACGGCCATAAATCACAGATCTGTGAAACACGAACCGCACAAGGATGGCTTCCGTGTGCGGTCGATTGTTTTAACAGACCAAATGAATAGAAAGGCCGAGACTAATCCACGAAAAACAGACACAGTAGGACTTGTTCTATTTTTTGCGTAACGGACGCATGGAACCGTTTAAACAACAGAAGTATGCATGGCCCCATAGAAATTAATGGGTCAGTGTGGTATCCGTTAAAGAAACGGATAGCACATTGAAGCAATTCTCTGAAGTGTGCTTAAGGCCTTAGAGTAAATATCAGAGGTGCAAGCCTTCAAGTCCCCTAGCGGGACAAAAAAAAAGTGAAAAAAGTTAATAAAAATGTTTTATAAAAGTGTAAAAATAAAACTTTCAAGTTAGAAAAAACAAACACTGCCTTTTTTCCTATAATAAGTATTTTATTATAGGAAAAAAATTAAAACGTTAAAATAAGTACACATATTTGGTATCACCACATCCGTAACGACCCAAACTATAAAACTACAATGTCATTTTTCCTGCACGGTGAAACCGAAAAAAAAAAAAACAACTATTCCAGAATCGCTATTTTTTGGTCACCACCGCTCCCAAAGCATAGAATAAAAATTTGCACTTACCCCAATATAATACAATATAAAATCCAAATCCAAAATAGTACAATAAAAACTACAACCCGTCACGCAAAAATCATGCCCCCACACATGATTTTTGACTGAAAATTAAAAAAAATCTGACTCTCAGAATAGGGTGACACAAAAAGTAAAAATGATTTTATTGTGCAAACGCTGCAAAACATAAAAAAAACTATATACATATGCTATCACCGTAATCGTTTCGACACGCAGAATAAAGTAAAAATGTGGTTTATATCCTTCGGTGAACACTGTAAAAAAATAAATAAATAATAAAACATTGTCTGTATTGCTGTACTTTTGTCACCTTGCTTGCCAAAAAAATTAATAAAAAGTGATCAAAAAAATCGCATGTACCCCAAAATGGTACAAATGAAAACTACAGATTGTCCCGCAACAAATAAGCCCTCACACAGCACCGTTGGAGAAAAAATATAAAAAAGTTCTGGCCCTCAGAATATGGCGACAAAAAATGCAGTGCGTTCCAAAAGCGGATAAGATTGGGTGCCATTCATTAGTGTGACCCTGGCCACACATCTGTGGATTATTATTTATTTACCCCATTATTAGACCATCAAAACCCCAAACACAACTACTACCAAGCAAAATCCACACTCCAAAAGCCAAATGGCGCTCCCTCCCTTCTGAACCCTACAGCGTGCCCAAACACCAGTTTATATCCACATATGTATATGGCATTGCCATACCCGGGAGAACCTGCTTTACAGTTTATGAGGTATTTGTCTTCAGGGGCACAACATATTGTGCGCTAAAATGGAATATCAGTGGAAAATTGCAATTTTCACTTTGCACCATATGCTGCGCATTAATTTCTAATGAAAAAACACATGTGGGGTCAAAATGCTCACTACACCCCTTAAAATGCCCTATGGGGTGTAGTTTAAAAAAAAAGGGGTTAATACTTGGGGGTTTGTTTTACTATTTGACCTCAGAGCCCTGCAATTGTGGGCCAATGCTGTGAAAATCACCAAAATAGACCTCAAATGCTGATGTTGCTCTTCACTTCTGAGCCCTGTCATATGTACAGGCTAATGATAAATGCCTTGAGGGGTGTTTTTTCTAAAAACAAAAAGAGTCACTTCTTGGGGGCTTCCACTGTACTCTGGTACCTCAAGGTTTTGTATATGAGACATGGCACCCAAAAACCAATCCAGCAAAATGTATTCATTGTAAAAATTTTACATTTGCGTGTTTTATCAGAAAAAAAAATTCAATTTCACAGCATAATTCCACAAAATGTAGCAAAAAAACCTGTGGGGTCAAAATGCTCACTACACCCCTCGATAAATTCCTTCAGAGGTGTAATCTCCCAAATGGGCTCTCTTTTGGGGGTTTCCACTGATTTGGTCCCACAGGGGCTTTGCAAATGTAACATGGCACCAAAAAATGATTCCAGCAAAACTTGAGTGAGAAAAGCCAAATAGCGCTCCTGCCTTTTTAAGCCCTGCCGTGTGTCCAAACAGCAGTTTATTACCACACATGGGGTATTGCCGTAATCGGGAGAAATTGCTTTTCAAATGTTGGGGTGTTTTTTCTCCCATATGCCTTGAAAAAATTGAAAATGTATTTGTTTTATTGGAAAAAACATACAATTTTCATTTTTACGGCCTAATTACACAAAATTCAGCAAAAAACCTGTGGGGTTAAAATGCTCACTATTCCCCTTGATAAATTCCTTGAGGGGTGTAGTTAGCCAAATGGTGTCTTTTTGGGGGTGTTTCCACTGTTTTGGTACCACAAGACCTCTTCAAACCTGACATGGTGCCTAAAATATATTCTAATAAAAAGAAGGCCCCAAAATCCTCTAGGTACTCCTTTGCTTCTGAGGCCTGTGCTACAGTCCATTACCACAGTAGGGCCACATGTGGGATATTTCTAAATACTGCAGAATCTGGGCAAAAAATTATGAGTGGCATTTTTCTGATAAAACCTTCTGTGTTACAGAAAAAAAAAATATTAAACAGATTTCCTGCAAAAAACAATGCATTTGGAAATTTCATCTCTACTTTGCTTTAATTCCTGTGAAACGCCTAAAAGGATAAGAAACTTTCTAAATGCTATTTTCAATACTTTGAGAGGTACAGTTTTTTGTTTTTTTAAAATGGGGTGATTTATAAGGGTTTTGTAATATATAGGGCCCTCAAAACCACTTCAGGACTTAAATGGTCCATAAAAAAAGGCTTTTGAAAATGTGAAAAATTGCTGCTAAAGTGCTAAGCCTTGTATCATCCTAGAAAAATAAATTTTTTTTCAAATTAAATGCCAACATAAAGTAGACATATGGGATATGTGAACTAGTAACTATTTTTTGTGGTATTACTATCTGTTTTAGGCTGGGTTCACACGAGCACATTAACGTCCGTAATGGACGGACGTATTTCGGCCGGAAGTCCCGGACCGAACTCAGTGCAGGGAGCCGGGCTCCTAGCTTCATAGTTATGTACGATGCTAGGAGTCCCTGCCTCTCTGCAGGACTACTGTCCCGTACTGTAATCATGTTTTCAGTACGGGACAGTAGTTCCACGGAGAGGCAGGCACTCCTAGTGTCGTACATAACTACGATGCTCCCTGCACTGTTCGGGACTTCCGGCCGAAATATGTCCGTCCATTTCGGACGTTAATGTTCTCGTGTGAACCCAGCCTTACAAGCAGATACATTTGGATTTATAAAAATGAACATTTTTGCAAATTTTCTCTAAATTTAGGTGTTTTTCACAAATAAACACTGAATGTATCGATCAAATTTTACCACTAACTTAAAGTACAATGTGTCACGAGAAAAGAATCTCAGAATCGCTTGAAAAAATAGGAGCATTCCAAAGTTATTACCACATAAAGTGACAAATGTCAGATTTAAAAAAAAATGGCCTGGTCCATTAGGAAAAAACAATGTCCTTAACCCCTTCAGGACCCAGCCTGTTTTGGCCTTCAGGACCCAGACGATTTTTTCAAATCTGACATGTGTTACTTTATGTGGTAATAACGTTGGAATGCTTTTACCTATCCAAGCGATTCTGAGATTGTTTTCTTGTGACATGTTGTACTTTATGTTAGTGAAAAAATGTTGTCGATAATTTTGGTATTTATTTCTGAAAAACACCACAATTTATAAAAAATTTGCAAAAATTTGCATTTTTCTAAATGTAAACGTATCTGCTTATAAAACAGATAGTAATACCACACAAAATAGTTACTACTTAACATTTCCCATATGTCTACTTTATGTTTGCATAGTTTTTTGAAAATCCTTTTATTTTTCTAGGACGTTACAAGGCTTAGAACTTTAGCAGCAATTTCTCATATTTTCAAGAAAATGTCAAAAGGCCATTTTTTCAGGGACCAGTTCAGTTCTGAGGTGGCTTTGAGGGCCTTATATATTTGAAAATGCCCAGAAATCACCCCATTTTGAAAACTGCACCCCTCAAGGTATTCAAATCAGCATTCACAAAGTGTTTTAACACTTTAGCCGTTTCATAGGAATTAAAGCAAAGTAGAGGTAAAATTCACAAATTTTATTTTTTTTGCCGAAATTCATTTCTAATAAAAAAAAAATTGTAACACAGAAGGTTTTACCAGAGAAATGCAACTCAATATTTATTCCCCTGGCCCTAGTGCGATAATGGACTGAAGCACCGGCCTCAGAAGCAAAGGAGCACCTAGTGGATTTTGGGCCTCCTTTATTTTAGAATATATTTTAGGCACCTTGTCAGGTTTGAAGAGGTCATGTAGTGCCAAAACAGTGGAAACACCCCAAAAGTGACCCCATTTTGGAAACTACACCCCTCAAGGAATTTATCTAGGGGTACAATTAGCATTTTGACCACACAGGTTTTTCGCTAAATTGATTAGAATTAGTCTGTAAAAATGAAAATCTACTTTTTTTCGGAAAAAACTGAAATTTTTAATATTTACAAGAAATAATAAAGAAAATGAACCCCAAAATATGTAAAGCAATGTCTCCCGATTATGGAAATATCCCATATGTGGTAATAAACTGCTGATTGGACCCACAGCAAGGCTCAGAAGGGAGGAAGCAACATTTTGATTTTGGAGCACGGATTTTGCTGGATTGGTTTTCGGTGCCATGTCGCGTTTGCAAAGCCCTGGAGAGACCAAAACAGGGGAAACCCTCCAAAAGTGACCCCATTTTGGAAACGACACCTATCAAGGAATTTATCTAGGGGTATAGTTATCATTTTGACCACACAGGTTTTTCGCTAAATATATTGGAATTAGGCCTCATTTACACGAGTGTGTGCGTTTTGCGCGCGGAAAAAAAGCAGCGTTTTGCGTGCGCAAAAGGCACTTGACAGCTCCGTGTGTCATCCATGTATGATGCGCGGCTGTGTGATTTTCACGCAGCCGCTATCGTATAGATGAGGCTAGTCGACGTCAGTCACTGTCCATGGTGCTGAAAGAGTTAACTGATCGCCAGTAACTCTTTCAGCACCCTCGACAGTGAATTCCGATCACCATATGGAGTAACCTGTTAAAAAAAAAAAGAGGTTCATACTTACCGAGAACTTCCCGGCCGTTGCCTTGGTGACGCGTCCTTGGTGACGCGTCCTTGGTGACGCGCCTCTCTTGACATCTGGCCCCACCTCCCTGGATGACGCGGCAGTCCATGTGACCGCTGCAGCCTGTGCTTGGCTTGTGATTGGCTGCAGCTGTCACTTGGACTGAATTGTCATCCCGGGAGGTCAGACTGGAGGAAGAAGCCGGGAGTTTTATCGGTAAGTCAGAACTTCTTTTTTTTTTACACGTTCACGTATATTGGGATCGGAAGTCACTGTGCAGGGTGCTGGACCAGTTTAACTATTTCAGCACCCTGGACAGTGACTGTCTCCTGACGTCGCGTACCGCAACATTTTTTGCCGGGTTTGGTCAAAACGAGTTCGGCCGAACCCGGTGAAGTTCGGTTCGCTCATCTCTAAGACACTCCTTTTGGATGTTTGTAAGTAGAAAAGCACGTGGTGTTTGCATTCAGAGTTTGACAGCTCTTGCGCGAATCACGCAGTTCGCACGGAAGTGCTTCCGTGCGACCTTCGTGGTTTTCACGCTCCCATTGACTTCAATGGGTGCGTGATGCGTGAAAAACGCACGAGTATAGAACATGTCGTGAGTTTTACGCAACGCACTCGCGCTGCACAAAATTCACGCATCGTCTGCACTGCCCCATAGAGTAATATAGGTGCGTACGACACGCGTGAAAAGCACGCGCGTCGCACGCGCGTATATTACGCTCGTGTAAATGAGGCCTTAGTCTGTAAAAATGAAAATCTACTTTTTTTCTGAAAAAACATAGACATTTTTAATATTTACAAGGAATAATGAAGAAAATCAGCCTAACATTTGTAAAGCAATGTCTCCTGATTACAGCAATACCCATATGCGGTAATAAACTGCTGATTGGACCCACAGCAGAGCTCAGAAGGGAAGGAGGCCATTTGGATTTTGGAGCACGGATTTTGCTGGATTGGTTTTCGGTGCCGTGTCGCGTTTGCAACGCCCTGGAGAGACCAAAACAGGGGCAACCCCCCAAAAGTGACCCCATTTTGGAAACTACACCTCTCAAGGAATTTATCTAGGGGTATAGTTAGCATTTTGACCACACAGGTTTTTTGCCGGATTTAGTGGAATTAGGAAGTGGAAATGAAAATCAACTTTTTTTCTGAAAAAGCATAGACATTTTAAATTTTTGCAAGGAATAAAGAAAAAAAAGAACCACAACATTTGTAAAGCATTTTCTCCTGATTATGGCAATACCCCATATGTGGTAATAAACTGCTGATTGGACCCGTGGCAGCGCTCAGAATGGATGTAGCGCCATTTGGATTTTGGAGCACTGATTTTGCTGGATTGGTTTTCGGTGCCATGCCGCCTTTGCAACGCCCTGGAGAGACCAAAACAGTGGAAACCCCCCCAAGTTACCCCATTTTGGAAACACCCTTTAAGGAATTTTTCTAGGGGTATAGTGAGCATTTAGACTCCACGGAGAATTCACCAGCGGTCAGGATAGAACGTAGCAGCTAGATGAGGGGAACACACCCAGTTGCTAAGTGAGACACAGCAGGGCGTGCTTCCAACACAACCGTGCTGTTAGCTATACAGTTGACGGCTGTCAGCTGTGCAGTAGGATCTTGTGCGGGGTGGTGACTTGCCAATCATGTGAAGGTGTTATTGAGGACAGGAGTGGAGGAGAGGTAACAGACTGAGAGTAACGTAATGGTAAGAGCAGAGTTCACAGCAGCACAGAATATTTCAGGAGAGGAGCGTGCAGATGTTGAGGAGTGTATGATGCTGACTGGTCACTGATTGGTCAGCGTCATACACGTAAACACGCCCAGTTAAAAACACAATACACGCCCAGTTGGACATAACGAAAAAAAAAACGCCCAGTTGTCCATTTCAAAGCTCATTTGGATAAATATAAAATAGCTCATAACTTGGCCAAAAATGAAAGTTTTTAAAAAAAAACAAAACGTTGCTGTTATCTACATTGCAGCGCCGATCACATGCAATAGGAGATAGGGGTTTGAGAATCTGGTGACAGAGCCTTTTTAAATTTCCTGTCTGTACC
Organism: Rhinoderma darwinii; assembly: GCF_050947455.1. Lineage (NCBI taxonomy): Eukaryota > Metazoa > Chordata > Amphibia > Anura > Rhinodermatidae > Rhinoderma > Rhinoderma darwinii. The sequence goes on along the minus strand of NC_134690.1, from coordinate 133,849,236 downwards.
CCCCTTTATAGTGTCCATATGGGGACAACCACTTTCAGCTGTAATGCTTTATATAAACTATGTTTCTCAGTAACAGCAAATGGTCCATGTGCTAGCGTTTACCTAGGAGTAGTTGCAAGAATATACTTTTAGTACAATTGAATGCAATTTTTTTGTGAGATTGTAATGCAATTTTAAACGTCAAGTGTGAAAGAGTGATGTCAAGTGATCAGTAACTGTATGACTGAACGGAAAACTGTATAACTTGGGGCTCATGTCCAGGTTTTGTCACCTCTTCTGTCATTTCATTCTATTGGCATTCCCTTGCGCCAACAGGGGAGAAGTGCTTGGAGTATGATTCACACAATATATAGTAGAATACAATGGGGAGGGGGTGGGGTAGTGTAATCTGATATTTTGCATGTAGTATGCTATTGGGTGTTCAAGGAAAGTGGAGGTGAATCACATGGCTATAATATACATACATTATAATTCATCTTAATCGCATGATATTGGCTCTGATAATCATACTATATTAAATGTCTCATAAATGGCTTTATATTTTCTTTGGCCTGTAAATATTGTAGTTAACTTGCTTTTAATATTTTGGTAATGTTCCAGTAGTAATGAAATGCAAAAATATAGTGATTTGGTATTCAGACCTTCAGTACGTGTCAAACTTCTAATATGTCTAAACTACTCTTCTTATTCCTTGACAAGTATTCTAATATTACATTTCCATACACCATCTAATAAATGTTCTGCGTTCTATTTTAGCTTTACAAACAAAATACAGGAATTCTGCCAAGATTGACAGATTGCGGTTGGAAAAAATGGTTGTTACATGTTTCCAGATCTTTACAAAAGACTAGTAATGCCAAATATAGAAATCCAAGAAACAGACAAAATAAAGATAGAACATATTCTAAAAATTGCATGTTATCGATTATTGCGCCATTATTATGACCAGCAATGCCTGGAGTCTTATTTAATAATGTAAAAATATTAACCATAAATTATATATTGAGGTTACTTAATTTTTTAACATTATCACAGTGATGTTGTACCACTTTAACCACAGACTACCTACACTATACATTTCAAATCATTTTAATATAACTTCCACTACATTTAATTTATTTTCAAATTAAGAAAAAATTAAATGTGACCTTTAGGCTGGGTTCACACGTGGCGGAATTTCACTTAAATTCCGCTGCGGACACTCCGCAGCGTTAATCCGCAGCAGAGCCGTTTGTCCATTGACTTACACTTTAATTTAGCAGTGTTCGTTTAGACGAGGCGTAAAATTCCGCTGCGGAGCATAGGCTGCGGAGCGGAATTTGGTGTCCGCAGCATGCTCTGTCTGTTGCGGAGCAGTGGCGGACTCATGGCGGAATTTCTCCATTGACTTCAATGGAGATTCTAATTTCCGCAATGAAGTCCGCAGCTGTCATGCACATGTTATGTGTGCTGCGGATCCGTCTTGCTTTTTTAACTTGACATTTCTTCATTCTGGCTGGACCTATGTATTTCTAGGTCTACAGCCAGACTGAGGAAGTCAATGGGGCTCCCGTAATGACGGGAGCGTTGCTAGGAGACGTCTGTAAATAGTCACTGTCCAGGGTGCTGAAAGAGTTAAGCGATCGGCAGTAACTGTTTCTGCACCCGGGACAGTGACTACCGATCCCAATATACATGTATCTGTAAAAAAAAATGAAGTTCAGACTTACCGAGAACTCCCTGCTTCTGTCTCCAGTCCGGCCTCCCAGGATGACGTTTCAGTCTAAGTGACGGCTGCAGCCAATCACAGGCTAATAACAGGCTGCAGCGGTCACATGGACTGCCGCGTCATCCAGGGAGATCGGGCTGGATGCCGAAGGAGGGACGCGTCACCAAGACAACGGGCGGTAAGTATGAATTTCTTTGACTTTCACAAGGGAAAGTGCTGTCCCTTCTCTCTATCCTGCACTGATAGGGAGAAGGGAAGTACTTTTACCGCAGTCCGCAGCAGCTAGTCCGCATCAATTTACTGCACATTTTGTGCAGATCCGCAGCAGAATCTGCAACGCAGATTCTGTGCGGCATTGATGCGGACAGTTGCGGAGGAAATCCGCCACGTGTGGTCATGCCCTAATAGGTATACTTTAAAATAATTATAGTCGAAGTGACATCACTAAACGTAAATTTGTATTTACTCACAAAAATTTGTGCAGTCCTAAATTAGGGGCTCTGAAGATTAAAGGAGTGAAATTAATGTTAGGCACTCTTGGGTCAGTGTCCCCCTATAATTAGGGTGGTACAGATAACTTTTGCAAGTCACTCAGTATATATTTTCAGAGGTATGATGACTCAATCCTTATTAGGTTACACATCAGCGGTCTCTGATTCTGTGATACAGCCCTATAAAAGCCCTCAAATTAATGTTGAGTATTTCTCCTGAAAAGGATGGCCTGGCTCAGGAACCTAACCCCAGTTGTTTACAGGATGGGTGATAAGTGTTTGATAGCTGGGGATCCCATCTGTCTATAGGACTGCCGGAGATAGCCGAGTGATGTACTCGGTTATCTCCAGCAGTCGCATGAAGAATGATTGGAGCAGCAGCGCATGTGTGTGACCCCCCACTCCGTTCATTCAGGGGACTCAAGACCCTCGTTCTCTTGATTGGTGGGGGTCCCAGTGGCGGGACCTGCAGCGTTTAAACCTGTGGATAGGTGATACCATAACCCAGTTAAGAGTGAGAGACCTTCTGGCATGAATAATATAATCTCTTACACTTGTTTTTATAGGTCCCTGTATTCACGCTTCCTTTTCCCCACCTCTTTAATTTTGACTTAGAGATCTTCTATAGTATCAATCCAAGGAGTTATTCTCCCCAGATTTGGGCATGCTCATATACTGGGGCAAGAGACCTTAACGTGACATTTTCAATGACTTTTCAATGGCCTTTATTGTATTAGGTGAGAAGTTATCACACTGCAGAAAGTTATCAGGGTCAGATTAACGTTTGCTACATCTGTGTGCAGTGGATGTTAGATGGGTTTTCCTGGTGAAGATTCGGTGAGCTATAAATTTCCCCTGCAACAACCAGAAATGGTATATCAGATGGTGGTTATTCAGATGAATTTCCAGGCATGTAATACATGAATGTCCCATGTCCGCCAGAGCGAGAGGCACTGCTTGTAAGCAGCTTTAGGCTCTGGGTCATAGAGGGAAGTCTGTGCAGGGGTACCCCCTTTATGATGTCTATAACGGGACAAACACTTTCAGTAGCAATTCTATAAAATATGACAGCACAATGTTAACTGAAATACGATGAGCGATATTCATAGAGACTAATACAAATAAAAACAGTGGTTTTGCAAATATCGAACATTCAGATTAAAAGTGACATTTTACTTTCTATATCTATTCTTATTAGAAGATGAGACCAATATCAAAAAGACTCAGGGCATAAGAGACCATGACTGGATGATAACCTATAGTGGCAGGATTCAAGCAGTAGTGAATAGGTTTGAGAAGACAATAACACAGGTTTTAATAAATTAGAGTAATCAAGACATATAAGACAGTAGTGCAGTCTCAGTCGGATGTGAATGTGACCTATTGACAGATATTACTATTCATTTATTTATGTATTTATTTATTTATTTAATTAGTTCTTTTTTCTGTTTCAATATGTCTTTATTAAACAGTTGAGACATCAGAAAATATATGTGAACAGTTCTACTCGCAGGTAGAAGAAAATTATTATTTGAGACTTTAATTAGTTCTTTTTTCATTTATCAATCAATCAATCTCTTTAGGTCACAAATTTGATTGCACGATTCAATTGTTTCTTAAAGATGTTGTTAAACCCTGATTTTAACTATGGAATATTTGCAGAATTTTTCCTGGAAATGCTTCCGGTTTAAACGATTTAAAGAACCATGGTTTCCGACCTTATGTGGCTATGACAATTGTGCTTCCTCTGGTTGACTAGCAGGATAGAAAAGTCTGGGAAATGCACTTATAGGGCTATCTTCTCCAGGATGACACATCCATATGTGCAATCGCAAGAAGGTTTACTGTGTCCCCCAGCACAGTCTCAAGAGCAGATACCAGGGCACAGGCCATTACAAAAGGAGAGCCGGCCAGGACCAGTGCCGTAGAAGGGCATCAACCCATCAGGAGACTAGTATCTGCTCCTTTGCAAGAAGAAGCAGTGACAGAGTACTTCAAAATGACCTTTAGTGGTCTACTGGTGTGCATGTTTCTCACCAAACCATCAGAAACAGACTCCTTGAGGGTGGCATTATGGCTCGACATCCTACAGTAGGTTCTGTGCACACACCGCACCTTTTCCCCAGACCTGAATCCAATTAGGAACCTCTGAGACATTATGAATCAGTGCATCTGCCAGCACCAAGTAGTGCCACAGACTGTCCTGGAGCTCACTTATGCCCTGATCCAGCTGTCTCATCAGGAGCCTGCCCAGTCGTTGTCAAGAGTGCATACAGGCACTTGGGGGCTATACACACTACTGAGTGATATTATGAGTTGCCTTGATGAAATTGACACAAATTGGATCCGTCTGTAATTTAAAGAGGCTCTGTCACCACATTATAAGTGCCATATATTGTACATAATATTATCGGCGCTGTAATGTAGATTACAGCAGTGTTTTTTTATTTAGAAAAACGATGATTCTTGATGGAGTTATGACCTATAGTAGCTTTATGCTAATGAGTTTCTTAATGAACAACTGGGCGTGTTTTACTTTTTGGCCAAGTGGGCGTTGTACAGAAAAGTGTATGACGCTGACCAATCAGTGACCAATCAGCGTCATACACTTCTCTCCATTCATTTACACTGCAGATAGCGATATAGCTATATTGCTATGTGCAGCCACATAAACACACTATAACGTTACTTCTGTGTCCTGATAATGAATATACATTACCTCCAGCCAGGACGTGATGTATATTCAGAATCCTGTCACTTCTGTAGCGTCTCTGTGATATTTACAGCAAGGCAAGCGTAATCTCATTTGAAATGACAGGTTAGATCGTAATCTCGCGAGATTACGCTTGCCTTGCTGTAAATATCACAGAGACGCTACAGAAGTGTCAGGATTCTGAATACACATCTCGTCCTGGCTGGAGGTAATGTATATTGTGCAGTAACGTTATAGTGTGTTTATGTGGCTGCACATAGCGATATAGCTATAACGCTATGTGCTGTGTAAATGAATGGGGAGAAGTGTATGACGCTGATTAGTCAGCGTCATACACTCCTCTGTACAACGCCCACTTGGCCATATAGTAAAACACGCCCAGTTGTTCATTAAGAAACTCATTAGCATAAAGCTAAAATAGGTCATAACTCCGTCAAAAATGATGGTTTTTCTAAATAAATAACACTGCTGTAATCTACATTACAGCACCGATTACATCATGTACAATATAGGCCACGTATAATGTGGTGACAGAGCCTCTTTAAACTTTTTTTTGTTTGATTTTTGGGGTGAGATGAAATCCAGCCCTCATTTGGTTGATTATCTTCGTTTCCATTAATGGTTGCTACGTCATTTTGTACTCAAAGAGTTACACAATTTATATGTGTAAATATTTTGCACTTGAGCAGTGTACTTTGTAGACCTGTGCATTTATAGGGGTTGTCCAGTTTAGAAAACCCATTTTAACATACTCTATTAAGAAATTCTGAGTTAATAGAAGGTATTCCCGTGTTCAGGATTTTCATCTCTTGGCCAGATTGGAGAGCGTTAAGAAAATGTCCCTCTCTTTCTCTGGAGGACCTGTCCTATCTTACATTACACAGACATATTGATTTATATGGGGACTGTGTAATGCCTAATGTTCCTTGTGGTGGCGCTGCATGGAAATTGAACACGTGCTTACATTTTCCCCTTGTTATGTCCAGCAGGATGTGGGTCCACTAGGCTACTCCTCCGTTTTGACTTAGGGCCACTTCTAAGGGAGTTATCTAAGTACAGATGTAGCCGTCTTTACCTTGCTTTTTAACACATTAAATAAAATATATCTCTTATATTGACTTTTTCAATGACTTTTCAATGGCTTTTGTTGTGTGATTTCACGCTGCAGCAAGTTATCAGAATCAAGTTAAAGATGGCTACATCCGTAGTCTCCCCTGTCTTCAGCCTTTAAACCCTATATAGGGACCTGGTCTTCGCTGCGGGGAGGCTACCAGGTCGCTACCCATTGAGATGGTATCAGCAGAGTAGCTGCTGGCCATGCGAACTACAAACTGGCACTGGCAGAAGGTACCTTGATGGGTGGAAGCTTCAGACTTGAAACCAATGGTAGGAGTCAGACTGACAGCGAGCAGCTGGATGGAAGCTGATGTTAGATTGCTGGACACTGGTGGATAGCAGATGACTCGATACAGGCAGATAGCGGATAGCTGGACACAGGGATGTAGCTGGACGCTGGCAGACAGTGGATAACTGGATACAGGCTGACAACATACAGCAATAGTGGACTGGACACAGCCTGACAGCGGATAACTGGATGTAGGCTAACAACAGACTGCAATAGTGGACTGGATACAGGCTGGTAGCAGATAACTGGATACAGACTAACAACAGATAGCGATAGCGGACTGGAATCAGATGCAAATAGGAACCTTCGCAGGTTACAAACAAGGTTGTTACAATGTTGCTCAGGCACCTGATGGACAGTGGAGGTCCCTTAAATAGTCCTGGGTAACAGCGATTGCTTGAGTGACCTTTGGTCACTCAAGCTGGTCCTTTAAGAGGCAGTCAAAGAGTGCGCGTGCGCACTAGGGAAAGTGCAGCTACGAGTGGAAACACAGGTGACCTGCCCCTCTCCCAGTCCGGAGGAGGAGGTACGAAACCTGGTGGGGACAGTTAGCAGGAACAGGACCCACCGCCGCCATTGCATCCCCACAGTCAACAGCTGATTGCTGGGGGTCCATGCAGGGGGACACTTTGGAACTAGCATAGTGACAAGGAACCCTTCTAATAAATAGGGATTGTCAAAAGCAGACAACACCTTTAAGTGGTAACTGCCATTCTAGGTGCTTTTGTACAGATGGTTATACAAATCCAAAAGAACTCACATGTATAGAAAATATTGCACCATAGGCCACTTTCACACGGCAGTGTTCGTATTCAGTATTTTGTATCAGTATTTGTAAGCCGAAACTTTGAGTGAAACATAAGCAGAAAATGTATAATGGAAAAATTTGCCTAGAAAGGTTTTCTGTTCATAATTTACCATATGCATGTATTTTAGCATTAATAATAAAACAAATAAATCAACAGGAGTGTAGGTAAAATAGGTAACATTTTCATCTTATTAGCACCTATATAGTCAAAAATATGTCTTTTTTGCCTTCTGTTAAACTGCCTAATCCACCTTTCTTGGTGAATGGTTCATTACATAATATATTTGATAAGGAGACCTGCTTTGCCACTTCCAGCTTTCCACATGCTCAGGATCTGCAGTTGCTGTGATTAGAATAATCCTTAATGATATAATCTTCATTGATTTTATCTTTTATTACATCAGTAAGCTCATTGCACCCAATGGTTCATGGAGAGACATGTAGCGCTGTTATCTTCACTCAAGTAAAACTCTTTATTTCATTTTGAAGGTACAATAAAGGTCAAACAATTGTATGACTTTTTCAAATTGCTTCTGTTCATATAATCTTTTATGTTGTAAAACAATTGCATCTTAAAGATGCTATGAATTATGGGTCTTTTTATTTAATGTTTTAAAGATCAAAGTTTTCAATAGTTATAGTTACAATAATGTGAATGCGTGCTTGCTATTCATGTTCAGATTTTTTTGTTTTATATTGTAGATTCTGACATGGTTTCTCTTCGACCTTGATCGTCTGCTATGGAGATGCCAACCTGCGTTTTGCTAGCACTGTCTACTCTCTTGGATAAATCTATACCAGGCACAGGTCAGTTCAGAAGAGAAACCTAAGCAACTATTAACAGATTATTAGTGGAAGGTTAAAAAAGTTATAAACACATACTAGGTAAACACTTTTCCTATTATATACTGTTTTACTCTAGGCATAAGCGATTGTATTGCATGTTGTAATGCTGCATGGAGGTCAGTTCAACTGTATATGTACTGTTATACAGTGTACTGTTTACTGTACATTCAGACGAACGTGGCATTTTTGCGCACGCAAAACACGCAGCGTTTTGCCTGCGCAAAAGCCACTTACCTGCTCCGTGAGGCAGCATCATATGATGCACGGCTGCGTGGTTTTCGCGCAGCCGCCATCATTATGACACGCCATTTGGATGTTTGTAAACAGAAAAGCACGTGGTGCTTTTCTGTTTACATTCATCTTTTTGACAGCTGTTGCGCGAAACAGGCAGTTCGCGCGGAAGTGCTTCCGTGCAACCTGCGTGGCTTTCACGCACCCATTGACTTCAATGGGTGCGTGATGCGCAAAATACGCCGAGATATTGAACCTGTCGCGCTTTTTACGCAGCGGGCAAACGTCACAGACGCGCAAAAAGCACGGACTGTCTGTACTGCCCCATAGACTTCTATTGGTCCATGCGAGCCGCGTGAAAACCACGCGGCCTGCACGGACGCAATTCACGTTCGTGTGAATCCGCCCTTAGGAAGATCTGTTGTATGTCTTTTTAGACCATAAGGTTGCAGTCACATGTGGCACATTTTGTTGTGGAAACTTTATGCGACTAAAAATCAGTTCAGGTGTATGAATGTCTGTCATTCAGATGAATGGAATTGATTTTCAGTCGCAAAAAGTTTCTGCACCCTAAGGCCATGTTCAGACGTGGCGGAATTTTTCTGCTGCAAATGTTGGTGCAGATTCGGGGCAATTACGCATCGAATCTGCACCAACATTTGCATATTTGACAGGTAATTCAGACGTTGCGAATATCACAGCGGACTTGCCACAGATTTCAGTTTTTGCATTGCAAAGGCTGAAATCCGCAGTGAAATTCCGCTTCTTCTTCGCAACATAATGAGCATGCTGTGGAGGGGAAATTCTGCACCGCAGCCTAAATTCTGCACAGTTATTTTCTGCAACGTCTGAACTAAGTTTCCTAAAAATGTATAGAAACAAATGCAAAAATCAGCTGCTGCAGAATTCCACTGTGGACTGTCCGCAGCGGAATTCAACAGCAATTCCGCCACATCTGAATATGCCCTTAGGGTATGTTCACAAGCTTAACATAAAACGGCTGAAAATACAGAGCTGTTTTCAAGGAAAAACAGCCTCTGATTTTCAGCCGTTTTTTAAGCAACTTGCGTTTTTTGCGGCGGTTTTTACGGCCGTTTTTGGAGCTGTTTTTCTATTGAGTCAATGAAAAATGGCTTAAGAAGTGACATGCACTTCTATTTACAAAGCATTTTTTTAAGTGGCTATTTTTAAAAATAAAAAATCAAAATTTAAATCAATGGGCAGATGTTTGGAGGCGTTCAGATGTTTTTCGGTGTGTTTATGGCCTGAAAATTGACGAAAATAAGCCGTGTGACCATACCCTGATAAGGATCGGCTTAAGGTAAAGGGAGCAAATTCCCTAAGGAAATATTGCATCTCTGTTTGATTTAAAAAAATGTATGGAAGAAAAGATCTGAACGTGAACCTAACCTAGCTTGACTTTGTAAATACACTGCACTGTTAGGCTGGGTTCACACACCCTATTTACGGACATAATTCAGGCGTTTTAACTTCGAATGACGTCCGAAAATACGGCTCCAATGCGCCGGCAAACATCTGCCCATTCATTTGAATGGGCTTTACGATGTTCTGTGCCGACGGTCATTTTTTTAATGCACCGCTGTCAAAAAACGGCGCATAAAAAAGACGCCCGCGTCAAAGAAGTGCCTGTCACTTCTTGGGACGTAATTGGAGCCGTTTTCCATTGACTCCATAGAAAAACAGCTCCAATTACGTCCGTAATGGACGCTGCAAATAACGCCTGCACAAGCCATTACGTCTGAAATTCAGGAGCTCTTTTCTCCTGAAAACAGCTCCGTAATTTCAGGCGTATCGGACGTGCACGTGTGAACATACCCTTATATATAAACCTTAGATCTCCATGTGGACAATTGTGTGCACTTTTCCCCTTTCCACAGCACTGCATGTTTATGAGCGTGTGCGTTTTGCGCACGCAAAAAACGCGGCGTTTTGCGTGCACAAAAGGCACTTAACAGCTCCGTGTGTCAGTCCCGTATGATGCGTGGCTGCGTGCTTTTCGCGCAGCTGCCATCATTATGACACTCCGTTTGGATGTTTGTAAACAGAAAAGCACGTGGTGCTTTTCTGTTTTCATTCATCCCTTTCACAGCTGCTGCGCGAATCACGCTCGTCCCACGGAAGTGCTTCCGTGAGGCATGCGTGATTTTCACGCACCCATTGACTTCAATGGGTGTGTGATGCGCGAGCAACGCACAGATATAGGATATGTCGTGAGTTTTTCGCAGCGGACTCACTCTGCGCAAAAATCACGGACTGTCTGCACTGCCCCATATGATGCACGGACCTATATCACTCTCATGTAAAGGAACCCTTATTGTAATGATCCTGCTTTAACCCATTCTGTATAATTCTGTTCACATTCAGCCTAGTGAGTGTGCAGAAAAACTCGGTCCAGGGCTACATCTAGACTTTTTGTAGAGCTACTGATTGATTTTAACCAGTTCAGGTCCGGGCTATTTTGAGCCTTCAGGACCAGACACCGTTTAGCCCTTTTTAGCACGTGTTAGTTAAATAGCTATAACTTTTTTATTTGTTGGGCTAGCGACATGATTTTTGTGATGTTTTTTTCTGTAGACAATGCAGGTTTCTTTTTTTATCATTTTTATACACATCCTTTTTGCTATTTTAGAATTTCTATTCTTAAAGTTTGAAAATAATAGTAAAAAAATAAGCTTTTTTTACTTTCAGCTATTTTTTTTTTTTTATTACATTGTTTTACCCTAAAATAGACCTTTTATTTGTGATTGTCATTGTCTACCATAAATTTTAATATATTACATGTCTATATTAGGGTAATTGGGTCCGGGCTAGCGTTACGACAATGATTGGCGGGGGGCGGGACATTTTTTTTTTTTTGGGGGTGGGTATTTTTTGTGTATTTATTATAAAAAAAATTGCACTTTACTTTACTTTTATTTTTTTATTACTATGGTCTGTCCCTCAAAGATCAAAAAAGACCTTTGGGCAGCTTTATATATTTTTTTCCTTCTTTTTACACCATCTTTTTCCACTGTAACTGGGGCTGCACAGCAGCCCCAGTTACAGGGGAAATCTGCCCTCTTAGGGTATGTTCACACGAACACGTTCGATACGCCTGAAATTACGGAGCTGGTCACTTCTTGGGACGTAATTGGAGCCGTTTTCCATTGACTCCATAGAAAAACAGCTCCAATTCCGTCCGTAATGGACGCTGCGAAAAACGCCTGCACATGCCATTCGCCTGAAAACAGCTCCGTAATTTCAGCCGTAACGGACGTGCACGTGTGAACATACCCTTAGGCTGGGTTCACACCACCCATTCTCAGACGTAATGGAGGCGTTTTACGCCTCGAATTACGTCTGAAAAAATGGCTCCAATACATCGGCAAACATCTGCCCATTACTTTCAATGGGTCTTACGATGTACTGTGCCGACGACCTGTCATTTTACGCATCGCTGTCAAAAGACAGCGCGTAAAATAACAGCCTCGTCAAAAAAGTGCAGGACACTTCTTGGGTCGTAATTGGAGCCGTTTTTCATTGACTTCAATGAAGAACAGCTCCAAATTACGTCCGTAAAAGACGCGGCGAAAAATGCCAGTACATGCAATTACGTCTGAAATTCAGGAGCTGTTTAACGCACAACAAAGGGAGGGTTTTTAATTTGTTGTGGATTGTCAGTATTCACCATCATTTAGGAAGCCCAGGTTCTTTGAAAGGACACCAGGGTTTTTAGTACATTACAGTTTACAAAAAGAACACATTAATTCAATATATTTGTCCCCCGTGATTGCTACTTTATATCCAGTTCTGAAAGCCTTGAGAAACATTTCCATACATATGTGTGAATGATATTAGCAGCTCTTTTTAGAAGTTGCACTTTTATAAACTGTAAACTTTGGGTTTAATCATCTTTTAAGTAGCACTTTCACACACTGTATAGCAGAAAAAAAAAGAAAGACAATGATATCACATTCAGCAAGCTGCAAACAAGCCTTTCCATAATCAGCTTCATGCCCTATATCCAGATATTTTGTAGTCAGTGTTTTTCCCTGCTGGTTACAAACAATAATTTTGCAAGTATGATGTGGCAGAAAGAGATTAGTGTCAAATGTACAAATACCTGATAAGCTCTTTTTTTTTTGTTACAGCTAACTCAGTTGCCAGAAAACGTATTTATGCTAAATAAGTAGAAATAACAGATAGAGTAAGCGTGCTATTTCTGCTCGCCCAATAACAACAAGCTGGAGGAGAAGTCCCTTTTTTCAGGATTTATAGCAGGACATATGTTGTATTATACTGTGGTGCCTAATCAGAGTAAGTGACTTCACATTTGCTATTCAGAACATATCCCCAGTGATGCACTACAAAGACTGCCTGTCACATTGCAAAGAAAACAAGTGCTGTTTCAGAGCAGTTTGCAAAGTGACATCTACTAAACTGACAAAATGGAAAAATGCTATAGATTTGCTTTAGACATGGCTAGTCAAAATCATTGTTAATATCGCGGCGACATAAAAGCATCCAGTTGTGATTGTTGATATCTGACCTGCACTATCAATTTAAACACAGACCATTTTTATACAAACTCCATTTTATGTACCATGAAATTGCCCTATAATGCCTTCAATCACCGGTAGATTGTTATGTCTATGGTTAAGGCCTTTTAGAACAGCCTTTGAATTTAATACGCCTCAGGCTTTATTTTCAGGCTGTCACAATAAAATATGTAAAATCTCTCCATTTTGATATCCTTCGCTAAATTACTATGCTATAGAAAATGAAATATTGTATATCCTAAACACCCATTTTTGAGAATTCTCCTGATCTAAAACTAGAATGAAGATTTTATATTTATTGCATTCAGGGGTATAAAGTGTCTACTTAACCAGTTACTGCCCTTAGACTATAAATGTCCTGGTGGTCCACACCTATCTCTGCGAGATTGTTTTAAAATGTCCTGCAGATTATCCCCCTCCACACTTCTCCCACTCCATCAGACCTCCATGCTCCCACTGTCTCTAGACAACTGTGATCAAAGTGTTATACCTGAAGACCAATCAGCGTGGTCTTCTGACATGGGATCCCTGTGGCGTCCAATCACAATAAAAATGACTAGTAAATAACAAGTTTTATATTGTGTTTGTACCATCTTCCTCTCCTCAAAGCCGATCAGAGAGGGAGATCGGTAAAAGAAAAATCCTTTTTTGTTTTGCTTTTATCCTTCTATAGTTAAAAAATTTTGAAGACCTATACGTTCTGAGAAAAACAAGACTAAATAAACATAGATTGGCAAAGGAATAGAACAACAATTTGCTATTAAATTGGCACATGGATAAAATTTGAACATATAACTGTTCAGGAAGGGGTAAAAGCTTCTTGTCAGAAAGTGGTTAAACATACATGTTTAACCACTTCCTGTCTAGTTTCAAAGGGCGACATCACATTTTATAGACTTTGGCTCAACCCTAGCAAGACCCTATTTATGTTATATGTGTATTAAAGTATATTGTCATGAAGCCATTCATAAATATAGAACCTGTCACCCAGAGAAAGACATTCAGTGTCAAGACAATATCATACATCAACAATATATTCCAGACAGTGTCAAGCAATATACTCTTTGCACATAGAGACAAATAGTGTCCATCATGCCTAATAGTGTCCAGGTCATGAAAAACAGTGGTCTTTTAGTGCTTACAGTGCCTACATATGGTACTTTTATTGTATTACCAGATCCCAAAGGTCAATGAAATGCTTTTGCAATCAAAGGGATTGAGAAGGGGGTGCTTGGGTATCATGAAAGGCAGGGAAAATTTGGTCCCCTTACCCCCCCTGCATACACATATAACTCATAAGCCCCCCACTTTGCAAACACAATTTTTTTCAATAGAAAATAGTAAAGGCATGCAGTAGATTTGTGGCAGAGATTTCTATGATATCCATGTACCATCTGCAGAAACAATCCCATTCAGATGCATGTAATAGTTATTCAGTTGGGCTCATGTATTCAGGAACACTCATACACACTGCCACAGAGTCTGTACTGCAGTGAAAGAAGTCTTTCGTATGGAGCCATATAAGCTCCAATGGACTCTGTGAGTACAGAGATATTCTCCCCGTGAAGCAATGCTTCTAGGTGAAAATACCTACTACATACCTCATCCAATGGAGCATTCCATGTCAATCAGAATCCAACAGAAAAAAACCATAGAAATAGAGGCATACAGAAGTGCAGTAGAGGCCTCGTGAACCTCTATGGAGGCCCCGAAGGGTCACTTCACACATTGCGTAAATACTGCAGATTTTCCGAAACTGAATTTGTTGCGGAAAATCCACAGCAAATACAGTTAGGCTGGGTTCACACGACCTATTTTCAGACGTAAACGAGGCGTATTATGCCTCGTTTTACGTCTGAAAATAGGGCTGCAATACGTCGGCAAACATCTGCTCATTCATTTGAATGGGTTTGCCGACGTACTGTGCAGACAACCTGTAATTTACGCGTCGTCATTTGACAGCTGTCAAACGACGACGCGTAAATGGACTGCCTCGGCAAAGAAGTGCAGGGCACTTCTTTGCCACGTAATTTGAGCTGTTCTTCATTGAACTCAATGAAGCACAGCTCAAGATTTACGAGCGTCTCAGACGGCTCACAAAATGCGAGGAGGAGCATTTACGTGTGAAACGAGGCAGCTGTTAACAGTCTGTCTTTTCACATGTAAATGCCTCTCATCGTGTGAACATACCCTAACAGCAAAGTGGATGAGATAAAACAAATCTCATCGTAAATACTGAGCGGAAAAACGTTCAGAAATTTAATTGCGATGCAGAAATTTATTCTACAGCATGTCAATTGTATTTGCATAAACGCTGCTTATTTGTTGCAGGTTTTCTCCATTTAATTAAATGGGGAGGTAAAACACACATCAAATAGCAGTAGTTGCGTTGTGCCGCAAAAAACGCAACTCAGAAGAATAAAAATCTCATACCCAGAAGTCTGTGTTCCTCCCTCCAGTACGTCCTCCTAGGATGACGTTTCATCCTATGTGGCCGATGCAGCCAATCACAGGCTGCAGCAGCAGTCACATGGGATGAAACGTCATCCCAATAGGCCGGCCTGGATGACGTCAGAGGACCCTCCTGGGATGAGGCTTCATCCCATGTGACCGCCGCTGCAGCCAATCACAGGCTGCAGCGGTGTCCTGGGATGAAACGTCATAACAGGAGGCCGTCCTGTTTGGTGCTTTTTTTCGCCCAGAATTCCCTAGAGTGCGCAGGGCGGATACGCTGCGTAAAAGCACGCAGAGTGTGAACTCAGCCTTACAGCTCTGTACTAAACGGAGCCCTAATATGACCGTGTGCCTGAGCCCTTATACACAAAAACACAATTTTTAGAGGAGGTTGAAAGTGGTGTCGTTACAAATTTCCTCGCTATCACAATTTAAGTCATAACGGAATCATCTTTGGAACAGGTTAAATATTAACCTCAAAAATGGTCTTTAATTAACATTTCAAAGAATAATACTTGAAAAATTACTTTTTATAAAGCCATACCTGATTTTATTTCCTTAACGTTCATTATCTGGACTACTTGATTTTCTGGAGCATCAGGTGGCGGACTATAGGACAATCTTAAAATGAATACAATTGCATTTAGGAGAATAGCAATAAGAAAAAAAACAAAAAACTATAAATTGATAATCTTTATTGTTAATTATTATTCTATATAAATGTTTTTGTGCATAACAATCTCAAAGACATGAGAAAATGTTATTCTATGGACAGAGCAGATGCAGAATACAACATACCTCTAGTGTGCGACCAAAGTTGCATCTAGTATAAAAGCTGCACACAGCAGTAAATAAAACAATTCCCAACAATCTCTCATTTTTATATTTTCTTTATTGTTTTTAAATCTTTTTCCATGTATTCAACATTCTGCATCAACTAATTTTAATAAAAAGAAAAAAAAAACAAAAGAAATAAGAGATAATAGTCCATTTTATGTCTGCATGTTGTCCTAATGCTTGTAGAATGGCTTTTAGGAAACATACAGTGAACGGCAAAAATGAGTAAACTATACAGGATCATTCCATGCTTCACTGGGCACTGCTGAGCACAAGGTTGTTTCTTTGATTGCTGGGACCTGACCACCATACTAAATTTGTTTTGTTGGCTCTGTGTATTAAACTCTGCCTTGCTGACCTTCATGCATCGCATTTGAGTCATTATTCCTTTCTAATAGCAGGACACCGCAATGCACACTGTTGCAAATAGAACTGTGTATATAGTATAGTGTGCTATTAGTAAATTATGTGACCAAACCAGAAATAGTAGCGATAAACAGCATTTGTTGAACTTGCATGTTTGTATATTTCACAAATAAACAAAAAATTAAATAAAACAACTCAATAAATAATCTAATCTTGAAGATTTATGATTTTACATTTCTGCCATACAGTAAAAGTGATTTCCACATGTGTGAAAATAAATTCTTATTCATAGCCAACCTATAGACATGTGACCTGTGAGGTGACATAGGGCAATACGCTCATTATCATGAAAATCTCCAAATTTTCTGACCCCATTTTTCTGACCTCATATCATATTGACAGCAATAAGGTTAGGAAGCCTGGCTATACAGTGGTGCTTTTCATGGTTCTGTATAGCTGCATCTGTTTAACCCCTTAATGACCGGGCCTGAAAAGCCCTTAATGACCAGCTATAATTTTCAGCTTTTACCTCTCTGCATTTCAGCAGCCATAACTTTTTTATTTTTTCATTGACATGGCCATATGAGGCTTTGTTTTATGCGGGAAAAATTGTGTTGTTTTTTTTTTCATAGCTTGGAGATAGAAAGAAAATAATTTTTACGGCAAGAATATAAGAAAAAGCAATTCTCAGCATCTTTTTTCTTGTTTATTTTTTATCTCGTTCACGTTTCACACTAAATAACCCATTGGATTAATTCTTCGGTTATTACGGTTATTTGAATACCTATTATGTGTAGGTTTTTTGTTTTTATTTAGTGTAGGGGCAATAAAATATATTTTATGCAAAATAATGACTTTTTTTGGACTTTATTTATTTATTTATTTTTGTTACTTTTTTTTTTTAAATCCAATTAACCCCTTCCCGACATTTGCTGTATGGGTACATCATGGAAAGCCAGTGCTTCCAGCAATTTGCCGTATCCATACACCACATGCTTGGCAACGGCTCAGAAGCGTCGGTGCCATCATCACTGGATCCCAGCGGTATCTTACAGCTGACATCCGGCTGTAATGGCGGGGACCGAAATTAGCTTCGATCCCCGCCATTAACTCCTTCAATGCAGCGCTCAAACGCGATCGCTACATTTAAGGTGTTTGCAGCTCATCGGAACACCAGCAATGAAATTGCCGGGATTCCGGTAGCTGCAATGGCAACCTGAGGCCTAATACTGGCCTCCCGGTCCGCCTAGCATGGAAGCCAGTCAAGATCCGCCCAGCGGCGGAGCCTGATCGGCTTCCGTAGCCGCCGGCAAGATGGCGCCGGCTCAGGAGCTGATCCGGCGTCATCAGCAATGGAAGTCAGCTGTATGTTACAGCTGACATCCACCTGTAATGGCAGGAACCAGAGCTAGCTCAGATCCCTGCCATTAACCCCTTCGATGCAGCGATCGTAAGCGATCGCTGCATCTTAGCTGTTGCTAGCAGATCGCCAGCCCTGACAGGCAATCAGGACTGGCGACTGCTGCCATGGCAACAGGAGACACAATGGCTTCCTGCTCTGCCATTACAGAAGCCGATTAGGCCCCGCCAGGAGGCGAAACCTAATCGGCTTGCTGTCAGTGAATAACTGACAGATCTAATACATTGCACTACGTAGGTAGTGCAATGTATTAGAAAAAAAACATCAGACAGTTGGACCTTCAAGTCCCCTAGTGGGACTTGAAAAAAAGTGTATAAAAAGTATAAAAAAAGTGTAAAAAAAAGTGAAAAAAAAAAAAGTTTGAAAACTTAATAAAAGTTTCAAGTAATAAAATAAAACACAATCGCGGTGTTCACTTATGAAGTCCTTTATTATTGAAAAAAACAAAAAAACTATACGTATTTGGTATCACCGCGACCGTAACGACCTGAGCTATAAAAATATTCTATTATTTATTGCACGCGGTGAACAGCGTAAAAAAAAAAAGTAAAAAACTATACCAGAGTTTCTGTTTTTTGGTCACTTTGCCCTACAAATATTGGAATAAAAAGTTATCAAAAAGTCGCACGTATCCAAAAATGGTACCTATAAAAACTATAGCTGGTCTCGCAAGAAACAAGCCCTCATACAACTCCGTCGACAAAAAAGTTAAAAAGTTATGGCTCTTACAACTTGGTGACAGAAAAAATACATTATTTTTACAAAAGTAATTTTATTGTGCAAAAAGTTGTAAAACATAAAAAAGTGCTATAAAATATGTATCACCGGAATCGTACTGACTGGCAGAATAAAGTTAACGTGTAATTTATAATGCAGGTTGAACGCTGTATAAAAAAATGAAAAAAAACGATACCAGAATTGCGTTTTTTTGTTTACCTGGCCTCCCAAAAAATAGAATAAAAGGTGATCAAAATGTCGCATGTACCCCAAAATGGTACCAATAATAACTACAGCTCGTCCCGCAAAATAAAAGCCCTCATACCACTACGTCTATGAAAAAATAAAACTAGTTATGGCTCCAATAAGTCAGGAAATAAAAAATATGCAGCTTTGCCGGCACGAGGGGAACATTTCTTCTGTTTCAAGAGGCGATTTATCAAGGACCTGAAATTAGGGAATTAGGAAGTGGAGGGCCCAAACATATCTGCTGGAAGCGACGGTGCCCATATTATACCAGGTCAACACTTTCCCAGCAGAATTACCCAAACTGCAAAGGTGCGAAGTGTAGACCAAAAGGGGCATAAGAATGGGGCTTTGCAAATCATTCCTGCTAAGGGCATGGTCCCACGTGGCGTATTTCTTCCGCAACTGTCCGCATCAATGCCGCACTGAATCTGCGTTGCAGATTCTGTGGCGGATCTACCCAAAATGTGCAGTAAATTGATGCGGACTAGCCGCTGCGTATTGAGGTGAAAGTACTTCCCTTCTCTCTATGGGTATGTGCACACGAGGGCATTACGTCCGTAATTGACGGACGTATTTCGGCCGCAAGTACCGGACCGAACACAGTGCAGGGGGCCTGGCTCCTAGCATCATAGTTATGTACGACGCTAGGAGTCCCTGCCTCGCTGCCGGACAAGTGTCTCGTACTGAAAACATGATTACAGTACGGGACAGTTGTCCTGCAGCGAGGCAGGGACTCCTAGCGTCGTACATAAGTATGATGCTAGGAGCCCGGCTCCCTGCACTGTGTTCGGTCCGGTACTTGCGGCCGAAATACGTCCGTCAATTACGGACGTAATGCCCTCGTGTGCACATACCCTATCAGTGCAGGATAGAAAGAAGGGACAGCTCTTTCCCTAGTGAAAGTAAACGAATTTCATACTTACCGGCCGTTGTCTTGGTGACGCGTCCCTCTTTCGGCATCCAGCCCGACCTCCCTGGATGACGCGGCAGTCCATGTGACTGCTGCAGCCTGTGATTGGCTGCAGCCGTCACTTAGACTGAAACGTCATCCTGGGAAGCCGGACTGGAGAAAGAAGCAGGGAGTTCTCGGTAAGTATGAACTTCTATTTTTTTACAGGTTGATGTATATTGTGATCGGTAGTCACTGTCCAGGGTGCTGAAACAGTTACTGCCGATCACTTAACTCTTTCAGCACCCTGGACAGTGACTATTTACTGACGTCGCCTAGCAACGCTCCCATAATTACTGGTGCACACACGTAGTCACCCGTAATTACGGGTGCACACACGTAGTCATCCGTAATTACGGGAGCCCCATTGACTTCCTCAGTCTGGCTGTAGACCTAGAAATACATAGGTCCAGCCAGAATGAAGAAATGTCATGTTAAAAAACCAATACGCTCCGCAGCACACATAACCATGTACATGACATCTGCGGACTTCATTGCGGAATTTTGAATCTCCATTGAAGTCAATGGAGAACTTCCACAATGAGTCCGCAACCAGTCCGCCACAGGTCCGCAACATCCAATGTATGCTGCGGACACCAAATTCCGCACCGCAGCCTATGCTCCGCAGCGGAATTTTCCGCATCGTCTAAACGAACCCTACTAAAAAGAAGTGGAAGTCAATGGAGAAACGGGTCCGCTGCGGATTAACGCTGCGGAGTGTCCGCAGCGGAATTCCAGAGCAATTTGGCATAGCAAGCAGGGTAGCCCGCTCTATGAACTATCAAGGCGTCACAAATAGGCTTCTACCTGGCTATACACGTTGTGCCTCATGACGTACACACTATCCCTCCATGTTTCACACACTTGCACCCCATTATCCATTTATTTCTATTGAGGCACTTCACTCATTACTGCCCCCTATATTTTACTTATAGTATTACACTTGCACACACACTTCATTTATTATTTCTTACTACACATCCCATGCACCACACACAGCACTCCCCTCAAGACTAGTGGGAGTGGCTATTATTATTTAAAGCACCTGCTCACTCCTTCATCGGCGTTTCTAACCTGGCTGTGTCCATTTGTAAGTATGGCCTTTTTCAGTGTTTTTGTATATGTCCCTTTGTTTTTATCGGTTCTGTCTGAGAAAAAAAGTAGCTAAACCTACATTTCTTTTAAAAAATGTAGATTTATATTTTCAGGGCCTAATTCCAATAATTTCTGCAAAAAACCTGTGGGGTCAAAACGCTCACTATACCCCTATATAATTTCCTTAATGGGTGTATTTTTCAAAATGGGGTCACTTGTGAGGGGTTTCCTCAGTTTTGTCCCCTCAGGGGCTTTGTAAATGTGACATGGCCTCCGCAAACCATTCCTGCTAAATGTGAACTCCAAAAGCCAAATGGCGCTCATCCGTTCTAAGCCCTAATGTGTGTCCAAACAGCCGTTTATTACAACATGTGGGGTATTGTTTTCCTAGGGAGAAATTGCTTTACAAATTTTACGGTGCTTTTTCTCCTAGAGGACATGGCTATGACACTGTCCAATCAGCTACAGACAGTATCACAGCAAGAGCTGGAGAGAGATCACACAGTCTTGTAATTGTCTGCTGAACTGGCAAGGGGGCGTGTAATGGCAAGGGGGTGTGTCACTGCTGCGGACAGTGCAAGAGCGGGAGAGAGGAGAGCGCGCATGCGCGTGCATGCTCTCAATTTTCAGCTCTCCGCAGACTAGGACAAGACTGTGTTCTCTTGCGAGAGATCACATTCTTGTACTTGTCTGCCGAACTGGCAAGGGGGGCATGCCTCTGCTACAGACAGTGCAAAAGCTGAAGAGGAGAGCACACAGTGACACGCCCCCTTGCCAGTTCGGCAGACAAGTACAAGACTGTGATCTCTCGCAAGAGGTCACAGACTTGTCCTTATCTGGCAAGAGCTGAAGCGCGCGCATGCGTGCTCTCCTCTCTCCAACTCTTGCACCGTCCGCAGCAGTGACACACCCCCTTGCAATTACACGGCTCCTCAGACAAGTCTTGTAAGGGTATGTTCACACGTGCATGTCGGTTACGGCTGAAATTACGGAGCAGTTTTCAGGAGAAAACAGCTCTTGAATATCAGACGTAATGGCATGTGCAGGCGTTTTTCGCAGCGTCCATTATGGACGTAATTGGAGCTATTTTTCTATGGAGTCAATTGAAAATGGCTCCAATTACGTCCCAAGAAGTGACATGCACTTCTTTGACGCGGGCATCATTTTAAAAAAATGACCGTCGGCACAGTACATCGTAAAACCCATTCAAATGAATGGGCAGATGTTTGCCGACGCTTTCAAGCAGTATTTTCGGCCGTAATTCCAGGCGTAAAACGCCTGAATTACGTCCGTAAATAGTGCGTGTGAACATACCCTAATTGTCTGCCGAGAGCTGAAGTGTGAGAGCGTGCGTGCGCACACGCTCTCCTCTCTCCAGCTCTTGCTGTGATATTGTCCATAGCTGATTGGACAGTATCACAGCCATGTTACACAGCACCGATATCTAAATAACAGAGGAGGGTAGAAAAATTTGTAAAGTGGCCCAAGGTTTGTGCATCCCTGTCCATTACATGCTGCACTCAGCGGCACGTGTATGGGCAAGTGAAAAGTTCTCTTTAAGGACCGAGGCATTTTTTATTTTTTTATTTTCATTTTTCACTCTCCGTGTTCCAAGAGCCATAACTTTTTATTTTTCCGTCAATAGAGTGGTGTGAGGGCTAATTGTTTGCAGGAGGAGTTGTAGTTTCTAAAGGCATCATTTCAAAACCGCGTGTCATAAACATGGCATATGCGTGAAAATCACGCAGCCACTCAGCCAGCACTGATGATACACGGAAGTGCAACGTGAGCAAAACGCAGCATTTTTTTTACGTGTGCAATACGCACACGTTCGTGTGAATAAGGCCTAACAGAGGCAGCCAAAAGGCAGACCTGGGGGCCTTCATTAGGCTGAGCGCCATCCATATCCTGCGGGTGTCAGCTGTGTTTTACAGCTGACAGCCCAGACTAATGGCCGGTAACAGCGATCGTGCTGTTCCTGGCCGTTTAACCCCTGAAATGCTGCGGTCAATCGCGACCGCAGCATCTGAAGAGTTGAAAAGAGGGGAGCAGCCCCCTCTTACAGCTCATTGGTGCTGGTGAGCGGAGTCAGATGACAGTGGAGTAAACTAATGCATTTTTCGGCTGCTTAGTAAAAACTGTGGCAAAACAGCACCGTCTGAATACACCCTAAGGCCGGGTTCCCACGTAGCGTAAATGCTGCGGAACTTCCGAAACGGAATTGTGTGTGGAGATTCCGCAGCATTTATTGTAGCAGCAAAGTGGATGAGATTTAGAAATCTCAAGCCCAAGCAGAGTAAACGTTAATAAATTGACCTGCGTTGCAGAATTTAATTCCACGGCATGTTAATTTATGCAGCCGCCTTGTTGTTTTTCTGTTGAGTGTTTTTCCCATTGAATTCAATGGGGATGTAAAAACCTGCAACAGAAAGTGAAGTGTTGCGGTTTTTGCAGAGTAATCTCAGCAATTACGCCGCAAAAATCGCAACTTCGGAAAAATGTAAAAAATCATACTAAGGCCTTATGCACACAAAGTATTTTTGTCCTCCTCTAAATACTGGCGTAAATACGGGTCCTTGGTCACATGTATTCGACCCGTATTGCACCAGTATTTACGGACCTGTGCCCGTAAATACGGACCCGGTGTCACCTGTATTCCACCCGTATTTACGGGCACGTTTTTGCTGCAAAATTACACTGCAGTAATCGGCAGCCCTTCTCTCTATAAGTGCAGGATAGAGAGAAGGGACAGCCCTTTCCGCAGAAAAAGTAAAAGAAATTCATACTTACCCGGCCGTTGTCTTGGTTACGCATCCCTCTGTTGACATCCAGTCCGACCTCCCTGGATGACGTGGCAGTCCATGTGACCGCTGCAGCCTGTGATTGGCCTGTGATTGGCTGCAGCGGTCACATGGGCTGAAACGTCATCCCAGGAGGCCGGACTTCAGGAAGAAGCAGGGAGTTCTGGATAAGTATGAACGTCTTTTTTTTTTATTTTATTTTTTTACAGGGTGATCTAAATTGTGATCAGGAAGTCACTGTCCAGGGTGCTGAAACAGTTACTGTCGATCGTTTAACTCTTTCAACACCCTGGACAGTGACTATTTACTGACGTTGCCTAGCAAGGCTCCCATAATTATGGGTGCACACACGTAGTCACCTGTAATTACGGGAGCCCCATAGAGTTCTATGGGCCTGCCTGTGCCGTAATTACGGCCTGAAATAGGACATGTTATATATTTTTCAACGGCACGGGCACCTTCCCGTAAGCATACGGGGGGGGTACCCGTGGCCAATAGAAGTCCATGGGCCCGTAAAAACGTGCCGTAATTACGGCCCGTAATTATGGGTGTTTTTACGTTCGTGTGCATGGGGCCTTACCCAGGCCGTCCTCCTTCTTTCTGCAGTCTGGTCTCCTGGAATGACGTTTCATCCCATATGACCGCTGCAGCCAATCACAGGCTGCAGCGTCACATGGCCTACAATGTCATCCCAGGAGGTCGGACTACGCGCAGAGAAGAGGGAGGGGGCAAGTATTGACATGGTTTTTTTTTCAAGAGCTTCATTCTGCAGCGGAAATTCCATCTGAGAAAACGCATGCAAACTATTTTTTCGGACGTAAAAGACAGCGGTTTCCGGGTCGGATACCCTTCCCAGTTTTTACGCAGCGCATCTGACCTGTGGGAATCCGGCCTAAAACAAATATGTCAGGAGAGCTAACAGATTCATTTAAATAATGAAAAATTCTGGATAGAAAAAAACAAAAACACTAGGGGTATGTTCACACAGAGTGTTTTCGGACATTTTTTTCGGGCCGTAAACGCCCGAAAAATGGCAGAATTTTGGAAGCAGAACGCCTCCAAACATCTGCCCATTGATTTCAATGGGAAAAACAGCATTCTGTTCCGATGGGCCGTTTTTTTACGTGACCGTTTTGAAAAACGGCCACGTAAAAAAACGGCCGCAAAAAAGAAGTGCAGGACACTTCTTGGGATGTTTTTTGAGCTGTTTTTCATTGACTGTATTGAAAAAAGCTCCAAAAACGGCCGTAAAAACGCGAGTGGCTTAAAAAACGTCTGAAAATCAGGAGCTGTTTTCCCTTGAAAACAGCTCCGTATTTTCAGATGTTTTTAGTCTAGTGTGTGAACATACCCTCAGCCTGTTTTTACATCTTGTACTACAATACCGTTTTAAAAGTATTATTAGGCTGGGTTCACACTGAGTTTTTTGACAAGTTTTTTGACGAGGAAACCGCGCCACAAATCTCGTCAAAAGCGGCCCGAAAATGCCTCCCATTGATTTCAATGGGAGGCTGCGGCATCTTTTTCCCGCGAGCGGTAAAACCGTCTCGCGGTAGAAAGATGGGACATGTCCTATCTTCGGGTGTGTACTCCTCTGACCTCCCATTGACATGTCAATGGGAGGCAGAGAAAGCGTATTTCGCTGAGTTTTATGCCCTCGGTGCTCAATGTCCGCGGGCGAAAAATGCTGCGAAAAACGCCGCGAAAATCCGCGTGAAGGGAGAGGAAAATCTGCCTCAAACTTCCGAATGGATAATTGAGGCAGAATTTCCGCCTGCAAAAAACTCTGTGTGAACCCAACCTTACCTGGAACAACTTTGTCTTAAAAAGTAAGGCAATTGATCGCAGCAAAACTGAATTTGCTTAAAGCTTATAGCAGGTGCACAAACAAGTTACAACTAAACTCCACACCTCTTGCATATCGTAATAATGAAAAGCTCTCCATGCCAGGTTTTATTTGCATGCAAGTGAGTTACTTTTCATATTCACTTCAGAGGCAGGTAAAATAGACGATTATATCATTAAAGGGGTTGTCCAGGAAAAAAAAAAATTCTAAAAAATGTCCCCCAGCCTTGATTTGCCTTCCCTAATATCCCCTATTAACCCCTTCCCTCTTTAGCCACTTTTGACCTTCCTGACCGAGCCTCATTTTTCAAATCTGACATGTGTCACTTTATGTGGTAATAACTCCGGAATGCTTTCACCTATCCAAGAGATTCTGAGATTGTTTTCTCGTGACACATTGGACTTTAAGTTACTGGCAAAATTTGCTCGATATGTTCAGTATTTAATTGTGAAAAACACCAAAATTTAGCGAAATATTGCAAAAATTAACATTTTTCTCAATTTAAATGTATCTGCTTGTAAGACAGGCAGATATACCACACACAATTGTTGCTAATTAACATCCCCCATATGTCTACTTTAGATTGGCATCGTTTTTTGAACATCCTTTTATTTTTCTAGGACGTTACAAGGCTTAGAACTTTAGCAGCAATTTCTCACATTTTCAAGAAAATTTCAAAAGGCTATTTTTACAGGGGCCAGTTCAGTTGTGAAGTGGCTTTGAGGGCCTTATATATTAGAAACCCCCAAAAAGTCACCCCATTTTAAAAACTTCACCCCTCAAAGTATTCAAAACAACATTTAGAAAATGTCTTAACCCTTTACACATGTCACAGGAATTAAAGCAAAGTAGAGGTGAAATTTACAAATTTCATATTTTTTTGCAGAAATAAATTTTTAGTACAATTTTTTTTATAACACAGAAGATTTTACCAGAGAAATGCAACTCAATATTTATTGCCCAGTTTCTGCAGTTTTAGGAAATATCCCACATGTGAGCGTAGCGTGCTACTGGACTGAAGCACCGGCCTCAGAAGCAAAGGAGCACCTAGAGGATTTTGGGGCCTTATTTTTGTTAGAATATATTTTAGGCACCATGTCAGGTTTGAAGGGCTCTTGCGGTGCCAAAACAGTCAAAATCCCCCAAAAGTGACCCCATTTGGGAAACGACACACTTCAAGGAAATTATCTAGGGGTATAGTGAGCATTTTGACCGCACAGGTTTTTTACAGAAATTATTGGAAGTAGGCCGTGAAAATTAAAATCAACATTTCTTCAAAGAAAATGTAGGTTTAGCGATTTTTTTTCTCATTTCCACAAGGACTAAAGGAGAAAAAGCACCGTAAAATTTGTAAAGCAATTTCTCCCGAGTAAAACAATACCCCACATGTGGTAATAAACGGTTGTTTGGAGACACGGCAGGGCTGAGAAAGGAAAGAGCGCCATTTGGCTTTTGGAGCTCAAGTTTAGCAGGAATGGTTTGCGGAGGCCATGTCACATTTACGAAGTCCCTGAGGGGACAAAACAGTGGAAACCCCCCACAAGTGACCCCATTTTGGAAACTACACCCATTGAGGAAATTATCTAGGGGTATAGTGAGCGTTTTGACCCAACAGGTTTTTTGCATAAATTATTGGAAATAGGCCCTGAAAATGACAATCTAAATTTTTTCAAAGAAAATGTAGGTTTAGCTTATTTTTACTCATTTCCACAAGGACTGAAGGAGAAAAAGCACCACAAAATTTGCAAAGCAATTTCTCCCGAGTAAAACAATGCCCCACATGTGGTAATAAACGGCTGTTTGGAGACACGGCTTGGCTTAGAAGGGAAAGAGCGCTATTTGCCTTTTGGAGATCACATTGAGCAGGAATGGTTTGCGGCGGCCATGTCACATTTGCAAAGCCCCTGAGGGGAAAAAACAATGAAAACGCCCAAAAAGTGACACCATTTAGGAAACTACACCTCTTGAGGAATTCATCTAGGGGCGTAGTGAGCATTTTGACCCCACAGATGTTTGATAGAATTTATTAGAATTGGGCAGTGAAAATAAAAACAATCCTTTTTCTTCAATAAGACGTAGCTTTAGCGCAATTTTTTTCATTTTCGCAACAAATAAAGGAAAAAAAAGAACCCAACATTTGTAAAGCAATTTCTACCGAGTACGGCAATACCCCATATGTGGTCATAAACTGCTGTTTGGGCACACGGCAGGGCTCAGAAGGGAAAAACCGCCATTTGGAGTGCAGAAGTTGCTGGATTGGTTTCTGGGCGCCTGTGGGCCCAAAACAGTGGGAACCCCCCCAGAAGTGAACCAATTTTGGAAACTACACCCCTCAATGCATTTACCTAGGGGTGTAGTGAGCATGTTAACCCTGCAGGTGTTTTGTAGAAATTAGTGTGAACTCGATGTTGCAGAGTGAAAATTGGATTTTTTTCCATAGATATGCCAATATGTGATGCCCAGCTTGTGCCACCATAACAAGACAGCTCTCTAATTATTATGCTGGGTTTCCTGGTTTTAGAAACACCCTACATGTGGCCCTAATCTCTTGCCTGGACAGTCGACCAGGCTCAGGAGTGAAAGCGTACCATGTAAAATTGAGGCCTAATTTGGCGATTTACAAAGTATTGGTTCACAACTGCAGAGGCTCAGATGTGAAATAATACAAATAAACCCCTGGGAAGTGACCCCATTATGGAAACTGCACCCCTCAAGGCATTTATTAAGGGGTGTAGTGAGCATTTTCACCCCACAGGTCTTTTCCATAAATGAATGCGCTGTGGATGGTGCAAATTAAAAATTTATATTTTTCCCTAGATATGCCATTCAGTGGCAAATATGTCGTGCCCAGCTTATGCCACTGGAGACACACACCCCAAAAAGGGTTCTCCCGGGTATGACAGTGCCATATATGTGGAAGGAAACTGCTGTTTGGGCACACTGTAGGGTTCAGATGGGAGGAAATGCCATTTGGCTTTTGGAGCGTGGATTTTGCTTGGTAGTAGTTTTGTTTGGAGTCTTACTGGTGTTTCCGTTTATAATGTAGGGCATATGTAAGCCGGGCGGAGTATATAAGGGGCATAGTCAGGTGGTATAATAATGGGGTAAAAAAAAAACAATAAAATAATCCATAGATGTGTGTTACGCTGTGAAGCAATCCTTTCTGCACAGGCCGGTGTCGCACTGATATATGGCATCCTTTATTATCCCCCTTTTGATCCACACTCCGCGCCTTTGTAGTTTGGGGAATTTTGCTAGGAAGTGTTGTCCTGGTATAATACGGGCACCGTCGCTTCCAGCGGATATGTTTGGGCCCTCCCTTTCCTGGTTCCCTAATTTTAGGTCCTTGATAAATCGCCTCTTCAAACAGAAGAAATGTTCCCCTCGGGCACAACTGTATATTTTTTTATTTCCTGACTTATTGGAGCCATAACTAATTTTATTTTTCATAGACGTAGCGGTATGAGGGCTGGTTTGTTGCGGGACGAGCTGTAGTTATTATTGGTACCATTTTGGGGTACATGTGACTTTTTGATCACCTTTTATCCTATTTTTTGGGATGCCAGGTAAACAAAAAAACGCAATTCTGGCACAGCTTTTTTCGTTTTTTTATACAGCGTTCACCATGCGTTATAAATTACATGTTAACTTTATTCTGTGGGTCAGTATGATTCTGGCGATACCTAATTTATAGAACATTTTTATGTTTTACAACTTTTTGCACAATAAAATTACTTTTGTAAAAAGAATGTATTTTTTCTGTCGCCAAGTTGTGAGAACCATAACTTTTTTATTTTTTTGTCGACGGAGTTGTATGAGGGCTTGTTTTTTGCGGGACGAGCTATAGTTTTTATAGGTACCATTTTTGGATACGTGCGACTTTTTGATCACTTTTTATTCTAATATTTGTAGGGCAAAGTGACCAAAAAACAGAAACTCTGGTAACGTTTTTTACGTTTTTTTTTACGCTGTTCACCGCGTGCAATAAATAATATAATATTTTGATACCTCCGGTCGTTACGGTCGTGGCGATACCAAATACATATGGTTTATTATTATTTTTCAATAATAAAGGACTTGATAAGAGTAAAAGGGGGATTGTGTTTTATTTGATTACTTGAAACTTTTACTGTTTTCAAACTTTTATTTTTTGCACTTTTTTATACTTTTTTTACACTTTTCTTCAAGTCCCACTAGGGGACTTGAAGGTCCAACGGTCAGATTTTTTTTTTTCTAATACATTGCACTACCTATGTAGTGCAATGTATTAGATCTGTCAGTCATTCACTGACAGCAAGCCGATTAGGCTTCGCCTCCCGGCGGGGCCTAAATCGGCTTCCGTAATGGCAGAGCAGGAGACCATTGTGTCTCCTGTTGCCATAACAGCAGTCGCCAGTCCTGATTGCCTGTCAGGGCTGGCGATCTGCTAGTAACCGCTACGATGCAGCAATCGCTTTCGATTGCTGCATCGAAGGGGTTAATGGCAGGGATCGGAGCTAGCTCCGGTTCCTGCCGTTACAGGTGGATGTCAGCTGTACAGTACAGCTGACTTCCACCGCTGATGACGCCGGATCAGCTCCTGACCCGGCGCCATCTTGCCGGCAGCTACGGAAGCCGATCAGGCTCCGCCGCCGGGCGGATCTTGACCGGCTTCGGTGCTAGGCAGACCGGGAGGCCAGTATTAGGCCTCCGGTTGCCATTGCAGCCACCGGAACCCCGGCAATTTCATTACTGGGGTTCCGATGAGCTGCAAACACCTTAAGTGCAGCGATCGCGTTTGAGCGCTGCACTTAAGGGGTTAATGGCGGGGATCGAAGCTAATTTCGGTCCCCGCCGTTACAGCCGGATGTCAGCTGTAAGATACAGCTGAGATCCGGTAATGATGGCACCGGCTCAGCTTCTGAGCCGGTCCCAAACATTCGGCGTACATGTACGGCAAGATGCGGGAAGTCAATGCTTTCCATGACGTACATGTACGGCAAATGTCGGGAAGGGGTTAAACTTCTAACCAGTTTCTGTTTGATTTCCATCGTCACTGCTGCTTTTTCTGTTTGTTTACATCCCTTGCTGTTTGTTTACATCCCTTACTGGCTGTTTCCTGTCTTGTAACCCACTATACCCATGATCCCCGGCTGCATCTGAGGAGACAGTTGCATCCTCCCCCTTCCTCCAAAGCACCTCAGCTATTTGCATAATGCCACGCCCCTCTATGGTCACATGGTCCTTCCCTGCTCTAATTACAGATTACAGGCAGACGCTCCCTCCCTGCACACTGTCTGAGGCCGGATTACGCGAGCGTGTGCCTTTTGCTTGCGCAAAAAACACGTCGTTTTTTGCGCGCAAAAGGTACATAACAGCTTCGTGTGTCAGCCCCGTATGATGCGTGGCTGTGTGATTTTCGCGCAGCCGGCATCATTATGACACTGTTTATATGTTTGTAAACAGAAAAGCACGTGGTGCTTTTCTGTTTTCATTCATACTTTTTACTGCTGTTGCGCGAATCACGCGCGTACCACGGAAGTGCTTCAGTGTGCTGCGATTGATTTTCACGCACCCATTGACTTCAATGGGTGCGTGATGCGTGAACAACACACAAATATCGGACATGTCGTGAGTTTTACGCAGCGGACACACGCTGCGTGAAACCCACAGACAGTCTGCACGGCCCCATAGACTAATATAGGTCCGTGTGAGGCGCGTGAAAATCACGCGCGTTGCACGGAAGTATTACACGTTCGTCTGAATAAGCCCTTACACAGTAATAATCATCATTATCCTTTGTGCCTCCATCTATCCCTGATCCAAGTACAGGCACCCATCTCCCTCCCCCGCCCCTTCCACAGCCTGATAAATGTCAGGGTATGTTCACAGGCAAAGACGTCTCAAAATACGGAGTCGTTTACAAGAGAAAACAGCTCCTGATTTTCAGAAGTTTTTTGTGCAAATCGCGATTTCCGCTGCGTTTTTTACGCCCGTTTTTGGAGCTTTTTTCACTACAGTCTATGGAAAACGGCTCCAAAAACGGCTCAAGAGGCTTCCTGCACTTCTTTTTCGCGGTCGTTTTTTTATGTGTAAAAAAACACATAAAAAAATGCTCCTTCAAATTTTTCAGTCGTTTTTCGGGAGTTTACGGCCCGAAAAACGGACGAAAATAGGCCGTGTGAACATGCCCTAAGTCTGCCCACTCCACCTAAGTCAGACATCTTGGTACACACAATCCAGTCAGCACATTTACCTCACCTGCTGCTGGATCTGTTCCAATAGATCCTGTATTAGGCCCTGTTCACACAGGAGTTTTTTTGCTGGCAGAAAATTCTGCATCAAGATTCTGTCTTGAATTTGGAGGCAGATTTTGACCTGCCTGCACGCCGTTTGCCACGTTTTTTGCCCACAGCCTTTGAGGGAAAAAGAAGCGACATGCCCTATCTTCGGGCGTTTACTCCTCTGACCTCCCTCTGACATCTATGGGAGGCAGAGAAAGCGTTTTTCGCAGCGTTTTTGCCCATTGCGCTCAATGCCCGCGGGCGAAAATCGTGGCAAACGGCGTGGAGGCAGATCAAAATCTGCCTGAAAATTCAAGCGAAATTTTGAGGCAGAATTTTCTGCCAGCAAATAACTGTGTGAACAGGGCCTTACAGTGAAGCAAACACCAAACACTACTCCAAACAATGGTAAAACGTTTCTTTTTTTTTTTTACATAATTTACTATAAATGTATGTAAGGCCCCATACACACTAACGTGCTTTTGTGGGCGCAATTCCCCCGAAAATCCACGAGAGAATTGCGACCCCATTCACTTCTATGGGCCCATGCAAAAGACCGTGGTTTCCAAGGTCCGTGCATGGCCCAGGACCCTGGACTGCGGAAAGAACGGACATTTCTTAGTACGGCCGTGTTCTGCGGTCCAGGCTCATAGAAAATAATGGACGCGGCCATGTGCACGGCCCGCGATTTGCGGGTGGCTCGCGGGTGACACTCCGGGGCAGGCCGACCCGAAGATCACGGCCGTGCACATCGCTACGGTCGTGTGCATGAGGCCTTAGTGTGTCTCACTATTTATATATATTTTTATATATAAAATGTTGTGTATGTGTGTGTGTGTATATATATATATATATATATAAAATGTGTGTGTGTGTATATATATATATATATATATGTGTATATATATATATATATATATATATATATATACACACATACAAATTATATATATATATACACACACACGCATATGCATACACATACACAAAATTATATATATATATATATATATATATATATATATACACACACAGTGCGGGAACTACAAGTGTGAAGAAGGATGAGAAGGTGTGGACAACGAGATTGTCAGAGGAGGGGGCGTGTTCTGTGATTGATGACGCTCCGTGTCTTTGCTAAGACAGCACTTTCGACTGTATAAAGACACGGCGCGTCATCAACTACCTTTAGGCTCTATTCACACGAGAGGGTCTGAGTGTCGGCCTATAAAAAACGGCGGTTTTGGTCAGTTTTCTCGGCTGTTTTGCATCTGTTCCGTTCTGGGCCATGCTTTCGTTTTTAACCCGTTTTGCACCCATTTTTTTCCTTGTCCGTTTTAAAAATGGATGAATATCATTTGTCAATTTCCTGCCACACACTGCCCCCTGTAGATAATGCCACACACTACCTTCTATAGATACTGCCACAGCCCCCCTGTAGGTAATGCCACACAGCCCCCTGTAGGTAATGCCACACAGTCCCCTGTAGGTAATGCCACACTGCCCTCCTGTAGGTAATACCACACAGCCCCCTGTAGGTAATGCCACACAGCCCCCCTGTAGGTAATGCCACACATCCCCCCTGTAGGTAATGCCACACAGCCCCCCTGTAGGTAATGCCACACAGCCCCCTTGTAGGCAGTGCCACACAGCCCCCTGTAAGTAATGCCACACAGCCCCCTGTAAGTAATGCCACATAGCCCCCTGTAGGTAATGCCACACAGCCCCCCTGTAGGTAATGCGACACAGCCCCCCTGTAGGTAATGCCACACAGACCCCCCTGTAGGTAATGCCACACAGCCCCCCTGTAGGTAATGCCACACAGCCCCCCCTGTAGGTAATGCCACACAGCCCCCCTGTAGGTAATGCCACACAGCCCCCCCTGTAGGTAATGCCACACAGCCCCCCTGTAGGTAATGCCACACAGCCCCCCCTGTAGGTAATGCCACACAGCCCCCCCTGTAGGTAATGCCACACAGCTCCCCCTGTAGGTAATGCCACATAGCCCCCCTGTAGGTAATGCCACATAGCCCCCCAGTAGGTAATGCCACATAGCCCCCCTGTAGGTAATGCCACACAGCCCCCCTGTAGGTAGTGCCACACAGCCCCCCTATAGGCAATTCTACACAGCCCCCCTTGTAGGTAGTGCCACCCCCCCTACTTTCCTGTAGGGGGCGGCTCTGGAGAAATCCCTCACTTCACTGTCCATATATGAACAGTGAAGTGAGGTACTTCTCCTGGAGCGGAATCCCCGGCCACTTCGGCGGGGATTCCGCTTCATTAGTCCCTGACGTCACTGTCCATATATGGACACAGTGAAGTCTGTGACTTCTCCTGGAGCGGAATCCCCGGCCACATCGGCGGGGATTCCGCTTCAGAAGTCCCTGACGTCACTGTCCATATATGGACACAGTGAAATCAGTGACTTTTCCTGGAGCGGAATCCCCGGCCAATTCGCCGGTGATTCCGCTTCAGAAGTCACTGTGTCCATATATGGACACACTGAAGTACGTGACTTCTCCTGGAGCGGAATCCCTGGCCACATCGGCGGGGATTCCGCTTCATTAGTCCCTGACATCACTGTCCATATATGGACACAGTGAAGTCCGTGACTTCTCTTGGAGCGGAATCCCCGGCCACATCGGCGGGGATTCCGCTTCAGAAGTCCCTGACGTCACTGTCCATATATGGACACAGTGAAGTCAGTGACTTTTCCTGGAGCGAAATCCCCGGCCAATTCGCCGGTGATTCCGCTTCAGAAGTCACTGTGTCCATATATGGACACACTGAAGTCTGTGACTTCTCCTGGAGCGTAATCCCCAATCCCGGGCTTGGGGATTCCGCTCCTACAGTGAGCAAATAAACACCCTCCTCCTCCTCCTCACATGCGCTTCTGACTGTGAGGAGGAGAAGGAGAGAGCGAGCGATGGCAGGCACGGCCATCACAGTACACACCGTCTCCACGTGTTAAAACTTGCGCATGCGCAATGAAACACGGCTGCTGAAGACGCAGCCATATCATTTAACAGAGCATGCGTGGTAGTGTCAACCACGCATGCTCTAAGCAGATGGGGAAAACACGTGGTACAGTTACGTCATTTATGACGTAACCGTACACTGTGATAACCGGAAACTGCAAACCGGAAGTTAGGCGCGAATGGACGTGTATGCACAGGAAGTGCAAATTTTACATGGACAAGCGGTCACGTGACGGAAGAGGGGATACGACGATACATCCAGCTAATCAAACGTACGTACATTACAAAGTTAAATGTTTTTTATTGTTTAGTTTAATTAAAAGTAATTTTTTACTTCCGGAAAACCCCTTTAACCTAAGTACTTCACTGCATAATTGCTCCATTTTACATGGGAAGGAAATAATTTCTTCTAGTTGTACTTTTCTCTGCTGAAATCAATGGCTCTCGCTTTACTCCCTCTACCATCTTAATATTTACTGACATCCACAATTAAGGCAAAATGGCAGTCAATTAATCATTTCTACGATTTCTTTCATGTACATGAATTACTTTCCGCTGTGTTTGTAAATATCCATTAAAACCTTGCAATACTATGTATCACAACACAATACTGATTCATTAATGTATTTCATTATTAGGTTATTTGAGAACTAGATGTTCTTCCTTTGGGAAAGTTTCAACAGACTATTAACCCTTAAAGGATACAGACAGTTGTGATCTTGGATTATCACTCCACAGTCTAATAGCCATAACCTTTTTATTTTTACAATTACATATCTGTTTGCGGCCTTATTTGTTTGCTGGGTGTGTTGTCATTATTTTTAAGGTAACATTTTGTCGTACATATAGGTTAGCAATTCCTTTCTGTTTATTTTTTTATTATGGAGGAAATGGAGGGAAAAAGTGATTCTGCCATTGTTTAGTTTTTTTTTACATTTTTCATCAATCACTATAAAAATGTGTTAACTTTATTGTATGGTTTGTTATTGTCATTTGGATATCAAATATGTACAGTCATGTGAAAAATAAAGTGCATTTTCCTTCAATTCTATGTTTATAATGATCAGGACCTAAACAACAATTGTTTCGCTTTGTCAACTTCTATAAACTAACAAAAAACCTCTGATGACATTAAGGAAAAAAAGAAAAGATTTCTATATGTAATTTTTCAAAGCAACATCCAGAAACCAGATGTGAAAAAATAAGTGCTCCCTTCGTACTTCTGTAATCATTAATCTGCTCAGCTCCTCCTTCTCCCCTATAACATACAACCCGCAGATCAGACGCAATGTTTAATGGGACAGGTTCCCTTTAATAAAACTATCAAACAGTCACGAGTCTTATGGCACATAGTAAACTGCTCTCATCAATTTGATAGCACTGATGTTTTAGCTCATTGTCCAAGAAGAATACTGTGATTAGCTTTCGGACACCTTATGTATAATATATCCCATGTGATACCCTTTGGCCAATTAGCTGAGAAATACGTGTTGCCTAGTATACAGCACGTCTCGTTTAGGGCGTTATTTGATGGGTGCAGCAGCACCCATAAGCACAATTTAAGCTGGGCAACTTTGTAACTATATTGTATTATTTATCTTGTACTGATCATGATTCATAGCCTATATTATACTCCAGAGCTGTATTCACAATTCTGCAGTGTTTGAAATCTCCCAGCATCTCCTGTATAGAACTAGTTCTGATGATTTGCATGCTGGAGAATGTCATTTTTACACAAGGCACTATATGGTAATCTGATGTAGGAAAAGAGCCCATAATATTAATTGAGCCCAAAACTCATAGGGGTGTTCCTGCCGGAAAAAAAATCAGACATTTGGAACTTCAAGTCCCCTAGTGGGACTTAGAAAAAAAGTCGAAAAAAAGTAGGAAAAAAAAAAAGTGAAAAAAAGTTTTAAAACATATAATAAAAGTTTCAAGTAATAAAATAAAATATAATCACCCTTTTCCCTTATCAAATCCTTTATTACTGAAAAACATAAATAAACCATACATATTTGATATTGCCACGACCATAATGGCCTAAACTATAAAAATGTTATGTTATTTATTCCACGCGGTGAACAGCGTAAAAAAAAAACCTGTAAAAAACTATACCAGAATTTCTGTTTTTTGGTCACTTTGCACTACAAATATTTAAATAAGTGATCAAAAAGTCGCATGTATCCAAAAATGGTACCTATAAAACTATAGCTCATCCCGCAAAAAACAAGTCCTCATACAGCTCATTTGAAAAAAGGAAAAAGTTATGGTTATAATCCATGGTAACCGCTGTATAAAAAAAAACCTATGCCAGAATTGCAGTTTTTTGATCACCTGGCCTCCCAAAAAATAGGATAAAAAGTGATCATTTACTGACAGCAAGCCGATTAGGCAGAGACTAATCGGCTTCCGTAATGGCAGAGCAGGAGGCCATTGTGGCCTCCTAATTGCATGGCAGGGCTGCCGATCTGCTAGCAACCTCTAAGATGCAGTGATCGCTTTCGATCGCTGCATCTAAGGGGTTAATGGCAGGGATCGGAGCTAACTCCGTTTCTTGCCAATACAGGTAACATACAGCTGACATCCACTACTGATGACGCCGGCTCAGCTCCTGAGCCGGCGCCATCTAGACATCAGATACGGAAGCCTTTCAGGCCCCTCCTCCGGTCGGGGCCTGAAAGTCTTCTGTACTAGGCATACCGGGAGGCCAGTATTAGGCCTATGGTTGCCATTGCAGCCACCGGAACTCCGGCAATTTCATTGCTGGGTGCCAATGAGCTGCAAACACCTTAAATGCAGCGATTGCTTTTGACCACTGCATTTAAGGGGTTAATGGCGGGGATCTAAGCTAATTTTGGTCCCTGCCATTACAGCCAGCTGTCATCTGTACTAAGCCGCTGACATCCGGTGATGATGGCACCGCTACTGAACCATTTGTCGTATGGATAAGGCAAAATGCGGGAAGCACTGGCTTTCCATGACGTATCCATACGACAAATGGCGGGAAGGGGTTAAATGATGCCTTTAGAAACTGCAACTCCTCCCTCAAAATATAAGTGCTCACACCGCTCTATTGACGGAAAAATAAAGGAGTTGTGACTCTCGGAAGGAGGGGAGTGAACATGGGGTTCAGTCGGGGGTTTCCGTCGGGTTAACCTCTCAACGGAAAGGCAAACTGAAACCTTAGCTTCCGTTTCCCTCAACATTGATCTCAATGGTGACGGAAACCTAGCTAATGTTTTCAGTTTGTCACCCTTGGGACAGAGTTCCGTTGTTCTTGACAGAATCAATAGTCGACTGCGCTATTGATTCCGTCAAAACAACGGAAACCTGTCACAAAGGTGACAAATAAAAACCTTTAGCAACATTTTTGTCACCTTTGAGATTAATGATGATGGAAACGCAGGCTAAGGTTTCAGTTTGCCTTTCCATTGAGGGGTTAACCCGACGGAAACCTCCAACGGAACCCCTCAACGGAAGTAAAACGCAGATGTGTACACAGTCTTATACTCATTGATGCTTTCATTTCAGGTTCTTCCAAGATTCACCCAGTTTCTAGTCCTCCTATAGTCCATTCAGGTGGTTCTGAGACTGCCTGTACAAGGTAGAGAACTTCTTTAACAAATAAATTAGATTTCCACTTTGGTGTAACTTCTTGTAACGTGACAACTACTCTTGTATCTACCCTGTGATTAGAGATTTATACTTTATCTTGGATTTTGTCTGAATAGATCCTTCGATTTGTACCAGAACTGCTGCTGCCGAGGAAGCCTCCTAAATACAGACTAAATATGGGGGATACCATCTCTTGTCTATAGGCCGTGTCTCTGAACATTCTGAAACGATCACTGATTGTATAGTATCAGACCATGGCCAATTACAAAAGGAAATCGCAGCAACCAGTTGTACATTTATTCTTACATTTCCAGGAGTAATAAAAGGGGAACTGCACAATGAAGTGCCCTATCATGGCCTCAGATCCAGGTGTAGGCGGGCTGGTTAAAGAATAAGAAGAGCGCCCAACTGATACCCAGGATATAAAGTAGGAGATTCCAAGGTAAGTGCTGAATGTTTTTATATCTCTACACATGCTATATCACATTTTTCCTGGCTGGATGGTTTATAGCAATAATGGATATTTTCTCTGGTACTGAAATCCAGGAACCCAATTTCAGTTTTCTCAGATTGTCCCTCAGAAAACAAGGTTGTTCTGCCTAATATTCCCCGCTTCAATGCTGGGGGTGGTAGATGGAAGAATAGAAAAAAATGCCCCTCACAAAATATAGTGACTGCTTATTACGGACAAGCTACAAACCTGTAATATATTAGGAAAAGAGACCAAGAGCATGGAAACCCGATGAGGTCAACTATGGATCCAGACTAAGCTGCCACCTAAACTTATTTGTTGTCCGCAAACTTGGTGCATGCCCAGTATATTTATTACATGTATCCAAATTATATGTGTCCAGAGACACCACAAAAGAAAAAGAGATTCAGAAACTCCACATTTCTCTATAGTTCCTCTTCCCTTTAAGGTTCGGTTTTACATAGAGACATAACTTTAAGTTCCGTAAATCTTCACCAGGTCCCGCTAACCATCATATACCATATATAATCTGGACACCACAGGCACAATAGGCTGGTTTTATGGAAAATGGGGTCCTGGGCAACAATCAAAGTAGACTCGCACCCACCATCCAACTACAACATCTTTTTATACAGTTTTTTTTATTTATCTGGTGGTGTAGGGCTGTGAAAAGGTAAATTGTAAATTTACTGGTGGTTTAAGGTAGTAAATGTGATCTAGGACAGTCAAGGGGGTCAAAAGTAAAATCAGGATTCCTCTAGGAGATGGCACATTGGGGATTTGCCAAGATTGTGACCCCCTTATGCCAGTCATGGACACCAGGGCCTCTGTGTGACTGCAACCTCTTCACCCCTATAGTTATGTTCCCTGGGTTTACACTAACATTACAAAATGTGTTCAATGTCTGACTCGTCCTGTGATAGAAAATTACATGTGTGAAAGAAAATATATTATTATTCATTATAGATATGGGGTTATTTTATGTATATGTTTTAAACCCATTATGTATTTTAAAGACATTTATAACATCTGAATATGTGGCACCAGTGACAGCCGACATGCTAGAAGATCCACTGTGTATATATGTAAGTATTAGGCCTCATTTACACGAGCGTAATATACGTGCGTGCGATGCGCGTGCTTTTCACGCTTGTCGTACGCACCTATATTACTCTATGGGGCAGTGCAGACGATGCGTGAATTTTGCGCAGCGCGAGTGCGTTGCGTAAAACTCACGACATGTTCTAAAATTCTGAGTTTTTCGCGCATCACGCACGCATTGAAGTCAATGGGTGCGTGAAAACCACGAAGGTCGCACGGAAGCACTTCCGTGCGAACTGCGTGATTCGCGCAAGAGCTGTCAAACTGAATGTAAACAGAAAAGCACCATGTGCTTTTCTGTTTACAAATATCCGAACGGAGTGTCTTACACATGAGCGAACCGACCTTTACCGGGTTCGGCCGAACTCGTTTTGACCGAACCCGGCAGGAGACAGTCACTGTGCAGGGTGCTGAAAGAGTTAAACTGGTTCAGCACCCTGGACAGTGACTTCCGATTCCAATATACGTGAACGTGTAAAAAAAAAAAAGTTCTGACTTACCGATAACTCCCGGCTTCTTCCTCCAGTCTGACCTCCCGGGATGACAATTCAGTCCAAGTGACAGCTGCAGCCAATCACAAGCCAAGCACAGGCTGCAGCGGTCATATGGACTGCCGCGTTATCCAGGGAGGTGGGGCCAGATGTCAAGAGAGGCGCATCACCAAGGACGCGTCACCAAGGCAACGGCCGGGAAGTTCTCGGTAAGTACGAACCTCTTTTTTTTTAAACAGGTTACTCGATATGGTGATCGGAATGCACTGTCGAGGGTGCTGAAAGAGTTACTGCCGATCAGTTAAATCTTTCAGCACCATGGACAGTGACTGACGTCGACTAGCCTCATCTCTATGATGGCGGCTGCGCGAAAATCACGCAGCCGCGCATCATACACGGATGACACATGGAGCTTTCAAGTGCCTTTTGCGCACGCAAAACGCTGCGTTTTTTGCGCATGCAAAACGCACACGCTTGTGTAAATGAGGCCTTATAGCACATAACAACTTATAGAAATTCTATATTCTGATGTCATCCAGAATTTTCTATAGAGGCACATGACAAGTAAGACTGTGGGAACAAATTCCCCAATGTTACAGACCTGTCAACCAGGGCCGGCCTTAGGGGTGTGCGACTTGTGCGGTTACACTGGGTGCATCACCTGTCACTACTGAATGGGGCACTGCTGGCATTGATGTCTTGCACACCCAATCCTGACACTTGGTGTAAAAACCTAAGGAAAGGGCACTCCTCAGGATGCAGATACATTCCTTTGATAATATATTACATTACAGTGTGGCAGACAATATCTGTCTGGCAGTGTTATTTGTGCACTGTATGATTGCATTATTTGAGTACTATATTGTACACCATAAAGCTGAATTCACACGCTGCAGATTTGCTGTGTGGCAAAATTCACTAGTGTTACAGGTGAATTTTAAAGTTTCAAAACCTCATCCACATGTAGCAAAAGTAAACGCTGGGAATTTTGCTGCAGCTCTATATTATTATAGAAATGCTCCATAAAGAAAATATTATGATATTAGAAATATTTAAGGGACTTGTTATTTATGTAATTTCCTAATACATTGTTGGCTTATGGGGGAGCACACAGCCCACACAGAGTGTCTACATTACCGGTACTGCAGTCTGTGCGCCACCATACAGGTCTGTCCACATGAAATTGCTGTTAGGTGATCTATACTGAGCACACGTCAGTCTGTCTGGAGAATTGAAACTACACAATTATCCTTTTTTACAGAACACCTTAAGATCGGCTGCCTGCTGCCAGGGGACTCTCCGAAGCAATATCTCATCTATACGAGGTGCGTCTATCATTAGTTACTATTTGAAATAACCCCACCGTTAGAATGGCACTTTTTCATCCCCTGGGTATGAATGCCTCTTTTGTAAGCCCCCACTCAGTCCTTTTATGCGCCCATTAATAGTGCCCCCTTTGCATTACTAAAATAAAAAATTATACTCCCCTAATAGACGACCAACCGAGTCGGACATTCTGCTTCCTACGAGATCAGCGTCCTGGTGCAGACGGCGTGATGCAGTGACGTCATCGTGCCAATCCGCCGGTATCATCAGCATACTCCCGGTGCCTCGTAGGTTACAGGTCTAAACCAGACCATGGCCTACGAAATCATATGGCGGTGCAGGAACCCAATGGTTCCCTGCGCCGTTATTGTTTGTCTAATTTCAGGGGTGTATGGGGAATCTCAGCTATGGCCATCCCAAAGTCCCCGACCCCAGGCGGTCACCCTATTCGCCCCTTTGGTAATCTGCCACTGGTTAAGTACTAGTCCCTGTTCTAGATGAATTTTTTGTAGTTGATTAGGATTTGATTAGGATTTGATGACAACCACATGTCCCAGGAGGGCAGATCAAAGAATAAGCAGAGCCCTCCACCTCACCATCACATAATGTTCTACATTCAGCCGGACGTATTCAGTAGGAGAGTCCAAGTTCAGTGTATTTTATTTCCTGCATTACTACTCGATTGCACAGGGCGCATTACTGGTGAAGACTGAAGGGGGGACCACCACCACCATGGATGGCCTCAGCACGCACAGCTTGAGCTCCCGATCCAGCACTTGGTGCCCATACCTATGAAAAGGAAAAAAAAATAATTTCCTAGTTGTTATAATTACCACATGGTAAATCATAAGGGGGAGGGGGTCCATAGAAGATACTGCACATGACATCAATAAAATTAAGGTCGGCCCTGAATGTGACATAATAGCTGCGGCATGCCGTCCACACTAACATGCCCACTATGGCCTAGTAACCAAAGACAACAGAAGCACCAGCGCAGGAGCCACAGGGAATATAGAAGATGAGTAGTGACTTTTTCATTTTCAGCCATATGCGGCTCATACTAAGGTTTGTAGAAATGTCAGAAAACCCCTTTAATTAATATTTTCTCTGGTATCTGAATCCAGAAACCTAATATCCCATTTTCTACTCTCTCTCTACTCCAGTTCAAAAGACTCCACAAAAAACAAATCAGAAGTTTTCCAATAAGATTATATAGGAACATAACTATAAGCTCCTGGGCCCTGTCATAAAATCTATGACAGGGTCCTCCAACTATCATGTGCCTTTATACTGCTGGTGTTATTTATGTGTCAGAGGGACTATTGGACTCGTCCTGTGATAGAAAATGAAATGTGTCAAAGTAAATATTTTATTATTTATTATAGATATGTGGTTATTTCATGTATATGCATTAAACCCATTATGTATTTTACAGACATTTATAACGTCTGAATATGTGGCACCAGTGACAGCCGACATGCTAGAATATCCACTATATATATGTAAGTATTATAGCAAATAACCTATAGAAATTCTATAATCTGATGTCATCCAAAATGTTCCTTTAGAGACACATGACAGGCAAGACTGTGGTAATAAAGACC
Source organism: Rhinoderma darwinii (assembly GCF_050947455.1). Classification (NCBI taxonomy): domain Eukaryota; kingdom Metazoa; phylum Chordata; class Amphibia; order Anura; family Rhinodermatidae; genus Rhinoderma; species Rhinoderma darwinii. The sequence goes on along the minus strand of NC_134690.1, from coordinate 133,805,894 downwards.
ACAATGTTGTCAATAGGCTGAACATATATTTGTTGATATGATGAACTATACTAGGCACATGTCATAATATCTTCACAATTTAAATTTTTTGTTACGGAAATACTTAAGATCGGCTGCCTGCTGCCAGGGGGACTCTCTGAAGTAATATTTCATCTATATGTGGTATGTCCATCATTAGTTACTATATACAGTACCCACTAGTAGCTCTCTGCACTGAAAAAGTGGCAAGCGGGCAAAATGCCCATAAGGAATCACAAGGAGGGCAATATGGCCCCCAGGAAGAGAGGGGCAGTAGTGGGGAGTCTTACATAGTTTGGTAGGGATAGAGATAGTGTAGTTAATGGGTTTCTTTGTCTTATATGGAGCTGGCACCTTGATTGGCAGTGCCAAGCATACTAGGGGGGGTGGTAAAGGAATATTATAGGGGTGGTATTGGCTTAAGTATTTATTTAAGGTAATTGGTTGAGCGGATAAGGGGTGGAGTAGCATAGGAAGATTTAAGATAGGGTCACCCTGCCAAGAACATTTGCGACACATTAATGCCCGGTAAAATAATTTGCAATGGCTTGGGGTAGGTAGCATGGAAACCAGAGTACTGGTGGCGACTGTAGTTCCTTGCTGTGGACCTGCCCACAACCTTATGGTGCCAAGGCTTAATATGTCAATAGGCCAAATTTAGGCTTTCCCTTTCAGCGTGAAGCTGGAGGTGGCCGTACCACTACGATACAATAGACAAGGAGTTAAGTGAGTTTCATTATCCAGTTATGGACTACAGGCATGGGTGACAATGGATACTGGCAGAATTGTTTTATATTTACAGGACTCAAGCAGAAAGCGGTGGAAGGAGTTAGGGTATCACCACATATGGAATGTCCACAAGTCATGCAGCACATGATGAGGTACATCTATCAATAGTTACTATATACAGTACCCGCTTGTCGCTCTCTGAGCTAAATATGTGTCTTCTAGTTTTCTGTTTTGCAAATGTATTGAGCTGACAGCAGCTAAAGATAGGAGGGCAACCTACCTGGATGATATTACCCCAAACAGGGGTGTACATAGACACCAGAGGGCGTGCATATACACCATATATCATCTCCTGTATCACATAGTATACCCTTATGCAGGGCCGCCATCAGGAATTTCAGGGCCCCCTACAGCTACATTTTCTGGGCCCCCCTACCGTGGCACCGCCTGTTAACGGTACTCCGTCCAGTACTATATCATGGTACCCAGGGCCGCCATCAGGGGGGGTATTAGGGGTACTGATGTGAGAGGCCCGGCCAAACCTAATTGAAAGGGGGGCCCGGCTACTGCCGCGACTTGCCTTTGGTAGAAAAAAAACAGGCCCCTACAATGGGGCCCGTTTTTTTCACCAAAAGAATGTCATGAGCTGCGGGCCCCCCTTTCAATTAGGTTTGGCCGGGCCTCTCACATCAGTACCCCTAATACCCCCCCTGATGGCGGCCCTGGGTAGCATGGGGGCCGTCAAACACCGACGCCCGTGCGACCGATCACGCGCACCCGCAAACTCCCGCGCATGCGCACCGGCGACCACCTGGAACCGCGCACCGAATTTTGAGGCAGATTTTGACCTGCCCACACTATCTTGCCGCGTTTTTTGCTGCTTTTTTTGCCCGCGGCGATTGAGGACAGCAGACAGAAAACGCAGCGAAAAATGCATTTTCTGCCTCCCATTGATTTCGATGGGAGGTCAGAGGCAGAACCGCGGCAAGAAAGGACGTGCTGCTTTTTCTTTTTTCCGCGACTGGCTCCCATTGATTTCAGATTAAATCAATGGGGGGCGGTTTTGGAAGTTGTTTGGTGCTGATTCTGACGCCGTGTCCGAGTCAATATCAAGGCCCAAAACCTCTGTGAACTGGGCCTTATTGTTAGGGCTTATTCAGACGAACGTGTAATACGTCCGTGAAACGTGTATGATTTTCACGCGCCTTGCACGGACCTATGTTACTCTATGGGGCCGTTCAGACTGTCAGTGAGTTTCATGCAGCGTGTGTCCGTGTGTCCGCTGCGTAAAACTCACGACATGTCCGATATTTGTGCATTGTTCGCGCATCACGCACCCATTGAAGTCAATGGTTGCATGAAAATCACGCCCAGCACTTCCGCAGCAGTATAAACTATGAATGAAAACAGAAAAGCACCACGAGCTACAAACATACAAACAGAGTGTCATAATGATGGCGGCTGCGCGAAAATCACGCATCATACGCTGCTGCCACACGGAGCTGTTATGGACCTTTTGCAAGCGCAAAACGCCACGTTTTTGCACGCGCAAAAAGCACACGCTCGTGTAAATCCGGCCTTAGGGTAGGAACACACTAGGCATGAACGCTGCGGATTTTATGCAACACATTTTATTGTGGAAAATCCGCAGCGTATTACAGTCGCAGCAGAGTGAGTGAGATTTGAACAAATCTCATCCACACGCTGCAAAAATAATGGACCTGCAGTGTGACTTTTTGGCTTTTTAAGTCGCATGTCAATGTATTCTGTGGGATCGCTGCTCCTCTGTTGCGGAAATGCTGCGGTTCTGCCGCAAAAATCACAAATGAGAAAAAAAAAAAAAGGCACTTTTTTAAATTTATAAAAAAGTTTAGACTTGCCCCGGCCGTAGTCCTGGTGACGCGATCCTCTATTCTTAGCGCAGCCCGGCCTCCTGTCATGACGTTTCATCCCATGTGACTGCTGCAGCGGTCACATGGTCTACAGCGTCATCCCAGGAGGCGGGGCTACGTTCAGAAGAGAGAGATGCGTCACTTAAACTACGGCCGGGGTAAGTCTAAACTTTTTTTTCCCTGCAGGATTCCCGCAGCGGACACGCCTCACGAAACCTGCGCCACTATTTGGTGCGGTTTTGCTGGCGGAATTCCCTGCGGCTCCCGGGATAAGCTGTGGAGTTTTACTCAGCATATCCGCCTAGTGTGTCCCTTATGATGTCGCTCCTGGAGCTGCTGCCGCTCTCTAAATAGGCAGTTGGTTCAGTAGAATTTGGAATTATTTTCTTTTGTGAACCAGCTTAAAAAAATACAAAACTTTTGTGTTAGGGCCTGTTCACATCACCGTTCGCTTCCGCTCCGGGGTTCCTTCTGAGGTTTCTGTCGGGTGAACCCCGCAACGGAAAGTGAAAGTGACAGCACAGCTTCCGTTTCCATCACCATTAGCGCAGTCGACTGCGCTATTAATTCCGTCCGAAAACCAGCCGGAATGGTGACGAATGGAAACCATTAGCGATGTTTCCGTCACCATTGAGATCAATGGTGACTGAAACGGAAGCTGTGCTGTCACTTTCACTTTCCATTGCGGGGTTCACCCGACAGAAACCTCAGACGGAACCCCGGAGCGGAAGCGAACGGTGATGTGAACAGGCCCTAACACAAAAGTTTTGTATTTTTTTAAGCTGGTTCACAAAAAAAAATAATTCCAAATTCTACTGGACCAGCTGCCTATTTAGAGACCGGCAGCAGCTCCAGGAGCGACATCATAAGGGACACACTAGGCGGATATGCTGAGTAAAACTCCACAGCTTATCCGCCCCGGTAGCCGCAGGGAATTCTGCCAGCAAAACCGCACCAAATAGTGGTGCAGGTTTGGTGAGGCGTGTCCGCTGCGGGAATCCTGCAGGGAAAAAAAAGTTTAGACTTGCCCCGGCCGTAGTCTAGGCGACACATCTCTCTCTTCTGAACGTAGCCCCGCCTCCTGGGGTGACGCTGTAGACCATGTGACCGCTGCATCAGTCACATGGGATGAAACGTCATGACAGGAGGCCGGGCTGCGCTAAGAATAGAGGATCGCGTCACCAGGACTACGGCCGGGGCAAGTCTAAACTTTATCAATTTAAAAAAGTACCTTTTTTTTTTTCTCATGTGTGATTTTTGTGGCAGAACCGCAGCATTTCCGCAACAGAGGAGCGGCGATTCCACAGAATACATTGACACGCTGCGGCTTAAAAAGCCAAAAGCCACACTGCAGGTCCATTATTTTTGCAGCGTGTGGATGAGATTTGTTCTAATCTCATCCACTCTGCTGCGACTGTGATACGCTACGGATTTTCCACAATAAAATGTGTTGCATAAAATCCGCAGTGTTCATGCCTAGTGTGTTCCTACCCTAAGGCCGGATTTACACAAGCGTGTGCTTTTTGCACGCGCAAAAAACGTGGCGTTTTGCGCATGCAAAAGGTCCATAACCGCTCCGTGTGTCAGCAGCGTATGATGCGCGGTTGCGTGATTTTTGCGCAGCCGCCATCATTATGACACTCTGTTTGTATGTTTGTAGCACGTGGTGCTTTTCTGTTTTCATTCATAGTTTATACAGCTGCGGAAGTGCTGGCCGTGATTTTCACGCACCCATTGACTTCAATGGGTGC